>NC_056735.1:859615542-860293875 GCF_019279795.1 Protopterus annectens | reverse complement strand
TAGAGTTGTTATTAGATAGCTGGGTAGATAATGAGAGAATAGATTTTGTGAAGTGATGGTTACATTGAGAAGCTATGATGTCATTATTAGTATTGGTGTTGGGAGCTGGGGTGGTAGACTTGCCTGGTTTCAGAAGGGAATTGATAGCTTGCCAGAACTTTTGGGGGATGTTCATCGTGCATACAGCTGCAGTCATAACAGATGGGTTTTCCTGCCATCAGGCGGGTCCTTGGTCGGCCGAATTCCAAAGTCTAGGTCCGGTGTCGGATGTCGTTGCTTCTTCCCTGACGTCAGTGCGACAGGGGTATAAAAGAACCAGCCGACGCCATTTTCTTCAGTCTTTCTTGCCGCGCGGTGCCTGAAGCAGAAGCAGTTCGCAAGTGCTGGTCGGCCAGCTCCTGAGATTAAGAATATTATTCAACCGAAGTCTTCTTGAAGGCTAAGTACCCCGTTGGGGAAACTTTTCTTGCCTCAGACCGATGTCAGACAAAGTTAATAATTGCATTTCATGTGGGAAGCAAATACCGCATAAGGATTTCCATTACCTCTGCATTCCTTGCTTAGGCCCAGACCACGACGTCTCGGCCTGTCGTTTTTGTGCTGTATTCAACAGACACACTATAAAGCGTCGGGCGGAGTTCACCCAACACTATTTTGGCAAAAGGTTTAATTACATTATGTCGTTGGATAATCCGACTCCAGTTTTGAGTAAAAGATGCAAAGATAAGGACCGACATATGAGGTCCGCGACTTCTACCGACACCACACTAAAGCCGACTACTGGTGCTCCAGTTCTCAGCGAGGTGCCTACGCAGCCCCTGACTACCGATGACACTTCATTAGCGGTGTCTTCTGTGCCCGAGGTTGCAGGCTCTTCGGCCCACACCCCGACTACGGATACCAAAGCCACCCTTGGCGGGGAAACTCAGAGTTTAGACAGGCCTGCCACCTCTCAAGGTGTCTTCAGGCCTTCTTCTTCTTTTTCCATTAAGGCTTTCACTAAATCTAAAGCAGCCATGCATTCTAAAAGACAAGCTCCACAGGGCCCCTCTCAAGGCCCCATACCTAAAAAGCAGATGCTCAAAATGGCTGAGGATTTGATTACTCTTATCAGGGGGTTCGCAACCCCCCTCGGACAAAAGGCCCAGAGTGGGGGAAGAATACCCTTCCTCGGACCAGGCCTCCATTACTTCAGAACATTCTGAAGACCAGGAACATTCATACTCCCCTTTTGAAGATTCTGATGCAGAGGAGTCCATTCCCTCTGTCTCCCCCCTGAGGACTACTCTTTTGGGGGAAACCTTGCATACCTTGAGGGAACACTTCCACTGGGAAGGCCAAGATTACTCAGACTCCAAGAAAAGGCTCAGGGATTTCCTCTTGCTCCCTCAGCACAGGCCTCTGGCTATCCCTCCTGTCTTGGACATACTAGATGTGTATTCAGAGGCCAGCCTTAACCCAGATTCTTTACTTCCAGCTCCAGTCAAGCCTGACAGGTATTACCGGATTCCTGATTCACACCAATTCCTATACAAAAGCCATTTCACAGGGTCCCAAGGGAATTAAGGCCTCCACTGCCAAAAATCCATTACCTTCAGAGAGAGATTCCAGAGCTTTAGAAAGGTGGGGGGAAAAGGTATATACCTCGGCCACCTTAACCATGAGGGCATTAAACTGTCAATTCCATATGTTAAAGTATCAACAGTTTTTGTTATCTCAGTTGAAAAGTAAAATGTCACAACCTGAACAACCAGACTTGAAGGAGTTGCAGGATTTGTTGCATAGTGCAGAGCAAGTGGGTAAACAATACCTTGCAATGTGGTTTTGATGCTTTAGAGGCCTCATAGAGCTGCTGTTACAGGATCAGTCATACGTAGACATGCTTGGCTCAAAGAGCAAACCTTACCAGATCATGTCAAAGCTAAACTACTAGATGCACCTCTTCAAAAAGATGTATTGTTTGGTGTTAAAGCTGAGGAGGTATTAAAGAAAATGGAGGAAAAGGCAAAATCAATGCAAACAGTGAAAGATTTCCTACAGGTACAACCTCCACGTTTCAGTAGAAATTGGCCTTCAAAAAATTGGTCCTTTCCAACCACGGACAGACCTCAAAGAGGTAGATACAGGCACCCGAGGGGTAGAGGGCAATCTCAAGGATCATTTAGAGGCAGACAATGGCAAGCACCTACACCAAGAGGTGGTGAGGATAGTTCACAGCCATTCAGAAAGCAGAACCAATGACTTCCCCCTTTGCATGCCAAGCAAGGCTCAATTGGCAGCACCTTTAGGCGGAAAACTGGCGTTATTTTCGAAAAATTGGCATATTGTCACAAAAGACAAATGGATCCTGGACATTATAGACAGAGGCTACAGATTCCACTTTCACACCCTTCCAAAAATGAGAGGCATGCCAGACCTGCCACACACAGGGCAGAGGCACAAAAACAAATTTCAGATCTCATGGACATGAAAGCTATTCAAGAGGTACCTGCACAAGAACAGGGTCAAGGTTTTTATTCCAGACTATTCCTGGTACCAAGGAAGGGCAAAGATTGGAGACCTATTTTGGACCTATCCATCCTGTACACATATTTACTCGTACCAAAATTCAAGATGCTCACATTACAGCAGCTTCTTCCCATGCTGGGCAAGGAGTCTTGGCTGCTAACATTGGACCTCAAGGAGGCATACCTGCATGTCCCAATCAGACAAGATTGCAGAAGATACCTCAGATTTCTTGCAGGTTCAACCCATTATCAATTCTCTGCATTGCCCTTTGGCTTATCTACTGCGCCCAGAGTGTTCACGAAATGCCTGGCATCAGTAATTGCCTTCTGCAGACTTCAAGGGATACAAATATACCCATATTTGGACGACTGCCTGATCCAAGCGGACAGCAAACACATACTTCTGAAACACCTGGCGTTTGTAATAATGTTGTTGAATTCTCTGGGATACACAGTCAACAAAAAGAAATCAAGACTAATACCCTCTCAAACAATAATTTTCCTGGGTGCCAGCTTGAATACGAACACCCAGATAGCCTACCTCACGCCAGAGAAACAAGGGCAACTAACTCATTACTTCAGAAAACTGGCAACCTTCACCAGGCTGACTGCAAGGAAAATCCTGCAGGCTCTGGGATTCATGGCATCTTGCATCCTACTAATCCCATGTGCAAAGCTGCATATGAGGAAACTTCAATGGTACCTAAAAAACTTATGGTCTCAACACAGCCACAGTTTGGAAACAATTATACCACTGATTCCATGTCTTCAAAAGGAATTTCTGTGGTGGGCTCAAGCATGCCAAAGAAACATAGGTCTCCCATTCTGCAAGCCTCAAGCAAATCAAGTCATTACAACAGACGCCTCAGACTACGCCTGGGGGGCGCACATGACAGATAGGTGCATTCAGGGCAAATGGTCCCAAAAAGAAGAGCACCTACACATCAGTCAAAAGGAAATGCTAGCGGTAATAAATGCTATTATGGCTTTCAAAGACCTACTGCATCCAGGCCAGCTATTGATAAGGACAGACAACACCACAGTGATGTGGTACATAAACAAACAGGGAGGAACCCATTCATACCCCCTATGCAGGCTAGCCATGTCTCGGAACATGGCTCTGGAATTACAAATCCAACTTCAAGCACAGTTCCTGCCAGGCAAGGAAAACACGCTGGCAGACAACCTAAGCAGAAATATGACAGATCCACACGAATGGAAGTTGCATCCTCAAGTTTTTACAAAGATAATTCAAGCATGGGGAAGGCCAGACATAGATCTCTTTGCCACCCACAGAAATTACCAATTGACAAAATTCTGCTCAAGGACCTTTCATCCACAGGCCTGGAAAGTGGACGCACTCTCTTTCAGTTGGACAACAATGACAGTTTATGCCTTTCCACCTCTTCCTCTGCTGCCCAAAGTTCTATTAAAAGCCAGAGCAGACAGACCAAAGATGATTCTCATTGCTCCAGACTGGCCAAGACAACACTGGTACCCACTCCTGAGGAGCCTGACGCATTCCCCACCATGGATCCTTCCTCTAATGCCTCTTCTACTGACTCAGCACAACTTCAAAACTCTTCACAGTCAGCTGAAAACACTCAATCTAGCCGCATGGAGGATTCCTTAAATTCACAACAGACCCTACTCTCCAAGGAGGTGCAGGATGTCATTTTGGAGGCCAGAAGGCCTTCTACTAGAAAAGCCTACTCTGCAAAATGGAAACGGTTTTGTGCCTGGAATCAGAAAAAGGGTCATAATTCTGAAATACTGAATTTACCTCAAATATTACAGTACCTAGCTGAGATGCTAAACAGTGGACTTTCATTCTCTTCCATCAAAATCCATGCCTCAGCCATTTCTGCAGAATACAACACTGATCCTCCTTTATTCTCTCACCCTCTCTTAAGACAGTTCCTCAGAGGGGCTAAGAATATAAAACCCCCAAGGAAGCAACCAGTACCTACTTGGGACCTCAATTTCATTCTAGAAAAACTGACCCTGCCTCCTTTTGAGCCAGCTGCTTCAACAGAACTGCAATATTTGTCATGGAAAACAGCCTTCCTTCTGGCTATCACCTCAGCACACAGGGTTTCTGAACTACAAGCCCTCATGGCTGTGCAGCCTTTCATAATTTTCCATCAGGACAGAATTTCCTTACGAACCAACCCTTCTTTTATGCCAAAGGTAGTATCCAGGGTAACCTTGAATCAGGCTATCCACTTATCTACCTTTTACCCTAATCCACAAAACAAAGGGGAGAGACTACTGCATTCCTTGGACATTCACAGACAGCTCCATTATTATTTGGACAGAACAAAGCCTTTCAGAAAATCAGAGCAACTCTTTGTGTCCTATGCTACAGGTGCTCAAGGGAAGCCTATTTCCAAACAGACAATCTCAAAATGGATAGCCCACTGCATTCGCTTTTGTTACTCTTTCCATGGTAAAACTGTACCTACAGGCATCAGATCTCACTCCACAAGAGCCACAGCTACCTCTGCAGCTTTCCTCAGGGGGGTTCCTACCAAAGATATTTTGGAAGCAGCCACTTGGAGTTCTGTACATACATTCTCCAAGCACTATCACCTACCATTATACTCCAAATCTAGAGCGGGCTTTGCCACTGCAGTCTTGCAGGGCATCCTGGCTCCTCCTAGTTCCACTTAGTGCCTACCACCCCTTTTTTAGCTTTGGGATTCTACCCATCTGTTATGACTGCAGCTGTATGCACGATGAACATAGTACAGTTTTGTACCTACCATAAATGTAGATGTTCGAGTGCTAATACAGCTGCAGTCCAGGTTTCCCTCCCTCCTTCCCCTCTTGGGACAGGCCTAATGGCTAACACCTCCTCATACAACATGATTGGGGTGTTCTTTTATGGTGTATTTGCTTGCAACTACTGTTTTTTGATTTTATTGCAATGCATTATTACATAAATTTATGTTTTGCCTTCCTTCTGGGGCACCTGACATCTGGGGCAAGAAAAACTGAAGAAAATGGCGTCAGCTGGTTCCTTTATACCCCTGTCGCACTGACGTCAGGGAAGAAGCAACGACATCCGATGCCGGACCTAGACTTTGGAATTCGGCCAACCGAGGACCCGCCTGTTGGCAGGAAAAATAATCTGTTATGACTGCAGCTGTATTAGCACTCGAACATCTACATTTATGGTAGGTACAAAACTGTACTTTTTTGGAATGTTTGTTTTGGATACATAGAAAGTAGTTTTGTTTATCCATTTTTATTTGTTTTTTGGCCTGATTCTGAAGTTGTTGATATTTTTGTCTATCTTGGCTAGTGTTATTCTTTTTCCAGATCTTCCAGGTATTGTCTCTGGCTTTTAGTAAGGCTTTTGTGGTCCTATTTAGCCAAGGGGCATATTTAACTTTTGTTCTAAGTTTCCTGATGGGAGCTACTGTATTTAGAACATTCATAAAAGTACTATTGAAAAACTCAACTGCTTGGTCTAATGCTAGAGTTTGTAGTGGGTGCCAGTTACATTGTTGTAACATGCTGTTAAGACTGTATGGATTTACCATGGGTTCATCTGTAGTTTCCTTATGCAATATGGGTTTGGGTATGTTTACCTGTTTACGAAGGAGGAATGTGGGGCAGTGGTCATTCAGTTCATCAGGTAGGCAGCCCACATGATAATTTTCTTTGGGGAAATTAAAGTCCAATCGAGAATGGAATGTTTTTTGAATTTTTTGTCAACTCTGGTGGGTTCTTGGATTAGTTGTGAGAATTGAAATAAGTTAATATGGTTTGAGGGATTGTTGGAGTTGCAGGCTAGCCAGTCTAGGTTTAGGTCACCTAGCAGGATAGTTTCTTTGGGCAGGTTGATTGTAGCCCATTCTAACATTTCCTCTATTATAGGTGTGTTCTTTCCTGGAGGAATATAACTGCAGAGGATGTTGATTCTCTCTCTGTTTTTGAGGGACATAATGGAGCCTAATGTTTCTGCATTCTGAAATTTGGGAAGTGGGGTTTTCAGAGGCTGGAGGTTGTGTGTTTCTGAATAAAATTGCAACACCACCTCCCTTTTTGGTATCTCTGTCTTGCCTTAGGATGCTATAACCTGGGGAAAGAATGTATTAATTTTGGGTGGTGGATTTTAGCCAAATCTCAGTAATGGTTTGTATATCAGGTGAGTAGTGGGCTAGGAATGCATGTAGGTCATGTAGTTTGTTGGATGTAGTTCTTGAGTTTAGGTTAATAATAAGTAGGTCTAATTTTTGTTTGTCTAAGAGAGTTTTGTTGCATGGACCTGGGTTGGGGTGCATGTCTCCTGAGATTAGTAGCCATTTTTTAAGGAATAGTTTTGAGTTTTATAGCGTGAGCTAGGTCTGTATTTATTCTAGATGCTGTTTGTCTGTTGAGAGGTAGTGTGGTGTGTGTTTTGTGTATATAAAATAATGCGGTATTATTAAATAGTGTGGAGCAGATTACAATATTTGTGTATGTGTGTGTGTGTGTGTGTGTAGGTATGTGTTATGTGGAAAGTACTGTTTAATGGTATGTTAGTGTGTAAGGATGTGGTGTAGGCTAGAGTAGTGAGAGTTAGTAGTAGTAGTGGTAGTATGCCTTACATGATTTGTCTGGGTTTTAGGAGTGGGGAAGGTTGTAAGTAGGAGGGTGTGGTATGGAAGTGGGAGTGGACTTGATACCTGAGGGATAATGATAAGGTGTTGTAGGAGGGGGTTTGACTATGTGGACTATAAGTGTAGGGGCACTGGGGGTGGGTAGGGGAGCGGAGTGAGCCGTAGGGCAAATGGAGCGGGCAAGAGCAAAAGAAGTGAGTACAGCAGAAAAAGTATCAGCAGATTGCAGTTTAGTAGCTATAGTAAAAAGGTATTTAATTATATTTTAAGGGAAAATACTGCTACAGTTTGAGTGTGCTTCAACAGTTATCACATCACAATGCCATAACTTAGTTTGGAAACAGGTTAATAAATTATGCACAATACATTTATCAGCCAATTATCCTGTACATACAAGAAAAAGTAGAATGAACACTTAACACCACAGCTGAAACAGTAGCAGAGACACCTGTAGTGCTAAATCAGTAAATACTGATGTTATGTGATCCTATCTCGCCTACATTCTGACTGATGGGTTCGGAGCCGATCCCTCGGCTCCGACTCGGCACGCTTATGCTATAGAGCGAGGCTTCTAATTGGCTGAGCTATCTTTATCCCAGGATGCACCACCACTAATCCCCCAGATCTCGTTTGCCGCTTACAGAGCTTGGACGTGGTCTCAACATTGGCTGGGCTAAGTACTATATATATATATATATATATATAGTCTTTCCTGTCAGTATTTCTTTCACTTAAAACCAAAAGCTGTTTTAACGGCTATTTTTTTGTGTACGAGTGTGTTTTTGCAAGTTTTGATTGATTTTTAGTAATTTTTCCTGTCAGAGAAGGTTCCGTTTGAGTTAGAGGGGCCTTCCCCTGTGTTTACTGCTTCTCAGTGCTTGTGTGTGGGTCAAGTACCCGTTTGAGTTAGAGGGTCTTGACCCTCCTTGTCTTTTTCCCTTTTCCTCTTTCTCTCTGTAAAAAAAAAAAAAAAAAAAAAAAATTTTTTTTCAGTTTAAAATATTTGAGTTACTGACGTACTTATTTGTATCTTACAGTCTACTGTTGTGGTCTGTTTTTTTCGCAGTACTATGTCTAAGGAACATAAACCCTCCGGGTTTAAAAAGTGCACGAGGTGTGGGTTCAAAATGTCCATAACGGATGACCACTCAAGGCCTATTGTCTTGGCGCCAAACATCTCCAGGAATCGTGCAGTGTATGCCATGCGTTTTCCTCCTGAGTCCTCCAGGAGAGGAAAAACAAATTAATCCTCAAAGGATTAATCAAGCCTTCCTTTGAGGAGGCTTTGTCTTCCTCTCCGTCTCCTTCAAAGAGGAAGCGCCGGCTCCGACCAGTCAGTCGGATCCGACGGCTAAGAAGACTAAGCAGACTTCTCCATCGGCTCCACGGACTTCGGAGCCGAGGTCGGAACGGGCTGCCTCGATGCCTCCAGCCTCGACCCCTCTGGTTTCGGAGCCGAGGTCTGGGGCATCGAGAGGCGGGTCACCCTCATCGGCTCCACTGATATTGGAGCCGATAAGGGTCATAGGCTCAGACACTTCCCCCTCGGAGCCGAAGTCCTTATCGGCACCGAGGGAAATTTCTTTGAAGGTTTCCTCGGAGCCGATAATTGTTGAGTCCTTTCGGAGCCGGTCCCCGAGCCCTTCGGAGCCGATGGAGAAATCGGTTCGGGCCCGATCGGTATCCTCGAGATCTTCTAGGATGTCTGATTCGGACATCGACAGGGTGCTCCTTCAACTCTTCCAGTCTCCGGTGTTCCAAAAGATGGTTTCGGCTCCAGCCCATTTGGCTTCGGAGCCGATGGTCCACCCCCTTTCTGTACTTCCTCCTCCAACAGCTTCGGCACCGTTGGAGCAGGTGTTGGTGGAACCAGTGGAGGTGTTAGGGTCAGGCCTGACCCTTGCTCCGACTCCGGCTCCTGGGTCGGAGTTCAGTGCACAGACTTCTTCCTTTGGCCCTGGGGGGAAGGCTTCGGGATTGATACCTTCGGTCCCAAGTCTCCCTCTTGGTGCGTCGGCGGCGGGAGTACCGTCCACTGTCGTGGCCACGGAGGGGGGACCTTCCCAGGGTTCTGGTGGTCCCGCCTTCAGGGCTGTGAGGAGTGCTCTAGCCAAATCTTCATTGGCTACTTCCACAGTTTCCCCAGCTCCTTCCCTACATTTGGAGACTGGGTCATTGGCAGTTCCCCTGTCCGCAGACAGCGGAGCCCCTGGGCCTCAGGTTACCCCCGCTGGGGTTTCCCCCCCCTCCTGGAGGTCCTTCTGAAGCCTCTTCGGAAGAACCTCCCAGGAAGAAAATGTGCAAGAGGAAGCACGTTGACTCCCCTGACGAGTCTTTGACATCTGACACCGATCTCGATGATGCAGAGGGGTCCCCTAAGTCGTCCTCGGATGATGTCTCCTTTGCAGACATCCTGGAAGCCCTAAAACAAAGAGGCGGCTGGCAGTCCAAACCTCCCTCTGCTGATGAGTCGGTGTTCCTGAAGGCCTTCGGGGCTCAGCCCTCCACCTCCTGGGTGTCTCCGCCTTGACGAGCTCTTGGATTTGATCTGTCAAGGGCGTGGGAACACCCGGACTCTGTGGAACCGGTGCCCGCTCGTCCAAACAAATTTCTTCGCCCCAGATAGAGAGTTCCTTACAAAAGGTGTGGCTGTGGATGCTATGGTGGTGGCATCTGCTACGCAGCAGGATGTAGCAGAGGCTTTACGTCCGCCCATCCTCCTAATAAGGAGTCTAGGAGCATGGATCGGCACGGCAAGCACCCTAAGTTCAGCGGCCTTTACTGAGGTCTTTGAACTACCTGACGACTTTACAAGATTTCAGAGGGATCTGATTAAGGAACTATCCGATACCCTCTTAGGTAACCTGCCTGAGGAGCTGGCCCAGACGGTTGGATCTCAGCTGGCTACAATGTCATCCATTTCAACTCGTCCATGAGGCTCATTTCAGATGCGGCCGAAGGCGAGTAGAGCGGCGGTACAGGCATTGCTCACGGAGACAAGCCTGGCTCCGCCTGTGTCATTTCAAGGGAGGCCTTCAAGTCTTCATTTGCCGACGCCCCCTTTGATGGGTCCTCCCTGTTTGGGCCCAAGGTGAAAGACACACTTACCCGCTGTGAACAGGAGGGTAAGACTCTGACTGCCGTGGGGCACGATTTTCCACTCCCTTCGGCCTTATCCCAAGGCTAAAAGAGGAGGGAAGATGTGGTTCCGAGATCGCAGAAGTCTTACCCTCTCAGCAGGAAGGTTCCCTCCAGAGGCAGAGGAGGGGAAATTATCAGGAAGACGCCGTCCCAGAGGCGGCAGAGGCCCCGCAACACCGGTGACCGCGGGTCCTTTCGTGGCTCTTCAGCTGTTCATAGGGCCTGTGGGCTTGCCCGCCTGTGCTGCTCCGAGCCAGTCGGGGTCGCTTCAAGCACCTAAAGGCCTGGGAAGGGATCACTCGGGACCGATGGGTGCTTCGAATTATCGCCTGAGGTTACTCCATCCCATTCTGTTGTCCCCCCCCCCTCAGTCCAAAAGAATCCCGGACCCGCCACCCAGTCAACGGGATACCGCAGCCATAGAAATTTCAAAACTGCTGCAAAAAGGAGCCATCCAACCGGTCCCTGCAGACCAGATCGGATTAGGGACTTATTCAAGATTCTTTTTGGTGCCAAAAAAGACCGGGGATTTGAGGCCCATTTTGGACCTAAGCAACCTAAACCGTTCAGTCAAGAAGTCCAAGTTCCGAATGGTCACTTTACAAACCATTCTCCCATTGTTGGAGAAAGGTGTTTGGATGTGCTCCATAGACCTCAAGGACGCGTATTACCATATCAAAATACATCAAACGCCCAGGAGACACTTGCGCTTCAGCCTAGGAGGCAGTCATTTTCAGTTCCGTGCGCTGCTTTTTGGTCTCACCACAGCCCCCAGGGTGTTCACCAAATGCTTGGCAGTAGTGACTGCTCACTTGAGGAGTCTAGGATTCCAGGTGTTTCCGTACCTAGACGACTGGCTTCTAACTGCCACCTCCAAGCATCTACTTCTATGGAGCCTGCAAGCCACAACATCACTGGGCAATTCCCTCGGAATCACCTTCAGTTGGCCAAAGTCTGTGTTATGGCCATCTCAAAGAATAAGATTCATAGGGGCAGAGATAGATTCAAACCAGATGCGGGTCTATCTACCTGCAGACAGAATTCAGATCATACAAAATCAGATTCGAGCCTTACTCCCCAGGTCCAATGCCCCAGCCAGAATGGTCATGCAGCTATTGGGTTCAATGTCTGCCACAGTTCTGCTAGTTCCCTTGGCAAGGTTACACATGAGAATCCTCCAGTGGCTTCTTTCAACTCAGTGGTCCTTTCAGGAACTCCCTCTCAATCATCTAATATGGATCACACAATCTTGCAGACGGGACCTTCGCTGGTGGCTAGAGTCCTCCAATTTGGATCAGGGACAACCCTTTGTTCTTCCCCCTCCGGCGGCCACTCTGACCACGGACGCCTCCCAGACGGGGTGGGGGGGGCATTCCCTGGGCAGGTCAGTCCAGGGCAAATGGCATCCGGAGGAGACCCCTCTCCACATCAACATTCCAGAAATGAGGGCAGTACTCCTGTCCCTCCAAGCCCTTCACGATTACCTCCCTCAAGGCGTAATTGCTATTCACTCAGACAACATGTCAGTTGTCTGGTACCTGAACAAACAGGGAGTGACCAGATCCTATCCTCTTTGCAGGGAAGCGATGAGAGTCTTGGAATGGGCAGTCTCGACCAAACGCTTCCTAGTGGCTACTCACATACCGGGCAAGTCCAATGTGATAGCCGACAGATTGAGCAGGACCAACCTCTCTCCTCACGAATGGTCTCTAAATATGACAGTTGCAAGTCAGATTTTCAGCGAATGGGGAGTTCCGTGCTGCGACCTCTTCGCGACTCCTCTGAATGCGAAGTGCAGAGATTTTTTCTCCCTAACCCCGGCTCCGGGGAAGAGCCCTATGGACGCGTTAGTCCATCCTTGGCCTACCGGCCTGCTTTATGCCTTCCCTCCAGTTCCTCTCCTACCCAGGGTAATTCAAAAGGCATCTCTCTTAGGGAGCAAGATGATCTTAATTGCTCCTTATTGGCCTCGTCAAGTCTGGTTTCCCTATCTTCGGAAACATGCTCTGGAAGGTCCATTGTTCCTGGACCAGGTCCCATACCTACTGATTCATCAGTCGGGACTACTACACCAGTCCCTACACACATTATAATTGACGGCATGGCTCCTCCTCTTCCGACCATAGTCAGGAGACATGCACTGGACCCAGATGTGGTGCACATATTGTCTTCAGCCCACAAGTCTACTACGAAGAAACTGTATTCTAGCAAATGGAAAAGGTTTGCTATCTGGGCTCAACTCCGGGGCCTGGACCCCATTTCTACTCCCGTGGCAGAAGTACTCAAATTCCTGACCTCTCTTTTCAACCAAGGCTCTTCTGTTTCTACCATCAAAGTACAATTGGCAGCGATTTCTAATTTTCATGAATCCATAGACCCACCTTTAATGAGCAACAGGTTGTGTAAGACCTTCTTGAAAGGTGCTGCTCTATTAAGACCTCCGATTTCTCATCCTGCACCTCCATGGGATCTCGATATAGTATTACGTGCCTTGACTTCTTTCCCCTTTGAACCGGCGGCTACCTGTGATCTAAAGTTTCTATCATGGAAGACAGCCTTTCTAGTGGCAACTACTTCAGCCAGAAGGGTTTCAGAACTTCAAGCTTTGTCAGTGAAACCCCCGTACTTGGTTTTTCATACAGACAGGGTATCCCTCAGACCAAATCCTTCTTTTGTTCCTAAAGTCTGTTCTACTTTATGCTTGCAACAGTCGTTAGAGCTCCCAGTTTTTTTCCCAAAATACTCCAATAAAGCGGAGTTTATTTTCCACACACTAGATGTCCACAGGCAGTTACGTTTTTATTTGGATAGGACCAAACAATCAAGGAAGACAGATCAGTTGTTTGTGTCCTTTGCAGAAAACAAATTGGGCAACCCAGTCACAAAGGTCACTATTGCCAAATGGATCAGGGATTGTATTACTCAAGCTTATATTTATTCTAACAAAGAGCTTTCCACCTCTGTTAAGGCTCATTCTACAAGGGCTATGGCTACTTGGTAGCATTTCATTCTAAGCTTGCTATTGGTGACATTTGTGCTGTGGCTACATGGTCTTCCCCGCACACCTTCATTTCTCACTACAAATTAGATGTGGCATCTAGAGGACGAGCTTCATTTGGTTCCACAGTGCTCAGGAGTGTTTTCCAATGAGCCACCCGATTTAGGCGCTAGGGACGCTGTCCCATCAGTCAGAATGTAGGCGAGATAGGATCACATAACATCTTTTAGTTATGTACTCACCATAACTTCAGATGTTTGGGATCCATCCCTACATTCCTAATAACCCACCCTCCTTCCCCCTTCCTTGGAGATCAGAGGATATCAGAAGGTCCGAATCCTGTTGTTTCATCTTGAAACATCTAACAATGTTATATAAACAAGCTGTTCATGTGTGCATGAATGCGGACAAACAAGATCTGGGGGATTAGTGGTGGTGCATCCTGGGATAAAGATAGCTCAGCCAATTAGAGGCCTCGCTCTATAGCATAAGCGTGCCGAGTCGGAGCCGAGGGATCGGCTCCGAACCCATCAGTCAGAATGTAGGCGAGATGGATCCCAAACATCTGAAGTTATGGTGAGTACATAACTAAAAGTTTCTAACTCCAACACTAAGTCAATTAGATTTACATTACAGTTATAACAGCAGTTTTAGTACATCATAGTTGCATAGAGACACCATAGCTGCAGTGGTAGTGTCAGTAAAACATAATTGCTGAATGTCAGAATCAACCAGTTAAATAAACAAATAAGCAGATCAGTAGTCAGAATTAGAAAAATGAATACTTGTTGTGTAGATCCAAATTAGCAAAAAGTGTTACTTTACAAATCTGAACACTTTAAACAAATTCCTGAGGTCTAATGGCTTACCAGCAAGCAGAATTCAATTGCTGAAGAGCACTTGTGTCCTGGTGGGAGACTAATAATTTAAAGATGGCTCCATGCTCAGCAGGATTCTAATATAGACTTAGTATTGGGGAGGGGGATAGCACAAGGGGTGTAAACCAGGTGTAATGCAAAGAAATCAGCAAAACCCATCAGTGGAAATCTATCCGTGAAGGCCTCAGAGGGGGTAAGTAGTAATACAAACTCTACTTGCAAAGTGAAGGAGAGCAGAGACAGCAAAGTTTATTAAGGTTGGGAGTGTGTCTTCACATTGACTTGTAGTAGCCAGTTTGTGCACAAATTAGAGTAGGGAGATACATTAGCAATGAAGGGGAATGTATAGAGATGCAAATATGCAGGTTGGCCTCAGGTGATGCAAACTAAGGCAGAAAGCACTCAGAGGGCTTCTTGATGGCTAATTTAATCACAGAGGTCTGAATTAAATGTATATTGTCTAGCTGGGGGGGGTGGGACACAAGGCTACAACAGTCAGTTTTTATTAGCATGCTGAGAACTACTACGAAATACTGCTAATGTTATAGCTTCACTCTCATAAAACATGCAAGTAGAATGCCTGGGTGGACTGGCCCTGCTCTTGAGGCTCAAAATGTATATCCTTATTTAGTTTTGCAGTACTGATTCCCTCTTATACTGTATGGGTGGGTTGGTAGCCACAGACTGCAGAGTTGCTTGAGTGTGCTCCTGCTGTTGAGGCTCAAAATGTATATCCTTGTTTAGTTTTGCAGTACTGATTCCTTCTTATACTGTATGGGTGGAGTGGTAGCCGCAGACTGCAGAGTTGCTTGAGTGTGCTCAGCAAGCAGAATTCAATTACTGAAGAGCACTTGTGTCCTGGTGGGAGACTAGTAAGATAAAGTAAATAATTGTCTCCATTGTGGTAAACAATCCCACACACAGTCTTTCAGTCCTTTTGTGTTGCCTGCTTAGGCCCAGTCTACGATGTCCCTAATTGCCATTTTTGTGCTCATTTTAACACTAGGGGACTATTAGGCATAGGGCTGAGTTTTTAGTGAGATTCCTTAGTCAAGAATCTTCTCACTCGCATCTTATGACGTGCGCTGGTCTTCCCAAATTTGAGCAACCTAAGCATAAGAAGGATAAAGAAAAGAAGCAAAAGCTTAGGTCTTCAGATGACAACCACTTGCCGTCTGCCTCCCCCTCTAGGCTTGTGATTGTTGAAGAAGGTGAGGTACTTTCGCAGCCACCTTCGGCATTTGTAACTGTGATGCAGGCCTCTGTCGAGACCCATTTGGTGTCCAATTTGCAGTTGGTCTTATCTACTTCCTCGCAGGCCCTTGCAATATGTCAGTCGAGTCCAGGGCCACTTTGCAAGCCTCGGATTCCAAGGAGCATTTTTATACTGGTGATGCCCAAACAAGGCCTCAGCCTACACTGGTGCTTTCCTCACCATTCTCGAGAGACAGGTGCCAGGTCATTTACGCTCCTAGGCCGAAGTCCAAAGCCACACCAAAGAAAGATACTGTGGCAGGGTCTTCGCCGAGGCCTACTGGCTCCCTTTTACAAGGATCCCAACAGGATTTGATAAGACTAGCTGAGGATCTGATCTCTATTGTTAGGTCAAAACAGGCCACAGGGGATGCCCCACCAGGAAAAGGAAAAGTGGATGCTCCTTTTGAAGTTTTCCTAGATCCTTTTCAGAGGAAGATTCAGACCTAGAGGAATCTGGGTCTGATGAGGGCCCCATCCTATGATGAGTCTGATTCAGAGGAGAACCTACCCTTTGTCTCCCACCCAGAGAATTTCATCTTTGAAGAGACCCTCCATGCTGTGTGAGACAGCATTTTCAGTGGGAGGCACAGAATTATCTCCCATCCAAGAAGAGAGGTAGAGAGTTCCTGGATTTACCTTAAAACAAGCCATGGACTACTTCACCCATTTTAAAAGTAGTAGAAGATGTTTTTCAGGATTCCTGTTTGAATCCTGAGTCCCTTTCCCCTGCCCCCACATAAACCAGACAGGTTTTATAGGGTACAAGACTCCCACAAATACCTTTTTAAAAATACTGCTGCTGACTGAGGTGGTCACCCCGGGGCCCAAAAGGGCTAGAGCCAGTTCACCCAGGAACATTTTAACAACAAATAAAGAGAGTAGGACCCTTGATAGGTTTGGAGAAAAAGGTATATATGTCTGCCACTCTTACTGTGAGGACCCTCAACTGTTAATTTCATGTGATTAACTATCAACAAACCATTTTAGATCATCTTGAACCGAATGTCACCTCACTAGAGGATAAAAATCTTTCCAAAGAGCTCCTAGATCTCTTTTATTCCAATGCTCAGGTAGCTAAACATTAATTACATTGTAGTTATGATGCCATGGAAGCTTCTTGCAGGGAAGCTGGCATGGGCTCATTTATTAGAAGGCATGCATGGCTTGGAGAACAATCTCTTCCTGACTTTGTTAAATCAAACCTATTAGATGTCCACCTTGACAAAGACTTTCTCTGTTTGGTGCTAAGGTGGAGGTAGTTCTCAAAAAGATGGAGGACAAAGCGAAGCCTATGCAAACAATGAAGGACCTCCTCCAAGTTCAGCCTCCTAGGTTTAGCAGGGACTTCATCTAAACAGTGGTCATTTCCCCAGACTAGGAGTAGATAAGAGGAAACCACAACAGCGGCAAAGAAGCAGGCAATGGATCTCAGAGGCCCCCAGGCAAGGGAGTTCTAGGTCCCAAGCCCCTGCCAGAGCGCAACTTTGATGATATTTGGTTTACTTGTCAGTCTGCACAGTATGTCAGAGCGTCTATGTTGGAAAAACTAATCGAATGTTGAAGAAGCATATATGTGAACATGTGTACAGCATTAATAGGCAGGATACTAAGAATGCTCTGTACAAACATATTTCTGCAATAGGAGGTAATCACATTTTTAAATTTTGTGCTTTGGATACTTTTATGGTATGTATTAGAGGTGGTGATGATACCACCTACACGGATTGTACTGAAACAAAGTGGATTTTGGAGTTAGAGTGACTGGAGAATAGGGCTTAATGAGCATGTTCCTTTAAGGCTGGTATTGAGATCACGTGGCCTAAGGAGGTAATTTTGAGTTAAGGTATTTAATGAATGTTGGAACTTTCCTTCTGTGATCTGAAGAAGCACCTAGAATAGGGTGTTAAAGCACTAATCCAGTTTTGTACTTGTTTTGTATTCATTTGCTTTATGTTTATTTTTTACTAAAGTATTTTGACGGCCGTGCTGACTGGTAGCATTTTCTTATTTTGACACACTCCACTAGGACCACAACTATCTGTGTAGCCTTTCTGAATGGGGTTCCTACTAAGCACATCTTGGAAGCAGCCACCTGGTCATCTGTATATGTTTTCACAAAGCACTACCACTTGGCAGCCTTTTCTAAGTCTAGAGCAGGATTTGTCGCTATCATCCTGCATGGCATCCTCTCCATAATCTTCTTCCTCCCTCAGTTCAGCTTTGGGAATCTTCCCACAAGTCAGAACTGCAACAGTGAAACATGAAGAATAATAGTACAGTTGTGTACACTTACCATAAGTGTAGATATCTGAGTGTATTCACTGTTGCATTCTTCTTTCTCTCCCTCTTGCCCCTTTGGCCTTCTAGGTAGCCTACTGCTAAACAAATAATCCAGCCAAGAGTCACCACCCTTGGCTACTCTGCTGTTTGAGCCATCTTCCTTAGTTGTCTCCTGTACACTTACGGCTTCTCCTAGTAAAGGGGAAGAAAATACTGTTATCATGATGCAGACTGGCTTCCTTTATACCCGAGTGTACTGACATCAGTCAAGGTGTCTGCCAGCCTGGGAGGGGAAGATTTTTCTCTGGTAGTCGGGCCAGCCAAGGGCTTTCATGGCACAAGTCAGGACTGTAACAGTGAATACACTTGAACATCTACATTTATTGTAAGTGTACACAACTGTACTTTCTCTGCTTTGCCCTTCGGCCCATATTCTGCCCCAAGGGTATTCATCAAATGCCTCGCTCCTGTCATTGTCTTTTGCAGGATGAGGGGAGTTCCGATCTTACCCTGTCTGTACGATCTGCTCATTCAGTCTTCTTTCCCCGATGCTGTTCTTCAGAATGTCCAGTTTACTATTTCCCTGTTGCAGGTTTTGGGTTCACCATAAACTTCAAGAAATCATCTCTGAAACCTTCTCAGCATCATACTTTTCTTGATTGCAGGCTTCAGACCATCCCCCATGCTGGCATTTTTTCCTGCCTCTAAGACCCTGTCTCTTACTATCTGTTTCCAGTCTCTTCTTCCTCTGGGTTTATTCAAAGCCAGAAACTTTCTCAGAGTTCTTGGGTTCATGGCTTCCACCATTGCCATGCTCTCTCTGACCAGGTTCCACATGAGAAAGCTACAACGGTACCTGAAGTCACTGTGGTTCCAGCGTTGCCACCACTGGACTTCCCAGTCCACTTCCTTCCTTCTCTCAAGCTCATACTTCAGTTGTGGATTCATCAACTTTCTCTCAGTCCGAGGCTTCCTTTCCAAGCTCCAGTCCCATCTCAAGAGCTCTTGACTGATGCCTTAGACAGGGGATGGGGGGGGACCTCCTTTGATTCTCACAAGGCTCTGGGTGTCTGGCCTTGTCATCAGAGGTTGGACCAAATCAATATAAAGGAGATGTGATATGCTGCTTCTAGCTCTTCAGGCTTTCCATTCCCACTTTCATCCTGGGCCTTTTAAAATTTTCAGACAGTACCACAGTGATATGGTATTTCAACAAGGAAGAGCAGTACAAAGTCCTGTCTTCTTTGCAGACTAGCTGTTTAGGTCTGGGTTCTTGCTGTCTAGTATCAAGTGACTCTGCAGGCTGTTTACATTCCCTCCGAGCACAATTTGGTGACAGACGTTTTGAGCAGGTCCAGCACACAAGCTCCCAAATGGATGCTTTACAGAAATGTGCTCCTGGACATTGTCCATCAGTAGTGTATTCTTCAGTTAGATCTTTTTGCTTCTCCTGTGAACAAACAGCTTCCTCTTTTCTGTTCCAGAGTCCAAAGTTCTCTGTCTTGGACAGTGGATGTCCTGTCTTTTCCTTGGAAGAAGATATTTCTGTACACCTTTCCTCCCCTTCCTGTGTTACCACGAGTCTTGCACAAGGTCAGGCAAGACTTTCCCAAAATCTTGCTAGTGACTCCCTTTTGACCCAGACAGCATTGGTTCCTCCTCCTTTCTCACTTGGCCAGGGGCAATCACCACAACTTGCATTACCAAGTGGGCCCTCTTGCACAAGACAAGGGGTTGCTTATCCATCCTCACCTGTCCATGTTTCACATAACACTGTGGGTGATGGTGTTTTGATCCCTTTTAGGCACCTCTTTTTTGAGGACATGCTTCAGGTCCTGTAGGAGGCAGGACGTCCACTACCAGGAAGTCATATTTGTCCAAATGGAAAAGATTTTCATTCTATTGTGTGTCTTGACATCAGGATCCCCTATCTATGGAAATTACTCTGGTTTCCGGTTATTTGTGTATGCTGCTCTATGCTGGGTTGGCATATTCTTCAGTTAAAGCTCACCAGTCATCAGTTTGTTTGTCTGCCCTTGACTCCTCCTCTAACTTCTAGATTTGAGGTCAAGCAATTTTTTAAAGGTGTTCTTCCTATCAGGCCTGTTAGGAAGCCCATTCCACCTTCCTGAGACCTCAGTTTGTTCTTGAAAAATTGAGTCTGGTTCCTTTTCATCCTGCTACCTTAGCTTCCTTACAGCATTATACGTGGAAGACTTCTTTTTTTGGCTTTTTACTTTTGCCAAGAGGGTGTCTCCTTCCTTGGTTTTCCACAGACACAGGGTGTCTCTTTATACTAACCCTTCTTTTATGCCCAAGGTGGTCTCTGATTTGTCCCTTAATCAGTTTGTTCATCTGCCTTCCTTTTTTCCTACTCTGCAATCTGTCAATGAGAAGGTTCTTCACACTTTGGATTTGCATAGACAGCTCAGATATTATTTGGATAAAACTAAAGTTATTCGCAAATCTAAGCAGCTTTTTGTTTCCTATCTTTCCAGGTTTTGTGGGTTCACCTTTTTCTAAGCAAATCATCTCTTCCTGGATTTCTAAGGCCATTTCTTTTTATTGTTCTTTTCATGGTAAAAGTCTTTCCTAGTCAGTAAAAGGTCATTATACCGGAGCTGTTGCCTGTTCTGGTGCTTTTTTAAAGAGGTGCCGGATACCAATTTTATATTTAAGGCTTTCACTTGGTCGTCTTTTCATACTTTCACTAAGCTTTATAAACTGGATGTTATTTCCAGGGCTAGAGCTGGCTTTGCCAGGCCAATCCTGCATGGATTTCTGGAGGGCTCCTCCATTTTGAACTCTCCCTTTATTTATTTATTTTACATTTGTTGACCGGGATAGTCAGACTGGATGCATGTCCATTTTCAGCGGAGGCCCGGGGAGAAAAGCTCCACAGAGAAAAAGTACAACATTGATTACATACAGATAAATACACAGTTACAGGAACAATATTTTTTTGGTTTAGATACATTTGCCAACAGTGTGATTTAATTACAACTCAAAATGCAATAATATTTCTATAACTTATTACAGGATCCTTACTGTTATAGTATGCAGTCAAGCAAGGAGGAGCTTGATTGCTATAGAAACCAGAGGAGATAGAATGCTAAGGACGTTGGTTGATAATTATTTGAAACTTTGAAAAGCAAGAGTAGCATCTAGTAGGTACAGGGGAGGGGAGTGGGTATAGTATGTGTCAAGGAGGGCTAATCTGGGTTAATACATGGGCAAAGCCAATGAGACTTAAAAAATTGTTTAAGATTATTTTTAAATTGACAAAGGGAGGTGGAAAGTCTTAGGTTATTAGGGAGGGAATTCCAAACCTTCCCTATAGAATTGGCAAAGAGAGCTTCACCGCCCAAGTTATTAGATTTGATGGTTTGGACCATAAATCTATTTGAGGAGCGAAGACAGCTAAGATTGGAGTAGGGAATCAATATTTCACTCAGTGAAGGGGTTTTATCAGGTTGTTTGATTATTTTAAACGCTTCAGTGAGTTGGTTCAGTTTAAGAAGATTGGGTAGTTTAAGCCAGTCGAGTTTCCTTAGATTAAGACAATGATGAGTTCTATGAGGAGCACTTATTACAAATCTGGCAATGTGATTATAGGCAACAGAGAGTTTATTGATCTCATTTTTGTTGAGGAAGGAAAGGACAGGAGAGGCATACAGTAAGGTAGAGAGGAGATGTGTGCAATAGTGAGTTTGGCAATAGGGGTTAAGAAATTTTTAATTCTATACAAGGATCCAAGTTTCTTATTTACTGTCTTTATGGTTTGACTGATATGCATATCAAATCTAAGCTTATTATCAATAATGACCCCTAAAAGTTTAGTGTTGGTATCAGGCTCAATTTTGGTACCATTAATAGATTGGACGAAGAAGGTATTGTTATTAGATTGTGGAGAAAGTTGAACTGGTGGAGGCACTGAGGTGGGAAAAAATATTAGTAATTTGTTTTTTTTTTGGATTTAGGATGAGTTTCTCCCTTTGGTTGTGAATGCTGCAATAGTGATATGAAAGGTCATAGTACAATTGTGTAAAATCTTACCATAGCTGTAGATACCCTTCTCTTCACTCTTGCAGTATTCACTCCCTCCCTTCTGACCCCTCTGCTCTAGCCTGATGTTCTTCATGTTTCACTGTTGCAGTCATCACACTTGGGTTATCTGCCTGCAGTTAGCCCTCAGTTGGCCCAAATACCAGAGTCTTAGGATTTCTGCATCGGATGCTGTCACTTTTTCCATGATGTCAGGTCATCAGGGGTATAATACAGACAGCCGATGCCATCACATCAGTCTTTCTTGCTGAGGAGGAGCCCGAAGCAAAAGCAGTTTGCAAGTGCCGGTCGGCCGCTACCTCAAATTTTTGTTTTCGAATTTGTAATCCTGAAGTCTTCTAAAGCTAAGTACCCCGTTGTGGATCCTTTTTTCTTGCTCTAACCGATGTCAGAAAAAGTTAACAATTGTCTTGCCTATGGAAAGCCAATACCTCACAGAGATTTTCATTCTTACTGCATCACCTGTTTAAGCCCAGACCACAACATCCCTCGCTGTTGGTTTTTGTGCCTTGTTTAACATCCAAACCATTCATTGTTGGGCTATCATTGTTGCTAAATTCTTTCGCTGTCATTCTCCATATTCTGAAATGGCTTTGATAAGCCATCCAACTGCCTATCTTCCAAAAAATGTAAAGATAAAGACAGAGACAGACCGCATAGGTCCAAAACTGCCAACGACACTTCTTTTAAGCTAGTCGCCAGTCCACCAGTACTCAGTGAGGTCCATTTTGCAGTCCCTGATGCCTGCATCTGTAGATTCGCAGGCCTCTGCTGAGACCCATTCGGAGTCCGGTATGCTGTGAGATGCTTCTTTGACTATGGAACGGATGTCTCTACCTTGGATGGGTCCAGAGCCGCTGTGCAGGCACTGGTTTCTGAGGGTGTATTTCGACCTACCAATGTTCAAATTAAATCAACAACTTCGTTTTTAGCTAAAACCACTGAGTTTCTGAGGCCCAGAGTACACACTACACCTAGGAAACTGAAAACCAAAGCACATGCTCAAGCTCCCATGCCACAAAAACAAATGCTTAGAATGGCTGAAGTCCTTATTACCCTAATTAGTGGAAGCCAGCCTTTCTCTGCTAAGAGACAAATAATTGAGTTTCATTCTGATTCTACAGACCAGGAGTCCGATGACTCTGACCCTTCTTATTACCAGGACATGCCCTTATCAACCTATGATGATTCAGATGCAGAGGAACCCATTCCCTCTGCCTCCCCTCCAGAGGATTTTTCTTTTGGTGAAACCTTGCATACTTTAAGAGACCGCTGGGAATGTCAAGACTACCCTCAGTCCAAAAGGAGACTCAGCGAATCTTTGGAGTTGCCTCAGCACAGGCCTCTAGCTATACCCCCTGTCCTGGATGTTGTAGATGATGTTTTTATGGCTTCCAGTCTTATTCCAGATACTTTACCCCCGGCTCCTAGAAAACCTGACCGGTACTACAGAGTACCTAATTCCCACAAATTTCTCTTCAAGAATCCTACTGCGGATCTGGAGACCATTTCCCAAGGACCTAAAGTTTTAAGGCTACTACAGCCAAAAATCCTACCCCTTCAGACAGGGATTCCAGAGCTTTAGACAGATGGGGTAAGAAGGTATATACCTCTGCAACTCTTGCCATCAAGGCATTGAATTGCCAGTTTCACATGTTAAAGTACCAGCAGCATATTTTGGAACTAATTAAACAAAAAAATGGTGTTACTTCCAGATGGTGCAGAAAGTAAAGATTTACAAGAGCTAATGCATTCTGCAAACCAAGTTAGTAAGCATACGTTGCAGTGTGGCTTTGATGCCTTAGAAGCATATTGCAGGGCTGCAGTCACTGAGTCTGTACTGAGAAGGCATGCTTGGCTGAAGGAACAAACCTTGCCAGATCATATCAAATCCAAATTACTAGAAGCTCCTTTAAATAAGGACTGTTTATTTGGCACCAAAGCAGAAGAGGTTCTTAAAAAGATGGAAGAAAAAGCTAAATCTGTGCAAACTGTTAATGAATTCTTACAAGTGCAACCACCTAGATTCAGTAGGCATTGGCCTTCAAAAAACTGGTCCTTTCCAGCCCCTTCCAGGCCTTCTCAGACCAAACCCAGAGAAAACAGGCCACCCAGACTACAGTCTCAGGGTATGCAGAGATCTAAACAATGGAGTGCCCCTTCCTCGAAAACAGGGAGTGGAAAGCCGCCCCCTTAGGGAAAAAGTTCACATTGACTTTTCAGTTATCCTTCCCAGCCCTGCCCAATTACTTGTGCTCCTAGGAGGAAAACTTGCCCTTCATGCAAAAAAACTGGATGGCCATGACTCAGGACAAGATGGGTCCTAAACAGTTGTATCCCAGGGGTACAGATTCTACTTCCATACACTGCCAACCCCAACTGGGTTTCCAGACCTTCCTCCAAACCAGTGGGCAGAGGTTAAAAAGCAAGTACTTTCCCTGCTCAATATCAGAGGTATTCAACCTGTTCCAGTAGAACAAAGGTGGTAGGGTTTCTACTCCATACTTTTCCTGGTACCCAGAAAAGAAGGCTCTTGGCACCCAATCCTGGATCTGTCAACCTTCAACACCTTTCTGGTGGTCCCAAAATTCAAGATGCTTACCCTGCAACAACTTCTCCCCATGCTAGCCAAGGATGCCTGGTTAGTCACTCTAGACTTAAAAGTAGCTTATCTGCACAACCCCATAAGGGAGTCGTGCAGAAAGTATTTACACTTCAGGGCAAGCTGTATGCACTATCAGTTCTTTGCACTTCCCTTTGGTTATCTACTGCACCCAGTGTATTCACAAAGTGCCTGGCTCCTGCCATTGCATACTGCAGGCAGAGAAATATCCAAATTTTGCCATACTTGGACAACTGCCTGATTCAGGCGGACAGTCAGGAATTGCTACTTCAGGACCTGCCATGTGTAAAAAGCCTTCTTACTTCATTGGGGGTACACCATCACCGAAAACAAATCACAACTGGTGCCCAGTCAAAAGATTGTATTCCTGGGAGCAAGCTTGGACAAAACTTCCCGGATGGCATTTCTCACTTCAGAAAAACAGGTCTATCTGACAAACTACTTCAAGTGGCCACCAGAACCCAGCTATCTGCAAGAAAAATACTGCAAGCCCTAGGGTTCATGGCTTCATGTATTCTGCTAATTCCATATCCAAGACTGCATATGAGGAAACTTCAGTGGTACTTAAAAAGACTTTGTTGCCAGCATTCTCAGGACCTGGAAATCATTCCAATCATATCTTGTCTAAGGGCAGAGTTCTTTTGGTGGACAGAAGCATGCAACCACAACATGGGACTGCTTTTCACTCAACCCCCTCGCTGCCCAAACCCTGACAACAGATGCATCAGACTATGCATGGGAGGCTCACATGACAGGCAGATGCATTCAGGGCCACTGGAGCCCAGCCCAGATTCTCCTGTACATCAATCAAAAAGAGATGCTAGCTGTACAGAATGCTCTGACAGCCTTCAAATACCTAATCCTTCCAGGACAACTGCTCATAAAAACAGACAACACCACAGTTATGTGGTACATAAACAAGCAGGGAGGAACCCATTCTTACCCACTCTGCAGGTTAGCCATGGACATGTGGAAAACAGCCTTGAGCAACCGAGTGCATGTACAAGCTCATTCCCTGCCAGGCAAACACAATTCACTGGCAGATGTCTTAAGCAGAAATCTCTTAGACCTACACGAGTGGAAATTGGAGCCCAACACCTTCAACCTTCTGATCCAGAGGTGGGGGACACTGGAGGTGGACCTATTTGCCTCTCCCGAGAACCACCAGTTGAGCAAATTCTGCACCAGGAACCCTCACAGCAGGGCCTGGAAAGTGGATGCCCTATCCTTTCAATGAGAAAACCTCTGAGTTTATGCCTTTCCCTCTCTGCCCCTCCTCTCAAAAGTACTACTCAAGATAAAACAGGACAGGCCAAGGGCAATTCTTATTGCCCCAGACTGGCCACACCAGCACTGGTACCCACTCTTACGCAGTCTGACAACAGTGCCACCCAGGCACCTTCTCCAGACTCCTACCCTGTTGTCTCAGCAGGAGGGACAGATTTGCATCCAAAACTGCAATCCCTAAACCTTGCAGCCTAGCTTATCCCTTGAATACACCACCAGCAACCCTCAGCAAACAGGTGCTGGACGTCATTCTCATAGGTTCATAGGCTCATAGGTTTATACTAGGCTATCTGCCCTAAGGCATTTATAAGCCTAGCCTAAAGTTTTGTGGCTTACGCCACCCCTTATGTTAAAAAATACTGTGCCCATTAGTTTGTTTTGCCTCTGTCCAGCAGTGACACAGAGATGATTCCCGGGGTAAACCGACGATCTCCCATCCACCGGTCAAGATTTCTCTTGAACAGAGCCAGCGAGGTGCTGTGCCTCACATGGACTGGGATTTTATTCCACAGCATAGGGAGTCTCTGGGTGACAAATCTATTCCTCCAGCATGTCCTATTTATATCCGTGCTAAGGTTTAAGTCGCTTGCGAAGCCAGAAGGCCTAATACTAGGAAATCCTATTCTGAAAAGTGGAAAAGATATTGTTCTTGGAATCGGTCTCAAGGGAAGGACACAACAGTGCCTTCCTTACCTCTAATCCTGGATTACCTAGCAGAACTACTCCGTAGAGGCCTATCCTTCTCCTCCATTAAGATTTATGCCTCTGCCATCTCAGCTCATTATAATACTGAGCCTCCTCTATTTTTTCACCCTCTCATCAAACAGTTCCTGAGAGAGGCTAACAACTTAAGGCCCCCTCAGAGAGCACCCACCCCTCGTGGGAACTTAACTTTGTACTGGAAAAGCTCACACTCCCTCCTTTTGAACCTGCAGCTTCATCAGAGTTAAAGTTCCTCTCTTGGAAAACAGTCTTGCTTCTAGCCATAACTTCAACAAGAAGAGTGTCTGAGTTACAGGCACTAATGGCTGTGGAACCCTTCATTATTTTCCATGCTGACAGGGTTTCCCTCAGGACTAACCCATCCTTTATGCCTAAGGTGGTTTCCAGTGTGGCTCTAAACCAGTCAATCCATTTTCCAAACTTCTTCCCTAACCCTCAAAATAAAGGGGAAAGGATCCTGCACTCCTTGGACGTGGACGTGCACAGACAGCTCAGCTTTTACCTCGACAGGACTAAACCTTTCAGAAAATTGACCAACTACTAGTCAGCTTTGCTACAGGGGCAGAAGGTAAGGCCATTTCAAAGCAAACTTTTTCCAAATGGATGGCACACTGCATCCATTTCTGCTACAAGCACCATGCTAAACCTACCCCACAAGGGATCAGACCACATTCCACTAGGGCTACGTCCACCTCTACAGCATTTGTCAGGGGAGTCCCTACCAGGGACATTCTAGAAGCTGCAACCTGGAGTTCTATACACACCTTCACCAAGCATTACCACTTACCAATCTTTTCTAAATCCAGAGCTGGATTTGCTACAGCAGTCTTGCAAGGCCTACTAGCCAGCCGTAACACTTCTTGACTGCCTCCTCCCTTCCTCAGCTTTGGGAATCAACCGAAGTGTGATGACTGCAACAGTGAAACATGAAGAACTTAGTACAGTTGTGTACACTTACCATAAATATAGATATTCGAGTGTATTCACTGTTGCAGTCCTGGTTTCCCTCCCACCAGCCCCCTGGCTTTCTCTATCTTTCTACCTCTCCTCTCTGTGGCCATTCCTAATGGCATTGGTATTTACTTTTTACTGGTGATGTTCCCCACCATATACTAGCTTCCTGTTTGGGAGCTCCTGACATGTGGGGCAAGAAAAACTGATGTAATGGCATCGGCTGCCTGTTTTGTACCCCTGGCGACCTGACATCATGGAAGAAGTAGCAGCATCCGACGCAAAAATCCTAAGACTCTGGTATTCGGTCTGACTGAGGGCTACCTGCAGGCAGATAACCCAAGTGTGATGACTGCAACAGTGAATACACTCAAACATCTACATTTATGGTAAGTGTACACAACTGTACTTTCTTTCTTGCCCTCTTCCCCAAGGGGCTTTTCTCTTTCTTGATGCACATGATGTTCTTCGTATTTCACTGTTGCAGTCATCACATTTGGGTTATCCCTGCCAGGGTAGCCCTCGGCCTACCCGAATACCAGAAGCTTAGTATTTCTGCGTCTGTTACTGTCACTTGAGGACTGATGTCAGGTCATCAGTAGTAGAAAGTAAGGCAGCCGATGTCATTACATCAGTCTTTCTTGCCATGGAGCCCGAAGCAGTTTCGCATGAGTGCCGGTCGGCTGCTTCCTGAGTTTTTGTCTCCGAATTGAAGTTGAAGTCTTCTAAAGCTAAGTACCCCATTGGGGATCCTTTTTTCTTGCACTAACCAATGTCAGAAAAAGTTAACAATTGTCTTGCCTGAGGAAAGCAAATACCACACCAAGACTTCCACTCTTAATGCGTCACTTGTTTAGACCCAGACCACGACGTCCCCCATTATCGCTTCTGTGCTTTGTTCAATGCCAGAACTGTCCATCAATGAGCCCTTATTATAGCCAGATATTTTAGTTTACAGTCATCGAATTCCGATATGACTTTGGTAAGTGATCCGACAGAGACAGAACGCACAGGTCCAAATCTACTGACGACACTTTCGTTAAGCTAGTCATCAGTCCTCCGGTACTCTGAGATGCTTTTGCAGACCCTGATGCCCACTTCTGTTGATTCACAGGCTGCTGCTGAGACCCTTTCGGAGTCTGGTATGCTGCAAAACTCTTCAACTAAGGATCCTGCGGTCGTCTCTACCTTGGATGGGTCTGGAGCCGCTGAGCAGACACTCTACCGAATCCCGACACAAACCAATGTCTTCTTTCGCGACTACAGTTCTTTCAAAAACAACCAAGTTGCTTAGGCCCAGGGTTCGAACCACACCCAAGAAACCAACCACCTACCCTCAGGCGCCTGCTACCTTGCCTCAGTCTCAAATGCTTAAAATAGCAGAAGACCTTATCATGCTGATCAGGGGAAGCCAAGCTACCCCCTCAAAAAGGAAAAGAGAGATGTCCCCTGTAGTTTTGTTTGAACAAGAATCAGATGAATCTGATGCATCTATGAAGACATACAACCCCACTCCACTTATGGGGATTCTGATGCAGATGACTCCATTCCTTCAGCCTCTCCCCCAGAGGATATTTCCTTTTGGGAAGCCCTGCATACTTTAAGGGAGCATTTCCAATGGGAGAGTCAGGACTACCCTCAGTCTAAAAAGAGACGCAGGGAATTCTTAGATCATCTGCAACACAGACCCTTGGCCTTCCCCCCAGTCCTGGACATTATGGATGATATTTTCCTTGAATCCACCTTGACTCCTGACGCCCTACCTCCTGCTCCCAGGAAACCAGACAGGTACTATAGAGTCCCTGACTCTTACAAATATCTTTTTACAAATCCAACAACTGATCCTGAGGTCATTTCTCAAGGACCAAAAGGGATTAAAGCCACCACTGCTAAGAATCCTACACCCTCAGACAGGGATTTCCGAGTAATCCACAAGGTACGACCCACAAAACTTGGTAAATAGTGAACTGGAACACAATAAGAGCAAGGCTTCTTAAAATCACGAATTAAATTTATTTAACCAGATATAATGTAAGCGCTTTCGGCAAAACAAATGTCTCGCCTTCTTCAGACAAACAGCAAGATGACATTTTAAAACCATTTATATATATGTATCCATTAAAAAGATCCAATCACAATAAAGTGCATTTGTGAAGATAAAAATTTCCAAGGGAACCTTAAAAAGGTAGAGAATGAATGAGGTAGCTCAAGAATGTAATAGATCCAAGCTTTGATAGGCTGAACTGCGAATGTATTACTCAGACACATATCAAAATATATCACATGTAATAAAAAATAAATATAAATATACACAAGTAAAAATATGTACATATATACACGTGTCAGACATTAGTTGTTTCCACAAGGTAGATGCAAAAATACGTTTGAACAGCGATAATGTATACATATTTTAAACTATGATGAAAACAAGATAAAAAACTGTAGTACTATTAAAATATGATGATTATTATTTAGAAAGTACTACATTTTAAACCATAATAATGTACAAGCGTGAATATATTATACAATAATCCTAGCTACATACAAAAAACATTTCGCTAAAAAATGAATTAAATGTGTTCCTATTCATTACAGTTTTTATACTCGCATGTCCAAGCTTGCTACCATGGACAAACGTAGCACAATGTACTTAACCTCTTGAATTAACTTCTACTATAAATATAAGAGGGGGAACCAAAATACTAAAGAACAATTTTACCTTTTTTCTAGTTCAAATCCTCATATAACGAAGATTTGAATAGGCATTACCTATTATAGGAAAGCCATCTTAATACTGGTTTTATGGATAAAGCTTCATTAATGCCAGGAAAAATGTGGGCTCTAGTACGCACCTGCCATAGTAATTCATCCATTTCCAGTTGGATTTGCCAGGGACCACCCCTTATGTCTAACTCTCTTTTTTGTAAAATTGCGAAACAAAAATTATGGCCATCATTTTGTAGTGTATGTCTAGCCAAAGCATTACTAACATCCTTTTTACTAATTGCATACTGATGTTCATATATTCTAGATTTTAATTTATGCTCTGTTTTACCGATGTAAAATGCTTTGCAAAAATTACACAATGCTACATATATTACAACTTTTGTTTCGCAATTATAATGGTTATTCACTTTGTATTCCCTATTATTAATGGTGAACTGATTGCCTACCTTGATGTACTTACATTGGGCGCATGAGCCACATTTATACATACCATGGTGTCTATTTGTATTGACTTTTTTCTTAGTTCTTTCCAATATTGATTTTAGATTATCCCCTCTCCTATAAGTAATCTTAGGAGTATCGCCCAATAAATTCATCAGGTGACGGTCATTTCTTATAGTATCCCAGTTTTTGGTAATGACTTCTCTGATTTTCTGGAAGTCCAAAGAATAAGTATGCAGAAAACTAGTGCAATACTTGTTATTCCCAGACTGAATTGTTCCCATCATTTCGCTTCCTGTGGTATTTTCACCATGGACAATGGTCAGATTAGAATTGATCTGTCCTCCCAATAAAGGAATAAAGTGACCTTCGTCACGTTTGGACGTAACTTCAGTTATTACACTTGAGATCAATGTAAGCGGATAACCCCTGGCCAGAAACATACTCATAAGTCTGTTGCATTCAATCTCGTAATCATGACGGTCAGTCACCATACGTGCTGCCCGTACTATCTGACCTTTAATCACAGCTTTTTTCTGATGATATGGATGATTACTTGTATAATGCAACAGAGAATTAGAGTACGTTGGTTTTCTATAGATTAAACTTTTAAATTTTTTATTTATTCTATCATTAACCAGGAGTATATCCAAGTAATTAATCTCATTGACTCCTATATTATACATAAAATCTAAAAAATCAGTCATTTTAGAAATCCTATCTACAAATAAAGGAATCAATTCCTCACTTCCCTCCCAAATGCAAAATATGTCATCCTGGTACCTAGTGTACCAGGTGACATATTTTTGGAACCACTCGTCTTTAAAAAGAAATGTATTCTCCCAATGGGCCATGACAGCGTTCGCAAATGTGCCCCCACAAGGGGAGCCCATAGCCACTCCTGATGTTTGCAAGTAGAAGTGGTTCTCGAACGAAAATAAGTTATTAGTCAATACTACTTCTAATAATGTCTCTATAAGATAGATAGTGTCATCTTTGACTTCTTTGGTGAACATAAACTGCCTCACCCAGCTAAGCCCAACTGTTAGGGGTATGACTGTATATAAATCTTTGACGTCAATCGTCAAAAAAAACAACATCTGGTGAATACCTTTGTTTACTAATGTTCTCCAAGAAAGTCCACGAATCCTTGCAAATTTGTATTTCACTTTCTATAAGTGGTTTGATGACACTATCACTATATTTAGCACATGCATAAGTGATTGACCCCCTACCATCGATAATAGGTCTAAACGGGGGGCATGTAGTCGCTTATGCAATTTGGGAGATCCAAAAAAAGCTGGAATTCTAGGTGCAGCCATTGTCAAGTATCTATGAACTTCCATATCTATAAACCCCTCCAAAAACAAATCGTTTAAAATGTTGTTAATCTTTTTATATGCGACATGTATTTCATTTAAAGAAACCAGTTTATATGCAGGGGTATTTAAGTGTTCTATCATATATTCAACATATGTACAATAGTCCATAAATACTAGGCCACCACCTTTATCAGGTTTCATTACTCTTATACTGCAATCTTTTAACAAATGAATAAAGTCCCACTCTAATGTAGTGATGTTACTTGAGTGTCTGTGATTTCTATAAATCACATGATTTTGGATAGCCCATAAATCCATTTCACACATCTTTTCAAAAACATTTAGTGTAGGGTGAAGCGGTGGATTATATGAGCTTGACACTCTACGGGCTTTAACTGTAGCAGTATTATTACCTAGAAGGGAATTGAGGTTAAGTTTACGTACAAATACTTTTAAGTCTATAATTGTTTTACCAATGTCCATACGTCGTCCTGGAACAAAGGATAAATCTTTTGCCAGGAAGTCCACCATATCCTGGTGTATGTCCATAACAGTATAATTATAGATAGTGAAGTCACCCTTAGAACTCGTATATAATCTTGGTTGTAGACCAAAATTTAGGGTAATATTCATCTCTTGCGTGCCCTCCTCCTGTTCTTTGTGTTGGTCTGTTGTCGAACATAATGCCAGTTGTTGCCACGGGAATTGTTGACTTGATGAAAATCCCGTTGGTTTTGATGGTTTTGTGATTCAGACTCTTGAATCACATTATTGGTACCTTCCTGTAATTGATTGTTTTGGCCTGTGGCACCTACAAAACCATTAGCATTACTGTTCGTATTATTATTGTTTAATCTAGGGCTTCTCCTTGGAGCTTGTCTTTGATCGCCAGTCCCATTTGAAATATTGTTAGAATTCAGATGATTAGGTTGCTCTCTCAAGTGCTCATTGTCCATACCAACATCAGGTGCTATTTGCACCTTTGAGGGAAGTCTAGGATAGGCACATTTATTTGCATAATCATTTATATCTCGGCTTAATTTCTTTTTCTTAGTAAATAAAAGTTTGTCCATGATAGCATCAATACTGGAATATATTCTACAGTACTCATATTTGTACCGTAGAAATTCAACATCTACCTTGATTTCATTTTCTAATTTTTCCAATTCTGTTTTTAAATTAGAAATGTCCTTAGAATAATAAACAGTAAGTGCCTGTAAAAACTCTTTCCCTTGCCTGTCAAATAGATCAATAAGTTCCTGATAGAAGGGGGAGTCATCAGTCAAGCCAGCAGGGAAACGCCACTGGCGTAACCCTTTTGGAATAATTTTATTCTTGATGCACTCTTCCAGATAGGACACTTCCAGCTGCAACTTTTTGCATTTAAACAGCTTAGTGTCAAAATCATCTATTCTGTTAGCTAACCACCGATTCTCACCCTCATTCTGACTTATAATACACGTGTTTGAATCAGAATTTTGTCCAAAAAAGTTGTTATTATCTAAAAAGTTACCCATTACAGGTACACCATCATTATGAGCCATATAGTTATTAAAAACACGTGTTTGAGCACCAGAATTCGAATTACCTCGTTGTGAACAAGCCCCAGTCGTAGCGGGTGGACAGTCATGTTCCTCATTAGCTGCTACTTGGCTAGTATTGTTCATTTGTGCAATGTTGTTATTCCTATTTTGAGGGGAACGCTGCCCATTGGGTAACGAATTTCCTGTTACCCTCGCGAAAGAGAGCTGGCCATTTACTGGAATCAAATCCGCTCCGGATCGTGACGCAGAAAAGGCATCTACCTTCTGCGTAAGTGCATCAACTCTGCCCAATAACGCTTGAACTAGCGCAGTAAGGTTCCCAGAAAAACTGTCACATACTCCAATAACGTTATCCTCCTGTGTAAATAGACTTGGGGAAGCCTCTCCGGTCCCATTCGCCATACTGCATACACCAAACAATCCACAAGATACGACCCACAAAACTTGGTAAATAGCGAACTGGAACACAATAAGAGCAAGGCTTCTTAAAATCACGAATTAAATTTATTTAACCAGATATAATGTAAGCGCTTTCGGCAAAACAAATGTCTCGCCTTCTTCAGACAAACAGCAAGATGACATTTTAAAACCATTTATATATATGTATCCATTAAAAAGATCCAATCACAATAAAGTGCATTTGTGAAGATAAAAATTTCCAAGGGAACCTTAAAAAGGTAGAGAATGAATGAGGTAGTTCAAGAATGTAATAGATCCAAGCTTTGATAGGCTGAACTGCGAATGTATTACTCAGACACATATCAAAATATATCACGTGTAATAAAAAATAAATATAAATATACACAAGTAAAAATATGTACATATATACACGTGTCAGACATTAGTTGTTTCCACAAGGTAGATGCAAAAATACATTTGAACAGCGATAATGTATACATATTTTAAACTTCGTTATATGAGGATTTGAACTAGAAAAAAGGTAAAATTGTTCTTTAGTATTTTGGTTCCCCCCTCTTATATTTATATTAGAAGTTAATTCAAGAGGTTAAGTACATTGTGCTACGTTTGTCCATGGTAGCAAGCTTGGACATGCGAGTATAAAAACTGTAATGAATAGGAACACATTTAATTAATTTTTTAGCGAAATATTTTTTGTATGTAGCTAGGATTATTGTGTAATATATTCACGCTTGTACATTATTATGGTTTAAAATGTAGTACTTTCTAAATAATAATCATCATATTTTAATAGTACTACAGTTTTTTATCTTGTTTTAATCATAGTTTAAAATATGTATACATTATCGCTGTTCAAACGTATTTTTGCATCTACCTTGTGGAAACAACTAATGTCTGACACGTGTATATATGTACATATTTTTACTTGTGTATATTTATATTTATTTTTTATTACAAGTGATATATTTTGATATGTGTCTGAGTAATACATTCGCAGTTCAGCCTGTCAAAGCTTGGATCTATTACATTCTTGAACTACCTCATTCATTCTCTACCTTTTTAAGGTTCCCTTGGAAATTTTTATCTTCACAAATGCACTTTATTGTGATTGGATCTTTTTAATGGATACATACATATAAATGGTTTTAAAATGTCATCTTGCTGTTTGTCTGAAGAAGGCGAGACATTTGTTTTGCCGAAAGCGCTTACATTATATCTGGTTAAATAAATTTAATTAGGGATTTCCGAGTATTGTACAGATGGGGTAAAAAAGTATGCAGCTTAGCTACTCTTGCTATCAGGGCACTAAGTTGTCAGTTCCATATGCTGAAATTTCAGCAACATACCCTGGAACTCCTTAAACAAAAAATGCCTTCCCTTCCTGCTTGGGCAGAATCTAAAGAGTAACAGTACTTAATGCATTCTGCAAGCCAGTTAACTAAACACATTTTGCACTGTGGTTTTGACACCCTAGAAGTTTCTTGCAGGGCATCAGTCACTGGATCTGTCATTAGGAGACATGCATGGCTTAAGGAACAACCCCTGCCAGACCATGTCAAATCTAAATTGTTGGATGCCCCCTTACACAAAGATAACTTATTTGGCACTAAGGCAGAAGAGGTCTTAAAAAAGATGGAAGAAAAAGCAAATATCATCTTTATCTATCTTCCTCCAGGTAACAATACCAATACTATTGAGGATATCCTTTGCTGGAGATCCTCTACTTATCCACAAGAAACTATTATACTAGGTGACTTCAACACAGACTGGAAAACTGTAAATGCTGAAAACCCTACTACTCATATTAATCTTCATGGCTTTAGTCAAACAATTACCACTACAACCAAAATCAACAAACCAAATAAAAAAGAAACCACTTTAGATTGGATTCTTACTAATAATCTTAAACCAACTTATATAACTGGAACTCTGCCTGATGATGTGAGCGATCACTCATTGACCCACATTATAAGGCAAAAAAATGATATTACTAACCCCCCCCCCCACTTATAGGGTATCACGGACCAACAAACACTTCAACCAAGTAACATTTCAAAATGAACTAAGTGCCTGTGACTGGAAGGCTTTAAAAATCCTTCCACTTGATGAGGCTGCTCCAAATTCTTAAGTATCCTTGATAGGCATGCTCCTAAATGCTCCATCAGAATGAAAACCAAACCAGCCCCATGGCTCTCTAAGGAAACCAGACAAAAAATGTTACTTTAATCATGGGCTAAATGGAGAGCTTCCAAAACTCTCTCTGACCAACAAAACTTTAGGCAGCTTAGAAATATTACACAAAAGGCCATACTTACTGACAAAAAGAACTACTACTGTAACTTACAGGAAATTCACCAAAATAATCCACAGAAATTCTGGTCAGGAGTCAGTCGTCTCTTACTCCCTGTCCACTCTCGTACTCCAACCCCACTAGGGTCTGATCATAATGCCTCCATCCAAACTGCTAATGCTTTCAATACTTTCTTCACTGAGACCATACATTCACTTGCCAGTCAACTAACCCCAGATAACTCAAAACCTCATACCACCAGTCCTGGCCCTCCTCCAACACTTAAATTGCAACCCATCCCTACATATCTCATCCTCAAATTCATCCAAAAGTTTAAGCCTTGCACTCCTTCTGCTGACGAGCTACCATCTGAATACCTGCAAAAAGCAGCCAAAGCTATTGCATACCCAATATCCATCCTCATTAATAGAACTATTATAGAGGAGTACATCCCAGAAATCTGGAAAATCTCTCATATCATACCTCTACATAAAGGTGGCAACTCGAAAGATTATTCTAACTATCGGCCTATTGCCCTTTTATCCCCCCTAGCAAAAATTATGGAGAAATGTATTCACCATCAGCTTTTAGACCACTTAACCCAACATAACATTCTCGCTAATTGCCAACATGGCTTTAGGCCATTTCATTGCACCTCTACCGCCCTCTTATCCTTCACAGATTCTATTAACAAAAATCAGTAATATCCTCTCATCTGCACTCTTTATCGATCTCTCAAAAGCTTTTGACATGGTTAACCACACACTTCTTATTAACATTCTAGAGTCCATTTCCCTTGATATTCTGGCTATCCAATGGTTCAAGTCCTACTTTAGCAGTAGACAACAAGCAGTTCTCTGGGAGCAGAACCTTTCATCCCTCCTACCAGTTACCCCTGGAGTCCCTCAGGTCTCTATTCTAGGTCCTCTCCTTTTTTCACTATTCATTAATGACCTGCACATAGCAATTCCTCAAGCCACCTGTACACAATATGCAGACGATTCAACAATCATATGCTCAGCTAACTCCCCCTCAGAATTACATTCTTCAACTCGGAAGGTATTCAACATAATAGAGACCGGTTCTTAAAGCATTGCCTCCTTCTAAATGCCAAGAAAACAAAACTCCTACTCTTTGCACCTACCAGTAAGTCCTCCCCAATAGACTTCTCAATTAGTTCTAACAGCGGTACCCTCCTATCCCCAGACTCCACCACTAAACTGCTAAGAATTACTATTGATAATAACCTTTACTTTGGCAGCCATATACATAACACTATAAAATCTGTAAACAAAAAACTTGGCTCCTTATACAAAATCAAACCCTTCCTAACACAATCAGCAAGAACCAAAATTGCTCACTCTCAATCTCAACACTTCTTTATGCCTCACCTATTTACTCTAACCTAAAAAAAAATAACCTTAGCAAACTAAATAATTGCTACAATAGTATTGCCCGATTTGCTACTGGTAATCCCTTTAGGAACCCATCATTGTCTGAACCTACTGCAACTAGGCTAGCTAGAATTACCAAATCTCCTGGCATATACGCAAGTCACCATTGCCTACAAGCTATTATACCAACCTAACAATACTCCTATACTCTCTAACCTTATCATCCCCTACAAAAACTTTGATTCACTACGCTCCTCTAACAAACTTCTAGCCACTACAGTAAAGTCCAACAACAAAGCAGATGACTCCTTGTTCTCAAACACTGTAGGTAAACATTGGAACCACTTACCTATAGAACTCACCTTACTTCCCTCTCTGCCTCTTTTTAAACAAAACCTCAAAAAACATCTGAAAATCTATTGGCTATGTCCCTGCATCAATCCTGATTAATCCTTTTATTCTGTACTTCTCACCGCTCTCTTTCACTTTTCTTCCTCTACACTGTAGCTTATCCCTGTAAGGACAGAGCTGTAAGTAGTATTCCTTATACTACCTATTGTACTGTTTCTTACCTATGTATTGTATAACTTATCGATTTTATCAAACTTTGTCTGACACTGTTTAACAGTTTTATCTTTTATCCTTTCTATTGTGTATATATAGTTTGTATATTCTGTTGTGCTTATATTGGAGCTTTTCTCCCCGGGCCTCTACTGAAAATGGAAATATATCCAGCTAGACTAGCCCAGTTAACAAATGTAAAATAAAAATAAATAAATAAAATCTATGCAAACAGTTAAGGATTTCTTACAAGTCCAGCCCCCATAGGTTCAACATGCATTGTCCCTCCAAGCACTGGTCCTTTCCTGCTCCGAGTAAACCAACCCAGCCTAGGCCCATTGGAAACAGACCTCCAAGACAGCAAACCCAGGCAGTGCAGAGATCTAAGCAGTGGACTACCTCCACTTTAAAACCAGGGAGTTCTAAGCCACCCCCTTATGCTAAGAACTCACAATGACTCACCTCATCTTCCTCCCCCCTCTGCCCACCTTCATTTACCCCTAGGAGGAAAACTCTCATTTCACTCAAGCTCTTGAGCCACCATAACCAACGACCAATGGGCTTTGAACATTGTGTCTCAGGGATACAAATTTTCCTTCCATACCCTTCCAACCCCAAAAGGGTTCCCAGATCTACCACCAAATCAGTGGGTAGATGCTCAAAAGCAAATCCTTTCTCTTCTCTCTATGAGAGCAGTAGAGCACGTTCCTGGAGAACAGATAGGCTATTCTACTCCAGACTTTTTCTGGTGCCCAGAAAAGAGGGCACCTGACGCCCCATCTTCGATCTATAAATTCTAAACACCTTGATCGCAAAATTCAAAATGCTCACTCTCCAACAGCTGCTACCCATGCTGTCCAAGGACGCTTGGCTAGCCACCCTAGATCTAAAAGAGGCCTACCTCCACATTCCTATCAGGGAATCATGCAGGAAATATCTCCACTTCAGAGTGGAAGATCTCAACACTTTCAGTTATTTGTGCTTCCCTTTGGCGTATGTACTGCTCCTAGAGTTTTTATAAAATGTCTGGCTCCAGCCATTGCCTTTTGGAGACAAAGAAATATTCAGACTTACCCATACTTAGACGACTGCCTTATTCAGGCTGACAGCCAGGAAAAGCTGCTCAAGCACCTGGCCTTTGTAAAGACACTACTAACCTCCCTAGGATACACTATCAACAAAAAGAAATCCAAACAGGTGCCCACCCAAAGGATAATCTTCCTGGGAGCAAGTCTGGACACAGCATCCTAGATGGCATTCCTTACACCAGAGAAACACATTTTCCTGACAACCTACTTCTCTCAACTAGCCACCAGGCCCCAACTATCTGCAAGGAAGATCCTGCAAGCTCTGGGGTTCATGGCATCTTGCATACTACTCATTCCATATGCCAGACTGCACATGACGAAACTTCAATGGTACCTAAAGAGCTATTGGTGTCAACACTCTCAAGACCTGGAAACTATTCTAGCTATAATTCCTTGCCTCAGAAAGGAGATGTTCTTCGTGTTTCACTGTTGCAATCATCACATTTGGGTTATCTGCTTGTAGTATCCCTCAGTCGGCCTGATTATCAAAGTCTTGGGTCCTGCATCGGTTGCTGTCTTATCTTCCATGATGTCAGGTAGTCAGGGGTATAAAGCATGCAGCCGACGCCATTACATCAGTAACATCATTACATCAGCAAATGCTGGTTGGCCAACTCCTGAAATTTTCGTTTTCGAGTTTTAGAACTGAAGTCTTCAACTAAAGCTAAGTACCCCATTGGGGAAACTTTTTCTTGCTCTAAATTGATGTCAGTAAAAGTCAGTAATTGTATTTCTTGTGGAAAGCAAATACCTCATAAAGATTTTCATTCGTACTGTATTCCTTGCCTAGGCCCTGACCATGACGTACCTCGCTGTCGGTTTTGTGCGTTATTTAAACCACGAACTATTCGTTGTCGGTACATTTTCGCTTCTAAATATTTTGGTACTCTGTTCAGTTATCCAGATATGTCTTCGGTAAGCCACCTGACTACCGACATTCTGAAAAAATGCAAAGATAACGACAGAAACATGCCGCCTAGGTCCAAAGCTGCCGACGACGCTTCTCCTAAGCTAGTCGCCAGTACTCAGTGAGACACTTTTGCAGCCCCTGATACCCGCTACTTCAGATTCGCAGGCCTCTACTGAGACCCATTCGGAGTCCGGCATGCCGCGAGATGCTTCAGCTGTGGAACCTGCGGATGTCTCTACCTTGGATGGGTCCGGAGCCACTGTGCAGGCACCGACTTCTGAGGGTGTATTCAGGCCTAATGACTTGCACATTAAACCAATGCCATCTTCTTCTTCTAGGCCTAAAACTCGAACCATGCCTAGGAAACTGATGCCCAGACCGCATGGTCAGGCCTCTATGCCTAAAAAACAAATGATAAGAATGGCTGAAGACCTTATTACTTTAATCAGGGGAAGCTAGCCTTCCCCCTGTAAGAGACCTAGGAATGAATTTGCTTATGATACTTATGACCAGGATTCTGAAATTTCTGTCTCCTCTGATGACCAGGATTTACCCTTATCTACTTATGAGTATTCTGATGCAGAGGACTCTATTCCCTCTGCTTCTCCCCCAGAGGATTTTTCTTTTGGTGAAACCTTGCATACTCTTAGGGAGCATTTTCACTGGGAAAGCCAGGATTACTCTGATTCTAAAAAGAGGCTTAGAGATTTCTTACTCCTGCCCCAACACAGGCCTTTAGCTATCCCTCCTGTGCGGGACATTGTTGATGAAGCCTTTTCGGAATCTAGCTTGGCCCCTGCCTCGTTACCTCCTGCTCCCAGAAAACCTAATAGATATTACAGGGTTTCTGATTCTCACAAGTTCCTTTTTAAAAATCCTGCTACGATTCCTGAGACCATTTCACAGGGACCCAAGGGCATTAAGGCTACTACTGCCAAAAATCCTACCCCCTCTGATAGAGATTCCAGGGCCTTGGCTAGATGGGGTAAGAAGATGTACACCTCTGCAACCTTGGCTATCAGGGCCTTAAATTGCCAGTTTCATATGTTACAGTGTCAGCAGCATATTATTGGATGGCTTAAACAGAAAATTACGTTGATTCCTGATTGTGTTGAAAATAAGGATTTATATGATTTAATGCATTCTGCTGAACAGGTAGGAAAACATACTTTGCAATGTGGTTTTGATTCATTAGAGGTATCTTTCAGGGCTGCTGTCACCGGGTCTGTACATAGAAGGCATGCTTGGCTTAAGGAGCAATCTTTGACAGATCATGTTAAAAATAAATTAAATCAGGACCGCCTGTTTGGCGACAAAGCAGAAGAAGTTCTTAAAAAGATGGAGGAAAAAGCTAAATTTATGCAAACTGTTAAAGACAAGTGCAGCCTCCTAGATTTAGTAGGCATTGGCCCTCACAAAATGAGTCCTTTCCTGCCTCTTCCAGGCCTTCTCAGTTCAAACCCAGAACCAGCAGAACACCCAGGCTACAGTCCCAGGGTACGCACAGGACTAAGCATTGAGGGGCTCCCACTTCCAAATCAGGGAGTAGTAGGACCCCCCCCCCCTATGGTAAGCTGTCTCATTGACTTAACTTTAAAACTTCCTAGCACTTCTCAACTGACTGCTCCTTTAGGGGGAAAGATTGCTCTGGAAGCAAAAAACTGGGAATTCATTTTCCAGGACAAATGGGTTTTAAACATAGTTTCCCCAAGGATACAGATTTCACTTCCACATGTTACCAACCCCAAACGGTTGGCCAGATCTACCCCCAAATCCGTGGGGAGAGGCTCAATAGCAAGTACTCTCTCTCTTAAGATTAAAAGCTATTCAGACTGTACCAGAAGAGGAAAAGGGACAAGGTTTCTACTCAAGACTTTTCCTGGTGCCCAGAAAAGACAACTCATGGCGTCCTATCCTGGACCTGTCTATCCTAAACACCTTTTTGGTGATTTCAAAATTCAAGATTATAACTCTTCACCAGTTGCTTCCCATGATAGGCAAAGATGCCTGGTTGGCAACACTGGATTTAAAGGAAGCCTACCTGCACATCCAATCAGGGAATCTTGCAGAAAATACCTACGCTTCAAAGCAGGCTGCATGCACCATCAGGTCTCTGCACTGCCCTTTGGCTTATCTACTGCACCCAGGGTATTCACAAAGTGCCTAACTCCAGTCATTGCATTTTGCAGGCAAAGAAATATTCAAATATACCCATACCTGGACGATTGTCTAATTCAGGCAGAAAGCCAGGGCATACTTCTGAATCATCTGACATTTGTACAAAAGGTGTTAACTTGTCTGGGGTACACCATAAACGAAGAGAACTCGCATCTTGTATCATGTCAACAAATTATATTCGTGGGAGCAAACTTGAACACAACTTCCCAGATGGCTTTCCTCATACCAGAGAAGCAAATTAATTTGACAACTTACTTCAAACTAGTGGCCACAAAAAACATGCTATCTGCAAGGCAAATATTGCAAGCCTTGGGGTTCATGGCCTCATGCATTCTACTAATTCCATATGCAATACTGCATATGAGGAATCTACAGTGGTATCTAAAAAGCCTGTGGTGTCAACATTGTCAGGATCTAGAAGCAATGATTCCTATCATACCTTGCTTACGGTTAGAATTCCTTTGGTGGACAGAGGCCTGCCACCAAAACAAGGGACTACCATTCACTCTACCCCCTGCCGCCCAAACCCTAACAGTCGCATCAGTCTATGCATGGGGGGCTCACCTGGCAGGTAAGTGCATTCAGGGCAAATGGAACCCAAGTCAAATGTATCTGCATATCCATCAAAAAGAAATGTTAGCTGTACAGAATGCTCTGACAGCCTTCAAGGACCACATTCTTCCAGGACAATTAATGGTAAAGACGGACAACACCATTGTTATGTGGTACATAAACAAGCAGGGGGGTACCCATTCTTACCCCCTCTGCAGACTAGCCATGGCTCTGTGGAACACAGCCTTGAGCTACCAAGTGCATCTACAGGCTCAATTCCTGCCAGGAAAACTAAATACACTGGCAGACAAACTAAGCAGAAATCTCATGGAGCCACACGAGTGGAAACTGGAACCAAAGATTTTCAACATGTTGATCAACAAATGGAGGATCCCAGATATAGACTTGTTTGCCTCCCCCCAGAACTACCAATTGGACAAATTCTGCACAAGGACTCCCCACAAACAAGCTTGGAAAGTGGATGCTCTATCCTTCATCTGGAAAAACCTATTAGGTTATGCCTTTCCTCCTCTGCCTCGCCTCTCCAAAGTACTACTAAAGGTCAAACAGGACAAACCAAGGATGATACTGATTGCACCACACTGGCCACACCAACACTGGTACCCCCTCTTGCACAGTGTGTCACAGCTAGCCCCATGGCACCTACCTCAGACCCCTACCCTGCTGTCTCAGCAGGAGAGCCAGATTGTGCACCCCCAGCTTCAAACCCTGAACCTGGCAGCCTGGCTAATTACCTAATCTCTCCGTTACATACCTTCAGTAAACAAGTGTTGTATGTCATTTTGGAGGCAAGGAGGGCCTAGTACTAGAAAATCTTATGCTGAAAAATGGAAAAGATTCTGTGCCTTGAACCAAACTCAAGGGATGGCCATAGCAGCACCCAATTTACCTCAGATTCTTCAATACTTAACTGAGATGCTTCACAAGGGCTTTTCCTTTTCCTCCATCAAAATTCACGCCTCAGCCATTTCAGCTCATTACAACACAGAACCACCCCTCTTTTCACACCCACTGCTCAAGCAGGTCCTTAGAGGGGCCAAAAACTTAAGACCATCCAGGAGAGCCCCAACAACAGCCTGGGACCTTAATTTTGTATTGGAAAAACTCACTCTTCCTCCTTTTGAGTCAGCTGCAATTGCAGAGCTAAAGTTCCTTTCTTGGAAAACAGCTTTCTTTTTAGCAGTCACTTCAGCAAGAAGGGTATCTGAATTTCAGGCCCTTATGGCAGTGGAGCCTTTCATCATCTTTCATGCGGACAGGGTGTCCCTCAGGACCAATCCCTCTTTTATTCCCAAGGTGGTATCCAGTGTGGCTCTTAATCAGTCCATTCATTTGCCAACCTTCTTTTCTAATCCACAGAACAAAGGGGAATGGATACTGCACTCCTTAGATGTGCACAGACAACTTAGATTTTACTTGGACAGGACTAAACCTCAAAGGAAATCTGAACAACTGCTGGTAGCATTTGCTGCAGGGGCAGAGGGGAAGGCTATTTCAAAGCAAACCATTTCTAAATGGATAGGCTATTGCATTCATTTCTGCTATAAGCACCATGGAAAACCTATCTTACAGGGGATTAGACCCCATTCAGCCAGGGCTGCATCTACCTCTACAGCCTTTCTCAGAGGTGTCCCCTACCAGAGACATCCTAGAAGCTGCTACCTGAAGTTCTGTACATACTTTCACCAAGCATTACCATTTGCCAATTTTCTCTAAATCCAGAGCTGGCTTTGCCACTGCAGTCTTGCCAGGCCTTATAGCTGGTCCTAATGGTATCTAAATTCCTCCTCCCATCCTTAGCTTTGGGAATCTACCCAAATGTGATGACTGCAGCAGTGAAACACAAAGAAAATAGTACAGTTGTGTACACTTAGCATAAATGTAGATGTTCGAGTGTATTCACTGTTGCAGTCCTTGTTACCTTCCCTCCAGCCCCCTGACTTCTTTTGGCTATACCTCTATTCTCCTCTACTATACTTAAAAGTTTTTTGGTGTATTTGCTTTTTTGTTGGAGGTATAACCTTATATATATATATATATATATATATATATATATATATATATATATATATATTTAATTGCTTCCCATTAAGTGGGGCACCTGACATCTGGGGCAAGAAAAAGTGATGTAATGGCGTCGGCTGCTTGCTTTATACCCCTGACTACCTGACGTCATGGAAGATGAGATAGCAACCGACGCAGGACCCAAGACTTTGATAATCAGGCCGACTGAGAGCTACTGCAAGCAGATAACCCAAATGTGATGACTGCAACAGTGAATAAACTCGAACATCGACATTTATGGTAAGTGTACACAACTGTACTTTTCTTTGGTGGGCAACAGCATGCTCCCACAACAAGGGACTGCCCTTCTCCCCACTCCCTGCCACCCAGACCCTCACCACAGATGCATTAGACTATGCTTGGGGTGCACACCTGGATGACAGGTGCATACAGGGCCAATGGAACCCTCAGGAAATCCCTCTGCACATCAGTCAAAAAGAGATGATGGCTGTGCAGCACACCTTGATAGCTTTCAAACCCCTTCTCTCTCCAGGGGTTCTCATGATCAAGACAGACACCACCACTGTGATTTGGTACATCAGCAAGCAGGGAAGGACTCACTCCTACCCTCTATGCAGGCTGGCCATGACCCTTTGGCTCACAGCCTCTTCCATGCAACTACACCTGTTAACACAATTCATACCAGGCTCTCTCAGCTCTCTGGCAAACCAATTAAGCAGAAACATTCTGGACCCACACGCGTGGCAACTCAACAGAAGTACCTTCACCCTAATAACTCAGAAATGGGGAACCCCGAAGGTTGACCTATTTGCCTCCCACACCAACCATCAGCTCAGCAAATTCTGCACCAAGTAGCATCACTGCATGACTTGGAAAGTGGATGTCGTGTCCTTCCCCTGGGTCTGTCGGTCTATGCCTTTCCTCCCCTACCTCTCATCCCCAGGGTACTGCTCAAAATAAGGGAGGAAAACCCAAGGACCATTCTTATAGCTCCAGACTGGCCACAACAGCACTGGTACCCTTTGCTGCGCAGCCTGTCCCCATTGCCTCCATGGCATCTTCCTCAAATTCCAAACCTCCTAACCCAAAGGGAAAGGGAATTCATGCATCCCCAATTGCAGACACTCAATTTGGCAGCTTGGCTTATTCCTTAACCCCCGATCAACCTGCCAACCTCAGTAAATGGGTTCTAGATGTTATACATGAGGGCAGACACTCTAGCACTTGAAAGTCTTATGCTGACAAATGGAAAAGGTTTTGCACCTGGATTCAGGCTAAGGGAGCCAATATGGCACACCTCTCCCTCCCTCTCATCCTGGATTACTTAGCTGACCTACTACACAGTGGCCTCTCTTTTTCATCTGTTAAAAATTCATGCCTCTGCTGTCTCTGCTCATTTTCCCACTGAGCAGCCCCTTTTCTCACACCCCTTGATCAAATGGTTCCTAAGAGGGGCTAGCAACTTGAGTCCACCCAGAAGAGCACCAACCCCAGCTTGGGACCTTAACTTTGTGTTGGAAAAGGAACTCTGCCCCCCTTTGAACCAACTTCTTCTGCAAAGCATAAATTCTCTCCTGGAAGACCGCTTTCCTTCTGGCCATCACTTCAGCCAGCAGAGTCTTTGAGCTGCAAGCACTCATGGCTGTGAAAACCCTTCATCATCTGCCATGCTGACAGGGTATCCCTCAGGACTAACCCATCCTTCATGGCCAAGGTGGTCTCCAGTGTGCCTCTCAACCAATCCATTCATTTTCCCACCTTTTTTCCTAATCCCCAGAACAAGGGGGAAAGGATCCTGCACACTCTAGATGTGCATAGACAGCTCAGATTATGTCTAGGCAGGGCTAAATCCTTTAGAAAGTCTGATCAATTGCTGGTTAGCTTTGCTACAGGGGCAGAAGGCAAAGCCATCTTTAAACAAATCATTTCCAAATGGATAGCACACTGCATCCATTTCTGCTACAAACAATACGGAAAGCCTCTCCCCAAGGGGGGGTCAGGACTCATTCCACCAGAGCAGCCTCCATCTCTGCAGCTTTCCTTAGGGGAGTCCCCACCAGGGACATCCTGAAGGCTGACACCTGGACATCTGTTCACACTTTTAGATTCATAGATCAGTTCTAGGCTAACTGCCTTTTATGGACCATTTAAGCCTAGCCAATTACCCCATGTGAGAATTAAACCATGCACCTTGAGTTTTGTAAGGTAAACACACTAACCATTATGCCAACCTCCCAACCTATGTGACGATCAATTAGGTTTCATACAAAAAAGACATACACATGATAACATTAAAAGGATTTTAACACTTACTGAAAACTTGAGCAAGGAAAATGAAGAAGCACTATTGATTAGTTTGGACATTGAAACAGCCTTTGAATCAAACATATGAATATATGTTTGAAGGGTTACATTATTTTAACTATGTTCATCATGTTTCACTGTTGCAGTCATTACACTTGGGTTATCCAGCTAGCAGGCTACCCTCAGTCGGCCTGAATTCCAAAGTCCTGGTCCGGCGTCGGTTGCTGTTTCCTCTTCCCTGACATCAGTGCACCAGGGGTATACAAGATGCAGCTGACACCATTTTCTCCAGTCTTTCTTGCCACGCGGTGCCCGAAGCAAAAGCAGTTCGCAAGTGCCAGTCGGCTGACTCCTGAGATTTTCGAATTCGAATTTCAGATCCAAAGTCTTCATTAAAGCTAAGTATCCCGTTGGGGAAACTTTTTTCTTGCTCTAGACCGATGTCAGAAAAAGTTAACAATTGTATTTCTTGTGGGAAGCAAATACCTCATAAGGATTTTCACTCTTACTGTATTCTTTGCCTAGGCCCTGACCACGATGTTGCTTGTTGTCGGTTTTGTGCTAGATTTAACCAACGCACTATTAAGCGTCGGCACGATTTTGCCTTTCATTACTTTGGCCGCAGATTCAATTATACAATGCCGGCGGAACACCCGACGACCGGAGTCTATAAAAAACACAAGGATAAAGACAAGGACAGGCATCCAAGGTCCAAAACCGACGATGGAGCTTCCTCTAAGCTAGTCATCGGTTCGCCAGTTCTCAGTGAGGCGCTTTCGCAGCCCCTGACACCCGCTACCTCAGAGCCACAGGCCGCTTCCAACTCCCATGTGGAGCCGGCCGGGCCTCTGGAAACTCAAGGTATTGGATCCTCAGAAACTATTCCCTCAGATGGGTCCGGAGCCGCTGTGCAGGCATCGGCTTCTGAGGGTGTTTTCAGACCTACACAGTTATATGTAAAGTCATCTTCAGCTTCAAAGCCAAAGACTAAAGCAGCTCTAATGACAAAGAAACAAGTACAGCATTCTCCAGGACAGACTTCCATGCCTATAAAACAGATGCTCAAAATGGCCGAAGACTTTATTACTTTGATCAGGGGTTCCCATCCCCCTCCTGATAAGAGGCCTAGGCAAGAAACAGAATATGAATCTTCAGATCAGGTTTCCATTTCCTCTGATTCCTCCTGTGATCAGGAATACTCTCTTCCTCCCTATGAGGATTCTGATGCTGAAGAATCTATTCCTTCAGCTTCTCCTCCTGAGGATTACTCTTTTGGGGAAACCCTGCATACTATGAGGGAGCACTTTCATTGGGAGAGCCAGGATTATTTAGAATCCAAGAAAAGGCTCAGAGATTTTCTTTTACTTCCTCAGCACAGGCCCCTTGCTATTCCACCTGTTCTGTACATTGTAGATGATGTTTTTTCAGAGTCTGGCCTGTCTCCAGACTCTATACCCCCTGCACCCGTTAAGCCCGACAGGTACTGCAGGGTTCCAGACCCTCATAAATTTCTATATAAAAACCCTGCTGCTGACCCAGAAACTATATCTCAGGGTCCCAAAGGGGTCAAGGCTTCCACTGCAAAAAAACCTGTTCCCTCTGATAGGGATTCTAGACCACTGGACAGATGGGGGAAAAAAGTTTACACTTCTGCTACCTTGGCTGTAAGGGCTTTAAATTGTCAGTGTCATATGCTTAAATATCAGCAATACTTAATGTCACTGTTAAAACAGAAAATGTCGACAAATTCTCAATGTGCTGAAAACAAGGAAATGCAGGATTTATTGCATGCAGCTGAACAGGTGGGAAAACATACTTTGCAATGTGGTTTTGATTCTTTGGAGGCCTCTTGTAGGGCCGCTATAATGAGTTCTGTGATTAGGAGGCATGCTTGGTTAAAGGAACAGAATCTGCCTGATCATGTTAAAGCAAAATTATTAGATGCTCCATTACAGCATGATACTTTGTTTGGTGTTAAGGCAGAAGAGGCGTTGAAGAAAATGGAGGATAAAGCGAAATCCCTGTAGACAGTTAAGGATTTCTTACAGGTACAGCCACCCAGATTTAGCAGGAACTGGCCTTCAAAAAATTGGTCCTTTCAAGTGTCAGATAGGCCACAAAGAGGCAGATCCCAGCCCCAAGGCTCATACAGGCCTAAACAATAGGGTGCTTCTACCTCCAAAAGCGGAGAAGACAAATTGCAACCATATAGGAAACAGTCCCAATGACTTTCCTCTACCAGTACCAAGCACTTATCTTTTCGATGCCCCCTTAGGGGGAAAACTAGCACTTTTTTCACAAAACTGGCACATGATCACACAGGACAAATGGATCTTGAATGTAGTGTCTCAGGGTTACAGGTTCCACTTTCACACCCTGCCGAAGGCAAAAGGCATGCCATACCTACCACACAATCAATGGACAGAGGCACAAAAGCAAGTTTCATCCCTCATGGACATGAGGGCCATTCAGCGAGTACCACTACAGGAGCAGGGACAAGGATTATACTCGCGTCTTTTCTTGGTACCCAGAAAGGACAAAGCCTGGAGACCAATACTGGAACTGTCTATTCTAAATACTTTTCTGGACGTTCCAAAATTCAAAATGTTGACTCTGCAGCAGCTTCTGCCCACTCTGGGCAAGAAGGCTTGGCTTGTAACCTTGGACTTAACTGCATGTCCCAATCAGACAATCTTGCAGATGATAGCTCAGATTCATAGCTGGCTCAATACACTACCAATTCTCTGCACTGCCCTTTGGCTTATCTACTGTGCCCAGGGTCTTCACAAAATGCCTGGCACCAGTAATTGCTTTTTGCAACCAAAGAGGAATTCAAATATATCCCTACTTGGACGACTGCCTTATTCAAGCAGAGAACAAGGACATTCTACTAAAGCATCTGGCGTATGTAAAGAGATTGCTAATTTGCCTAGGGTACACAATAAACGAAACAAAATCAAAACTAGTACCCTCTCAAGAGATAATATTCCTGGGTGCAAGCTTAAATACAACTGCCCAGATGGCCTATCTCATGCCAGACAAATAAAGGCAACTGACTTCTTACTTCAAAATGTTGGCAACAAAAACCCAGTTATTTGCAAGAAATATTCTGCAGGCTGTGGGCTTAATGGCATCCTGCATTCTGTTAATTCCATATGCAAGACTGCATATGAGGAAACTTCAGTGGTATCTAAAAAGTGTTTGGACTCAACATTGCCACAGCCTGGAAAAACTTATTACCCTCATTCCCTGCCTGCAACTGGAGTTTCGATGGTGGGCACAGGCCTGTCACCACAACAAGGGACAGCCTTTCACTTTATCCACTGCCAGGCAGACAATAACAACAGATGCATCAGATTATGCCTGGGGGGCCCACATGGCAGGAAAATGTATTCAGGACACATGGCCCACAAGCCAAATGCATCTTCATATCAATCTAAAAGAAATGCTGGTTGTCCAGAATGCCCTGACAGCTTTCAAGGATCTACTTCATCCAGGACAACTGCTGATAAAGACGGACAATACTACAGTCATGTGGTACATAAACAAGCAGGGAGGCACGCATTCCTACCCCCTCTGCAGACAAGCCATGAATTTGTGGAACACAGCATTGACTTATCAAGTACACCTGCAAGCACAATTCCTGCCAGGAAAGACAAATACTCTGGCAGACTAACTAAGCAGAAACCTCATGAATCCTCATGAGTGGAAACTAGATCCACAAATCTTCAGCATAATAACAAGGAAATGGGGATGCCCAGACATAGATCTATTTGCCTTCCCTCACAACTGCCAACTACAGAAATTCTGTACAAGGACTTATCACAAGCTAGCATGGAAAGTAGATACTCTATCATTCAGCTGGAAAAACCTTACAGTATATGCCTTTCCTCCTCTACCTCTCCTCCCCAAGGTACTCCTAAAGGTCAGACAGGAGAAGCCAAAAATGATCCTGATTGCCCCAGACAAAGAGCTTGTCTCAAGGCCCAGCCTGGACATTATCTCAAATTCCTCACTTACTGACCCAACAAAGCAATCAGATACTGCACAGCCAACTCAGAACCTAAATCTGGCTGCATGGCAGATAATGTAACCATTCAGGACACACCTTTCTCCAAAGCAGGTATGGATGTTATTCTGGAGGCCAGGAGGCCCAGCACCAGAAAATCATATGCAGAAAAGTGGAAGAGATTCTGTGCTTGAAACCAGGCACAAGGAATTGACATGCTTGTACCAAATATTCCTCAGATTTTACTATACCTAACTGAGATGCTGGACAAAGGCCTATCCTTTTCATCGATTAAGATCCATGCCTCTGCCATTTCAGCTCATTACAATACGGACCCGCCTATTTTTTTCACATCCATTACTAAGGCAGTACCTCAGAGGGGCCAAAAACATTAGACCCCCAAGAAGAGCACCAATACCTGCATGGAACCTCAACTTTGTCTTGAAAAAGCTCACACTGCCTCCTTTTGAGCCAGCCAATACAGCCGAGATAAAATTCTTATCATGGAAAACAGCTCTGCTCCTAGCAATAACTTCAGCAAGAAGAGTCTCAGAGTTACAGGCATTAATGGCTGTGGAACCTTTTATCATTTTCCATCTGGACAGGGTTTCTCTAAGGACAAACCCAACATTTATGCCTAAGGTAGTATCCAATGTGGCTCTTAATCCAACCATTAATTTGCCTACATTTTATCCAAATCCCCAGAATAAAGGGGGAGACTTCTGCATTCTTTGGACATACACAGACAGCTACGCTTCTACTTGGACAAAACTAAAGCTTTCCGAAAGACTGACCAACTTTTAGTGGCATATGCTGCAGGATCACAAGGAAAGGCTATCTCAAAGCAGACTATTTCAAAATGGATAGGACACTGCATTCGTTTCTGCTATTCACAACATGGCAAATCAGTGCCTAAGGGCATTAGGCCACATTCTACCAGGGCAGCAGCCACCTCAGTAGCCTTCCTCAGAGGAGTACCAACCAAGGATATTTTGGAGGCTGCAACTTGGACTTCAGTGCACACTTTTACAAAGCACTACCACTTACCTCTTTACTCTAAATCCAGAGCAGGCTTTGCCACTGCAGTTCTGCAGGGCCTCATAGACACTCCTAATTCTATTTAGACCCAGCCACCCAACCTCAGCTTTGGGATTCAACTCAAGTGTAATGACTGCAACAGTGAAACACGATGAACATAGTACAGTTGTGTACCAACCATAAATGTAGATGTTCGAGTGTATTCACTGTTGCAGTCCAGGTTACCCACCCACCATCCCCCTTTCTTTGCTGGGACTTATTTGTACTTCTCTATTCTATATAACCTAGGTGGTGTATTTGCTTGTAGATGAAGGTAATGTTTATTTTAGTGCATGCTATTTATAAGCAATGTTTTTAGCCTACCCTTTTGGGGGCACCTGACATCTGGGGCAAGAAAAACTGAAGAAAGTGGCGTCGGCTGCATCTTATATACCCCTGACGCACTGATGTCAGGGAAGAGGCAACAGCAACCAACGCTGGGCCAGGACTTTGGAATTCAGGCTGACTGCAGGTAGCCTGCCAGCAGGATAACCCAAGTGTAATGACTGCAACAGTGAATACACTCGAACATCTACATTTATGGTAGGTACACAACTGTACTTTTTCATTTGTCTAACAAAAAAAATATTCCAAAACAATGCAGATTATGTTAAATTAGGTCCCTTTACTTCTGAATCTATTCAAATAACCAAAGCACTAAAAGCAGGGATGTCTCTTATCCCCTATTTTATTCGCAACAGCCATTGAAATTTTTGCTGCCCTTATTCGTGACAATCCAAAAATGATGGGTCTAGATATTTACAATCAGTATAACTCTAAGGGAATGCTTTTTGCGGATGATGTCTTACTTACGTTAATTAATTCAAAGTCAGTTTTAGTATAATTATATTCTGTGAACTATTTCCAGAAGATTTCAGGCCTACGTTTTAATAAATCAAAATCTAAACATATGCTTTTAAATAAGAAGTATCCAATCAGATAACCATCATAGTATTGGTGCATTTTCAGATTCTCTTGACTGTCTAGGAATAATAATACGTAATTCCACAGAGAATACAATTGAATATAATTATAAAATATTATCAGCTTAATAAATAAGTACATACCTAACTGGAATAATATCTTTATTACCTTTGAAGACAGGTTACAATTAATAAAAATGACACCTTTACCAAAAGTACTGTATGCAGCTCTAGTCCTCAACTTTTCCTATAAAAATCAATATGTCAAATATATAATTTTATTAATGAAATTCCTTTGGTTCCCCGAAATAAACAGAACAGCTTTTCATCACCACATTAGTCCTTTGCATCAAGGAGGAATCAAGTTTCCTGACATTGAAACATACATTAATGCATCCACATTTAAGGTTATTCTAAACTGGATTGATCCAAGTTATTTTTCTAGCTGGAAACTACTACATTTTACCTTACTAATAGTGAAAATGCCTCTTTAGCAAAACTCTCACTAAACAATCATTCTAACAAGTTCTGATACTTCTTATGTCATATTATTCAGCATAATATTGCTAAACCCACACAATTAAATTCAGTAAATCATTTTTTTTTATTTTTTTTTAGAAAATGTGTTAATTCTAATGCAGATATTATGACTTTTACATAGAATGCTTAAAAATTCATCTTACCAGAAACAGCCAATGATAACTTTCATGTGCAAAATTTTGTATAACAATTTTATCATAGACAATATTATTTCAAAACTATTTAACATGTTGTTTCTAAGTCTAGCATAAATCAGAAATATTGGAATTTTATATTTAAAGGTTATTCTTCTAATTTCTCACAAGATGAAAAACTAAAAATTCTGTTATCCATCAAACATATTTCATGGTCTCAATACTGGAGTATTTTCACCTGGAAATATCTTCATAGGGCATTTCTAACACGAAATAAAACAGTTAAATTTAATAACAATTCTAACACATCCTGATGGAGAGGTACAGAACATACTAAAGTTGATTGGACACGCATCTTTTATGATTATCCTAAGTTAAAAGGTTACTGGAATAGTATGGATGATTTTCTCAAAGCTTTATTCTCTGACTCTTTTTCACTGTCCAAATCATTAGTTTTTTTTTTTCAATGTAAATGAATAAGGGCAACTCATTTTTATTATCGTCAGTGCTTGCTTTTGCCAGAAAATGCATCACCAAAAGATGGAAAACTAATTGCTCTCCAACTGTTGATTTCTTGATAAAAAAAAACTGTTGAAGCTTTCTTGATGTAGTGGTAAAGTTGCTGTGCATGACAAAATAGCAAGAAAATAATAGATTTTCACACAATATTTGCTGATCTGTGAGGAAGCTCTCTGCATGGGGTAATTGCTGAGATTTCTTCTTCCAGTATCTCCAAGCTTGCCACATTTTATGCTTTTCTGTAGCTCCAGTGTTTAATGTGTGCATGCCTATGGCTGGTGCATACTGTAACATTATAGGACATACTAGAAGGCGCCATCTGCCTCTGCGATACATAGTTTGATACCCATCCACATGTAAAAAATGAACAAGCATAGGAATCTAAATAGTTCCAGCCTCACCACAAGTGTTGAGGAAAAAGCAAACAAAGAAACTAGTGATCTTAAATCTTCATTGATGAGCTCAGTCACAATAATTCCCAAAAATCATGAAAAACAGGTAGTGTTCCAAAGCAATATCCCTGGCACACGGGAGAATTTTGGGACTAGGACTGCAAATACAGATTAAAATTTAGAGAATAAAGACATCCAAGATGGCTGTCCACTGATCAACAGCTTAATTTCAGCTCTTCGATTTGAAAACAGAAACAGAGGAATAACAGAGAATGAAATTGCAGTTTTGGGTAAAATGCAATTACCAGCTACAAAGTACGCTGCTTAGATGCCAGAAGTAGTTTAGAGAACCTGAAAGGAAATCAACCAGATCAGGTGAAGGGAAAACTTTGGCTGGGAAGAATCCTACAGCTGTTTAGAAAAAAAGCAGTCCAAGCTTCAGCTTTGGTGCAATGGATGCCTTCCAGTAATTTAAGGACAAAATAAATCAATTACAATAAATGAAACATTGAAGAACTATATCAACTTAAACAACAAAAGGCTGGAAAAATAAAAGAATCTTTAACTATTCAGAAGAACTGATAAAACTGCAAGAGCCAGAGGGTGAAATGAGAAAAGGTTGGCTGAGTATGAGGCTGCTCAAGAAGACATGTTCAAAAAAAAGGAAGAAGTCGAAGATAGATCATGTAAATAAAAGCTGAGATTCTCTACTCTACCAGAAAAATAAGGAACAGACTGCATTAATTTCATGACACAAATAAGCAACTGGATTGGTATTTCACAGCAGGATTTGTTAACTGAAAGGGCACAAAGTGTATGCTCCAAACTTGGCCACGAGAAAGCAACCAAGATCTATATTAGTAACTATGCAATCATACCAGCAGAAAGAGTTGATTGGGACAAAGCTTCGTCAGAAAGGAAAAGTATTAAAAACTGGAGGAAACAGTGTATTTATGGAAAATGATTATTCAATGTAAACCAGACAAAAGAGATGCAAATTAATCCCAGTAAGCAGGCATGTCGAGTTTCCTAGACAATCTTTTCATATGCAGAACAGGCTAACTAGGAAATAATTTATTATATCCATTTATTAATGCCTTCAACTTTTTGCTTTTCTATGATTATTTTTGTTCTGTGAAAAATTTGTGATTACTTTTGCTTTAGAGTACTTCATGTACTATTACCATTGTTCTTACTTGTTTGACAATCTATTTTTGATGGATTGAGTACTCATGTATGCTATTCATGTATGCCACTACTCATTATTCTCTTCTACTTATGTTTTAAATATAATATGTCTGCTATTAATATATGCTACTATTATTTTTCTCTTCTAGTAATGTTTTAGATAAAAGTTGTTGTACTGTGGAGCTTTTCTCCCCAGGCTTCCACTGAAAAAGGGCTCTAGCTCAGTTGGACTATCCCGCTTAATACACATCGAATAAATAAATAAATAAAAGTCTGTCCAACAAAAAGTGGCCCTGTTTCTCATTCTTTTAACAATAAAGCTTGTAGAGAGACTTTGTCAGTAAAACCTTAGCCCAACATTTCAAAGGAAAATGCTTGACAGAGAAAAAAAGCACAGGAGTTGACAAGAACCAGGAGTACCTTGGAATTGAACCAGAGTCTGGTGTTGGGAGATTGAGATGAACAGGATGAAGACCAGAGATACTGAAATTACTGAATAAATGGGTGACTATAACGCATCAGTCATATTTGTGAAACCTGGCTTTGCAAGAAAACGTTACAGAGAAAATGGAATTTTGCTTATTTTGTTAAACTTGAGATTAGACTGCAAAATATACATCCCAGAGCACGTCATTAATATTCAGAAGGGCACTAACAGGGAAAAAAGTAAATGTAAGTAAAACAAGTTTCATCCCTATTAGTATTTTGTGAAAAAGTACAATTTCATGATACAAACTGCATGTTACACAGTAAAGCATTTGTGTATAGTGAGTATCGTGCATATTTTAAACTTTGGAGGATTATTTTCAATGACTGTTATACGTGTTTAAGATAATTAAATTAAGATTAAGATACTTTATTTTACTAGGGTAGATGTCTAGATTAATGCCCATGGCTTATAAACAGGTATTTATGCAAGTCTACTTGACAAATAAGACAAAATGATGAAAGCCATAAAAAATGCTTTCTGTAAAGATATTAGCTTTTTTTTCCATTAGCAATTTTTCTCAATTGGAGTCAAGAGGTCTACAACTGAAGGGAAATGTGCATTCTGTTCTGTGTGAAAAAAGATTTCTTCAGGCATCTGCAAAGATGGTAGCTATTTTCTTCTCTCATTACTGAGTACTTTTACATGGAGATGAGCTGTCTTACAGGTGCAAGCATTTAATCTTGAGAGCTCTGAACATGCTTTGCTGAGGGGAATGCAAAATTTAAAGGTATAATGCCAAGCAGTTCAGTGAAAATAAAGTTTGAAATTATGGGAAGTGAAAAAGAGATGATAGATTCCCTAGCAGCCTTAATACTTTAATGCATTTAACAGTGCACACTTTAGTTTTATTTAAACATAGCCAATGCACTTTGTTTTAGGGTTAAAAGTTAGTTTTGTAAAAGCATACAAGCTGCTTTTCACATCTGGGAGAGAAACAAGAGACAAGAAAAGAACAGACAGTAATCAGTCTACGTAGGAATATGAGTTGTAACGTGCTTGATGTGGGTATCCTTAATTTTAGGTAAGGTAATGTCTGTGGGTGCAGCTGTTGATTTGGGGCAATTGCTCTTATCTGCAGGGTTAAACTTCAATTTTCAAAAATCTACATAGTTTGTGTGTTTGTTCTAAGTTAGCAGAGGATGACAGTCATCTTAAAATGTATTTATTTTTTTAATAAAAACCCTCAAAAAAAATGTGACAGGTTTAAATGGAGATGTGATGAAACAACTATAAAAAAGATCAGCATGACAGTGTATGCATGTAGGACAAACGCTGAAAATACACATTAAAAACTGGGATGCATGGCTAGGCTTAAAAAGGCCCTTGTGGTCGTTAGCCTGGTAAACACCTATGAAATTGTTATTTATAGTAGATGGGAGCAATATTTTTTCTCATATTGGCTAAGCTACTGATATTTTGGAACATAAACGGCCTTACAGGTACAGACAAAAAGGAAAATAATTATACTAAGAAATGCAGAGTGCAAAAAAACAAACTCTGCAGGAGTCACATTTTGGAAAGAAATGAGCATGATAATTTGTCAAAGAAAGGATTTCAGGATGACTATTCAGCAGAATATCAGGGACAAAGTAAAAGGGGAGTAGTGATACTGATTACTAGAGGGAAACAGACAATAATGGGAGATTTGTGGTAATAAGGGGATATTGGCATGAGGAGAAGATTATGCTGGCATGTATTTATATTCCACTAAAAAAAATGATATTATGAAGTTTAAGAAAGTTGTGGGAGAAATAATCAGCTTTCAGCAGGGATTATTATTATAGGTGTGGACTGAGTATGTATCATGAGGACCTAGAAGGAAAAATACAATAAAATAGGGTAGATTTCTGAAGAAATTTCTGAAACTATTTGGTATGGGAGACATGAATTCAGTAGAAGGAACTCAAGACAGAATTTATATATTATTCCCCAAGGTATAACAACTGGGCTAGACTGGATAGAAGTTATATCTCACAGGAATAAGTGCATTTAAGTAAAAGCATCAACACACATCCAATAACTATTTCAGATTATACACAGATACAAAGTAAGATTAAAAAACAGCAATGAAGTAAAGGTGAGACACTGGTGCCTTCTCACCTACCTATTAAGAGAGAGGAATTTAAGGAATGGGTAGGGGAAAATTATTCAAGAGTTACTAGAGAAGATGATAATGTCTTTACAAGTGACATCTAGTGAGCCGGGGGTTAGTATAACGGTCAAGTATTTACCTTGCAGCCACAAGTTACAAGGTTTAATTCTTACATTTGCATGGGAAAACAGCTTGGCTTGAAATGGCCCAGAAAGGCAGCTAGCCTAGTACTAACCAATGAACCCATGAATCTATGCGAGTGGGATAAAATGAAAATGGAGTTTATATAGGGTAGAAATAAAAAAAAAAACAAAAAGATAGTTAAGTAACAGGAAATAGAGGGGCTGACAAAGATTAACATATTGCAGAATAAGGAGACTCTCACAGAACAAGAACAGGCGCAACTGCAGAGTGCTAAATAGAAAATAATGAGCATTTGAATAACATGCATGAGTTTAGAAAGACTTCTGTTAAGCAACTATTTCTTGATAACTCTAGAGCAAAACTCTTAGCACAATGAATATGGCAGCAGAAAGCAGAAAGGGTTGTTACTAAACTTATGAAGCCTAATAACTAGATATCTTGTTTAGGTATTAGGAGATATTTTAGAAATTTGATGAAAATTTGTAAAAAGCCGAGAAATGTGGAAGTCAAGAAAGATCACAAATGGAAACATTTAAGGAAGACTTATGTCAAGGTTAGATGTAGATGAGGTTCAACAACTAATACTTAATACAGGAGGAAATTAGATTAAAAATGACATATAACCAATATGCAGGAAAGTCTCCAGGAACAGGTGGTGTTCTTGTCGAAGTTTGGAAGTTAGTAGGGAACAAAGTGATAAAGATCTGGAAGTTTTAGTTTAACAGTATTTTAAAAAGTGGGAAAGCACCAACATTTTGGAAGAAAGCGGTGGTAACTGTATGAACCAAAGAGGGTAAAGACTCAATTAGACCCGGCCTCAGTTTTAAACTATGATTGCAAAGTATTTACACCAGACATTACCACCTGCATTTCTTCTCCAAATCCAGGGCAGGTTTGCCTTTGCAGTCCTGTAGGGCATCCAAGCCAGCCCCTAGATGTTCTTCATGTTTCACTGTTGCAGTCATTATATTTGAGTAATCTGCTGGCAGGTTGCCCTCAGTCGGCCTGATTAACAAAGTCTTGGGTCCTGTGTCAGTTGCTGTCCCTTCTTCCACGACGTCAGGTCGTCAGGGGTATAAAACATGCAGCCGACGCCATTACATCAGTCTTTCTTGCCGCGTGATGCCCGAAGCAGAAGTTCGCAAGTGCCAGTTGGCCAACTCCTCAAATTTTCATTTTCGAGTTTCAGAACCAAAGTCTTTAACTAAAAGCCAAGTACCCTGTTGGGGAAACTTTTTCTTGCTCCTTACCGATGTCAGTAAAAGTTAATAATTGCATTACTTGTGGGAAGCAAATACCTCATAAGGATTTTCATTTGTACTGTATTCCTTGCCTAGGCCCTGACCACAACGTACCTTGCTATTGGTTTTGTACTAAATTTAATCAACGCACTATTAAACATCAGTATATTTTTGATTCTAAATATTTTGGCTCACGATTTAATTATCCAGAAGTGTTGTCGGTTAGCAATCCGACTACCGGAATACCTAAAAAACGCAAAGAAAAAGACAGAGACAGGCCGTCGAGATCCAAAACTGACGACGATGCTTCTCCTAAGCCAGTCGCCAGTTCGCCGGTACTCAGTGAGGCGCTTTCGCAGCCCCTGTTACCCACTACTTCTGATTCGCAGGCCTCTACTGAGACCCATTCGGGTCCGGTATGCCGCGAGATGCTTCAATTATGGAACCCGCGGATGTCTCTACCTTAGATGGGTCCGGAGCTGCTGTGCAGGCACCAGCTTCAGAGGGTGTTTTCAGGCCTACAGATTTGTATATTAGACTGACACCATCTTCAAAACTAAAGCCAAAATCTAAATCTATGTCTAAAAAACCGACGCCTGGGCCACATGTGCAGGCCCCTATGCCTGAAAAACAAATTATCAAAATGACTGAAGATTTAATTACTCTGATCAGGGGTAGCCAACCCCCTCCTTCTAAGAGGCCTAGGCAAGACATTGATTATGAATCTTCTGAACAAGATTCTATTTCTTATGACTCTTCTAATGAACAGGATTTGTCTATACCTACTTATGAGGACTCTGATGCAGAAGATTCCATTCCTTCTGCTTCTCCCCCTGAGGATTTTTCTTTTGGGTAAACTTTACATACCTTAAGGGAACATTTCCACTGGGAAAGTCAGGATTTCTCTGAATCTAAAAAGAGACTTAGGGATTTTCTTCTTCTTCCTCAGCATAGGCCTTTGGCTACACCTCCTGTTCTAGACATTGTTGATGATGTTTTTTCAGAATCTAGTATGGCTCCTGATTCTCTGCCTCCGGCTCCTTGTAAGCCAGACAGATACTACAGGGTTCCTGACTCCCACAAATTCCTTTTCAAAAATCCTATTGCAGATCCTGAAATCATTTCTCAGGGTCCCAGGGGCATTAAGGCCTCTACTACTACAAATCTTACCCCTTCTGATAGAGATTCCAGGGTGCTGGATAGATGGGGTAAGAAGGCTTCCACTTCTGCAACCTTGGCAATCAGGGCTTTAAACTGTCAATTTCATATGCTTAAATATCAACAGCATATCATGGGACTGCTTAAACAGAAAATTATGTTAATTTCTGACTGTGTGGAAAATAAAGATTTACAGGATTTATTGCATTCAGCTGAACAAGTTGGAAAACAGTTTGCATTGTAGTTTTGATTCTTTGGAGGCCTCTTGCAGGGCTGCTGTAACTGGGTCTGTGCTAAGAAGGCATGCTTGGCTCAAAGAGCAAACTCTGCCTGATCATGTTAAAGCAAAATTGTTGGATGCTTCTTTACAACAGGACCATCTCTTTGGTAATAAGGCTGAAGAAGTTTTAAAAAAGATGGAAGATAAAGCTAAATCTATGCAAACTGTGAAAGATTTTTTACAAGTGCAACCTCCAAGATTTAGTAGGCAGTGGCTTACTAAGAACTGGTCCTTTCCAATTCCTTCAAGAGCCACTCAAGTCAAACCCAGACATTCCAAAGGCTCCAAGTTTCAGTGACAAGGGACTTCTAGAACAAAACAGTGGGGTGCCTCCACCTCCAAATCTGGAAACAACAAGCCACCTCCCTATAGTAAACAGTCTCAATGACTTCCCTCTACACTCACCAAGCACTTAACTTTTAACCGCCCCTTTGGGGGGAAAACTGGCACTTCATGCAAGAAACTGGCAACTTATAACCCAGGACAAATGGGTTTTAAATATAGTATCCCAGAGATACAGATTTCATTTCCACATATTGCCAATCCCAAACGGATGGCCAGACCTGTCCCCAAGTTAGTGAGCAGAGGCTCAGAAACAAGTACTTTCCCTCCTAAACATGGGGGCTATTCAACCGGTATGAGAAGAGGAAAAGGGACAAGGTTTCTATTCAAGACTATTCCTGGTACCCAGAAAAGACAAATCATGGCATCCAATTCTGGACTTATCTACTCTAAACACATTTCTGGACATTCCAAAATTCAAGATGCGGACTCAACAGTTACTTCCTATGCTAGGCAAAGATGCCCGGTTGGTAAATCTAGACTTAAAAGAGGCTTACCTGCATATCCCAATCAGGAAATCTTGCAGAAGATACCTCCGCTTCAAAGCAGGCTACATACATTACCAGTTCTCTGCACTGCCCTTTGGCTTATCTACTGTGCCCAGGGTCTTCACAGAGTGCCTGGCTCCAGTAATTGCATTTTACAGGCAAAGAAATATTCAAATATATCTATACCTGGATGATTGTTCTTGTTTTCTGCCTGAATTAGACATTCTTCTAAAGCATCTGGTGTTTGTAAAAAGGGTTCTAACTTGTCTAGGATACACCATAAACAAAAAAAATCACAACTGGTACCCTCTCAAAAAATTATATTCCCGGGTGCAAGCTTGAATACAACTGCCCAGATGGCTTACCTTACGCCAGAAAAGCAAATTCATTTGGTAACTTACTTCAAACAGGTGGCCACAAAAACCCTGCTATCTGCAAGACAAATTCTGCAAGCCTTGGGGTTCATGGTCTCCTGCATTCTTCTAATTCCATATGCAAGACTGCATATGAGGAAACTTCAGTGGTACTTAAAAAGCTTATGGAGTCAACATTGTCACAGCCTGGAAGCAATCATTCCTATCATACCTTGCCTGCAACTAGAGTTCCTATAGTGGGCAGAAGCCTGCCACCAAAACAAGGGACTGCCATTCACTCCACCCCCTGCCACCCAAACCCTAACTACAGACGCATCAGACTGTGCATGGGGGGGCTCATCTGGCAGGGAAGTGCATTCAGGGCAAATGGAGCCCAAATCAAATGCACCTTCATGTCAATCAGAAAGAGATGCTAGCTGTACAGAATGCACTAACAGCCTTCAAGGACTACCTTCATCCAGGACAATTAATGATAGACAGACACCACAGTTATGTGGTACATAAGCTGGGGGGGATACACACTCCTACCCCCTTTGCAGACTAGCCATGGCATTGTGGAACACGGCCTTGACGTACCAAATACAAGTACAAGCTCAGTTCCTGCCAGCAAAGCTGAAAACTCTGGCAAACAAACTAAGCAGAAATCTCATGGACCCACAGGAATGGAAACTGGAACCACGGATTTTCAACATGTTGACACGCAAATGGGTGAGTCCAGACAGATCTTTTTGCCTCACCCCAGAACTGTCAGTTGGACAAATTCTGCACAAGAACTCATCACAAAAAAAGCCTGAAAAGTGGATGCTCTATCATTCAGCTGGAAAAATCTCAGTCTATGCTTTTCCCCCTCTGCCTCTGCTCTCCAAAGTTCTACTAAAAGTCAAACAGGACAAACCAAAAATGATTCTGATTGCTCCAGACTGGCCTCGCCAACACTGGTACCCACTCCTGTGCAATGTATCACACCTTCCTCCGTGGCATCTGACTCAGACACCTTACTTACTGTCTCAGCAGAACAACCAAATTCTGCACACTCAGCTCCAAACTATGAATCTTGCAGCGTGGCTAATCACCTAAATTCACCCTTAGCATCCCTCAGCAAACCTGTGATGGATGTCATTTTGGTGGGAAGAAGGCCTAGTACTAGAAAATCTTATGCTGACAAATGGAAAAGATTCTGTGCCTGGAATCAGTCACAAGGAATAAGCACAGCAATGCCCAATATTCCTCCCTCAGATTTTACAATACATAACTGAGATGCTTCACAAGGGCCTGTCCTTTTCTCCAACAAAAATCCATGCCTCAGCCATTTCAGCTAATTACAACACAGAACGTCCCCTCTTCTCTCATCCTCTGCTAAAGCAGTATCTCAGAGGGGCCAAAAACTTAAGACCACCCAGGAGAGCTCCAACCCCTGCCAGGGACTTCAATTTTGTATTGGAAAAACTCACTCTGCCTCCTTTTGAGCCAGCTGCTACTGCAGACTACTTAAAATTTCTCTCCTGGAAAACAGCTTTTAGCAGTCACTTCATCTAGAAGGATTTCTGAATTACAGGCTCTTATGGCAGTGGAGCCTTTCATTATTTTTCATGCGGACAGGGTGTCTCTCAGGACCAATCCATCCTTCATGCCTAAGGTGGTATCCAGTGTGGCTCTTAATCAGACCATTCATTTGACAACTTTCTTTCCCAATCCACAGAACAAGGGGGAGCAGATTCTGCATTCATTGGATGTACACAGACAACTTAGATTTTACTTAAACAAGACAAAATCTCTAGGAAAATCTGAACAACTACTGGTGGCATTTGCTGCAGGGGCAGAGGGAATGACTATTTCAAATCAGACTATTTCGAAATGGATAAGCCATTGTATTCGTTTCTGCTATATGCACCATGGTAAAACTATCCCCCAGGGGATCAAATCTCATTCCACCAGGGCTGCATCTTCGTCTACAGCCTTTCTCAGAGGTGTTCCTACCAGAGGCATTCTAGAAGCTGCTACCTGGAGCTCAGTTTATACGTTCAACAAACATTTACCTTTCTTCTCAAAATTCAGAGCTGGCTTTGCCACTGCTGTCCTGCAGGGCCTTATAGCTGGTCCTAATGCTGTATAAATCCATCCTCCCAACCATAGTTTTGGGAATCTACCCAAATGTAATGACTGCAACAGTGAAACACAAAGAACATAGTACAGTTGTGTACACTTACCATAAATGTAGATGTTCGAGTGAATTCACTGTTGCAGTCCTGGATGTCCTTCAAGAATGCAACTGCAGTCATAACATGTGGGTTGTCCTGCCTCAGGCAGCCCTCGGTCGGCCGGATTCCAAAGTCTGGGTCCGACGTCGGCTGATGTCACATTTCTCTCCGACGTCAGGGCGGCTGGAGTACATAAGCATCAGCCGACGCCATTTTCTTCAGTCTTTCTTGCCGCACAGTGCCCGAAGCAGAAGCAGTTCGCAAGTGCCGGTCGGTCAGCTCCTGTATTCTACGATACCGAAGTCATCAAAAAGCTAAGTACCCCGTTGGGGACCTTTTCTTGCCTCAGCCGATGTCAGAAATTACTGAAAAAGTTAACAATTGTCTTTCTTGTGGTAAACAAATACCTCATAAGGATTTCCACTCTTACTGTCTCCCTTGCCTGGGCCCAGACCACGATGTCTCGGCCTGTGTAGCCTGTGCTCGCTTCAACAAGCGCACTCTCAGGCGCCGGGCGGAGTTCGCTGAAGACTTTTTCGGCGATAATTTTGCTTACACCATGCCGTCGGATCTCCCGACATCGCAAACTCCCAAAAAGTGAAAAGACCAGGACCGACATCCTCGGCCCGCGTCTACTACCGACTCCACGCCAAAACCTAGCGCGAGTGCTCCGGTTCCCTCTGAGACGGTCTCTCCACCGCTCCGAACCGAAGACACCGCATTACCGACGACTCCGATTCCAGACATTACTCCGACGCCAGTTATAGATTTTCCTCCGGATACCGAAACCGGGGAAATACCCAAGACCATTGCAGTAGACAAGGTCACTCCTGCACGTGAAGCTGCCAAGCCCCCTATGGCCATGTCTATTAAGGCCTACACTAGGGCTAAGGCAGCCAGCAAAACAAAGCATATTACTTCTAAATCCTTACCTCAGCCGACTCCAGAGACACAAATTATGTCCATGGCTGCTGATTTAATTTCCATGATTAGAGGTTCACGGGCCCATCCTGAGAGAGGATCCCAGCCCCCTCCTGATAAAAGGCCCCGGGTTGAACCCTCTGACCCTACTCCTTCAGATGAAGATTCTGAGGGCTCTGTCCACACTGATAGCCAGGAAGAGCTCTTTCAGACCTATGAGGACTCGGATGCAGAAGATTCCATCCCCTCGGCCTCCCCTCCTGAGGATATTTCTTTTAGGGAAGTTCTGCACACCATGAGGGAACATTTCAAGTGGCAAGGCCAGGAATATTCTGATTCTAGGAAATGCCTTAGGACTTTCCTTAAGAAGCCTCAGCACAGGCCCTTAGCTATTCCTCCTGTACTTGATGTTCTGGATGATTTGTATTCTGACTCTAGTGCTACCCCTGATTCTCTTCCTCCTGCTCCAGCCAAGCCAGACAGGTATTACAGGGTCCCAGAAACTCATTCCCATTTATTCAGGGCCCATACTGCTGATTTGGAAACTATTTCACAGGGGCCTAAAGGAGTTTCAGCCTCCACCTCGAAAAATCCTCTGCCCTCCAACAGGGAAGCTAGGTCATTAGAGAGATGGGGCAAAAAGGTTTACACATCCACTACCTTATCTATGAGAGCTTTAAATTGCCTTTTTCATATGTTACAATATCAGGATTATCTGTTAGAAGATTTACAAAAAACATTAGCCTCTCCTGATCCTTTAGACAGGAAGACTTTGCAGGAAGCTGTACATAACACTCAGCAAGTAAGCAATCACTTCCTGCAGTGTGGATATGATGCACTGGAAGCTTCATGTAGGGCAGCTATGACAGGGGCAATCATTCGTAGACATGCTTGGTTAAAAGATCAACCTCTACCAGATCATGTAAAAGCAAAACTTCTGGATGCACCTTTGGAAAAGAACAAATTTTTTGGTGCAAATGCTAAGGATGTGTTAAAGACCATCGAAGAAAAAGCAAAATCAGTTCAGACAGTGAAAGATTTCCTCCAGGTTCAACCCCCAGATTCAGTAGGAATTGGCCTTCAAAAAACTGGTCCTTTCCTAATCCAGAAAAGTTTCAAAGGGGTAAGAACAGACGTGGCCGAGGAAGAGGCCAGTACAGAGGCCCTTACAGGGGACGACAATGGCAGCCAGGAAACCAAAGAAGTGACGCAGGGGTTTCACCTGCCCCACAACCACAATCTCAATGACTTTCCTCTACTACCGCCTACCAGGGAACAACTAGAAGCTCCCTTGGGCGGGAAGTTATCTCTGTTTACAGAAAACTGGCACAGACTGACAAAGGACAAATGGATTTTGGACATTATAGATCGAGGGTACAGGTTTCATTTTCATACCTTACCAAGAAAACAAGGCATGCCAAACCTACCACAAAATCAGAGGGCAGAGGCTATCAAGCAAATCACTCTGCTGACTCGGAGGAAAGCAATAGAAAGAGTTCCACAACAAGAACAGGACCAGGGGTTTTACTCAAGACTGTTCCTTGTTCCAAGAAAAGAATCTCAATGGAGACCAATACTGGACTTGTCCGCATTAAACACCTTTCTTAGTACCAAAGTTCAAAATGCTGACTCTACAGCAACTCCTTCCCATGCTGGGCAAGGGGTGGCTGATTACTCTGGACCTCAAGGAGGCATACCTGCATGTCCCTATCAGACACAGCTGCAGAAGATACCTCAGATTTCTTCCAGGGCCAGAGCACTATCAATTCTCAGCATTGCCATTTGGCTTATCTACTGCGCCCAGAGTATTTACAAAATGCCTGGCTTCAGTAATTGCTCATTGCAGGCTCCAGGGGATACAAATTTACCCGTACCTGGACGACTGCCTCATACAAGCGGATGACAAATTGATGTTGACAAAAAATCTGGATTATGTCATACGATTACTTCAAGCTCTGGGATACACAGTCAACTTCCAAAAGTCAAGACTGCAGCCATCCCAGCAAATAATCTTCTTAGGAGCCAAACTAGACACAGCCTCTCAGATGGCTTACCTGACAGAAGACAAGCAAGAGAAGTTAACTCATTATTTCAAAGGTTTAGCAAAACTCACCCAGATGACTGCAAGGAGATTCCTACAGGCCCTGATTTACATGGCATCCTGCATTCTCCTGGTTCCATTAGCAAGACTACACATGAGAAAGCTTCAATGGTACCTAAAAAGCATTTGGTCTCAACACAGCAACAACTTGGAGACAATCATACCACTCATTCCATGCCTACAAAAGGAATTCCTATGGTGGGCCTCGGTGAGCCAAACAAACACAGGTATGTCATTCAAACACAGATAACACAGACCATGACTACAGACGCCTCAGACCTTGGATGGGGGACGCACATGGAAGGCAGGTGTATACAAGGACAATGGTCTCCAAAGGAAACACATCTGCATATAAACCAAAAGGAAATGCTGGCAGTAATGCATGCCATCGAAGCCTTTCAACACCAACTCCAGCAAGGCCATTTACTGATACGGACAGACAACACCACTGTGATGTGGTACATAAACAAGCAAGGGGGCACCCACTCTTACCCCCTTTGCAGACTGACAATGCAGCTTTGGGAGAATTCACTGAGCCTAAACATCCAGTTACAATCCCAGTTTGTTCCAGGAAAAGACAATGTGTTGGCGGACAGCCTAAGCAGGAATTTCACAGATCCACACGAGTGGAGGTTACATCCGAAGGCCTTCAGACAACTCACTTCGACATGGGGCAAGCCAGAAGTGGACCTATTTGCCTCTCAACTCAACCATCTTCTACCGAATTTCTGCACAAGGACATACCATCCAAAAGCTTGGAAAATAGATGCCCTCTCATTCAACTGGAACTCCCTAGCAATCTATGCATTCCCACCTCTGCCACTGATGACCTCAGTATTACTAAAGATCAAAGCAGAGAAACCCAAGGGAATCATAATAGCTCCGGACTGGCCAAGACAACACTGGTACCCACTACTACGGAGCATATGTCACACCAGGAGGTGGGCCCTTCCCCAGTGGCCTCTACTTTTGACTCAACACAATTTCGAAACACTGCATCCAAATCTTCAGACACTGCAGCTAACAGCCTGGGAGATCCCATAAATAAATTCAGCTTATCTCTCCAAGGAAGTTCAGAGGATACTAACAGAGGCTCGAAGACCATCCACCAGAAAGGTTTACTTAGCAAAATGGAAAAGATTCAGCAATTGGAATACCAGCAAGGGACATGATGCATCATTGTTGAACATCCCACTCATCTTGGAATATTTGGCAGATATGTTAAAGAACGGCCTCTCATATTCTTCCATAAAGATACATGCATCTGCTATTTCAGCTAGATACAACACTGATCCTCCTGTTTTTTCTCGCCCTTTACTAAGGCAATTCCTCAGGGGAATCAAGAACATTAAGCCACCAAGAAAGGCCCCAGTGCCAGCCTGGGACCTCAATTTTGTCCTAGAAAAACTGACTCTACCTCCATTTGAGCCAGCAGCTTCAGTTGACCTGCAATTTCTCTCATGGAAGACAGCTTTCCTGTTGGCAATTACCTCAGCAAGAAGAGTTTCGGAGTTACAGGTCCTAATGGCAATACCACCCTTTATTATTTTTCACAAAGACAGGGTTTCATTAAGGACCAACCCTACTTTTATGCCAAAGGTGGTATCTAGGGTTTCTTTAAATCAATCCATTCATCTGCCTGCCTTCTTCCCCAATCCTGAGAATAGGGGGGAAAGACTGTTGCATACCTTGGACCTTCACAGACAACTTCGATACTACCTGGACAGAACCAAGGCCAGTAGAAAGTCTGAACAACTTTTTGTAGCTTACGCCCCTGCAGTCCAAGGAAAAGCAATTTCAAAACAGACTATTTCTAAATGGATTGGACTTTGCATCAGATTCTGTTACTCCTTTCATGGAAAGACTGTTCCAGCCAATGTCAGACCACATTTCACTAGAGCTACAGCCAGCTCTACAGCATTCTTAAGAGGGGTGCCTACCAAGGACATTCTAGAAGCTGCTACATGGAGCTCCGTGCATACATTCTCCAAACACTACAATCTCTCTCTATACTCCAGATCCAGAGCAGGCTTTGCTTCGGCAGTCCTGCAGGGTTTGATTGCCACACCATCTTTTCCCTAGAGCATTCCTCCTCCCCCAGCTAAGCTATGGTATTCTACCCACATGTTATGACTGCAGTTGCATTCTTGAAGGACATAGTATAGTTTTGTACCTACCATAAATGTAGATGTCCGATAGACATGCAACTGCAGTCGGATTTTCCCTCCCTCCATACCCCTCTATGCCTAGGGTCCACTACTATCCCTGTTTCTCTTAGCTAGGGATATCTGTTATGGTGTATTTGTTTTATTGCTCATTTATTGTTTAGAATCCTGTGTTTGTCTTCTAATTTGATTACAGCCTTCCTTGGAGGGCACCTGGCATCTGGGGCAAGAAACACTGAAGAAAATGGCGTCGGCTGATGCTTATGTACTCCAGCCGCCCTGACGTCGGAGAGAAATGCGACATCAGCCAACGTCGGACCCAGACTTTGGAATCCGGCCGACCGAGGGCTGCCTGAGGCAGGACAACCCACATGTTATGACTGCAGTTGCATGTCTATCAGACATCTACGTTTATGGTAGGTACAAAACTGTACTTTACCCTTCCTCCAGCCCCCTGTTTTTCTCTTACTATACCTCTACTTTCTTTTACTATGCTTAAAAGCCTTTTTGGTGTATTTGCTTTTGTTTGGAGGTATATTTTTTTGTTTTTAATTTTATATATACATATATATATATATATATATATATATATATATATATATATATATATATATATATATATATATTGCTCCCCATTTGGGGGGCACCTGACATCTGGGGCAAGAAAAACTGATGTAATGGCGTCGGCTGCATGTTTTATACCCCTGACGACCTGACATCATGGAAGAAGGGACAGCAACCGACGCAGGACCCAAGACTTTGTTAATCAGACCGAATGGGGGCAACATGCCAGCAGATTACCCAAATGTAATGACTGCAACAGTGAATACACTCAAACATCTACATTTATGGTATGTGTACACAACTGTACTTTTCCTAGACTGCCTCCACTCATTTCCTCAGCTTTGGGAATCAACCCAAATGTGATGACTGCAACAGTGAAACACGAAGAACATAGTACAGTTGTGTACACTTATAAATGTCGATGTTCGAGTGTATTCACTGTTGCAGTCCTGGTTCCCCTCCCTCCATCCCCTTTTTTCTTCTCTTTCCTTACAAGGGACATATTGGTATTTACTTTCTACTGGTGGGTTTCTTCCACCAGAACCCGGCTCCTACTTGGGGGCTCTTGACAGGTTAGGGCAAGAAAAACTGATGTAATGGTGTTGTCTGCCTTATTTTATACTACTGACAACTTGACGTCAGTCCTGAAGCGACAGCATCTGACGCAGAAATACTGAGCCTCTGGTATTCGGGCTGGCTGAGGGCTACCCTGGCAGGGATAACCCAAATGTGATGACTGCAACAGTGAAAACACTTGAACATCTACATTTATGGTAAGTGTTCACAACTGTACTTTCCTCACAACCTTCCATCCCTCTTATCCTGGACTATCTAGCAGAGTTGCTCAATAGTGACCTCTCCTTCTCTTCTATTAAAGTCCACACCTCAGCCATTTCAGCACAGACCAGCCCCTGTTCTCACATCCTTTGATTAAACATTTCCTCAGAGGGGCTTCTAATATCAGACCTCCTAGAAGGCCACCCATGCCAGCCTGGGATCTGAGTTATGATTTGGAAAAAACAACCCTTACCACCCTTCAAACCTGCTGCTTCAGAAGAACTGAAATACCTCTCCTGGAAGACTCCTTTCCTACCAGCTATCATCTCAGCCAGAAGGGTTTCAGAACTTCAGGCATTGATGGCCATTGAGCTCCTCATCATTTTACATGCAGACAGGGTCTCCCTGAAGACTAACCCCTCCTTTATGCCCACGATGGTATCTAATGTGACTCTCAACCAGGCCGTACATCTACCCACCTTCTTCCCTAACCGTCAAAACAAGGGGGAATGAATTCTGCACTTACTAGACATGCACAGACAGCTCAGATACTACCTGGACCGTACTAAAGCCTTCAGGAAAACAGACCAACTTCTTGTCAGCTTTGCCCCAGGGGCAGAAAGGAAGCCCATTTCCAAGCAAACCATTTCCAAATGGATATCACACTGTATCCATTTCTGATACAGAGTACATGGGAAACCACCCCCTAAGTCTAGCCGTACCCATTACAGTAGGGCAGCCTCCACTTGCACAGCATTCCTCAGAGGGGTTCCCACCAGGGACATCTTGGAAGCTGCCATCTGGACCTCTGTCCATACCTTCACAAAGCATTACCACCTACCCCTTTTCTCTAAGGCTAGGGCAGGGTTTGCATCTGCAGGGAAATCTGACCCATGCCTAGTTCTCTTACTAAGCCTACCACCCCTCTCCTCAGCTTTGGAAATTCTCCCACAGGTGATGACTGCAACAGTGAAACACAAAGAACATAGTACAGTTGTGTACACTTACCATAAATGTAGATGTTCAAGTGTATTCACTGTTGCAGTCCTGGTTTCCCTCCCTCCTTCCCCCTTATATCTTCTTCTTTAAGGAGACAAACTTCTCACGGTGGTTTTTAGCCACCAGGACCTTTTTACCATATTTTCTTGGGCTTCTGACTGGTTAGGGCAAGAAAAACTGATGTAATGGTGTCGGCTGCTTTACATTATAGCACTGATGGCCTGACATCAGTCAGCAAGCGACAGCAGCCGATACAGAAAAACATTGACTCTGGTATTTGGGCCGGCCGAGGACTACACAGTAGGGGTAACCCACAGGTGATGACTGCAACAGTGAATACACTCGAACATCTATGTTTATGGTAAGTGTACACATCTGTACTTTCCATCATTCATGTTATTGTCTCCCCATCTTTGTACCAAGGATGACTATTTTCCTATTTTGCAAGCTGATGATTGCACCTGAAGACAGACTGGTAGGTAATGTGAACCAGATGACTCCATAGACTTTGTGACAACTGTAGTGTCTGGAGCCTTTCCAAGTATTCCAAGGGTTCAGATTTAATTTTACTTGTAGTAAAGGCATTACTATACAGAAGAGTATTTCATAGGTGGTTACTAGACTAATGACACAAGAACCTTTACAAGCTTGGTCTGTAATACCCAGGATATGACAATATTGTATCTTAATTCCCCAGATATGGAATCAGGTAGCATCAGGTAGTGGGTCTTTGGATGTTGGAGCCCCAAGTCATTTTACAGCCTGCGTGTGTCCGTAAGGAACATGGGCAGTACCCCAGGAGTGAATGTATGGTTTCCCCATCCATGTATCCAAATTCTTTTTGAAGAGAATGAGGGATGGGCTTTGTTTTATGAAGATGGGAAGTTTATTCTATAGACAAGTAGTCTGTAAAGTTTTGTTGTTTGGTACTTTTTACCATAACTTTCCTTTTCAGTATCTTGCCATCGCACAGAACATTCTGATTCTTGAAAACACTTTTCCACTGTCTGAGACTACTTATTCTGCAGATCTGAAGTTACTGTCTCAGAAAAAGCTTTTTCTAGTAACTGTCATGTCTGCCAAAATAATTTTTGGAGTAGGCCCTGTCTGTTCTGCCTCCTTACCTAGTTTTCCACAAAGAAAGGGTGGTACTTAGAGCATGGACTTGTCCTTTCTGTCAAAGGTCACAACAGACTCAAATTTGAATCAGTGAGTAAATCTGCTGATCTTTTTTCCGAATGATCAGTTTTTTATCTTCACTTCAGGTAGTAGGCAGAAGTTGTATGCAGATTTTTCCGTATGGATTGTCAGTTGTACAGTTGTGCTGTATTTTTCCACCTTGTCGCCAGCTAGCCTTTGGCCTGCAAACTAGATTGTCATTTATTCCATGGGGTAGGTACTTCAATAATGTCATTTGCAGACATCTGCAAAATTACCAGTTCAGAAATAGAGATAATGGAAGGTAGAGTATTCCCTCCCATCCACTAAAACAGTATTCTCATGTTGTGGCTCAGATTATTTGGGTTCAGTAAATTACATTGTGTGTAGTTTTTCTCTGTGGTCTGTTTTCTGCAGTATCCAGTTTTTGATACATCAGATATCTGAAAGACTAGCCGTGGTTAATCTATGAAGTAATGATTGTCTAATTCCTCTTGGTAAATTTTTGAATGCACACCCTGCCATCCTTTGTAGATTACTGTATCACTGTACACTGCTTTTGTTTAGAAATAAAATGTAGTTCTTATAGTTTAAAAACAAAGTGTGGTCTTACCTCTTTTGAATTCTGATTACTATCACAGGTCAGTGTGTCATGTTTTCTTAAAGAAAAATGACAAGTTATGACTGTAGTCCACAGCAGTAACTGAAAAGTCAGTGCTTTGAAATTCACTTCATTTAAGTATCTTGCTTAGTTAATGAATGAATGTTTTAGACTTCAGTAGTTCTTAAAAGTGTCTTGTAGACTAAGGCATTAAATTATGATGGGTGTCTATTTTCTCTCCTACTTTGTGGTGGAAAGTATGGCATTTCACTGCTTTTCTTAGTGTGACCATCAGTCAAAACACATAAGCCTATAGAATTATTGAGACCATTAGTGTAAGCCATGTCCAACCCGGAATTAATGGACATGCTGCACCTCAGAAAATCCAAATCCCATCGAGCTACGCGCTCGAGAGACTTGAACCTCAGCACTGAAATAAATAGGACATGCCGGAGGGACAGATTCATAACCCAGAGGCTCCCTTCACTCTGGAATAAAATCCCAGTCCAGGTTAGGCAGAGTCCCTCATTGACTCTCTTCAAGAGGAATCTTGATGAGTGGATGGGAGATCGTAGGTTTACCCTGGGTATCACTTCTGCGTCACTGTTAGACAGAGGCACAGTATACTAACCTCGAAAAAGGGCATAGCGAAATTAATTTAAAATGGGTGGCGAAAGCCAAACACACTCTGGCTAGCCTTATAAATGCCCTAGGGCAAATAGCCTAGTATGAACCTATGAACCTATGAAAATGAAACTGAATAGCACCTGGTTTCCACAGCCTTCACTATAGCATAGTATGTATTTGGTAGTACTCCTGTGTATCAGCCTATTTAGTGGTGTTCTGGCACTTAAATAATTTGTTTTCTGATAAAATGAGATGACAGTGTATTTGTGAAGAAGCTGAACCATCTGATGTGCATTGAGTTTAATATGTTCTTCAGGTTTCACTGTTGCAGTCATCACATTTGGGTTATCTGCTTGCAGGTAGCCCTAAGTCTGCCTGATTATCAAAGTCTTGGGTCCTGCGTCGGTTGCTGTCTCATCTTCCATGACGTCAGGTAGTCAGGGGTATAAAACATGCAGCCGACACCATTACATCAGTCTTTCTTGCCGTGCGGTGCTCGAAGCAGAAGCAGTTCGCAAGTGCCAGTCAGCCGACTACTGAAATTTTCGTCTCCGAGTTTCAGATCTGAAGTCTTCAACTAAGCTAAGTACACCGTTGGGGAACCTTTTTCTTGTTCTAAACAGATGTCAGTAAAAGTTAAAAATTGTATTTCTTGTGGAAAGCAAATACCTCATAAAGATTTTCATTCGTACTGCATTCCTTGCCTAGGCCCAGACCACGACGTACCTCACTGTCAGTTTTGTGCCTTATTCAAACCTCATACTATTCGTCATCAGTTCATTTTCGCATCTAAATATTTTGGTACTCATTTCAGTCATCCAGAAATGGCTTCGGTAAGCCACCCGACTACCGACATTCTGAAAAAATGCAAAGATAAAGAGAGACAGACCGCATAGGTCCAAAGCTGCTGACAACACTTTTCCTAAGCTAGTTACCAGTTCGCTGGTACTCAGTGAGGTGCTTTCGTAGCCACTGATACCTGCTACTTCAGATTCGCAGGCCTCTACTGAGACCCATTCAGAGTCCGGTATGCCGCAAGATGCTTCTTCGACTGTGGAACCTGCAAATGTCTCTACCTTGGATGAGTCCGGAGCCGCTGTGCAGGCACCAGCTTCTGAGGGTGTATTCAGGCCTACTGACTTGCATATTAAACCAACACCTTCTTCTTCTTCAAGGCCTAAAACTCGATCCATGCCCAGAAAACTGACGCCCAGACCGCATGGTCAGGCCCCTGTGCCTAAAAAAAAGAATGATAAGAATGGCTGAAGACCTTATAACTCTAATCAGGGGAAGCTGCCCTTCTCCCTCTAAGAGACCTAGAACTGATTTTCCTTCTGATTCTTCTGATCAGGATTCTGAAATTTCTTTTTTTACTGATGACCAGGATTTGCCTTTATCTACAGATGAGAATTCTGATGCAGAGGACTCCATTCTCTCTGCTTCCCCTCCAGAGGATTTCTCTTTTGGGGAAACCTTGCATACTCTAAGAGAGCATTTCTGCTGGGAAAGCCAGGATTACTCTGACTCCAAAAAAGAGGCTTAGGGAATTCTTACTCCTGCCTCAACACAGGCCTTTAGCTATCCCTCCTGTACTGGACATTGTAGATGATGCCTTCTCGGAATCTAGCCTGGCCACTGACACCTTACCTCCTGCTCCCAGAAAACCTGATGGGTATTACAGGCTACCTGACTCTCACACGTTCATTTTTAAAAATCCTTCTGCGGATCCTGAGACCATTTCACAGGGACCCAAGGGCATTAAGGCCACTACTGCCAAAAATCCTACCCCCTCTGACAGAGATTCCAGGGTGCTGGAAAGATGGGGTAAGAAGGTATACACTTCTGCAACGTTAGCCATTAGGGCTTTAAACTGACAGTCTCATATCTTGAAGTATCAACAGCATATTATCGGATTGCTTAAACAGAAAATGATGTTGATTCCTGACTGTGCTGAAAATAAAGAATTACAGGATTTAATGCAGTCTGCTGAACAAGTTGGAAAACATACTTTGCAATGTGGTTTTGATTCATTAGAGGCATCTTGCAGGGCGGCTGTCACTGGGTCTGTACTTAGAAGGCATGCTTGGCTTAAGGAGCAATCTTTGCCAGGTCATGTTAAAGTTAAATTACTGGATGCTCCCTTAAACCATGACCGCCTGTTTGGTAACAAAGCAGAAGTAGTACTTAAAAAGATGGAGGAAAAAGCTAAATCTATGCAAACTGTTAAAGATTTCCTGCAAGTACAGCCTACCAGATTTAGTAGGCATTGGCCCTCTAAGAATTGGTCCTTTCCTTTCTCAGTCCAAACCCAGTACCAGCAGAACACCCAGACTCCAGCCCCAGGGTGCTCACAGGACTAAGCAGTGGGGGGCTCCCACTTCCAAAGCAGAGAGTAGTAAGACCCCCCCCCCATGGTAAATTGTCTCTATGACTTAACTTTAAACCTTCCAAGCCCTGCTCATCTGACTGTTCCTTTAGTGGGAAAGATCGCCCTGCAGGCAAAAAATTGGGAACTCATTACCCAGGACAAATGAGTTCTAAATATAGTTAACCAAGGATACAGATTCCACTTCCACTCCTTACCAACCCCAAATGGTTGGCCAGCTCTACCCCCAAATCAGTGGGCAGAGGCTCAAAAGCAAGTTCTCTCACTTTTAAGCATCAGGGCTATTCAGCCTGTCCCACAAGAAGAGTGGGGGCAAGGTTTTTACTCAATACTTTTCCTGGTACCCAGGAAAGACAATTCCTGGCGTCCTATCCTTGACCTGTCTATTCTGAACACATTTTTGGTAATCCCAGAATTCAAGATGCTCACTCTTCATCAGCTGCTTCCCATGCTAGGCAAAAATGCCTGGTTGGCAACACTGTATTTAAAGGAGCCTACCTGCACACTCCAATAAGGGAATCTTGCAGAAGATACCTATGCTACAGAGCAGGCTACATGCACTATCAGTTCTCTGCACTGCTCTTTGGCTTATCTACTGCGCCCAGGGTATTCACAAAGTGCCTAGCTCCAGTCATTGCATTTTGCAGGCAAAGAAATATTCAGATATACCCATACCTGAATTACATCTAATTCAGGCGTTAAGCCAGGACATACTATTAAATCATCTGGCATTTGTAAAGAAATTGCTAACTTTTCCAGGCTACACCATTAACAAAAAGAAATCAAATCTTGTACCCTGCCAACAAATTGTATTCCTGAGAGCAAGCTTGAATGCAACTTCCCAGATGGTCTACCTCACGCCAGAGAAACAAGTTCATTTGACAGCCTACTTCAGTCTACTGGCCACAAAGACCCAGCTATCTGCAAGGAAATTACTGCAAGCACCGGGGTTCATGGCCTCTTTCATTCTACTAATTCCATGTGCAAGACTGCATATGAGGAAACTACAATGGCATCTAAAAAGCCTATGGTCTCAACATTCTCAGGATCTGGAATCAATGATTCCTATCATACCTTGTCTACAGATGTGGTGGGCAGAGGCCTGCCACCAAAACAAGGGACTGCCATTCACTCTTCACCCTGCTGCCCAAACCCTAACAACAGACGCATCAGACTATGCATGGGGGGGGCTCACTTGGCAGGGCAGTGCATTCAGGGCAAATGGAACCCAAGTCAAATTCACCTGCATATCAATCAAAAAGAAATGTTAGCTGTACAGAGTGCTCTGACAGCCTTCAAGGACCACATTCTTCCAGGACAATTATTGGTAAAGACAGACAACACCACTGTTATGTGGTACATAAACAAGCAGGGGGGAACCCACTCATACCCTCTCTGCAGATTAGCCATGGCTCTGTGGAACACAGCCTTGAGCTACCAAGTGCACCTACAGGCTCAATTCCTGCCAGGAAAGCTAAATACACTGGCAGACGACCGAAGCAGAAATCTCTTGGACCCACGTGAGTGGAAACTGGAACCAAAGATATTCAACATGTTGAGAAACAAATGGGGGAGCCCAAAGATAGACCGGTTTGCCTCCCCTCAGAACTACCAATTGGACAAATTCTGCACAAGGGCTCCTCACAAACAAGCTTGGAAAGTGGATGCTCTGTCCTTCACCTGGAAAAACTTATCAGTTTATGCCTTTCCCCCTCTGCCTCTCCTCTCCAAAGTGTTACTAAAGATCAAACAGGACAAACCAAGGACAATACTGATTGCACCGGACTGGCCACACCAACACTGGTACCCCCCCTCTTGCACAGTGTGTCGCTGCTGGCACCATGGCACCTGCCTCAGACCCCTGCCCCACTGTCCCAGCAGGAGGACCAGATTCTGCACCCACAGCTTCAAGCTCTGAACCTTGCAGCCTGGCTAATTACCTGACCTCTCCGTTACCATCCCTCAGTAAGCAAGTGATGGATGTCATTCTGGAGGCAAGGAGGCCTAGTACTTAGAAAATCTTATGCTGAAAAATGGAAAAGATTCTGTTCCTGAAGCCAAACTCAGGGGATGGGCACAGCAGTACCCAATTTACCCCATAATCTTCAGTACTTAACTGAGATGCTTCACATGGGCCTTTCCTTTTCTTCCATCAAAATTCATGCCTCAGCCATTTCAGCACATTACAACACAGAACCACCTCTCTTCTCTCATCCACTGCTGAAGCAATTCCACAGAGGGGCCAAAAACTTAAGATCACCCAGGAGAGCCCCTACTCCAGCCTGGGACCTTAACTTTGTATTGGAAAAGCTCACTCTTCCTCCCTTTGAGCCAGCTGCAAATGCAGAGTTGAAATTCCTTTCTTAAAAAAAACAGCCTTCCTTCTAGCCATCACTTCAGCAAGAAGGGTGTCAGGCCCTCGTGGCAGTGGAGCCTTTCATCATCTTTCATGCGAACAGGGTGTCCCTCAGGACCCAATCCCTCCTTTATGCCCTGGGTGGTATCCAGTATGGCCCTTAATCAGTCCATTCATTTGCTAACCTTCTTTTCTAATGCACAGAACAAAGGGGAATGAATACTGCACTCCTTGGACGTGCACAGACAACATAGATTTTACTTGGACAGGACTAAGCTTCTCAGGAAATCTGAACAGCTGTTGGTGGTATTTGCTGCAGGGGCAGAGGGGAAGGCCATTTCAAAGCAAACCATTTCTAAGTGGATAGGCCATTGCATTAATTTCTGCTATAAGCACCATGGAAAACCTCCCCCACAGGGGATAAGACCACATTCAACCAGGGCTGCATCTACCTCTACAGCCTTTCTCATAGGTGTCCCTACCAAGGACACCCTAGAAGCTGCTACCTGGAGTTCTGTACATACCTTCACCAAACATTACCACTTGCCAATTTTTTTTCTAAATCCAGAGCTTACTTTGCTACTGCAGTCTTGCAGGGCCTTTTAACTGGTCCAAATGCTATCTAATTGCCTCCTCCCATCCTTAGCTTTGGGAATCTACCCAAATGTGATGACTGCAACAGTGAAACATGAAGAACATAGTACAGTTATGTACACTTACCATAAATGTAGATGTTCGAGTGTATTCACTGTTGCAGTCCTCTGTCACCCTCCCTCCAGCCCCCTGACTTCTTTTGACTATACCTCTAGTCTTGTTTACTATGCTTAAAGCTTTTTGGTGTATTTGCTTTTTTGTTGGAGGTATAACCTTGTATATAATTGCTTCCCATTATGGGGGCACCTGACATCTGGGGCAAGAAAAACTGATGTAATGGCATCGGCTGCATGCTTTATACCCCTGACTACCTGACGTCATGGAAGATGAGACAGCAACTGACGAAGGACCCAAGACTTTGATAATCAGGCTGACTGAGGGCTACCTGCAAGCACATAACCCAGATGTGATGACTGCAACAGTGAATACACTCGAACATCTACATTTATGGTAGGTGTACACAACTGTACTTTCTGTAACCTTTGATTTCAGCAGAATCGTCATGTATTGCTCCCATCCATAATGGCACTAAACAAGTTTTGTAAAATTCTTATGTCAAAGTGTCGTGCTGTGCATTTATATGTCTTTGTTTCTTTCACCTTTTGTTGGCAGCTTCCTTCTCATCCAGTGACTCCCTCTAGTAAACATTCAGATAGTAAACCTCTGCACTTGACGCCTGCTTACCACACACTTCCACATCCTTCTCACCATGGGTCTTCACATAGCACTATCAACTGGGGTCCTTTGGAACCTCCCAAAACATCAAAACCATGGAGTTTAAGTTGTTTGCGACCAGCACCTCCACTACGACCTTCAGCAGCTCTGTGCTATAAGGAGGTGAGTTAGTGTAGTTATGTAGAATGTTCCTCTGCCTTTAGTTGCAGTCTGAGTTGGGAGTTGGTTAGGGTGTTTTTTGGGTTTTGTTATTTTTGTTTCAAGTCTTTTAAGTATATTATATAGCTTATGTGTGAGTCTTTGTTCGTGTTTTCTTCTAGACCTCCTTTGTACACAGCTTTAATGACATAGAGTATTTTGTTCGCTCTGAACCTAATGATGTGACTGTCAGTTGCATGTTACAATGTGTATATGATTCAACTTTAGAGATCATTAATAATCTTAAGAAAAATAATTATTCCATTTAGTGATGTCATCAGAGGACACTGAGCTTCTCACTTAGATGTTAAAAGAAAAATTTTGCAGGCCTTTACTATTGTCTGTTTTGGTATAATTCCTGAAACACTAGAGAATATGGTTTCTGCTTCATCTAGGTATTGACAGAAGCCCTGTACAACAGTGCAAACAATATAGCTTGACTGTGCTATCGAGAACTCAAAAGTTAATGGTAACCATTTCATAACAGTGTGAAGCAGCAAATCGCAAATTGTAAAACCACAGTGAAGGTATGCTGCAAACTAATATGGTATCCCTTGACACTCAGATTTCAAGCTGTCTGCTTTCACTTGCTCTTATACTATTCTTTGAATATGTGCATTTGAGCCGTGGTTTACATTTAGTTTGGGATATGTTGCCTGATCCTGCAATCCTTTCTTCATGTTATTGTGTATGATTGACATTGGTGTACAGAGCAAGGAGAACAGACTGTGTTGAGCTGTTGTCGTTTCCGTAGTTTACATGGCTTTGACAGTTACATTTAAAAAAATTAACTTTACTTGCTAAATGTAATCGATTTGTACAAGACTTTGGGATAGGTGTCTGGTTGTCAAACATGTTTACAGTACTACACTGTTGTAGTAAAATAATTGTACTTGTAACCATGCTGTCTCTGTTCTACAGTAACATATTCAGGTTGTAAATGCATGGTATAGACTATTTAATCTGCTTCTTTGATGTGAGAAATACTTCCCTTCTCTACTTGCTTACACTGTGACATTGTGTCATCCTGCACTGCAGTACGAAACATTCTGAATGTGGTATAGCCTATTAAGGTTCTGTTTGCATGATGGGGCTGCAAAAGTTTGTATAGCTATGTTATACTTTACCAATGTTAAGTATTCCCTTTTTAAATAAAATTGTTCATCCCACAATGTGTAAAGTGGAAGGAAGAAGAAGAAAACACAAAAAAGTTGCTTTTTGAGACAAAGAACATAGAGGGTTATGATCGAGTCTCCAATTGTAGTCATATTATTATGTGTTTGACACATGCATGCCAAGATGTTTGCTGTCAGAGTGAATCTTGGCATCCTTGCTGAGAATGCATAATATTTTGTTAATATTCATGAGGCCTGATCTTAACTCTTAGTACTGCTTGGAGTTTTATTTACTCTGTGTACTTGTTGTGTCTTTCGGCTTTTCCCGGTTAGGGGTCGCCACAGCGGAACTCCGGTCCGCTAATGATTGGTAGTTGATTTTTACATTCTGAGTTACCAGCCCTGATGCACAACCTTCAAGGAAGGTACGCCCATTCACGCAGGTCTCCACGCAAAAGACGCTCTAGCTGAGAAATCGAACTGGACAGCATCTTACTGTGAGGTGACAACGCTACCGCAGCACCACCATTGTGTACCAGTTACAAAACAAAAAAATGCAAAATGTTTCACCAGTTTTGAAATCCAGTAAATATGTGCATACAACTGACAGAAACAACAGAGACAGTTTTTTTAATACTGCTGTAATTAAGTTATTTACAGACTAATGAATGTAAACTACCATGGACAGAATATGATGGAAGATATTCAGGGACAGTTTAGAGTGAAGAAATGTCCCTTGAGTGAGACCTGACAATAACAGTGCTTAGGTTGAATACCTCTGAAAGCACTGTTATGATCAGGTCTTGTACCACAAAAACTTATAGGTTTGTCTTTTTTTCCAGTTTTGTAGCATCATAATGGCACTTCATGCACTGCATTACTGTTAGTCAAGTCTCTAAGAAAGTTTTTTTTCCTCTGGATTGATAACTCTTCTGCCACAAGAAAATTATGTGCTATAAGTGTATTTTTTATATGTAAAACTTTGCTGTTACTTGCCATTTTTAGAAGAAAATTTGTGATTTGTCCTTTAAATTTTAATTGTTTAATATTTGAAAATTTATCATCTTTTTTTACTTTGGATTTTTGGTTTATAGAGTTTTTTTATTTTTTTTAATTAGCTTCTCAGGAATTTGTCATGGTATTCTGGTGAAGAGTCTTTGGACGATACCCCCTAGATTCCCTCTCCTTTGGATTACGGTTCTGAGAAAGAGGACTCTATTAGTCTGGATTCTTCTTTTGAGGAGATTTCGTTTAGGGCTATTGTTTTCTATATGATGGAGTTTGTGGGACTGTACCCGGGTTTCTAAGGTTCAGAAGAGGTTTTATTACCTCCTTCGAATGGAGTCTCCTAAGCACTCTGTTGTTATTCCTGTTCTTGCTGCCTTGTAAGACACTTTTTCCACAACTTCTCAGGCTCCTGATTCCCAGCCCCTTGCTCCTGAAAGACCTGACAGGATATGACCATGTATGTTTTGGCCCTTCTCTCTCTCTCTGGATTTTCAAGTTGTTTCAGACATTCCTGATCTTGAGGGAAAGGCTTCGGTCCTCTCTGTTGGGGTCCTCTTCTCAAGTAGCTCACCATTCCATTAAATGTAGTTATGATGCAGCTGCTGTCTTTTGTTCTGTGTTGAGAAGGTGTTCCTGGCTTCGCCTTCAGCCTCTGCCTGACGATATTAAGGCCAAGCTAATGGATGCTCCTCTTGACAATAAAAAATCTCTTTGGTTCTGCAGCTGCTGAGCTTTTTAAGTCTCTTCAGGAAAAGGGTAAGGCTGTGCAGGAATTAAAAAAATATTTTTGTTTCCCCTATTCCTAAATTTCAAAGGAATTGTCCTACCAAGTCTGCCTTTGTTCAGAGACCATCATACCCTCTTACAAAAGGTAGAAAGGGTACTAGAAGGGCTCCTCCTACTGAGTCTGCTCAGGCTACCACACCTCAGAAGCCTTCTTTTCCAGGCAAGCCAGGTCCTGTCTGACTATCTTCTTCCCTTTCTTCTAAACCAAGTTAATCTCTCTCTTCATTTTTCCCTGTCCTTTCCCAATCAGTTAAAGATCACTCAGGATTCTTGGGTTCTATCCATCATTCATCAGGGGTATTACATGTTTTGGAAATCCCTTCCCCTTTTTTTGGGCATTCCTCAACCTCCTCAGGAACAGCTGCCCTTTTTTCCAGATGTTCTTCAGAGCCTTTTAACTCAGGAACCATCCAAGCAGGTTCTCCTCAAAAAGGGAAGGGATTTTCTGGTTCCCAGGAAAGAAGGTACCTGGATACCCATTCTGGTTATTTCCCAGCTCAACACCTTTTTAAAGGTTCACTTCCTTTTGAATGTTATCCCTTCAAACTGTAGAACAGTGTATGTGTATATACCTTTAAGAAGCATTTCCAGATGTAGGCACATACGTATAAATAGTGAACACGTGCAGGCAGCAGTGCCATTCTGAGAGAACAGCCCGAGTGTTAACATGTATGAGTGTGGTAGTTAGTCTGTTTATAAGTTTATTTAAGTTTAAGTTACAAAGGCTCATTCCTGATGTGCTTGTGTGTAATAAAGCTGCTTGAACTGAACCCACAACCACTTGTCTGTTTTATCCTGACCGGATAAGTGACATGTTGTCAGAATGGGGACTGAGAGTGCAACTTCTTCAAGCCATGAGGTGCAGAGTTGAAGGTGAAGGCAGACTGAGCTGGTTGAGTGAAACAGAGCTCAAACGATCAAAAAGGGCCAGAAACAAACTCATGGTAACCAAAACCTGCATGGATGATTTATTTGGTAAAGAAAATGAAACGGAGCATTTGTAAGGCACAAAATGCATTAATATTTACACGAGTATCCCAAAATGTATTATTAATAAAACGAAATGCACAAAATGCACTATTAATTAAACAAAATGTTGGAAACCACGATATTTGATAAAACTATCAGAAATATTCATATGGGGCTCAGAATTACTTCCAGTTTTCATAGTGAGTATGTTTAAAGTAAAACGAGCACAAGAAAAGTATAATGGGGATGATAACAGATTAAATGGGCATAATGAGTACAATAAAAGGGCAAAATAAGCTTAAAAAGCAAAGCGATTTCATGTTTTTTAGTAAAAGACCAAGTTTTGTCCATAAACTACTATTTCACATTGACCAAAGCCATTCAAAAGGATAATTAGAGTTGTTTGAAGTATCTCATAGTGTGCAAAGTGTTTGCAGATTGTGTGCCTTATTACGGTGCAGTTATTTCAAAGAATTTGCTGTGTGCAAAGTACAGTTCTGTTGCAAAGTGCAGTCAGAGTACAGCCAGATTTTGAAAAGTTTCTTGTGCTCTGTGCATTTATTTGCAGAGTGCCACCATTTCAATGTGTTTCTTACTTTGTACAGCATTTGCAAAGTACAGTCATTTCAAAGGATTTCTTACACTGATAAGGGATGGTTTCACAAAGTACAGTGATTTTAAAGTGTTCTTGTGCTATGGAGACTTGTTTTGCAAAGTGCAGTTATTTCAGAGTGTCTGTTGTGCTATTGGGCATAATTACAAGTTCTGGCATAAAGTTCTCATGTATTTATGTGTGTGTACATAATTCTAAACACCATCACTATTGTGTGTTGATATGGCAGAGGTGTTTCACAGACCCAGTCCACTTGTGTTTGATCATAATATAGCAGAGAATTGGAGAATATTTGAACAGAAATACGATATTTTCATACAAGCTGCTTTTTCTAATAAAGATGCATGTAAAAAGACATTCATTTTGCTTACCTTAGCTGGGTCAGAGACAATTGAAAGATAGCGTTTGTTTGTGTATGCGCCAGAAGTATATGCAGGAGAGGGGGAAAACTGCCATATGGTTGTGTCAGCTGAATCAAGAGTGGACTCTGAGTGCTTGAAACATAAATTTAGAGAAATGTACAACCCCCAGACAATGTTACATTAGAGAGGCGCCTATTTTATGCAAGAGACCAAAGGCCAGGTGAAACTTTTTCGGCTTATATCACTGACTTGAGAAATTAGGCTAAAACGTGCAAATTTGGTGATTTGAAAGATGAGTTAATAAAGGATAGGTTTGTGTGTGGTGTTAATAGTGCTGCAGTGAGAAAGATCTTGCTTCATGACAGTGATTTAATGTTGAGCAAAACCATAGAGATTTGTCAAATCCATGAGCTCACAGAACACGCAAGTATGCTTACAAGTGACAAGAGCTTATTTTCAACAGCCTCTAGAGCAAGTGTAGATAGCATATGCAGCATGTGGCAAGCAGAAACAGGCCTAAGCATATGGCAGCTGCAGCCCCTGCGGATTTACATGGGAAACCCCATAACTTTCTAGCAAGTTCCAAGACTAGTTCAGTAAAATGAACATGCTCAGTGCAGTATAAGGGTGAGTCAGCAAAACCCAAGTGAAGTCTTATTAACTGTCGTAATTGTGGAGCCGGTCTGAGAGAGAGAAGTGTTTAGCATTTGGTTAGGAATGCCACAAGTGTAAAAAAATGGAACCACTTTCAAAAGTTTTGTAAATCAAAGAAGCCTCATTCAGTTATTAAGAAAGGTCACTCAAAAAAGAAAGCTGCAACCCTACTTTCTATGTAGATGGTGTATCTGTGGTTGATGAAAAGGTTCATGCACTAGATTTGTTGGCAAAGAATTAAGTATTTTGTACTGTCCTGATCAATGGTAAACTCACAGAGCTCAAAGTAGACGCTGGTTCAAAGTGTAATGTAATGTCAACAGAAACATTTGCTGCAGTGAGAGCTGGCGAGCAACTTAATTTGGCCAGTTGTGCGAAGCTTGTTGCTTATGGAGGTGAAGACATTCGAACCGAAGGCTAAGTAGTGCTTTCATGCTATTCAGCTGGGAACAGTTACAGCGTGTAATTTTATGTAGTCAGAATACCTGTGCAGTTATTATTAGGTCTCGGAAACAGTTTAAGAATGAAACTGCTTTCTTTTACCAAAGAAATCCTTCATGTGAGCACATGTCCCAGTTCCAGCTTTAGTGATGTTATTTTCTCAAGAGTATGCTAATGTTTTCAGTGACAGGTTAGGCAAACTTCCAGTTGTGTACTCCATGAAAGTAGACCCACAGGTCAGTCCAGTGGTCAGACCAGCAAGGAGAGTTACAATAGCTGTGCAGGGCAAAGTCAAGGTCCAGTTAGACAAAATGGTGCAGCAAGGTGTGATTTGTCCAGTCACAGAACCAACTGAGTGGGTGTCTTCCATGATAGCTGCTCATAAGAAAAATTCAGATGAAATTAGAATATGCATTGACCCAAGAGACTTGAACAAGGCATTAAAGAGAGCTCATCATCCTATACGTACAGTCGAGCAGATTGCCACCCTCATGCCAAATGCTATTGTTTTTTCTGTCTTGGATGCAGAGTTCATTTTGCCAAGTAATGCTTGATCACAAATCTTCACTACTGACTACATTCAGTACCACATTTGGTAGATACAGATTCCTCAGGATGCCTTTTGGAATAAATTCTACCAGTGAAGTTTTTCAGCGTGCAGTGGACAACATTTTTCGGGCTGTTCTTTTTAAAATAATAGTGGATGATTTACTAGTTGGAGGAAATGGCAGAGCATGACAGAAACCTCATCAAAGTTCAGACTACCAGAAGTTACTTATGTAGGTCATTTGTTTACTAGTACAGGCTTAAGACCAGACTCTTCAAACAAGCAGCCATTCTTGAGATGCCAGCTCTAGACAGTGTCCAGTCCCTACAACATTTTCTTGGTATGGTTAACGATTTGGGCAAATTTATCCCTGGCTTTAATGAGTTATCAGCACCTTTAAGAGAGCTGACATGCAAAAATGTTGCCTGGTCATGGTTAGAACAACGTCAGAGTGCATTTGATAATCTCAAACAGCAAACTGCCAACCCTTCTACATTAAGGTACTATGATGTCCACAAACCAGTAGATCTTTTCTGTGATGCTTCAAAGTTCGGTCTTGGTGCAGTTATTCTTCAAGAGGGCAGACCTGTTGCCTATGCATCTAGAACTCTTACCCAAACTGAGATGCAGTATGCTCAAATTAAGAAGGAACTTTTGGCAATTGTGTTTGCATGTTCGAAGTTCCATGATTATATTTATGGTCAAGCTATCCAAATCGAAACTGATCATCAACCTCTAATCACTATTTTAACAAAGCCTATGCATTCAGCTCCAGCAAGACTACAAAGAATGATGCATAGATTGCAAAAGTATAATTTCAAAATGATCTATACAAACGTTAAACTTCTTTATCTGGCTGGTACCTTATCCAGATCGCCCAGAATACCATGGAACAGCTTGATGCAGAAAATTTTGACTTTGATGCCATGGAAGTGCTTAATCTTTCAAGCATGAGACTTGGTGAGCTGAGAGATTATACGACGACTGATCCAATTTTGCAAAAGCTGAACCACTTCATCCATGTAGGATGGCCGTCAAAACAATCCTGTGTACCACCAGAAGTGCAACCTTACTTTCCATACAGAGATGAGATGCTGATGGAAGATGTTATCATTTTCAAAGGTCCTAAAGTTATTGTTCCTACTTCCTTACAATATCAATTCATTCCAATTTTGCATCGTGGCCACCCAGGTTCCGATTCCACCAAAAGAAGGGCAAGAGGACTAGTATTTTGGCCTTCTCTGTCGAAAGACATGGATAAAGTGCTTTCATCTTGTTCGGTATACAATAACACTAAACTGTATTTGCAAAAAGAGCCACTTCAGCTAAGCCAAAGTTCTGAACTACCTTGGTCAACAGTAGCCACTGACATATTTGAGTGGAACAATCAGCATTACTTAGTGCTGGTAGACTCTTATTCAAACTGGTTAGGAATCATTTTGATACCTAACCTAAGACTCAGTGCTGTTATTACTAAGACGAAACATCATTTCTCAGTCCATGGCAGTCCACACAAAGTTGTTTCTGACAATGGTACCCAGCTTACCAGTCAGTTGTTTCAGAGATTTGCAAAAGAGTAGGGCTTTTCCATGTTACTAGTGGTCCGGAATACCCACAGTTGAACAGCCTTGCTGAACGTGAAGTACAGAGTACAAAGCAATTACTAGAGGTCAAAGTGTGACATTACTAATATCTTCTTGAATTTACTTAATCTCAGAAATATTCTCTGTGACAACCTACTTGGCTTGCCTGCTGAGGAACTTTCTATCTAGGCAAACCAGAACAACCTTGCCTATCAGTTCTAGTTTGTTGGTGCCTAATGCTAAGAACAGCAGAGTAATCAAAGCCCTACTTTTTAAAAAGCATTCTTTTCAGAAATCTAGCTATGATAAAACAAGCAGATTTCTTTGTCCATTAAAAGAAGGAGAGACAGTGAAGGTGCAAACAATGAAAGGCTTTGATCGAATTGGTCACGTGAGAGGTATATGTACCAAGTCGAGATATTACTTAGTGAAATCTGAGGATATATAGACTACAGGAGAAACTGCAGGCATCTTCTACCTGTATCAGAAACGATATCGCAACATCACACGTAATAGAGATTCTAGATCTCAGAGCAACCGTGACAGTGTTCATACCGAAGAACATGTTTCAGTCAGTATCCATTCCCATTCCTGATGATGTCCCAGGTGTGCCCAAAGTTGAACATTCCTTGAAGACAGTCCCTGTTGCTAAATCCAATTCTGACTTTTTATGTAACACGATCAGGTCGTATTTCTAGACCTAGTGTAAAGTACACAGCAGCCTGGACATGATTGTTTTATATGTGTATAAGTTTTATATGTGTATAAGTTTGTATGATTGCATGTCAGAGTATTAGTTTTGTATAACTGCATCTCATTGAATACTGTTATTTGATGTATAGGGAGGATGTAGAACGTACTGTGTGTATGTACCTTAAAGAAGCATTTCCAGATGTAAGTACCTGCATGTAAATGAGCACATGCAGGCAGCAGTGCCATTTCTAGAGAACAGCCAGAGTGTTAACATGTATGAGTGTGGTAGTCAGTCTGTTTATAAGTTTATTTAAGTTTAAGTTACAAAGCCTCATTTCTGATGTGTTTGTGTGTAATAAAGCTATTTGAACTGAACCCACAACCGCTCGTCTGTTTAATCCTGACAGGACAATTGACACAAACCTTGTTTCTTCCTCTTCAACTTCAGGCTTTCCCAGTCTGTCTGGATGTCAAGGATGCCGATCTACATATTCCTATTCATCCCAATTTTCAGGAAGTTTTACGATGTCCTTCTATTCCTATGTTGCATTATTCTATTTGTAGGATTTCCTGCCCTCAGGCAACTCGCACGTCAGCTCCTATACAAAAGCTTCATCTTGGCTGTTGCAGCATGCATGGGACATCAGACATAAGGCCATAAACCAGGAGCCTTAAATGTGATGCCTGCATGCGCAATCCTCAGAAATTTTCGGCCGCAAACAACCTACGCATCGTACAGTCGCTCCTTCACAGACATTGCAACAATAAAGCTAAGTAACCCGTTGGGTTTCTGTTTTTCTTGTTTTGTTGATCGTCATTGCTGAGGCTTGGTTGTTGTAGCCTTTAGCTGATGTCAGGAAAAAAGGGAAAGTGCCAGTGCGGGTGCCAGATACCCCATGAAGACACCCATGATAGGTGTGTTTTTTTCTTAGGCCGGGAGCATGACCATTTCTCTTGCTCAGTTTGTAAATCATTTGTGCTGAAGACCCTACGGAGCCATCTGGTCGCTTTAAACCTCTAACTAGAAAACCAGCACCTAAAACGGTTAGCCCTGAGAATGCATCCTGCATCGGAGGCTGCACCCGAACCTCCGCGAAAGAAGGCCAAGATTCCTAGGCCTTCCTTGCCTGCCGCTTCCCTTCCTGATGCCCTGCCAACTGCCGATCTAGGAGTTGAGGAGCGCTTGGTGGATCCATCGGTTTTAACGATGTCCCTCGAGGAAGCCGTTACACAGCCGATGACTGGCATGTCCTTGGAGCTTGCTCAGACACTGACTTCCGTCGATGTCCAGGGGGAATCAGTTTCTGTGATACCTCTAACCAGGATCCAGACTTCGGAAATGATGACTTCAATATCTGACACCAGGCCAGTTCCTACCTCCACCCCAGCCAAAAAGAAGCAAAAAAACAAGCTTGCCTCCTCTTCTCCAGAAACCATACCACATTGCCTGGCTTTCACTTCCGCTCTCATGCAGGCCTTTATGGCCCTTAGACCGTCAGCCTCAGCCCCCACTACTCTCCCTTTACTGAACCCTAGGCTTGCATCTGCCTCTTCCTTCCCACCCATGACCTCTCAAGTTAGGGAGGAAGAGCATGATTCTTCCTTTTCTTCCTCAGAGAACTCTCTTTCATGTACATCTCAGATTGCTTCTCCCCAGGAGTATTATTCTCCTGATGAAGATTCAGTGGGAGGGGATTCTCCCCCGAGGATATTACCTTTGATGAGACCATCACCAAGATGAAAGAGTACTTCAAATGGGATACATTCCAAATGACTGATGCCCAAAAGAGGTACTTTGAGCTGCTTCAAGTTGAATCACCCTCCCCTTTAGCTGTCCCTCCAGTGCTACCTGCTTACTTGGATGCCTTTAATTCAGCTTCTAAGGCCCCAGACTGCCAGCCTCCGGCCCCTAAGTGTCTTGACCACTTCTATAAAGTGCCAGAGGAGCAAAAATTCCTAGTTAAACCACCCTTGGCAGACCCAGCTGTTATTGCCACTGCTCCTGATAAACAGTCTAGACTGCTGCCTTCCGCTTCCTTCCTACCCACTGATAAATGTATTTATTTATTTACATTTGTTGACCAGGAGTGTCCGACTGGACGTAGGTCCATTTTCAGCAGAGGCCCGGGGAGAAAAGCTCCACAGTTAAAATAAACAGACAGCAGTTACATTGGATTACATAGCGATTAACAATTTAACATAGCAATTAATTACAAACATATTTACAGATGAAGAACATAGTACATCAGTAGACAACTAGAATCTTTATCTGTGAAGTACATAACAGACATTAACAATAAGAAGTTCCTGCTGTATAATAAGTACTAGGTTTATGAGCATCTGAGCTTGCTATAATCAAGGTAGTTAGTGGGGTGGAAAGAAAGGTAGTGGTTGGATGGGGTGAGTGATATTAGAGTGGGAGTTGCAAGGGCATAGCCAGCATGTTTTTAGGTGCGCTTTTAGTAAAGTTTTGAAGTGGGTGCATGATGGTACGGAGGTAATTGTGGGTGGGAGGGAGTTCCATAATTTGGCTATGGCACAAGAGAATAGTGCTTCACCAGCAGAGTGATTGGCTTTAGTGATCTGCAAGTGATTTTTTGTTGCTGGATCTTAGTGGTCGTGTGATAGGGTTGGAGTAGATTCTGGAGGGATGGGACATTTAGTGGATGGTTTACTAGTTTGTGACCGAGTGATAGTTGATACCATTGAAGGAGGTGAGGGAGTTCAAGCCAGCCTAGTTCAGCAAGTGAAAGACAGTGGTGACTACGGTAGGATGCCCCTGTGGAGAATTTGGCAATTGTGTTGTAGCAGGTCTCTAGTTTATTTAGATCGCATTGCCTTAGGTTGGTATATATTGTAGAGGCATAAAGTAGGGTGGAGATAAGGTGGGAATTTGCTATTGAAATCTTTGCTGCTTTGTTGAGAAGTTGCTTATTTCTTTATAATGCTCCTAGTTTTTTGTGGGCTTTCTTTATGGTCATGGATATGTGAATGTCAAATTTTAGTTTATTGTCTATTTCCACTCCTAGCAATTTGGTGTGTTCAGTTGGGTATATAGTGGTGTTGTCTTTTGCTGTGATGTTAAAGTGAGAGTTGTTTAGAGTATGTTTGGTGGGTTGGAAGATGAGTAGTTTAGTTTTGTTTGGGTTGAGTATTAACTGAGCATCGGATAACCATGTTTCAACAGAGGAAAAGGCTTCCTGTGTGCCTTTTTGCAGTTTGGGTAGGGACTGGGCTGAGCAGATAATGGTTGAGTCATCTGCGTATTGTATGAGTGTGCCATGTTTGGTGGCAGAGGCTAGATTATTGGTGAAAACAGAGAAGAGTAGGGGTCCAAGGATGGATCCTTGGGGAACGCCTATGGAGACAGGTAGTTGGGAAGATATGTCATTCTGCCATACAACGGATTGTTGGCAGTCAGACAGGTGACTCTGAAACCAGTTGGTGACTGATTGAGAGAAGGATAGGTTATTGAGGACAGAGATGAGTTGTTTTTGTGGGACCATGTCAAATTCTTTAGATAGGTCTAGGAAAGTAGCAGAGGAGAGATAGCCATTGTTTTTATGCTGAAGGATAGTGTTAGTAAAGGAGTAAGGCAGTGGTGGTGCTATGGTTTGGTCGGAAGCCATGCTGAGTATTGGAAAGGAAGCTGTTAGTAAGGACGTAGTCTGAGACCTGAGAATGTATGCATCTCTCTAGTATTTTGGAGAGTGAAGAGAGAATAGCTATGGGGCGGTAATTGGTTAGTTCTGTGAAGTGGCCGCCTTTGTGGAGGGGAATTATATGTGATACTTTCCACAGTGTGGGGACGTAACTTTCTGACAAAGATCGGTTAATCAAGATGGATACTGGGTAGGCCAGAGCATCAGCTGCGATTTGTAGGTATTCACTTGGGAGGTTGTCTGCTGGTAATTTGGTGGGCTTAAGTTTAGTTAAGAGGTTTTTTTTTATGTCGGAGGTAGGTACAGGAGAAAAAGAGAAGGCAGTGGGGAGATTACTAGTTGAAGGTGTGGGTTGGAGGGGAGGGGGTTCTGTTGTTTAGCTAGTGATAGTATGGTTTGTGTGAAGTGTGTATTGAATGAGGTAGCAATATGTTTGGAGGAGTGAGGGATGTTAGGAGGAGGGGTACTTTACCTGGGTGGAGGATGGAGTTTATGGAGGACCAGAATTGTTTGTGGCTGTGTTGGGAGGAGTCTAGGGCAGACTGGTAGTATTGGAATTTGTCCTGTTTTATTAGCTTTTTAACTCTATTGCATAGTTCTAGGAATTTCTGTCTAGTTGAGGGGGGTTTGGTTTTGCGCCACTGCGCCCAGGCTTTATCCCTGTTTTTCATTTCTGACTTAGTGGTTTTCTGTAGCCATGGGGAGGGTTGTGCTTTCGTTCTGGAAAGTCTTATGGAGCCATGGTAATTAAGGATGCTCAGGAAGGTAGTATTAAAAATTCAACTGCGTCATCAAGACTGAGGTACTTTAGGGGATGCCAGTTACATTCTTTGAGGGATGGGATGAATGTGAGTGGGTTAAAGTTTAAGTTTTTTACATATCTGATGGTAGATGACAGGTTTAGCTTGGTACAGGTATTTTTTGAGTAGGAATATTGGGGAGTGATCACGGAGGCTATCTGATATGCAGCCTGTTATATATGACTGGGGGCTCTTACTGACTAGTATCCAATCCAAGGTAGTGTGCTTGCTGGAGTTTTTATTTATCCTGGATGGCGACTGGACTAGTTGGGTGAAGCCGTGAAGGTTTATATGATGGGTTGGATTGTTGCCAGAACAGGACTGCCAGTCAATATTGAAATCACCTAAAATGATAGTTTCTTGGGGGAGATGGTGGGTAGACCAGCTGAGGAGGTTTTCTAGTGGAGGGTTGTTTTGGCCAGGTGGGAAGTAGCATCCAATTATGTTGATGGTTTTGTTTTGGTTTATTTTGAGGTTGGTATATATTATTTCTTCATTGCCTATTTGTGGAGCTGATGATTTTAAGATCTAGATGTTTAGATGCTGTTTAAATATTATAGCTACACCGCCTCCTTTCTTGTTTAGCCGGTCTACTCTTAGTATGCCGTAACCGGTAGGGAGTATTTGCTCACTGGTAATGTGAGGTTTTAGCCAGGTTTCTGTCAGGATGACTATATCTGGGGAGTACAAGTCTGTGGTGGCATGGAGTTCATGGACTTTGTTGGATATACTTCTAATATTTAGGCTTAGTAGAAGGAAGTCACTTGTCTTTCTATTGGCTGTGATATGGGAGAAGTTGTGGTTTCTAGTCTGATTATGAAGATTGGGGTTGGAGATGGTAGGGCCAGGGTTGCGGTGGATGTCTCCACTTAGGGCTAGTTTTGATATGCATGAGGTTATTAGTTTTCTCAGTTTTTGAATGTGTTTGTTTATTAGGGAAACTTTATGATTGTGCTCTGTGGGTAATAGGTATGGTGGGAGGGTTACTGTGTTAAGTTGTAGGGATGCTTTATGTTTGAGTAATATAGTTGGTAGAATATGGGGGGGGGTGCATAGGGATGGTTCTTGAGCTGGTGGGAGGGGAGCTGAGTGAGGGTGAGACATGAGTGGTGGTGTGAGTAGTAGTACAGTGGTAGTGGTTGAGTGGGGGAATGATGGAGCTTTGGTAGGATGTAAGATATGCAAGGAGAGTGCATGCAGTGAGCTTAGTTAAGGTATGCTTGTACATGTTAGTTGAGGAGGTGTGATAATAGTGGGAAAATGGAGGAGGTAGTGTTGGGTTAGTGCTGTGGTTGGCTACTGGAAAGATGGGAGGGGTTTGTGAGTCTAATAAAGGTAGGACCACTGAGGGCAGGAGGGAATAGGGGGGAAGGGTGGGGAGCGAAGCGGGTAGAGACCCTTTTAGCTGCTCTAATGAAGGGGCTGGAAACAATTAGGTAACAGAGTAAACTGATAAATGAATGTATGATAGTGACAAAGGGTGGTTGTAGTTTTAAAAATGGTGCTTGCCAAAGGTAATATTTATTAACTTTGGGATTGGCTTAAGGTAATAAACAGGGAAGGGGGGGGTGGGAGAACAAGGGTGTGAGCAGGCAGTTGTTTTGTACTGCTGCTAATGAGCCAAAGAAAAGACAAGTTTGTGTTTAAGAAACAATCAGAACTGACCAAGGACTGCTCTGAAACTGTAAGTAATTTCTTAACCATTTCTCAGGTGGAAAAACAGGATAACCTTGTATCAGTAGGCTACTGTGGTCTCAGTTTAAATTAACAAACACACAGTATTGATCGGTTATGGATACTATTTGCTAACAGAAGGGAATGAGAGAGAAAGTGGAAGATGAGTGAGTGTGTGTGTGTGGGGGGGATGCTTACAAGCCAAAGCACAGTGCTCTACAGGGGAAAATGAATATTGGCTCAAACAGGTAGACACATACTCAAAGTTAACTTTAGCTGTTTGCAAACAGTTCAGACCCAGACTGCGCTTTTCTTATAAGAATGATAAAGGTGGTACCGCAGTTGAATGCTTAAGAGTGGGGTGTTAGGTTGGAGAGATGCTGAGCTCCTCATGGGGCCTGTAGCAGAGTGGATAAAGGTAGCAAATATATGGATAGGATGGGAAAGAAGGTATACACATCCTCCACTTTGGCTTTCAGAGCCATACATTATCAGACCCACATGACTAAGTATGGTCTAGACTTAGTGTCTCAAGCCTCCTCCATGCTGGCTTCTATGCCTGACAGTCCCATTAAGGCTGACATTGCTTCCAAACTATCCTTGGCTCAGCAAGTAGCCAGGCACTCAATCAGATGCAGCTACGATGCTGCAGAAGCATCTGCCCGCTCTGCAGCATCTGCTTCTGTCCTCAGGAGATACTCCTGGCTGAGACTACATAATCTACCTGAAGACTTCAAGTCCAAAATCTTGGACGCCCCCCTGGATCACAATTTCCCTTTTGGAAAACCAATCTGCAGACCTCTTCAAGAATCTGCAGGAAAAAAGTAAAGAATTACAGGACATCAAACATCTGATGGTGTCCCCCCATTCCCACTTATTATAGGAACTACTCTGCCAAAACCACTTTTGTAAGGTGCAACCCTCCTCAGACAGCTGCCTCCTCTTCCAGATCTAGAAGAGGGGCAAGAAGACCTACTTCGTCCAGACCTAATGCTCCACCTCCTCAGCCCAGACAACCCTTTCAGGACAGAGGTCGTCCCAGTAATGCGTGACTGGCTTGCCCACCTTCCAGTCTCTGCACACCTTCCCCACTGTCTCCCCCTCTGACAGTCCATCACCACAGACCAGTGGGTCCAATCCATTATCCAAAAAGGATGCTTTCCTGTCCTGGAAAGAAAAAACACCCAGGAAAAGTATTCCTTTTCCCCCCAAAAACCAAATTCATCTCCTACCACAAGTTTTGTCAGAACTACTAAAGCTAGGCACTGTAAAACCTGTCCCCTCAGGACAGGAAGGAAAATGATTCTACTCATGTCTCATCCTTGTCCCCAAAAAAGATGGCCCCCTGGAGACCCATTTTAAATCTCTCCTTTCTAAATCTACACCTTCAGGTATCCTCCTTCAGAAGGCTGTCACTACCCACTCTGCTGCCTCTTATTCCAGCCAAGGCCTTCATTGCCACCCTGACCTAAAAGAAGCCTACTTCACATTCCCATCAGGACTTTCCACAAACAATTCCTGCATTTCTCTGGACCTTCCTCTCATTTCCAATTTACTGCCTTGCCCTTTGGTTTATCCAGTGCCCCCGAGTCTTTACAAAGTGCCCAGCCCCAGCCATTGCGTTCTGCAGAACTCAGGGAATCCAGATTTACCCATATCTGGATGACATCCTAATACTAGCAGAGTCCAAAGATACCTTGTCAAGGCAACTGCACTTCACCAGGTCCCTTCTGCAAAATCTAGGGTTTACCATCAACCTCCCAAAGTCTTCCTTGAACCCAGGCCAGTTCCTAGGCTGCAGAATCAGAACGGACAAAATGAAGGCTTTTCTCCCACAGGACAAGGTTCTTTCCCTGACTTCCCACTTCCAGGAAATCCTCCACTCCCAGAAGGTGATAGAAGGCAATTCCTTCATCTCCTGGGATTAATGGCAGTAACCATCTCCATGCTACCACTGGCTAGAATGCATATGTGCACGCTACAATGGTACCTAAAGAACATTTGGTCCCAACACCTACATCACTTAGAACAAGATATTCCCCTCTTTCCCTGTCTAAAGGAAGAAATCAGCTGGTGGATCCAGCAAGTCCAACTAAATGTGGGATTTCCCCTGCAACCACCCACCCCAATCCAAACAATGCATACAGATGCCTCAGATTCAAGTTGGGGTGCAACACTAGCATCCTACAGGGTCCAGGAAAAGTGGCAACCTTCTCTACAGACCAAGCACATCAATGTCAGGGAAATGACAGCAGTCTTCCTAGCCTTAAATACCTTTATTCCCCTTCTGGTCCCAGGGGTGCTCCAGATAGTGACCGACAACACGATACTTCAACAAACAAGGAGGAACAAAGGCCTACCAGCTGTGCAGGCTGATCCTGCTGATATGGGACCTAGCCTCTCTCCATGATTTCGTCCTGCAGGCAACCTACATCCTCTCGCAGGACAACAAGCAAGCAGATATCCTAAGCAGGACTTCCTCTCCACAGCACGAATGGATGCTGGCCGGGGGGGTCTTCCTAGACATAGTCCACCAGTGGGTACTCCACAAATAGACCTGTTTGCCTCCCCGCAGAACAGGCAGCTGCAGACCTTCTGCTCAATGACACATTCCACTCTAGCTTGGAGAGTGGACGCTTTCAACATCTCTTGGGAGGGGAAGTTTCTTTATGCCTTCCCCCCTTCCCATTGATTCAGAAAGTCCTCTTGAAAATCCAGAAAAACAAACCAAAAATCTTGTTAGTGGACACCCTACTGACCAAGGCAGCACTGGTTCCCCCTACTTCTCAATCTAGCCAAGGGCAGTCACTACAAATTACCGTACAAGATGGACTTACTGACAAAGGAACTCTATTTCACCCACAGTTGCAGATGTTATCCTTGACTCTGTGGGTGATAAACTTTTGATCCCCTTCAGATACCACTACTCAGAGGACATGCTTTCAGTTCTGAGAGAGGCAAGGAAACCTACCACCAGAAAATCTTGCCTAGCTAAGTGGGAAAGATTTACAAAGTGGTGTCTGGACAAGGGAAGGGACCCTTGCTCGGTGGATGCCCCCCTTATTCTCACTTGTGTGTCAATTGATTAAAAGTGGGCTTACCTACTCTTCAGTGAAAGTGCACCTGTCTGCTATCTCAGTCTATTTGCCCCTTGATCCCCCCTTGCTATCCAGGATCAGTGTAAAGCTCTTCCTTAAAGGGATCTTACACATGAGACCACCAAAGAAACCTATCCCTTCGCCCTGGGACCTCAACTACATCCTGGAAAAACTAACCCAGCACCCTTTTGGACCAGCTGGGTCTTCTTCCCTACAGATGTGTACATGGAAAACCATTCTTCTGGTGGCTATCACTTCAGGCAGAAGGGTCTCAGAGTTGCAGGCCTTAATGGCCTGCCCTCTTTACACCACCTTCCACAAAGACAGAGTCACCCTGTCAGCTAATCCCTCCTTTATGCCCAGGGTGTTCAATGACTTGTCTCTAAACCAATCTATCCACTTACCCACTTTTTTTCCCTCCCCCACTAATGAAGGGGAGAGGATGCTGCACTCCTTGGATGTACACAGGCAACTAAGATTCTACCTGGACAAAACCAAAACCATTAGGAAATCCAAGCAGCTGTTTTTCTCCTTTCACTCCAGAGCCCAGGGCAAGGCAGTCTCCAAACAAACCATCGCTTGCTGGATCAGGAAAACTTTTTGTCTCTGTTAGTCTCACCATGGAAAAAAAAAACACCAGTGGGAGTAAAGGCCCATTCCACTAAGGCTGTGGCCACCTCAAAGGCCTTCATAAAAGGTCTGGAGACTGCATCCATTATGGAAGCAGCCACATGGTCCACTATCCACACTTTCACCAAACATTACAAACTTGGCCAAGTTTCCAGAGCAAGGGCAGGATTCGCCAGGGCTATCCTACAGGGCTTTTCAGCATCCACCTCCCTTTCATGCATCTAAGCTGTGGTACTCTCCCATAACAAGAATACTTCAACATGGGAATAGAAGGAGATAGAATAGTTGTGTAAAATCTTACCATAACCATAGATGTCCTTCTTTTCCATATTGCACTATTCCTTCCCACCCACCATTACCCCCTATTCTTTCACTTTTAGTCCCAGCTAAGACCTGGAACTACCTATGCTACTGAAGGACACCAAGGGCACACACCTGTCCCAACTGGCATTCTTCCTGCTGGGCCGCCTTCTCTACCTACTGGCCTTCAAATTCTGAGGATTGTGCTTGCAGACGTAACTTTTAAGACCCCTGGTTTATGGCCTTACGTCTGACGTCCCCCGCACACTTCAGCAGCCAAGCTGAAGCTTTTGTATAGGAGTCGACGTGCGAGTCGACTGAGGGCAGGAAATTCCACAACAATGAATAGTGCAGCATGGAAGAGAAGGACATCTATGGTTATGGTAAAATTTTACACAACTATTCTTTTCTCTCTCTCTTCCGTGCATTTTCAGCTGTTGGTGTTTCACTGTTGCAGTCATCACACTTGGGTTATCTGCCTACAGGTAGCCGTCAGTCAGCCCGAATTCCAGAGTCTTGGGATTTCTGCGTCGGATGCTATCGCCTCTTCCATGATGTCAGGTGGTCAGGGATATAAAACATGCAGCCAATGCCATTACATCAGCTTTTCTTGCCATGCAGGAGCCCAAAGCAGAAGCAGTTCGCAAGTGCTGGTCGGCCGCTTCCCGAAATTTTTGTTTTTCGAGTTTCAAACCTGAAGTCTTCTCAAGCGAAGTACACAGTTGGGGATCCTTTTTTCTTGCTCTAACAGATGTCAGAAAAAGTTAACAATTGTCTTACCTGTGGAAAGCAAATACCTCTCAGAGATTTTCATTCTTACTGCGCCACCTGTTTAGGCCCAAACCACGACGTTCTTCGCTGTCAGTTTTGTGCCTTGTTCAATGCGCGAACTGTTCATCGTTGGGCTATCTTTGTCGCTAAATTCTTTCGCTCTCGTTCTCCATATTCCGAAATGGCTTCGATAAGCCATCCGACTACCAATCCTCCAAAAAAAACATAAGGATAAAGACAGAGACAGACTGCATACGTCCAAAGCTGCCAACGACGCTTCCATTAAGCTAGTCGCCAGTCCACCAGTACTCAGTGAGGTGCATTTGCAGCCCCTGATACCCACTTCTACAGATTCGCAGGCCTCTACTGAGACCCATTCGGAGTCTGGTATGCCGTGAGATGCTTCATCTATGGAACCTGTGGATGTGTCTACCTTGGATGGGTCCAGAGCCGCTGTGCAGACACCGGCTTCTGAGTGTGTATTCAGACCTTCTGATGTTCGTATTAAACCGACTGCTTCATTTCTGTCTAAAACTGCAGAGTCTCTCAGGCCCAGAGTTCGCACTACACCTAGGAAACCGAATACCAAAGCGCATTCTCAAGCTCCCATGCCACAGAAACAAATGCTTAGAATGGCTGAAGACCTTATTACTTTAATTAGGGGAAGCCAGCCTTCCCCCTCTAAAAGACAAAGAATTGATTTTCCTTCTGATTCTACAGACTATGAGTCCAATGACTCTGACACTTCTGATTACCAGGACATACCCTTATTTACCTATGAGGATTCAGATGCAGAGGATTCCATTCCCTCTGCCTCCCTTCCAGTGGACTTTTCTTTCGGTGAAACCTTGCATACCCTAAGAGAGCATTTCCGCTGGGAATGCCAGGACTACCCACAGTCCAAAAAGAGACTCAGGGAATTTTTAGACTTGCCTCAGCACAGGCCTCTAGCTATACCCCCTGTCCTGGATATTGTAGATGATGTCTTCATGGAATCCAGTCTTACCCCTGATACTTTACCTCCAGCTCCTAGAAAGCCTGACAGGTACTACAAGAGTACCTGACTCTCACAAATTTTTCTTTAAAAATCCCACTACAGATCCAGAGACCATTTTCCAGGGACCTAAAGGTATTAAGGCTACTACAGCCAAAAACCCTACCCCTTTGGACAGGGATTCTAGGGCTTTAGACAGGTGAGGTAAGAAGGTATATACCTCTGCAACTCCTGCCATCAGGGCTTTAAATTGCCAGTTTCACATGTTGAAGTATCAGCAGCATATTATGGAACTGATTAAACAAAAAAATGTTGATTCCTGATTATGCAGGAAATAAAAATTTACAAGAGTTAATGCATTCTGCAAACCAAGTTGGCAAACATTATTTGCAGTGTGGTTTTGATGCCTTAGAAGCATCCTGCAGGGCTGCTGTCACTGGGTCTGTTCAGAGAAGGCATGCTTGGCTGAAGGAAAAAATCTTGCCAGACCATGTCAAAGCAAAATTACTAGATGCTCCATTAAACCATGAATGTTTGTTTGGCACAAAAGCAGAAGAAGTTCTTAAAAAGATGGAGGAAAAGTTAAATCTATGCAAACAGTTAAAGATTTCTTACAGGTGCAGCCACCTAGATTCAGTAGGCATTGACCTTCAAAAAAACTGGTTCTTTCCAGTCCCTCCCAGACCTTCTCAGTCCAAACCCAGGGGCAACAGACCTCAAAGACTACAGTCTCAAGGTATGCACAGATCTAAACAATGGAGTGCCCCCACCTCTAATAAAACAGGGAGTGGTAAGCCACCCCCTTATGGAAAAGTTCACAATGACTTGTCTTTCACCCCTTCCAACCATGCCCAAGTACTTGCACCCCTAGGAGGAAAACTCACCCTGCATGCAGAAAACTGGGAATACATTACCCAGGACCGATGGGTCTTAAACATTATATCCCAGGGTTACAGATTTTACTTCCACTCACTGCCAACCACAAGCCGGTTGCCCAGACCTTCCTCCAAACCAGTGGGCAGAGGCCCAAAAGCAGGTACTTTCTCTTCTCAGTATCAGGGCTATTCAACCTGTTCCAACACCAACAGAGCAAAGGGGACAGGGTTTCTACTCCAGTCTGTTCCTGGTGCCCAGAAAAGAAAACTCTTGGCGCCCTGTCCTGGATCTGTCAATTCTCAACACCTTCCTGGTGGTACCAGAATTCAAAATGCTTACAATCCAGCAGCTGCTTCCGGTGCTAAATAAGAACTCCTGGCTGGTCACCCTAGACTTAAAAGGAGCTTATCTGCACATCCCCATAAGGGAATCCTGCCAGAAATATCTACGTTTCAGGGCAGGATGTATGCACTATCAGTTCTCTGCACTTCCCTTAGGCTTATCTACTGTACCCAGGGTATTCACAAAGTGCCTGGCCCCAGCCATTGCATACTGCAGGCAGATAAATATTCAAATTTACCCATACTTGGACGATTGTCTGATTCAGGCGGACAGTCAGGAATTGTTACTTCAGCACCCGACATTTGTAAAGAGACTCCTCTAACATCTCTGGGGTATACCATCAACGAAAAGAAATCAAATCTGGTACCCAGTCAAAAGATTGTATTCCTGGGAGCAAGCTTGAACACAACTTCCCAGATGGCATTCTTCACTCCAGAAAAGCAAGTTTGTCTGACAAATTACTTCAAACTACTGGCCACCCAAACCCAGCTATTAGCAAGAAAAATACTGCAAGCCCTAGGGTTCATGGCCTCATGCATTCTCCTAATTCCATATGCAAGACTGCATATGAGGAAACTTCAGTGGTACTTAAAAAGCCTCTGGTGTCAACATTCTCAGGACCTGAAAACAGTGATTCCTGTCATTCCTTGCCTAAGGACAGAGTTCCTTTGGTGGGCAGAGGCTTGCAACCACAACAAGGGACTCCTTTCACTCAACCCCTCACCGCCCAAACCCTGCCAACAGACGCATCAGACTATGCATGGGGGGCTCACATGGCAGGCAAATGCATTCAGGCAGATGGAGCCCAGGAGAAATTCACCTGCATATCAATCAGAAAGAAATGTTAGCTGTACAGAATGCACTGACAGCCTTCAAATACCTTATCCTTCCAGGACAACTCCTGATAAAGACAGACAACACCACAGTTATTTGGTATATAAACAAGCAGGGGGGAACTCATTCCTACCCACTTTGCAGGTTAGCCGTGGCTCTGTGGAACACCGCCTTGAGCAGTCAAGTGCACCTGCAAGCTCAATTCCTGCCAGGCAAACAAAATTCAGTGGCAGACGACTTAAGCAGAAATCTAATGGACCCACACGAGTGGAAAGTGAAACCCAACTCATTCAAATTTCTAATCCACAGGTGGGGGACACCGGAGGTGGACCTCTTTGCTTCCCCCCAAAACCATCAATTGAGCAAATTTTGCACCAGAACTCCCCACAGCCAAACATGGAAAGCGGATGCCCTATCCTTTACATGGGAAAACCTCTCAATCTATGCCTTTCCCCCTCTGCGCCTCCTCCCAAAAGTATTACTCAAGATCAAACAGGGCAGGCCAAGGACAATCCTTATTGCACCAGACTGGCACCCATTCCTAAGCAGTCTGTCAGCAGTGCCACCCTGGCACCTACATCAGACCCCCCTCTCTGCTGTCCCAACAGGAGGGACAGATTTTGCATCCTCAGCTGCAAACCTTGAACCTGGCAGCCTGGCTTATTCCCTGAATACATCACCAGCAACCCTCAGCAAACGGGTGCTGGATGTCATCCTTGAGGCCAGGAGGCCTAGTATTAGGAAATCCTATTCAGAAAAATGGAAAAGATACTGTTCTTGGAGCCAATCTCAAGGAAAGGACACATCTGTGCCCACCTTACCTCAAATCCTAGATTATCTAACAGAGCTGCTCCACAAAGGCCTATCCTCATCAATTAAGTTTCATGCCTCTGCCATTTTAGCTCACTACAATACTGAGCCACCCCTCTTCTCTCACCCTCTGATCAAACAGTTCCTGAGAGGAGCTAACAATTTAAGACCCCCGAGGAGAGCTCCCACTCCTGCTTGGGACCTTAACTTTGTACTGGAGAAGCTCATGCTTCCCCCCTTTTGAGCCTGCTGCTACAGCAGAGTTAAAATTCCTCTCTTGGAAAACAGTCTTACTTCTTGCCATCACTTCAGCAAGAAGAGTTTCTGAGTTGCTGTCTCTTATGGCTGTGGAACCCTTCATTATCTTCCATGCGGACAGGGTTTCTCTCAGGACTAACCCATCTTTTATGCCCAGGGTGTGGTATCCAATGTGGCTTTAAATCAATCCATCTATTTACCAACCTTTTTACTAATCCTCAGAATAAAGGGGAAAGGATCCTGCATTCCTTGGACATGCACAGACAGCTCAGGTTCTACCTTGACAGGACTAAGCCTTTCAGAAAAACTGACCAGCTTCTAGTCAGCTTTGCTACAAGGGCAGAGGGCAAGGCCATTTCAAAACAAACTATTTCCAAATGGATAGAACACTGCATCCATTTCTACTACAAACACCATGGAAAACCTACCCCACAGGGGATCAAAACTCATTCCACTAGGGTTACCTCAACTTCTACAGCATTTGTCAGGGGAGTCCCTACCAGGGACATCCTGGAAGCTGCAACCTGGAGTTCTGTACACACCTTCACCAAGCATTATCACTTACCTGTCTTTTCTAAATCTAGAGCTGGATTTGCCACAGCAGTCTTACAAGGCCTGCTAGCCAGCCCTAATACTTCTTGACTGCCTCCACCCAAGTGTGATGAGTGCAACAGTGAAACACGAAGAACATAGTACAATTATGTACACTTACCGTAAATGTAGATGTTTGAGTGTATTCACTGTTGCAGTCCTGGTTACCCTCCCTCCAGCCCCCTGACTTCTCTATGCTTTCTACCTTTATTTATTTATTTTTTTTTTTGGCCATATCTTATGGCTATGGTATTTACTTTTTACTGGATGTGTTCCACACCATGTAATTGCTTCCTATTTAGGGGCTTCTGATATCTAGGACAAGAAAAACTGATGTAATGGCATCAGCTGCATGTTTTATACCCCTGACGACCTGACGTCATGGAAGAGGCAACAGCGTTCGATGCAGAAATCCCAAGACTCTGGTATTTGGAATGACTCACTGAGGGCTACCTGCAGGCAGATTACCCAAGTGTGATGACTGCAACAGTGAGTACACTCGAACATCTACATTTATGGTAAGTGTGCACAACTGTACTTTCTCTGCTTTGCCCTCTGGCCTCTCTACTAACTCAAGGGTCTTCAGCAAATACCTTGCTCCTGTGATTGTTTTTTGCAGGATGAGGGGAATACAGATTTTTCTTTATTTGGACAACCTGCTCATTCATGCTTTCCTGTCCGGAGACTTTGCTTCAGCATCTTCACCATGCTATTTGGCTGCTGCAAAGCCTGGGGTTTACAGTAAATTTCCAAACATCCTTCCTGACACCTTCTCAAGATCAAACATGTGCTAGCTCCAGGCCATTCCTATGCTGGCTTCCCTGCCTCCTCCCAAGGCTTTGACTCTGATTGCTTTCTTTCACTCCCTTCTACCTCTGGTCTTGATTATGGACAAGGAGTTTCTAAGGGCTCTGGGATTCATGGCTTCCACCATTCCTATGCTTCCTCTTGCAAGGCTTTATATGAGAAAGCTACAGTGGTTCCTAAAGTAATTTGGGCTTCAACATTCTCATCCTTTGGACTTTGAAATTCCTCTTCTTTCATGTATCAAACTAGAGCTTCAGTGGTGAGTTCATCAACTGTCCCTCAGCCTAAAGCTTCTTTTCAGCCTCCAATCCCCATTCAGGAGCTCTTTTCGGATGCCTCAGACTCGGGTCGGGGAGCTTCCTTCAGCCCTCTGAAGGTTCAGTGTATCTGGTCTCTTTGCCAAAAGAAGAACCATATCAACATAAAAGAGATGAGAACTCCTGTTCTAGCTCTTCAGGCCTTCCATTCTCTGTGCTTTCCAGGGCCCCTAAAAATCTTTACAGACAATACCACAGCGATGTGGTACATCAACAAGCATGGAAGGATACGGTCTTAACTCTTGTGCAAACTAGCACTTCAGGTTTGGGATCTGGCTGTTCAGTTTCAAGTGACTCTTCAGGCTGTTTATATTCCTTCACAGCAGGACATTGTGGCAGATTCTCTGACCAGGTCCATCACATAGACTTATGAGTGGATGCTTCACAGAGATGTGCTTCTGGACATTGTCCTCCAGTGGGATACTTCTCAGGTAGGTCTTTTTGCCTCCACTCAGAACAGACGACTTCCTCTCTTTTGCACCAGAGTCCCATGTCTTCTTGCTTGGAAGGTGGATGCCATGTCCTTCTTTTGGAAGGGGATGTTTCTTTATCCAGTCCCTCTCATACCGTGGTTCCTGTTCAAGATAGAACAAGATTCTCCCAAAATTTTGTTGGTAACTACCTTTTGGCCCAGACAGCATTGGTTCCCTCCTCTTCTGCATTTAGCCAAGGGTAATCATCACAAGTTACCGCACAGGGTGGACCTACTCACACAAGACGAGGGGGTCTCACATCCATCCCCACTTGTCTACTCTTCAACTGACACTGTGGGTGATATGGTTTTCTCCCTTTTAGGCACCTTTTTTTCTGAGGATGTGCTTTGGGGTCTGCAGGAAGCCAGGAAACCCACTACCAGGAAATCTTATTTGTCCAAATTGGAGAGATTTTCTATTTGGTGTCTTGCTAATAACCTGGATCCACTTTCTATGGCAGTTCCTTTGGTTCTCTCTTTGTGTGAATTGATTGATGCTAGGTTAGCATGCTCTTAAGTTAAAGCCCACCAGCCAGTTTTTTCCTGCTTGTCCGCCTTTGACTCCTCCTTTGGCTTCCAGATTTGAGGTCAAACATTTTCTTAAAAAAGTCCTTCGTATTAAACCTCCCAGGAAGCCTATTCCTCCTTCCTGGGACCTTAATATTGTCCTTGAAAAATTGACTCTGGCTCCTTTTGCGCCTGCAGCTTCAGCTTCCTTACAGCATTGTACTTTGAAGGCTGTTCTTCTTTTGGCCCTTACTTAAGCTAGAAGGGTGTCTTGACGAGCTTCAGGTCTTTATGGCTTTTCCTCCTTTTTTAGTTTTTCATAGGGATAGTGTGTCTTTTCATACTAATCTTTTATGACTGAAGTGGTTAATGAGTTGTCTCTTAATCAGTCTATTCATTTGCCTTTTTTCCCTTCTCTACAGTCTGATAGTGAGAAGGTTCTTCACACCTTGAGTTTGCATAGACAGCTCAGGTATTTAGATAAAACTAAAGCTTTTCATAAATCTGAGCAACTTTTTGTTTCCTTTCATCCTAGATCTTTAGGTTTGACTGTTTCTAAGCAAACTATTTCTTCCTGGATCTCTAAGGCCATTTCCTTTTGTTATGCTTTTCATGTGAAAAGCCTTTCTTATGTTAAGGCACATTCAGTCAGGGCTGTGTCTTCTTTTGGTGTGTTTTTCAAAGGACTGGATACCAATTCCATCCTTGAGACAGCTACTTGGATTTCTGTGCATACTCTTACCAGGCACTATAAGTTTGATATGGTTTCCAGGGCTGTCCTGCATAATTTTTTTGAGGGCTGTGCAGGACCTTCCTCCTCCTCCCCTCAACTTTCCTTCTGAGTTTTTATACTGTCCCTTATGTAGGGAATACTGCAACAGTGATACAGACGAAAATAGTATAGTTGTGTAAAATCTTACCATAACATTAGATGTCCTTCTCTTCATTGTTGCAGCATTCGCTCCTTCCTTCCTTCCCTCCCCTTTTTCTTTCTCCTTCTGGATGCACATGTTCCACTCTTGCTCCTTGGACTGTTCTTCCTGAGGCTTTTCAGTTCTCAGGAAGGTACGTCTGTACATCACCTTTATGCCCTGCGCCATGTGTGGGGAGCATACGTGTGACATATGACGTTCCTATTGCAAGCTAAGGCTTTGGTATACAGGCGAGATGTCAGGCCACCCTTGGCAGTGGATCCCTAATGTAAGGAATACTGCAGTGGTGAAAGAAGGATATCTATTGTTATGGTAAGATTTTGTGCAACTGTACTTTTGTTGCTAACATAGGTTCTCAGATCCCTGACTACTAGATCAACTTTCAGGTTGTGTTGTCAGTGTAATAGATATGAGAGAAGTCATGCTTGCCAAAGGATACAATTATCCATTTATTGGCATTTAGTTTTAGTCTGTGGTCTTGACACCAGCTATTTGTTTGGGAAAAACCCTCTTGGAGGATTTTGATGTCCTCTGAGGAGTTTGTATTGGCACCAAATTTACAGTAATCTGCAAGCTTGGTCAGTCGTAAACCCTTAGCATTTGCTTTGACCTCTGAGAAGTAATTGCCAAAGAGGAATGGCTCAAGAACTGAACCCTGCCACTGGTGGCAGGTCTTTTGGAGGAGTTAGAGCCACACACCCTAATTTTCTTGGTTCTGTTTGTGAACCATTTTGCTATCTAGAGAGTTGCATAGGGATTTACATTTAGCTGAAAGACTTTATCTATTAATCCCCAGTGTGGTATGGTGTTGAATGCCTGTGCAAGGTCTGGATATGAGGTGTGTACTGATTAGCCTTCATCCATTGCTTCAGTAACCTTGAAGAAGCTGACCAGCTTACGTGGGCAGGCTCTACCCTTGACAAATCTGAACTGGCTTTGGTCGAGAGTGTGTAGGCTACCCATGTCTTTATTTAAGTCCAGTGCTATCCTTTTCATAGTCTCTAACAGGTGAGGCTGATCAGGCTTACAGGTCTATAATTACCCAGGTCTATTGATGCCCCACCTTTGTGCATTGGGGGTGTGGGTGACAGTTTCTGTCTTCCCTTCATTTGGCATGAAGCCTGTTTGGAGACTGATATTGAATACACTGTCAAGGTAGTCTGAGAAGTCATTTTTCAGGCTGACCAGTAGGTAGCTCAGTATGTTATCTAGCTCCATAAAGTAGTGTTCTTGACCTTGGATGGCACCTTGAGGACTTGTTCTTGGGAGATTTGAGGAGAGGTGTAGATGCAGGTATGCCATCTGAGAATTTGAGAGGGGTCCCTTCTGTTTGAGGTGGTGGTAGATTAGATGATGATAAACATCTCATTTGTTTAATTTGTTCTTTGATAAGCAGGAAATTCCAACTGAGTCAGTGGCCCGTTTTCACTGGAAGCCCAGGGAGAAAAGCTCCACAACATATTCAAAAGCATTTAAACAGTAGTTGAGTAATTTTATACAAGGGAAGAAAAGCCCCATAACAGATTAAATATTTTACAATTAGCTGGGGAGAGAGGCTCCACAAAAACACACACACAACAGCATTTTACAGTAACTGATAAGTAATTACCTACAAGGGGAGAAAATCCTCAGGACAGATAACACAAACATGTTTAAATACTAGGATAAATTGCAGTCGAGTACAATATGTAATGCAAGTAACAAGACGCACTGCAGAAGTAGATAGTCTGTGTCAGATAAACTGAAAATATTGATTGTATTTCTAGTAATATATGGAGGTGAGAAATAATGAAGCATTCTGCTGCCAAAATAGAGTAGTAGAATGATCAGGAGGAAAAACAAGGAAATGGAGAAAGAGTTGATTACTTGAAAGATGAGAATGTTATAGAAGGACATGAGACAGGGGAAACACATAGTGTTAAGTGTTGGCTGAAGAGGTGGAAAAGCATACATTAGTAATACTGTGTCATTAAAGTGAGAGCTTGTTTTGATGTTGGGCCATTACTACCTACTAACATATGGAGGTGTTAGTGAATTTAGAGTGCGAAAGTCATAGTTGTAGTGAGTAAGTGGTCATGCATGTGTTTTGAGGGCTGTGCATGTACAGTTCCAAGAGTCAGATTGATATTTTGTAGGTTGATCTTGAAATTGAAGAGGTTGCTAGTATGTTTTAGGGGATAATAGGATAGAGTTCTAGGAGGAATAGAGAGAGGTTCCTGTTGACAGATATGATTTGTATATGGTGAAGAGCATTTTGTTTCCAGATCGAAGTGACCTAGCAGGGATGTATGTGTACAATAAGTGTAGTAAGCTTTGCTTTTATCTCATAGAAGTTTTTTTAAACGAGCAGAGGATAATGTTTGTTAAAATAGTGCATTTACATTAAAGAAAAATACTCCATTCTACAAATCAAACCCTTAACGATATATTAAATATTTCTTGACACACGCAGCCATTATTTTCATTGCTCATTGTTTAACATATAATCTACATTTGCTACACAAATTTTGCAAAAACTTTTAGGTTTTATTTTCCTGTTAAAATCCAACTACCTGAAGTCATGTAACGAATACAAAATAACATTTTCCATTAAATTCTGGAAATAAACTTTAACCAGTTTTTTATGTAGTTTACGTTCAGTTATTTTCCAGAAACTTTCTTTTGTGAGTTAACAAACATGCTCTTGTGATCCTTCATTACCCCACCTATGAGCATAGCATAATCAAAAAACAAGCAGAGTGATTTTTTTAATACTGAAACAGAAACATTAAGCATTAATTGATGACCTGTAATAAGCGTAAGTGTGCAAATTTTATTTTATAGCTATGAATGTGTTAAAATGACCAGGCCTTATTGTATAAAACATAATGTCAGCATTCTTTGTGTGTGTGTAGAGATATATATATATATATATATATATATATATATATATATATATATATATATATATATATATATATATATATATATATACGCTAAAAGTTAAATAAAATATTATAAAGCTGAAAAATATCTGTAAGCAACATAACTACAAACTGTCCTATTTCTGCATTAACTTCATGTGAATTGCATATGTTACAATGCTTTCCAGCACTGAGCAAACTGGGGATATGTGGATATGTGGGGACATATTTAGGAACACTTACTGCTAAGTTTCCTCAGTTGGGAAACGTGTAGCATGGCACAGAGTTTCTCTTAGTGTAGTTTGTTTCATTATATTTTTAATAGATAAACACTCATGTACAGGTGACCAAACAAAATCTCATACTTTTGATTCTGTGTAGAAATAGTCAGCAATGAAGAATGACAGTGTAGTAAATAAATGGTAACTTGCCATCCAGGCAAGGGGTAAAATTGAGTTAATATGAAATGTATGTTTATTTTTCTAGGAACGCTGATAGTATCAATAATATGCAAATTTCCATTTTAAAACTTTGTTATATAATTCCACTTTGCCAGATTATGGGTAGATTTCATCCTCTTCAAATGCGTCTGTTTAACTGAATACTTAACAGAAAGTTCGTGAGCTGGAGTAGACAAAAAGAGTACTGTAATCTCCCCCAGAATTTTCCTTCAGTTATGAGGCACCACTCTTAATTAGGTTCAATTTCAAATCTCCAAAGCATCCAAAATATAACATATGATGTTGTCCCTTTCATTCTTCTTCACTGATGGGTTACGAGTCCAATACTTGGATCTGACCCATCCGTATTTTCCAGAATTTAGATCCTGATCTCTAGCTCCCCCCTCTTCCCACAATGCACCACAGTACCTATAACACCTCAGTTCTCATTTGCCGCCATCATGGTAAGACAGAAGATTGCGTCTCGAGTTGTAAGTAAGTTTATTTGGCTAATTTTGTTTTATGCCCCTTATTCCTTTTGATAGTTTTCCCCTCCCTCTATTGTCCTCTTGTTGTTTACTGTTTTGAAGAATATAGACCTGCCTGACTAAGTGTCCGTGGATCGTATTGTTTCTGTCAATGGTTACATCTTTGGTGTTTCTCTGCTTGTTATCTCATTCTAACCCCTGCAGTTTGAGTTTAATGTTTAACTGTAAATCCTTTGGTAAGTTTCTATTTGTAACTTGTCAACAGTCACATCGTCGGTGTTCTCTGTCTGCGAATTTCACCTGCTAGCAGTCCACAGTTTAAGATCTTACTTTTTAGCAGTTAATCTGCAGTGGTTCTGTAGTTGGTGTCCTTGGCTTTTTAACAAGAATTCTATTGGTATAGTCACATGTCTCCTAAGTACAAGAACCATGCTTCCATGGTCTGAGTGGTAGGAGCTGCTGCTCTTTGGTCTCTCTCTACCTCACTCCGCATGGTAACACAATGCTAATTTGTTGAGTCACAGCTACAGTTTCTTCAATTCTGGATGGATGGTATGCCAACCTATTTGTCTTTTATTTCTCTAGAACAAGTACTTGCTAGATGTCCTTCTAGTCTCATGTTGCAGTATTCATAAACGTAGGGATGTTGCTGCCTACAGCACCGGACATCCAGCTAGTACACCAAAGTCTTAGGATCAGGGGTACTTGTGACTTTGCATGTCAGAGCCATAAACCGACATCAGCTATAAAAGTGATGTCTGCACATACCCACTTCATAACTTGCCACATTGATCTACGGACCTTTGATCGCCAGCTCCAGGAATCAGTTTGCTCATTTGTTTTGGCTGTCTGATACAGATAAGTACCTTTTTGGGTTTTAGCTTTTCAGACATGCATGTCAGCTAGGAAGGGGGAGTATGCTTGTGGAAGACAAATTCCACATAAAGACACGTATGATAAGTGCTTATTCTGTTTAGGTGAAGGACATGACCATACATCTTGTGACATCTCAAGTCTTTTGTACCAAAAATGCTATGCAAACGTCTGACTGCCTTAAAACCTTACTTAGAACACCAGAGACTTCGGCATCTAGCATTAGGCACGGGGGATGAGGTAGGTACCTCTGACTAGTTGCCACGGAAGAAGGCCAAGAAAGTTAGCCCTGATGCCCATTCTGCACTTCAGGAGTCCGGTGAGACTCTCGAGGCAGACATTAGCCCAGGGACCCATCAGACATCCGTTTCACAGCTAGAACTGGGAACCATGGTGGAAGCTGGTTTGGCGGAAATGCAGAGTACGTCAGCTGAAGTTGATCAGCCATCAGCTCCTGATGGCGAGGGGGAACCATGGCTCATGGTGTCGGAGAGGGCTACTCCCACCTTTCCATCCTCACAAGCGTCAACTTCTAAACCAACACATCCTTCTAGTCCTCTAAAGAGGAAACAGAAATTAAAACATAGAGAAGCAGAACAGCTCCTGGATGCGAATCCTTTTTCCAAAATCTTTTCAGAGCCTTCCAGGCCCTCCAGTCTCAGGTGCCACAACCAGCCCGTAGACCTGTACAGGTTTTACAGGATTCAGAGGAAGAACTCTCTTCTTCTGATGAATCACTTACTTATTGTTCCCAGATAGAATCCCACAAGGACTTCATTACCCCTGAGGTGGAGGACACTATTAGTCCTGAATCTCCAGGGGAAGAATTCTCCCTTGGGGACACCATTTCTCTTATGGGAGAACATTTCAAATGGCAGCCCTCAGATGTTTCAGAAACTAAAAAAAAGATACTTTGAATTACTGCAGATGGACCAGCCCTTCCCATCTGCAGACCCTCCCCTGCTCACAGCCTTTCATGATGCCTTTCTGGCTGCATCCCATGCCCCTGAGTCTCAGCCCCCAGCTTTCTAATGTTCAGATAGGTTTTGTAAAGTTCCTCAGGATACACAGTTCTTGTTCAAGAACCCCCCCCCCCCGACAGACCCTGCCGTCATAACAGTGTCAGCAGATAAATCATCCAGACAGCAGCCTTCCACCTCTCTGTTTCCCACGGACAAAGACAGCAACTTTATGGCTAGGCTAGGGAAGAAAGTCTGTATTTCTTCCACTCTAGCCATCAGAGCCCTAAATTATCAGACACACATGGCTAGATTTGTTTTAGATACCCTATCAAAAGCCTCTGTACTTATGCCAGATTTGCCAGATTCTCTTGCTAAGTCACAACTCTCCACTGTGCTCTCTACCACCACTCAGGTGACCAGGCACTCCATCAAGTGCAGTTATGATGCAGTAGAGGCATCTTCCAAATCTGCAGCCTCAGGTTCTGTCCTGAGAAGATATTCCTGGGTGAGGCTCCAGCCTCTTCCTATGGATGTCCAATCCAAATTGCTGGATGCACCACTTGATAATAAGGCTCTTTTCGGTGCAGCCTCTGCAGCAGTCCTTAAATCCCTATAGGAAAAGGGCAAGAAGTTACAACATTTAAGACATTTGCCAGTCTCTTATTCCTAGGTACCATAGGAACTATCCTCAAAGGACCACCTTTGTTAGGAGGAAGTCACCTCAGTCTACTGCCCCACAGGCTAAGGGATGGAGACAATCTAGGAAACACTCCACTCCTAGACCATCATCTTCTTCCAGTCCCACTTGCTTTTGGAGGCAGCCTGACCTGGACAGAGCCCCTCTACTGTGACTCAAACCGTTACCCACCTCCACTTCCCTGTCCCTCCGCCTCACTTTTTCCCTACCCTCCTGACGGAAAATTACCTTAGAGGCTTGGGTCCTCTCCATCATTCCAAACGGATACTTTATGACTTGGTGGGCACTTCCTCCTTTTCAGGGGATACCCCAACCCCCTCCAAGTCAGCTTCATCTTTTTCCCCCAATTCTGGATCAGCTCCTAGCTCAGAGGACCATAGAAAGAGTACCTCTAGACCAGACAAACAAGGGGTTTTACTCCAGGATGTTTTTGGTCCCAATAAAAGATGGTCCTTGGAGACCAATTCAGCATTTGTCTGTCTTCAATCTATTCCTCAAGGTGCCTATCTTCAAAATGCTCACATTGCATCACCTTCTACCCCTTATCCCCTACCAAGCTTTCATGGTGTCCCTGGATCTGAAGGATGCCTACCTTCATATTTCCATTCACCCCAGTTACAGGGTATTCCTATGCTTTTCAGTGGGTTCCTTGCATTTTCAGTTTTATCCATTGCCATTTGGGCTCAACACAGTCCCCAGAGTGTTCACAAAGTGCCTAGCTCCAGTTATTGCCCACTGCAGAATACAGGGCGTTCAAATATATCCATACATGAACGACCTCTTGATACTTCACCAGGACTGCCACACCCTTCGCCATCACCTATGCATGGGTGTACAAAACCCTGGCAAACCTAGAGTTCACTCTGAACCAGTAAAAGTCTCACCTGACACCAACCCAACACCTGGTTTTCTTAGGGTGCAGGATAAAACGCGACCAGATGGCAGCCTTCATTCCTTGACAGAAGGTAGAAGCCATCACCCATTACCTCCAAACACTTCTCTCTATCCAAACCTTATCAGCCAGGGAAGTCTTGACAGTCCTAGTCCACATGGCATCCTTGGTGTACCCATGCTTCCCTTGGCAAGGCTGCATATGAGGAAGTTCCAGTGGGTGCTGAAGAGTCGGTGAAACCAACATTCCCACCCTCTGGATATTCCTCTACCTCTCCTTCCATGCCTGAAAAAAGAACTGGAATGGTGGATTGCAGCCATCTGCCTCATTCAGGGTATACCTTTGCAGATCCCGCCACCCTTACAACAAATCTTCACAGATGCTTCACACCTGGGTTGGGGAGCAGTTTTGTAAAACCACAACAAACAAAACAAAGTTTAGGGAGAGTGGTCCTCCCTCAGGCAAAGGGACCACATTAGTATCAAAGAGATGAGGGCCTTTCTCCTAGCATTGCAAAAATTCTTCCAAATTTTCCTACCAGGTACCTTGAAAGTAGTCAGACAGTATGACTGTCTTGTGGTATATCAACAAGCAGGGGGGACAAGGTCCTACCTGCTCTGCAGCTTGGCAGATCAAACTTGGTCCCTAGCAGAAAAACTACACATTCACCTGCAGTGTATATTTCTTCTGTAGAGAATGTGATGGGGGACACTCTCAGCAGAACCTCTGCACCCTCTCACAAATGGATGCTTCATAGGGAGGTATTTTTGGATCTTATTCACAAGTGGGGTATTCCTCAGGCAGACCTGTTTGCCTCCTCCCAGGCAGATGCCTCTGTTTTGCACAAAGAATCCACATCCACAGGCTTGGAAGGTGGATGTCTTCTCTTTTTCTTGGGGTGGGGATGTATCTTAATGTCTTTCCCCTCTTCACATTGATTCTAAAAGTCCTTCTGAAGATTCAGAGGGACAGACCAAAAATCCTGCTGGTGACTCCTTTTTGGCCAAGACAGCATTGGTTTCCCATACTTCACCTACTAGCCAAGAGCAATAACCATAGGTTACTCCACTGATTCAGCCTGCTCACACATGACAGGGGGTTTCTCATACACTCTCAGATGCTCAACCTCGGACTCACTCTGTGGGTGATAAAGTTTTGATCCCCTTCAGACACATATTCAGAGGGACTACTCAAATGTGCTGCAGGAGGCCAGGAAACCTAGTACCAGGAGAAATTGTGTCAAAATTTAAAAGATTCTCCAGATGGTGTTGAAAGAAAAAAAACAGGACCCTTTTCTTATTCCAGTACCCATGGTCCTTCCTTTCTTGTGTGAGCTTCTACATTCAGGACTGACTGACTCTTCTGCTAAGGTACACTTGTCAGCCATTTCCGCCTGTCTCCCCTTGGTACCTCCTCTTGCATCTAGATTAGAGGTACAGCTATTCTTAAGAGGGGTCCTGCTTATCAAAACCCCTCGTAAACCGATACCTCCTTCATGGGACCTTAATTTTGTCCTTGAAAACTCACACTACCTCCATTTGAACCAGCTCACTCAGCATCACCGAAGCTATGTACTTGGAAAACAGTACTGCTGGTAGCCCTCACATTCGCCAGGAGAGTCACAGAGATTTAAGCCCTGATGTCTATCTTTCCTTACCTCATCTTCCATAAGGACATGGTCTTCCTCAGGACTAATCCTTCCTCAGGACTAATCCTTCCTTCATGCCTAAAGTGGCTATTGAACTGTCCTTGAATCAGACCATTAACCTTCCTTTTTTCTTCCCTCAACCTCAAAATTCCTCTGAAAGAACTCTACATTCCTTGGATGTTCATAGACAACTTAGGTATTACCTGGACAAGACCGAATCCATTAGAAAGTCTGACCAACTGTTTTTCTCCTTTCACCCAAGTGCCTTGGGGAAGGCAGTCTCTAAACAGACTATATCATCGTGGATTCCTTTCATGGAAAAGATTTAGCTGCCAATGCGAGAGCTCATTCTACTAGGGCAGCTGCTTCTTAAGCAGCCTTTTTTAGGGGTGTGGACTAAGCTTCCATACTGGTCGTGGCAACCTGGTCCTCAGTCCATAACTTTACCAAGCACTGCAAGCTAGATTTGACCTGTCGAGCCAGAAATGGGTTTGCTGGGTCAGTTTTACAGGGTCTCATAGACCATGCCCCTCAACCTACCTCCCTGGCTCATACCTAAAGCTTTGGTACTCTCCCTACAGTTATAAATACTGCAACATGAGAGTAGAAGGACATGGAATAGTTGAGTAAGAACTTACCATAACCTTAGATGTCCTTCTCTTCCTTATTGCAGTATTCAGTCCCCCCCTCCTCTACCGCCTCTTACTCTGTTTATCCACCTGGAGTGGCATTTCCCTACCTTCTCTCAATCCAAATATGCACAGCAACAGGTGCATACCTTTATTACGTTCCTTCTGGCCTGGTGGCATATGTGGGTCTGAAAAGCTTCCTTTACTTTGCTTCCTAGGGGTACTACTGTATGCAGCAGTCATTTCTGAAGTGTGTACGTACAGACATCACTTTTATAGTCTATGTTGGTTTATGACTCTGACATGCAACGTTGCACGTACCCCTGATTCATAGGTTCATAGGTTGGTACTAGGCTATCAGCCCTAGGGCCTATACAAGCCTAGCCGTAACAATTCCCTGGCTGTTTCTTCCCACACTATTTACTATTTACCTAAGACTTTGGTGTACTGGCTGGATGTCCGGTGCTGCAGGCAGCAACCTCCCTACAGTTATGAACACTGCAACATGGAAGAGAAGGACATCTAAGGTTATGGTAAGTTCTTAGACAACTATTCTTTCCTGGAAACTTCACTGTTGATTGGTTATACATCACCATTTTTATCTCATCTCTTCCTGTCTTAACTATTAGTTGCTAAGTGTTAGCTTCCTCTAACATTGGCATAATTAAGTTTAAAATATTTGTGCCTTTACTTGGTTTCTACCTTCCTCTACTTTATACAGATTTTCATAAAATGTCCAAAATTTCTCTAATACCTGTATTGGATCTCTGGTTATTTTGCTTGCCATGGACTCCCTGATTTGGCAATAACCCTGTCTACTTTGTATTGCCCAAGCCATTGTGCCAACATTTTTTGTGCTGTGGAATTATCAAAAATAGTTGCTTGACAGCGGCCTTTGTAAACTTATGCATATCATCCAAATATTCCCTTATTTTCCCTTTAGTACTCTGCAGTTGCTCTTTTTCCTTTTCTTTCAGATTTCCGTTATTCTGCAGTACTTTAAGTACTTTTTCTACCCTATTTTATACTCAGTTTTCATTTCATCCCTCCCGTCAACTATCACTTCTAAACAAATATCTGTCTTCTGTAATAAATAACGTTAGAATAATTTCTATTACCCATTCCTTAAACATATCTCTTTTTAACAAGTAAATAGGTAGGTGCCAAAGTGTCTCATTTTTATTTAATTCCCCTGCATTTGTATCTTAGTTTTTGTGGATGTATGATCTGAAATAGTTACTGGATATGTCAAAGCTTTCAATTAAATACACATGCTCCTGTGAAATATAAATTCTGTACAGTCTAGTCCAGTTATTGCACCTTTGAAAATATGTACAGTCTGATTTCCTACTTATGAATTCACATCTTCCACATCAGATATTATCACATATATTTTAGAAATTTATTCTCTAGTATATTTTCCCTTCTAGATAGGAAAGTTGTGTAAAATCTTACCATAGATGTCCTCTTCCATGTTGCAGTATTCACTAGTGGGTTTACCCTTCTTCCCATCAGCTTTCTCGGACAGGTTTCCAAAGCTTTTTCAGTCCCTGTTGGTGTGTCAGACATCTGACGTGTAGGTTGGGCCTTAAAAGTGACTTCTTTATGCACCAGTCCTTAGAACCAAGAAGCCCCAGACGGAGCCAGTCCTGATAGCGTAGTCTGTGTAGGAGCCGAGGAGAGCAAGGAGAACAGGGGGATTGAGGGAGGGAAGGAATACTGCAACATGGAAGAGAAGGACATCTATGGTTATGGTAAGATTTTACACAACTTTCCTATGTCCTTCTATTCCAGTGTTGCAGTATTCACTAGTGGGAGAGTGCAAAAGCTCACTGCTGGTTGGGTGGTGGTCTGGAAGAGGATTCCAGGAACCCATGTAGGATACCCCTGGCATATCCTGCTGTGGTCCTGGAGATGTGGTCCAACTTGTAGTGTCTGGTGAAGGTGTGCACATATGACCAAATAGCAGCTTCCAGAATGGAGTTAGTTGCTAGACCTTTAAAGAAGGCTCCAGAGGAAGCATTGGCCCTTATGGAATGGGCTCTGACGTTGCCCATTAGTGTCTTTCCATGGTGAGAGTAACAAAATGCGATTGTCCTAGCAATCCAAGAAGAAATGGTTTGCTTCCCAACAGCTTTCCCCAGAGACCTGGGGTGGAAGGAAACAAACAACTGGTCTGATTTGCGTATAGGTTTGGTCTTATGCAAGTAGAAACAGAGTTGCCTGTGTACATCCAGGGAGTGAAGGACTCTCTCACTGTCTCCCTGAGGGTTAGGAAAGAAGGTGGTCAGGTAAGTAGCCTGTTTAAGGGAGAGGTCATTAACCACCTTGGGGGTGAAGGAGGGATTAATCCTGAGGGTGACCCTGTCCATATGAAAAACTAGGAAGGGTGGAGTAGACATGAAGGCTTAGAGCTCTGAGACCCTCCTGGCTGATGTTAAAGCTACTAGCAGTGCTGTTTTCCAAGTGCAAAATTTCAAGTCAGCCTTGCTAGCTGGTTCAAAGGGTGGCACAGTTTCTTCAGCACATAGTTAAGATCCCCAGGGAGGAGGACCTGGTTTCCTAGGGGGTCTTAGGTGTAAAACACCTTTTTAGGAATAGTTTGGCTGGAAGCAAGAGGGGGCTCCATAGGTAGGCAGGCAGAAATGGCTGACAGATGTGCTTTTAAGGAGGAGTAAGACAATCCTGTCTTTAGGAGTTCACACAGGTAAGAGAGAATTAGGGGCAGGTCACTGTCCATCGGCTCTATCTGTCTTTTCTGACACCAGATAGAAAACATACTCCATTTAGAGAGATAGGATTTCCTTTTGTTTGGTTTCCTGGCCTCCTACAGGACTGAGAGCACGTCCTTGTTATGTAGGTGTCTGAAGGGAATCAGGAATCAGAATCCTATCAGCCACAGGGAGAGGTGTAGGGATCTCCACTGTGGGTGAATCTGTGATCCCTGATACTGTGTGACTAGATCCACTGAGGGGGTAACCTGTGGGGATTGCCCTTGGGTAGATGAAGAAGAAGGGGGAACCAGTGTTGCCTTGGCCAAAAGGGTGTCACCAACAAGATTTTTGGTGAGTCCTGCTGAATTTTCAGTAGGACTCTGTATCAGAGGGAAGGAGGGAAAAGCGTGCAGGTATTTCCCCTTCCAGGACATTAAGAAGACATCTGTTTGAAGAGCCTTCGGGTCATAAGTTCTGGAGCAGTAACTCTGGAGTTGCCTGTTTGTGGAGGAGGCGAACAGGTCTATGTGTGGAATACCCCCCCTGTGGATCAACTGTTAGGAATACCTCGCTTGACAGCAGCCATTCGTGACTGTCTGAGGAGGTTCTGCTTAAGGAGTCTGCCTGGCAATTTTGTTGTTACGGGGTGCAGGCTGCCTGTAGGGTGATCCCCTGGGAGACGGCTAGTTCCCATACCTGAAGGGCCAGTCTGCAGAGGAGGTGGAACTTGGTCTCTCTTTGCTTGTTCAAATGCCACATCACTGTGGTTTTGTCTGTGAAGATCTTCAGGATGCCTTGTCTAAGGAAAGGCAGAAAGGCATACAAGGCCAGACGTATGGCTGAGATTTCTTTCATTTTGATATGCCATTGTTTGTGTTTGTTTTTCCACAAACCTTCTACTTTCCTTGTGTCTAATGTTGCTCCCCAGCCCAGATCTGAGGTGTCTGTGTGCATGATCTGAGAAGGGGGAGATAATTGTAGAGGGAGATCCGTGTTTAGGGTCACCTGGGCCATCCACCACTTTAGCTCTTGGTGGAGGCAGGGTAGAAGTGGGATTCTGAACTCTAGGGGGTGAGAATGCTGTGTCCATACTGAGCGAATATAACATTGCATCTTTCTCATGTGTAATCTTGCCAGAGGCAGCATGAGAATTGTGGCAGCCATGTGGCCGAGTACTTTGAGAAATTCCCTCGCCGTCAGGGTGGGTGTAAGGAGAATGGATTGAAGGAGTTGGGTCAGGGAAAGCACTTTTTCCTGAGGTAGGAATGCCATCCTGAGATCTGTTTTGATTCTGCATCCTAGGAAGGCAATGTCTTGTATAGGATTTATATTGGATTTGGGGAAGTTTGAGGAATTCTAAGGACTGCAGCAGGAGCAGAAGGTCCTTTGTGTGGGCTAGGAGGGTTTGTCTGTTTGCTGGTTGAATTAGCAGATCGTCTAGGTATGAGAAAATTTGCATACCTCTTGTTCTGCAGTAAGCAATGACTCGGGCTAGGCATTTTGTAAATACCCTTGGAGCAATGGAGAGTCTAAAGGGCAAGGCACAAAACTGAAAATGCAAGGAGCCTGCTTTGAATCTGAGGAATTTTCTGAAGGACTGTCTGATTTCCTACTTATGAATTCACATCTTCCATATCAGATATTGTCACATATATTTTAGAAATTTATTCTCTAGCAGATTTAGCCTTCTAGATAGGAAAGTTGTGTAAAATCTTACCATAGATGTCCTTCTCTTCCATGAAGATAGGCGTCTTGGATGTCCAGGGTCACCATGAAGGCCTGGTGAAGGATGAGAGGAAAGAGAATGGGCAGTGTTATCATCCTGAAGGAAGGAATCTTCAGGAATTGGTTGATACGGGAAAGGTCTAGGATGGGTCTCCATGGTCCCTCCTTCCTGGGCACCAGAAAGATTCTGGAGTAGAAGCCTCTCCCTCGGGTGGGGGACGAGTTCTTTGGTGCCTTGGAGCAGCAGGTTGTTTAGAACCTCCAGGAGGAGGGACCATTGAGAGGGTGGAGGTAGCAGAATAGGAAGTTTGTGGGGGGGGGTGGGACATCCAGGACATGAACTAACCCTTCTTCAGGATAGACAAAACCCATTTGTCAGATGTCACTAGGGCCCATGCAGGGAGGCAGTGAGAGAGGTGGGATGAGGGGGGGTAGAAGAGGAGGCAGGCAGTCAGATGCTGCATGTCCTTTCTAGAAAGGGAGGTCTCTGGGCAGAAGCTTGAGGTGTCCTAGGCTGAGTAGTCTGCCTCCTGTGTGGTCTTCTAGATCTGGAGGGGGCAGAGGGCCTAGAAGTCTTTCTGATAAACTGTGTCTTGGCTGGGTAGTTTCTTTGAAATTTTGGGGTTGGAGAGACAAGAAGATGTTTAGATCCTGGAGCTCTTTGCCTTTTTGCTGAAGTGCCTTAAAGAGATTTGGAGCCAAAAAGGTCAGTGTGATCCAAAGGAGCATCAAAGAGTTTGGCCTTAAAGTCATTTGGTAAAGGCTGAAAATGCAGCCAGGAGTAACTCCTCAATACAAAGGCAGATGCAGCTGACCTGGCAGAGGCCTCTGCTGCATCATATGCACACCTTAGGGAATGCTTATTGACTTGAGAAATGAGCCCAAGCAAGGAAGACATGGATGCCTTTGCAGAGCAGTCAGGGATCTCATTAAGTTCCTTATAAAATTTATCCAGTAATGCCAAGGAGTACTTGGCCATATGTGACTGGTAATTTGTAGTCCTAAAGGCTAGAGTAGCAGAAGTGTATATCTTCTTCCCCCACCTCTCCATGGCCTTTGCTGTCTTTGTCTGCAGGCAGGACAGTGGTAGTGGGGAGAAGTTTGATGTCAGTGGCAATAGAAATGGTTGCTGGTTCAGCTGGAGGGCATTTGAAAAGAAATTTGTCTGCATCGGGTACTCTATACAACTGGTCTGCCCTTCTTGGGGAGTCAGGGTTTATACATGCTGCTGCAAAAGCATCCAGGAAGGCAGGCTGAACAGGAGAAATAGGGTCTGTGTTAGGAGACTCCATCTGGATCAAGTCGTAGAATCTTTTTTGTTGCTTAGACATGACTGAGCAGTCCCATTTGAAATGTTCCCTCATGAGATTAACCATGTCTCCGAAGGTAAGGTCTTCCACAGGGGAGTCAGGCTCAGCAGATGCTTCTTTTGGGGAGCCATACCCCAGAGGGGAAGATAATTGTGAAGAGCAGGACAAGGAGTCCTCTGAGGAATCAGACATTTCTTCCACAGCAGGATGGCTAAGGAAGAGATGAAGCAATATGGGGGAGGTCAGACATAGGCCTAAGGCCCAGGAAGGCATTGTAAAAACTCTGACTGAAGGCAAGGCCTCAGGGGTTGAAACAACATGCTTTGTCTTTTGTTTTTTCTTTGCTGGCCTAACCGGCGTCTGGCTGTCGGTTGGCCAAGAAGGAATAGAAGGAATGGCAGAGACCTGCTCCAAAGTGCCCATCTCTGAAGCTGGTTCTCCCCGGTGTCTGAATCAGGTGCCAGGATATCCTCCCCAGACGTGTCTGCTCTGGATTTTGTGGCCTCTTGGTAGGTGCCCACTTTATCCAATGTGGTGGACACCGGTTCCTCGGCCAAGCTACCGGTGGCTATAGGCCAGGAATCAGTGGAGGGAGGCGCGGTGGAAGTGGACAACCGCGTGGGCTTGGCCCTCTTTCTAGGTGGTTTGGATGTGCATCGGTAGTGGCTTCCATTCCAAGAGTGATCTGCCTAAGATGCTGTTTTTTGAGATATAGGTCGAGGGCCTGAAGTCAGCAACGAAAGGTCTTAGGGATGAACCACCTACAAATGACACAGTTTTTATAATCGTGATCCCTACCCAAACAAAAGAGACACTGGTCGTGGGTGTCTTTGTGGGGAATCTGGCAGCCACAGTTGCACTTGCTCTTACCGGACATTGACAGACTATATCAATTACAAAAGGACTGAAGAAAATCCCCAACTGGGTGCTTATCTTAATGTGAAACTGATCTGACGTCCGCAAGTAGCAGGAACACCTGGCATACGGCTGGCGACTGAAAAGTTCTGAGGACTGGTGTGCGCAGATGTCACTTTTATGGCCCATGTACCAACCTACACGTCAGACGTCCGACGCACCAACAGGGACTGAAAAAGCTTTGGAAACCTGGTCGAACAAGCTGATGGGAAGGACGGTAAACCCACTAGTGAGTACTGCAACATTGGAATAGAAGGACATCTTCCTGTTACATCCTCACTGTTGCAAGTCAAGTTCTTGATGCCAGGTATAATTAACATTTTCTGCTGAAAGCTGATCATTTCTCCCCAACTTAAAGTTCCCCAATAGCAGTTTTTAGTGAAATATAAATATATGTAACAATGTAATCCTCCTCCCTTGCCACTAACCCCTTACTACCACAAATCTATCATCATTGTCTTTTTTCACCTCTTCTGTCACTGTAGGTGCCCCTCTAGCAGTCAATATTATTACTCCCCTTTTCCTTTGTCTCTGATATTTTGCTGAATGACATGCCTGAAATCCTTTCTTTGTCAAATTCATGTACCCATGAATATCCAAATGTGCCTCCCGCAACAGTGATATTTACCACTAAATTTCTTAATACAATTTAACCATCTTCTTTCGGCTTTTCCCATTAGGGGTCACCACAATGGAACAGCAGTCTGCAGAACAATTGGCAGTGGAGTTTTACAGTGTCAAGGCTGCCAGCCCAGCACCCAACCTTCCACAGAAGGCACACACATGCACACACTCACACCTAGGGCCAATTTAGTGTGTTCAGTCCACCTGCAGCATGTCTTTAGGTTGTGGGATTAAACCAGACCACCCAGAGAAAACCCACGCCATTGCACAGAGGACTTGCAGACTGCACAGAAGGCATCCCAGCTGAGAATTGAACCAGGGAACCTCTTGCTGTGAGGCACTAATGCTAACCACTGCACCACCGCGGCCACCCGTCTTAATATAATTTAATACTCACTGCCCTTTACATTCTACTACAGTGTGGACACTGTAGCCATTTTGATAGAAACCCCTAAGTAGGGGCGTGCACCCACAGCAAAACTAATAATCACATAAGAGTGCGGAAAAGAAGAATTTGGCCACAAATGACCTCAGGTTTACGAGACCTGGATGTAGAAATGAGTAAATTAAAAATAATGTTTAGGGAAAGGGGGTGCCCAGAATTAATGGCGAATAAAATTATTGATGTAAGTGGTTTATGGGGAACCAAATATAAACCACTTTAGAGTGAAGTGGAGGTTTTGAAAGAGCTTGTGTTGTGGCTTATAATGAGAGCTCTGGTGACAACAAAAGTATAATAAAAGGATATTGGAAGTTTTTAAAGGGTAATGATGACATTTCTAGAATTCTCCATAACGAAACCCATTTTATCAGTAAGACGTTAGTTAATTTTAAAAAATTATTAGAAGGATCGAATAGAAAGAAAAGTGGAAATGGAAAGGATGGCACTTATAAATGCAGATTCTGTATGCAGTGTCCCTACATTTTGGAAGAAAGGTTCATTTTGTTAGAAAATGGCTTGAAATCTAAGGTAGTATTTAAGGAAGGTAATTGTGTGTCAACAGGTATTATATCTCTGGCTAAATGTTCAAGATGTGACAAATTTTATATTAGAAAAACAGAGAAAGCATTAAGGAGGAGGATTTATGAGCATGACTACAAAATTATTAAGAATAATTGCAATAATGCACTCGCAAAACATGTTGAAACATGTAGTGAATATAGGAAGTTTACATATAGGATTATTGAAATTGTGGACAAAAATCCCAAGGGAGAACTTCTTAGAGTACAAAAAAATGAATATGACAGTTTGGATTAAAGGCAGGAACATATACAGAGTTAAATGAAAATGTAACTTTGCAGCCAATACTTAAGTTATGATGTATCAATTTTAGTATTAAAGAAGTTAATAATTCCTAACATTTTTAACTGACCAAGCACTTGGAATTCCAAAATGAAATACGTACTTTTATTGGAGCAACATTTTAAGTACTGGATGTTATTTTTTTTGCATTTTTTAATTTATAAGCAACCCTCATTGGAGTGCATCATGTTTCTTTAAATCATGGGTATGAACATTATATAAAGAAGTGACTTTTTATATGGGTATTCTGATGAATCCCCAGCATAGAATGAAAGCACTAAATGTATGTTTAATTAAATATTTTTGTTTTTTATGGTTTTCAATCTTTGCCTGTCCTTTTCTGCATTATGATAGAAAGCTATTACTCCATATTGTATTTGTCCATTCTTTTTTAATGTGTGTTTTCGACATTTGGCTTACATGTAAGCAGTAATGTCTGGCAGGCTGATCTTTAAAGTAGTTGTTACTTCTCATCTCCACCTGAACCTATGTTACATTTTTAAAGACCTTTTGTGTTAATGAAAACACTCAAAACTAAGAACCACCCCCCCATCCCCTTTTAACTTAAAACACACACACAAAGCTATGTACATTTTCAACAAATTAAGTTTACCCATCCAGATTGGAGTATTTTATTTTAGTCTATTTTATTTTATGCTTTGGGAGTAAATGGTTCTAGTACTACAGTTTAAAGTTTTTCCTGGTGGTTCACTGATCTATTTTTAAGTATGTATTTAGCATTTACATTTTGATTGCATTTGTGCTGTGTGAACTACAGCTGTCTGGTTTAACACAGCAGTAGACTCTTCGGGCATTTTGGCACTACGTGAGCCTTGTTCTGTTGTTTAGAAACGTTGATATTTATGTAATCAAATAAATGTGTTCTTATAGTCCATCCCCAAAGCTGCTGGAGATCTTCTGCTAGTTAGTATCCAAGTCAGTTATCACATGGACACAGTTACTTCTAGCTACATGCTGTGCATTTCTGTTTATGCCTTTGCCCTTTTCGTTTAGAAACACGCTTTCTACTGCTGTACTACATTTTATAGTAATTTAAACTGTGAAATATAATTAGAAGCCCAGAAATTATTTTACTTTTCTTTCTTGGAAACCTTAGCATAGTGGAACTCATTTGTTTTAATTTCCCCACCAATTTTAATAAGTAACAAGTAAAAGAGTAGATACTCCACATTTGCCAAGCTCACTTAATAGTCTTTTCTGGTGTCCACATCTTACCAATACACCATTCTCTGGTTCAAATCCTAGCTTGTACTTACTGGTTGTTCGTGTTCTCAGATTCCCACTTACTGGTTTGAATCCAAGATTCTCTCATAATTATTGTGGTCAGACCCTGGGCTTTTCTGTGCTACTCAAACATTTCATTTTGAAGCAAGGGAAATGGCTTCACTGGCACATTCTCTGTCTGTTGCACCCCCTTACTCATAAAGGGTTGAAAAGCAGAGACCATTTTACCCTGATCATTGTCGCTCTTTCTGACTGAGCTTTTTATATCCCTCCAAAGTTTGATCTGCTTTTATGTGCATTTTCAACCCACCTGGAAAAATATTCTGAAAATCGTTTGGTATAACAGTTTAAATCTTACCCAGCATCACAGTAACTCTTTGACTGTAATAAACATACATTTCTTTTGTCTAGTATATAGTTAGTAATCATTTTTCTACAAGCATCCTGTCATCCCTAGTGGTAAACACCTTTCCTTTTTGCTATAGTTTTATCAGAAGCTTCTCTGTCTGCTAGTATGACCCCATTTTAACCATTATAGGTCTATGCTATTTTCTGGAGGCCTAATTTGGAGCAAAGACACAGTGCATCTTCTTGATTAACAAATCCTCCCGTGAAACACCAGTCCAAATAATTATATGTACTTTCATAAAGTTAGTACAACCCACTACCTCCAACTTGTCTGGTACTACAGAGAACCTCTGTTTTTTTTTTCTTTTTGAGCTCTTACAGATCAGCTGTTTTTTTTTAATATGTTTAAATTTAATGTTTCAGTTTCTGACATTCTTTTTCCTTCATTTCGATGTCTGCCCTCTTCATACTTGACAACTCATGTTATTGGTTATTTAGTACTTCTATTTTTTAAGTCTTTTTCATTTGTTCTTGTATATTCTTCCAAAGTCCCACTTATTTTAAGCAATTCTGAGTGCATGTAGTCTAATTTTTATCTCATTTTGTGGAAGCCATCCCCTGCATTGCTGATGCAAATAAGTCTGCTTCCTACTGACCAGCTCTGAAATTCTTCCATCCACAAAATGTTCTTCATTTCTAGTTGACTTTTTCTTAATTTTCCCAGATTTTTTCTCTGCTGACATCCAGGCAAGTATGTCTTTAAGCCAGTAACCAAATTTCCCCTAAATTTAGAACTGTAACAACTGGCTTTTTAAACAATTTCTAAGTGTTTGCATTGAAAGAGTTTTACCTAGTGTGCTTCTGACTAAGCCATCATCTTCATTTCCTTAAGGTTTTATTGTTTAGTTGTTGAACATACAAAAATGTAACAAGTAAAGGAGATCTTTCAGAAAAGTACTTGGAAGGAAGAAAGTTTTTTTTTCTCCCACAGACTGTGGATCTGTTCAGCCATCTGCCGATACCTTTCAGGGAGGCAAAAGTCAAAGGGAAATGCCATCTTTATGGGATATGGATTTAACACGTTCAATGAAACTGTCACCTTCCTTGTTACCAAGCGTCTGGCATTCTGAAGATTGTATAGAAAGTGACAAGAGGTTTGTGATCCAGACATTTCTCTAGGTGAGGAGGTTGCAACTGAATCTCTTAGCAAGGCTTGCTCTTTCTTTACATAAGCATCCATTTCCTCAGTAGGTGTTGTTCCATCCATTTATTAGAAAGCTTGACTGAGGAATTTGTTTCTGCCTTTGAAGAAAAATATTCAAGATAAAGGTTGTTTCTTTTGGGTGAACAATGTTCGTCTTAATTCAGACTTCAGTAAAGTAGACTTGGATTGACACTGACAAACATCCCAGAAAAGTAGTAGTGCATGAGGAACCCATTTCCTTCTTCCACCGAGGAAAAGGAGCATGGATTTTCTCCTAGACATTTCTATTCCCACTCTCTCATATCTCAGGGTCTCTACTCAGTCCTCAGACTCGTGTACAAGATTTTGCATTTGATGAAATGTTAAGTACCATAAGTAAAAATTTAAATTGACAGGTTCAGAAAAAGTATGCATGTCTTGAGTATGTTAACAGTTAGGACCAACATCTTTTTGGCAGGAATTTTCTACCCAAGATTCATTGTATTTTAAACAATATGCCAGACTTTTAGGAGAAAGGTCACATCTTGACATTTGCTGCACATGCTGAAATTGTAGGTCTCTAAACTTTAAATTGCTCTGATTATTTAGTGGATACTAAAACTAGAGACGCAGTAAGAGGAGTCACATTCAAAGACATAATTGATTGAGATTTAAAAAAGTCATCAAAGATGTGAATTTTCAAATTTTACATTGCTCTTTCTCATGTGCTCTCTTGTTTTTGCGGTTTTGCTGCTGACCCTCCATGAAATCATTACACGGAAAAGGGAAAGTTACTGGACCCAGCCAGGAGGCTTACCATTCCTTTTCATATAAACTACTCTCTTTCTAAGAAATACCCCTGTAGAAACTCTAAAGCTGTTCAGCAATCACTTTCTGCTATGCATGTTTAACAGCTGTGTCTTACCTGCTAAGGTGCTCTTTATCACCTAACTTTGCACATTTGCTTCATGTTGGGCAGAAAAAGTGCAATTCAGTGTTTTATATTTTTGATGTTTATTCCTGATTATGTATTTTTATAGTACTTCCTAGGTCATTATTGCTGTGATCATTTGATGTTGCTTACAAAGGAGAGGCTCCTTAGATGTAATTCTTGACAATCCTCATTTGTAAGGTATCATTGCATTTCAGTCACTCTTATGTGATTTGTTTTTTTTATTTAGCATTAACTTAAGGTTAGCACAAAGTAGTATGTTATGCACAATTGTCTGTATAAACTGTTGCTTGTGTGTGTGTGTGTGTGTGTGTGTGTGTATATATATATATATATATATATATATATATATATATATATATATATATTACACACACACACACATATATATATATATACACACACACACGTCAGTATTTATGTATGCGTAGATGTGTGTGTATATGTGTGTGTGTGTGTGTGTGTGTGTGTGTGTGTGTGTGTGTGTAAAAAAAAAAACAAAGGATAAAAAGTTCACGCAGATAAACCATTCACTAAGAACTGCAAGAAAAACTCAAAAACTCAGCCAAACTAGAGTTTTCACTTTGCAATATTTTAAGCTTTCTGTAACGAAGGCTGTTGGAATATAGTCATTGTCCATGCTGGTGTGAATGATCTGAGATGTACCTCCCTGGACTACATGAAAAGAGACCTAGAGGAGCTCTCTGACCATGTAGCCCAGGCTGGTATGACCCTGACCTTGAGTAGCATCTTGCCCTCACCAAGAATGATGCCACAGTATAAAGACAAAATGATCAGTTTCAACAATTGGCTAAAGTATTGGTGTCATTCAAAGGGGATCCAGTGTCTGTCAGCCTGGAATGACATGCTCGACAAGCCACGTTGCTTCGCTAGGGACGGCTTGCACCTGTCACCCTTAGGCTTTCGTATACTGGCCAAGGCTCTTGCCACCCCCATAGTGCCTTTTTTAGGCAAGGCTCAAAGGACAAACTCACCTCCATAGACAACCCAAGGATAAAAAAACTAAAGATGTTAAGTTGTCAATCTCGCCTTCATTCTTGCTGGATGGATTCGGAGCCGATCCTCGGCTCCGACTTGGCCACTTACTAAAGCTCGAGAGCTAATTTTACCGGCTCGAGGCAACCCCATATCCCATGATGCTAGGCGATAACTACCCAGATCTCGTTTGCCGCTTTCGCTTGCAAGGTGCGTTTTTACCGGCTCTTGGTAAGTTTTCAAATTACAGACTTTTAGTCACCCCTTTTTGTCTTAGTTCCACTCCTTTTATTGTTGTAACTTGTAACGGTTATTTTTAAACCCTATTCCCCGTTAGTACCTTGTATTTCCCTTATCCCAGTTATATATCCCTTCCCCTAGGTTAGGCCTTAAGCCTGCCCCTTTCCCAATTCTTGTCAGGGATTCTGTGAGTGTTTGGGTGTGTTAGTATCCCTGTTTTTTATTATTTATATTTGGATTGGGTGTTTGTGTGTGTTTTTTACTCTGGTGCTTCCTCGACACTATGTCGAATGACACAAAGGTCTCAGGCTTCAAGAAGTGTGACTCGTGCTGTCAGAAAATGTCTCTGACAGACGGTCACACATCTTGTGTTTACTGCCTGGGACCCCTGCACCTGCAGGACTCTTGTTCTGTTGCCACGCATTCAGCCCAAGAGTCCTGCAGGAGCGCAGAAACAAATTAATATTGAGGGGCTTTTTAAAGCCCGAGAGCTCTCTGACTAAGTCTGCGCCAGGGAAGCCCTCGAAGCCAGCAAAGCCGTTGGCTCCGAGTCCCAAGCCTTTTGTGACAAGATCGGCTCCGGCCGGAGCCGATCCTTCTGTGTCACAGCTTCCAGTATCGGCTCCACTCGGCGCCGATACCGCTGAATCTTTGCACTCACGGTCGGCTCCGGCTGGAGCCGACGTATCCTCGGCTCCTTCGGCTCCACCCACCTCCAGAAAGAGGTCAAGATCCCCATCGTTGGAGTCTATCCATTCGGCTCTGAGATCACCCCTGCTCTCGGAGCGGAGCCATCAGAGCCGATCTTCTCGGTCGTCCAGGTTTTCTGACCACGACCTTGAGAGAGTGGTGAGTAGGCTATTAAAGTCTCAGGCATTGGCCCAAATGCTCCATAGCCCGTCTCATCAGACGGTAGCTATTACACATCCACCTATTATTCCTCCTTCGACTCTCCTCCAGAGTTCGGAGCCGGAGCTCCTTGGAGCCGTGACTGTTGTGGCGTCGGAGCCGATACCTCCCCCTTTGGCTCCAGCGTTCTTTGCTCCGATCTCCTCCTTGATGCCTTCATTGGAGGGATCCGGGCATCTGGTCTCTCTTGCCGGCTCCGAGGGGGCGAGTGGCATCGGACCCTTGTCTGACCCCGTTCTCCCTCTCGGAGCGTCGGCGCTGGTGAGCTCGGCCCCGACATCGGCCTCGGAGCCGTCCCTGTCGGTGCGGCCTGGGGTTCCTATCTCTTCGGAGCGGGAGCCCTCTGGCCTCTCTGATGGGGGAGCCTTCGAGGTGATGAGGAGTGTACTAGCCCCAGGGGATAGTCAACGGTCAGTTCCATCAGCTCCTCCCACTACAGTGCCTGCTGACGTCTCTTCCCACTCTCTTGCTCCCGGGCCCAGAGATCCAACGCCTCAGGTTTCCCCACTGGGAATATCTTCCTCTTCCGAGGCTTCTCCTGACCCGTCAGGTGAGCCTCCGTGTAAGAGGACATGTAAGAGGAAACATCTAGACTCCCCCGAGTCTATTACATCCGATACCGACTTGGATGAGTCGGAGGGATCCCCAAGGTCCCCCTCTGAGGATGTCTCTTTCTCAGACATCCTTGAAATCCTTAAGCAGAGGGGGAACTGGCCTTCCCTTAATCCTTCCGAGGACGAGTCGGTTTACCTGGAGGCGTTTGGTTCTCGACCCTCCACCTCCTGGGTGTCTCCGCCTTTCGACCCCCTTATGGATGTGGTGACTCGGAAGGCATGGACGGCCCCAGATTCGGTGGAACCCACTCCTCGGAGGCCTTCTAAATTCATTACAGCCCCACCTGACAAAAGGTGTCCCGGTTGATGCCAAGAAGGAACTAGCCGATCCTTCAGTACCTATCCATCCTCCTAACAAGGATTCTAGGACTATGGATAGGTACGGTAAGTGGATGTTTTCTTCAGCGACCTTTGCCATGCGGTCGCTGAATTATTTGTGTCACTTCACCCGCCTTCAGAGAGATGTTCTCAAAGAGTTGGGAGAAGTTTTACAGGATCCGTCAGCTGCTGGGTCCCAGGATAAAATTAACTCACATCTAGGAACCCTAAACTCTATTGTTAACTCCTCCATGCGGCTCATTTCATATGCAGCCGATGGAGCAAGTAGGGCCGCAGGCACAGGAGTGGCATTAAGGCGTCACGCCTGGATGCGGCTTTGTAATTTTGCAGACCCCTTCAAGGCATCCTTCACAAATTCGCCTTTTGATGGTTCGACCTTGTTCGGACCTCAAGTGAAAGACACCTTGACCAGATGCAAACAAGATGGCAAGACTCTTTCTGCCGTAGGAGTCCGTTTCTCCACCCCTTCAAGACCGTACCCCAAGGGTCAGAAGGGTGGGAAAATGTGGTTCTGCAAATCTCAAGGAGTCACGCCTGACGCACGAGGTCAGTTTACCCCCAGAGGCAGAGGGGGTAACAACAACAGACGCCGCCCTAGGGGCAGAGGGGGTCCGCAGAATCAGGGTAGCAGGGAGCCTCTCTCTGACAAACCCTTCCAGCATCCCTGAGATGTTGCCCGATTGTCCACCTTCAGAGGCAGTCGGGGGAAGATTGTCGCTGTACCCAAAAGCCTGGCTTTCCCTTACTCAAGACAATTGGGTACAGTCGATCATATCCGAGGGTTACAAAATTCCCTTTATCCAAACCCCAATTTGCAAAAGGGAACCCTTCCAGACGTTCCACCCGGTCTAAGGGAACTAGCAATACCAGAGATATCAAAACCGCTAGCAAAAAGAGCCATCCAGCCAGTCCCAGCAGACCAACTAGGATCTGGAATCTACTCAAGGTTCTTTTTGGTACCGAAAAAGACAGGGGACTGGAGACCAATATTAGATCTCGGCAAACTAAACAAGTTTGTAAAGAGAACAAGATTCCGGATGGTCACGCTACAGTCCATTCTACCCTTTCTAGGCAAGGACAATTGGATGTGCTCCGTGGACCTTCAGGATGCGTACTATCACATCAAAATTCACAGGCGCTCCAGAAGGTTTCTCCACTTTCGGCTGGGGGCCAGTCACTACCAATTCAGAGCCCTGCCCTTTGGTCTCACTACAGCCCCCAGAGTGTTCACCAAATGTATGGCAGCGGTTATGGCTTACCTGAGACGTCAAGGATTCCATGTGTTTCCATATCTAGACGACTGGCTCCTCACTGCCACCACCAGGCATCAACTTCTCCAAGCCAGAGATTACACCATTCACATTTGCAGAGGGCCAGGAATCTCTATAAATTTCGAAAAATCTGCCTTGTCGCCTTGTCAATCTATTACCTTTATAGGCACCAATTTGGACACCGTACAACTTTCAGCAAAGTTAACAGATGGGTCTTAGATATTCAAAACCACATCCATGTTCTTCTTCAGAGCGACAAAATTCAGGCCAGGTATGTCCTGAAAGTATTGGGTCTTATGGCGGCCGCTATAACACTTCTTCCCCTTGCCCGCTTTTACATGCATCTCCTACAGTGGATGCTTTTCGCCCAATGGTCTTTTCAACTACTCCCTATGCATCACAAGATCATGATAACTCCAGCTTGCAAAAGGCATCTGTCCTGGTGGATACTGTCCCCTCAAGTCCATCAAGGCAGACCCTTTGTTCCTCCCTCCCCGGTCGCCACGGTTACATCGGACGCCTCCCTGATCGGGGGGGGGGCATTTTCAGAGCAGGATGGTCCATGGCACTTGGCAACCTTTCGAATGCCACCTGCATATAAATGTCCTGGAGATGAGAGCAGTGCTTTTAACGTTGCAAGCCCTCCATGACTCTCTTCCCCTAGGGACTGTTGCAATCCAAACGGACAATATGTCCGTAGTGTGGTATATCAACAAGCAGGGCGGAACCAAGTCCTATCTCCTGCGTCGAGAGGCACTCAGACTTTGGCAGTGGGCAATCTCTTCTCAGAGGTTTCTGATAGCAACGCATATCTCCGGGAAGTCCAACATCATAGCGGACAGGTTGAGCAGAGCTATTCTCATGCCTCACGAGTGGTCTCTCAAACAATCTGTGACGGAAGAGATTTTTCAGAAGTGGGGCCTTCCTTGCTGTGATCTTTTTGCTAAGCCTCAAAACAGCAAATGCCTTGACTTCTTCACCCTCTTCTCCCTTCCAGGCCATCCCCCCAGAGACGCTCTAGTCCAAGATTGGCCCCGGGGACTTCTCTATGCCTTTCCACCTTTTCCTCTAATACCACAACTAATTCAGAAAGCTACCGTCTTGAGAGCCAAGATGATTCTCATTGCCCCTTATTGGCCTCAACAGATATGGTTTCCGTTCCTGCATCGTTATCTTTTGGTACAGCCTTGGCATCTGGACCCGGTTCCAGATCTTCTGACCCACCAGTCGGGGCAGCTGCACCAATCCATACCTTCTCTCATCCTCACTGCTTGGTTGCTCCACTTCCGTCCCTAGCCAGGCTTCCTATGATTTCTAATCCCGTCCGGGATATCATAGTAGCTTCCCTGAAATCTTCCACCAGAAGGATTTAACTAGTAAATGGCAACGTTTCTCCTTCTGGGCAAAAGCTAGGAATATAGATCCCTTTACTGCTCCGATTCATTCGGTCTTGGACTTCCTAGCTGAAATTTTTCACTCAGGATCTTCTTCCTCCACAGTAAAAGTGCAGTTGGCAGCCATTTCAAATTTTCATATAGGCTTGTCGGACCACAACGTCATGTCCCATACGTTTTGCAAAGCATTCCTTAGAGGTGTATTTTTACTTAAGCCTCCGATCAAAGACCCTCCACCACAGTGGGATCTAAATTTAGTCTTAACATCCTTGATTCTTCCCCCCTTTGAACCTGCGGCTTCCTGTTCATTGAAATTTCTTTCCTGGAAGACACTCTTCCTAGTCGCCATTACTTCTGCTAGGAGAGTATCTGAGCTTCATGCCCTCTGCATTCGTCCTCCCTACTTAATCTTCCACAAAGACAGAGTTTCTCTAAGGACTAATCCATCTTTCGTACCTAAGGTGGCGTCGCAGACAAACTTAAATCAATCTATTGATCTCCCAGTTTTTTTCCCAAATTATACTAATAGAGCGGAGCAAAACCTACATTATCTGGATGTTCATCGCCAGCTCCGATATTATTTGGACAGAACCAAACAAATCAGGAAATCTGATCAACTGTTTTTATCGTGTGCAGAGAACAGGAAAGGCCTTCCGGTATCTAAGGTAACCCTATCTAGGTGGCTGTCTTCTGTTATCACATGTATTTATCAACTCAGAGGTAGAGAATTGACTTCTAGGCCAAAAGCCCATTCAACTAGAGCACTAGCTACATCTACAGCTTTTCAAGCTAGACTACCAATAGACACTATTTGTGCAGCAGCCACATGGGCCTCTCCTCATACCTTTGTTTCGCATTACAAATTGGACTTGGCCTCCAGAAACAGGGCAAATTTTGGTTCCACCGTTCTCAAGAGTCTGTTCCATTGAGCCACCCAGGATGAAGGTGCTAGGGACATGGTCCCATCCAGCAAGAATGAAGGCGAGATTGACAACTTAACATTGAGAAGTTATGTACCTACCATAACATTCCATGTTAGTTGTCTTTTCTCGCCTTCTTTCTTGCGTCCCGCCCACCATCCCCCTAGCCTGGACAGACCGAGAAGATTATTCCTCTTCCTTGAAGAGTCCTGATCTAGCATTTCCAGCCAAATAGCTTGTCCTAGTGTCACTAGATTAGATTGGTTTGTTTGGTGGGATTATTCCCTTTTTCCTCCTCTTTTCTAGTTGGAGGACTATATTGCATAATTTTTCTTTAGCTACCAAACGAGATCTGGGTAGTTATCGCCTAGCATCTTGGGATATGGGGTTGCCTCGAGCCGGTAAAATTAGCTCTCGAGCTTTAGTAAGTGGCCGAGTTGGAGCCGAGGATTGGCTCCGAACCCATCCAGCAAGAAAGAAGGCGAGAGAAGACAACTAACATGGAACGTTATGGTAGGTACATAACTTCTCAGTAACGCTACTCAGTGCCAGAAGTCTAAACCTTAAGATGCATGCACTCGAGTCTCTCCTCAGTATGGAGAAAATCAATGTCTGTGCAGTAACAGAAACCTAGTTCAAGGATCCTGAGAGCACCTCAGCACTACCAGGTTATAACTCGTACCATGCGTTTCGGCCCCAAAATTCGGACCAAAGCACAAAAGGAGGTGGAGTATCTATATTCATCAAAGATACCTACACCTCCAGGTTAGTGGCACTACATGAAGCATCGGAAACCATCCATGTGCAACTAACAGCGGGCAAAACTGCCTTTCAGTTTGTAGCCTGCTACAGAACACCCTCCCTATTACAGGAACCCCACTTGGCATTCCTGAGAACACTGGAGAATATGAAGGTCTCTCCAAACACTATGTTATTGGGTGACTTCAACTACCCAAACATTGACTGGGAAAACTACTCAAGCCCAAACACTCTCGCCCAACGGTTCCTTGAATTTATAAACTCTAATGCAATGGAACAACTGGTCACCACTCCCACAAGAGGGAACAACATATTGGACCTGGTCATCACCAACATGGGGATTCTATGTTCCACACCAGAGGTAAACCCCTCATTGGTAAGATCAGACCATAAACAAATTTCCCTGGACATCCATATCCCGTTCCCACCCCCAGCCAAGGAAATCACTGTAAAGAATTTCTCAAAAGCCAACTTTGCATTTCTCAAGACTGAGGTGGAATCCTTCAAAGCCCCTGGGCTAGAGGATAATACAGCCCAATCCGCAGATTCCTTTACAAATGCATTCTATGAGCACCTGCAGGAATGCATGGATCGTGCTATCACAAATAAAACCAAGACTCACTCCTCCAAAAACAGGAGACCGGTCTGGTGGACCCCGGCCGTAAATAAGCTATACAACAGAAGGAGGAAGCTACTACATGACAGAGCAAAATCCCAAAAAGGGAAGGCATCTCTAATCAGTATTAGCAAGAAACTTCGATCCCTCATAAAATCATCAAAGGCCAGTTTCGAAAGAAAAATTGCCCTAGACACTAAAGATAATCACAAGGCCTTCTTTAGCTATGTCAGGAACATGGGCAGAAACTCCCAGATATGCTCTGAATTGTTGCATAATGGTACAAAATATACCAAACCTACAGACATAGCCAACATCCTGGCAGACAGATTCAGCGCAAACTTCAACCCCCCCCATAGGAGCAAATGCCTATCCCAACTGAATGTAACCTCCCTGACATCACAGATGCACAGGTGAAAGCTGCCCTCTCCAAAGCAAAATTCACAGCATCTGTGGGACCGGACGGTGTCCCAGGGCTGTGTCTTACATGAGCTCCAAGAAGAACTGAATCCTCACATTAAGTCACTGTTCAAACTTAGCCTTACTACAGGATATGTACCCAAAGAATGGCGTACAGCTACAGTGGTCCCACTCCACAAAGGTGGTGCCACAACGGACCCCGGAAACTATCGCCCCATAAGCCTGACTAGTCTGGTCTGTAAAGCTATGGAGCGTATTATCATGGAACTCATAAACAAAGACATTGGGAGCCTCCAGACATTGGACCCTACCCAATTCGGCTTTGTTAAGGGCAGATCTTGCTTCTTAAACCTAGTTGATTTCTTTGAAACAGTTACCAAAGCCATAGACGAGGGCAAGGTAGTCCACACAGCCTACCTGGACCTCGCAAAAGCCTTCGACACAATACCCCACTCGGGCATCATAAATAAGCTTACCAGCTTAAATATCAACCCCTATATCACAAGATGGGCTGCAAACTGGCTCAGAGATAGAACCCACATGGTCAGAATCGCAGGTGCCATGTCCGAATCCAAACCAGTTACAAGTGGCATCCCACAGGGCTCAGTTCTGGGACCTCTCTTGTTTGGTATATACTTCTCTGAGGTTCAGGCTAACATGGGGGGGATTATGGCTGACAAAGTTCGCAGATGACTGCAAACTGGGGGCCATAATCAAATCTCCAGCTGACACAAGCATCCTCCAAAAGGGTCTCACAGAGACAGATGGTTGGTGCCAGAGACACTGCCTCAAGCTAAATGCTAAAAAGTGCATAGTCATCCCCTTTGGGAAAAACAAGGTGCCCACAAATTACCACATTTGGGGACCAACGTAGATAGTAATCTCTCCTTTGATAATCACGTTGCCAAAGTGGTTAGAAAGACCTTCTATGTAGCCCACCTTATCACGAAAGGGTTCGCATCTAGATCAAGATTGGTCATTGTGCCCCTCTACTCGTCACTCATAAGGCCCATAATTGAATACAATGCCCCTTTTGGGATGTACCTTACCCGACACCTGCAGCAACTGGAGAGACCCCAAAAGTACCTCACCAAGAGGATCATGGGCTACAAGCAGATGTTCTATGCAGCCTGACTAAAGAAACTCCAGCTCTACTCAGTTGCTTACCGCCTACTCAGAGGCGATCTATGCCTGATGTACAAAGCCATGTCAAACCCAGAATTAATGGACATGCTCCCACCTCAAAAAATACAAGTCCCTTAGAGCTACACGCTCCAGGGACCTAAACCTCAGCACAAAAATAAATAGGACATGCTGGAGGGACAGATTCATTTCCCAGAGGCTCCCCTCACTCTGGAATAGAATCCCAATTCATGTTAGACATAGCCCCTCTTCAAGCGAAATTTGGACGCGTGGATGGGAAATCGCAAATTCACCCCTGGGATCTCTCCTGTGTCTCTGCCAGACAGAGGCACAGTAAACTAATCTTAAAAGGGTACCTTCTGTGACCTACTTTACAGAGGCACAGTAGGCTAATCTAATAGGGAGGCGGAAGCCAAATACACTCTGGCTAGGCTTATAAATGCCCTAGGGCAGATAGCCTAGTATCTACCTATGAGCACTTACATGAAGTATTTCAGCCACATGGCTTCTGAATGTCCATGACTTTTGGCTTTTTTAGTCATTTTGGATACATTCAGGCCAGTAAAGTCAAACCCCACTACCTGTGGGTAGATATGTTTCAGTCTTTTTAATGACCTAATTAGCATAGCCTAAGTGGATTGTTTAGCAGCAATTTAGAAACAATGGTTTTTAAACCCAGCTGATTCCCATAAACATTGAAGTGTCTGCAAAATAGTGCCGAATATCCCAAATATCATCGAAACCAAAGGGTAAAAAACAAACCATGTTAAGTTGTCTATCTCGCCTTCATTCTTGCTGGATGGGTTCGGAGCCGACCTCGGCTCCGACTCGGCCACTCTAAAAGCTCGAGAGTTGGTTCCACCGGCTCGAGGCTCCCCCTGTATCCCACAATGCTAGGCGTGAGTTACCTCAGATCTCGTTTGCCGCTACAGCGATCGAGGTGTTTTTTCTACCGGCTCCAGGTTAGTGAAAGTTAGAATAGTTTAAATTCTTTAATTTAGACTAGTTTTAGTGTTATTTCTTTCCCCTTAGTGTAGTGGACTTACTTATCCCTTACTACCTTAAGTTTCCAGCCCCCTTCTTTATAAAGAACATATAGTTCTTCCCTAAGGCCTTCGGGCCCTTCCTCCCTTTCCTTAGGGTGTGTGTGTGTTTTACTTAGGGACTTTTATTAACTTTCCTTTAGTTTTTAAATAATTCCCTTTTATTCCTGTCAGTGTAATCTGTGTGTGTGTGTTTTTGGGTGTGATTACACTTCAGGTTCCTTGAGTATGTCCAAGGATACAAAGGTCTCAGACTTCAAGAAGTGTGACTCGTGCTGTCAGAAAATGTCTCTGACAGACGGTCACACTTCTTGTGTGTACTGCCTGGGACCTTTACACCTGCAGGACTCTTGTGCTGTATGCCATGGCTTCAGCCCTAGAGTCCTGCAGGAGAGAAAAAATAAACTCATTTTGAGGGGTTTAATTAAGCCTGAAGGTTCCCTTCCTGTGTCTTCTGGGAAACCTTCTAAGGCTTCTAGGACCTCGGCTCCAGCTTCAGAGTCGAGGCCTAAGGCTTTGAAGCCTACTGCTTCATCAGCTCCGGCTGGAGCCGATGAGTCTGTGACTGCTGTTTCAGTGGTTTCCTCGGCTCCGGCCGGAGCCGAGGCATTAGAGAGTCATGGGTCGGCTCCGATCATACCATCGGAGCCGACATCAAGAAAGAGATCGAGGTCACCGTCCCTTGGCTCCGTTCATTCGGCTCCAGCGTCTCCCCTGCTGTCTGAACGGAGCCATAGATCTCACTCCTCCAGGTCATCGAGGCTATCAGATCACGACCTCCAGAGGGTAGTGAGTAGACTTTTGAAGTCCGAGGCACTGGCCCAGATGCTCCAGAGTCCGACTCATCAGTCGATGCCTCAGCTTGTTCCAATTAATATTCCTCCTCCGACTCCTTTGAGCTCGGAGCCGGGGCGTCTCGGAACCGAGACTGTGGTAGCGTCGGAGCCGATACATTTGTCTTCGGCTCCGTCGTCGGCTCCGATTTCTTCCTTTGAAGAATCTCGGCGCGGCTTCCTCGTCGGCTCGAGGGTGAGTGGCATCGGACCCTTGTCCGACCCCCTCTCCCTCTCGGTGCTTCGGCGCTGGTGAGTTCGGCTCCGACATCGGCCTCGGAGCCATCTCTGTCGGTGCCGAGGGAGGTTCTCAGCTTCTCGGAGCGGGGACCTCTGGCTCTGCCTGACAGGGGTGCATTCGAGGTCATGCGGAGTGTGTTGGAACCTTGTTCGACTCCACAGTCGGCTCCGTCCGCCCCTCCCACTTCGGTGCCTTTGGTTATGTCGACTCACTCCCTCATCCCAGACCGCAGAGAGCAAGCTCCTCAAGAATCCCCTGTGGGGATCTCATCCTCTTCCGAGGCCTCTCCTGAATTGGCAGGGGAGCCCCTAGGAAGAGAAAGTGTAAGAGGAAGCACATAGACTCACCTGAGTCTGTCACCTCTGACACAGATTTAGAGGATTCGAGGGTTCCCCGTTCCCCTTCTGAAGATGTCTCTTTCGCAGACATTCTAGAGATCCTGAAACAGAGGGGAAATTGGCCAGCCCTTAACCCTTCGGAGGATGAATCTGTGTATCTTGAGGCGTTTGGCTCTCGTCCTTCCACCTCCTGGGTGTCCCCCCCTTTGATCCCCTCATGCAGGTGGTTGCAAAGAAGGCCTGGACAGCTCCTGATTCAGTGGACCCTACCCCCAGGAGACCCTCCAAATTTATAACAGCACCAACTGACAAGCAATTTCTCACAAAAGGTGTTTCTGTGGATGCTATGGTGGTAGCTGCTGCCACCAAGAAGGAACTAGCTGATCCTTCGGTGCCTGTCCATCCACCTAACAAGGAATCCAGGTCTATGGACAGGTACGGGAAGCGGATGTTCTCGTCAGCGACCTTTGCAATGCCCTCGCCGAACTACCTATGCCATTTTACTGCCTTCAAAGGGACTTGATCAAGGAAGCGAGTGATATGTTGAAGGATCCTACAGCTGCGGGTTTTCAGGACAAGATGAACACTCAGCTGGCTACCCTGAACTCCATAGCTAACTCCTCCATGCGCCTCCTTTCTTATGCGGCTGATGGAGCGAGCAGGGCCGCAGGGACAGGTGTGGCCTTACGCAGGCATGCCTGGATGCGGTTATGCAACTTTGGACCCCTTTAAAACGTCTTTCACTAATTCCCGTTCGATGGATCATCTCTTTTGGTCCTCAAGTGAAAGAAACCTTGACTAGGTGCGAGACAGATGGCAAGACTCTTTCTGCCGTCGAGTCCGGTTTTCTACTCCTTCTAGGCCTTACCCCAAAGGCCAGAAAAGTGGAAAAATGTGGTTCCGTAAACAATCTCAAGGGACTTCGCCTGACGCACAGAGTCGGTTCCCCGCCAGAGGCAGAGGGGGAACAACAATGGTAGACGTCGCCCTAGAGGCAGGGGGGGTCCGCAGAACCAGGGCAATCGTGAAGTCTTCTCTGATAAGCCCTTTCAGCATCCCTGAGGTGTTGCCCGACTGCCTACCTTCGGAGGCAGTCGGGGGAAGATTGTCACTGTACCCAAAAGCCTGGCTATCCCTGACTCAAGACAAATGGGTACAGTCCATCATTTCGAGGGTTATTCCATTCCCTTCTTCGCATTCCAAACCAATCAAAAATCCCTTCCAGATGTTCCACCCTCAAAGGGATCTTGCAGCTTTGGAAATTTCAAAGCTGCTTGCAAAAAGAGCAATTCAGCCAGTTCCAGCAGACCAGCAAGGATCCGGAATCTACTCCAGGTTCTTTAGTTCCAAAGAAAACAGGGGACTGGAGACCAATTTTGGATCTCAGTATCTTGAACAAGTCAGTCAAGAAAACAAGATTTCGGATGGTCACGCTGCAGTCCATCCTTCCCCTTTTGGGAAAGTGAAGCTGGATGTGCTCTATAGATCTTCAGGATGCGTACTATCACATAAAAATGAAAAGACGCTCCAGAAGATTCCTCCGCTTCAGGCTGGGAACCAGTCATTTTCAATTCAGGGCCCTGCCCTTTGGTCTCACCACTGCCCCCCGGGTGTTTACCAAATGCATGGCAGTGGTAGCTTCTCACCTGAGACGACAAGAATTCCAGGTGTTTCCATATTTGGACGACTGGCTCCTTACAGCCCCCACCAAGCATCTTCTTCTAATGGCCAGGGACTACACCTTTCGCACTTGTCGAAAGTTAGGCATTTCAATAAATTTCGAAAAGTCTGTTTTGTCGCCTTGTCGTACTATTACCTTCATAGGCGCAAATCTAGACACAATCAACATGTCTGCGAGACTAACAGATCAGAGAATAACAGACATACACAAAATGGTCTCGCTCCTCTTCAGCAGCAACAGAATCAAAGCCAGGTTAGTTCTGAAAGTATTAGGGATTATGGCGGCTGCCATACCTCTGCTTCCATTAGCCAGATTCCACATGAGAATCCTTCAGTGGATGCTCTTCACGCAATGGTCGTACCAGCAACTTCCAATGTCTCACACCATTATAATCACACAAACATGCAGAAAGCATCTTTTGTGGTGGATGTCTTCCCCTCAGCTCTTATTGGGAAGACCCTTTGTTTCTTCCCCTCCGGTTGCTACTCTGACAACGGACGCCTCCCTGATCGGGTGGGGGGGCATTATCAGGGCAGAACTGTCCAGGGCACATGGCAACCAGAAGAATGCCACTTGCACATAAATGTTCTAGAGATGAGAGCAGTGCTTTTAGCGTTGCAAGCCCTTCAAGACTCTCTTCCCTTGGGAACGATAGCAATCCAGACGGACAATATGTCTGTAGTGTGGTATATCAACAAACAAGGCGGAACCAGGTCCTACCCCCTGTGTCGAGAAGCACTCAGACTGTGGCAATGGGTGATTTCTTCTTAGCGTTTTCTGATAGCAACGCACATCCCCGGGAAGTCCAATCAAATTGCGGACAAGTTGAGCAGAGCTATCCTCATGCCTCACGAGTGGTCTCTGAAAGACTCTGTAGTGAGAGAAATTTTTCTCAAGTGGGGTCAACCTTGCTGCGATCTTTTTGCTACTCCCCAAAACAGCAAGTGCAGAGATTATTTCACCCTATTCCCGCTACCAGGCCAACCCAGCAGAGACGCTCTAGTCCAAGTTTGGCCCCGGGGACTTCTGTATGCATTTCCACCCTTCCCACTAATCTTTCAAGTGATACAGAAAGCTATCGCTCAGAAGGCCTCCTTGATCCTCATTGCTCCTTACTGGCCTCGACAGGTTTGGTTCCCCTTTCTACATCAGTTTCTGTTGGAGCGACCTTGGCATCTGGACCTAGTTCCAGATCTTTTGATCCATCAGTCGGGTCAGTTTCATCGCTCCCTTCCCTCTCTGAACCTCACTGCTTGGTTCCTCCAATTCCAACTTTAGCCAGGCTTCCTCAAATATCTCACTCTGTTCGAGATATTTTGATAGCTTCCCATAAATCTTCCACTCGAAAGATTTATTTGAGTAAGTGGAAACGTTTCGCCTATTGGGCTCAAGGAAGGGAAATAGATCCTTTCACTGCTTCCATCCAAATGGTCCTTGATTTTCTAGCTGAACTCTTCCATGCAGGTTCATCTCCTTCTACTCTTAAAGTTCAATTGGCAGCTATTTCTAATTTTCATGTGGGCATTTCAGATTCTGCCATCATGTCCCACAAACTTTGCAAAGCCTTTTTGAAGGGAGTTTTTCTACTCAGACCTCCGGTAAGAAATCCTCCTCCTCCTTGGGACCTAAATTTAGTTCTCAGTTCTTTAATTCTCTCCCCTTTCGAACCTGCATCCTCCTGTTCTTTAAAATTACTATCGTGGAAGTCTCTCTTTCTAGTAGCTATTACTTCAGCTAGAAGAGTTTCAGAACTTCATGCACTCAGCTGTCGACCTCCTTATCTGTTGTTCCATAAGGACAGAGTATCCTTACGAACCAACCCGTCATTTTTACCTAAAATAGCCTCCACGGCTAACCTAAATCAAAGCATTGACCTCCCGGTGTTTTTTCCAGAATATTCTAACAGATCTGAACAAAGATTACATTGGCTAGATGTTCATCGTCAGTTAAGGTACTATTTGGATAGAACAAAACAATTCAGAAAATCTGACCAGCTGTTCGTCTCTTATGCAGAAGGCAGAAAGGGACTTTCAGTTTCAAAGGTATCATTATCTAGATGGCTAACATCCCTGATTTCCCTTGTGTATGAAATTAGACACCAAAAGCTGCCTAACAAACCTAAAGCCCATTCTACCAGAGCCTTGGCTACTTCTATAGCCTTCCAAGATAGACTGCCTATTGACACCATTTGTGCAGCGGCTACTTGGGCTACTCCTCACACTTTCATTTCTCATTATAAGTTGGATTTAGCCTCTAGACATAGAGCTAACTTTGGTTCCACTGTTCTCAAGAGTCTGTTCCGTTAGGCCACCCGGGACAAGGTGCTAGGGACGCGGTCCCACCCAGCAAGAATGAAGGCGAGAAAGACAACTTAACATATAGAAGTTATGTTCTTACCATAACGTTCCATGTTAGTTGTCTTCTCGCCTTCTTCTTGCGTCCCACCCTCCTTCCCCCTGGCCTGGACAGACCTAGAGGAGTTTTGATTGTGACCTCTCTTTCTACCACCTCTTTACTTTAGGTATATGCTCTGCTGTGCATATTTCCTGGATCAGGATGTAGGTCACCCTTCTCTTCTCCCTTGTTTATAGAGGTGGACTTTGTTACTAATTATTTTACTACTATTATAGGCAGTGCCTAGCTTACAAACGAGATCTGAGGTAACTCACGCCTAGCATTGTGGGATATAGGGGGAGCCTCGAGCCGGTGGAACCAACTCTCGAGCTTTTAGAGTGGCCGAGTCGGAGCCGAGGTCGGCTCCGAACCCATCCAGCAAGAAGAAGGCGAGAAGAAGACAACTAACATGGAACGTTATGGTAAGAACATAACTTCTATTTTCAGTAACAACTGCAAGAAAACCCAGCCAAGCTAGAGTTTTCAGTGTGTGATACCTTAAATCTTTCGTAATTGAGGCTTATGGGATTTATGTAAATAACCCCTTAAGGATATCAAGTGATCTGAAGTATGGAGTTCATTTGTCAGCAACCTGTGGGCTTGGATCCGAAATCGGATCCGAGCTGGCAACTTGTTTCAAGCTAATGGATCCAAGCTCCTAGCTCCTCCCCTCACCCATAATCCCCTGCTAACCCTCCATGACCTCAGATCTAGTTTGCCGCGCTTGTGGATAGCTGGATTCCTGTGAGCTCGACTAGTAATTGTCAGTTAAGTGTGATTTTTCTATCAACTTTCTTCTTTTTTCACAAAAATATAAAGTGTGTAAGTGTTAGGTTCCCTGTAGAGTAAAAAATATTTTTCTTTTAAGTAGTTTTTTCCCTCCCTTCGCTGGTCGTTAGAGTGTGTGTGTGTGTGTGTTGTGTTTTGGGGCCTGTGTGTGTGTGTAACACTACCTTTTCTTTTAAGTATGGCTGAGGCCCCAAAAGCCATTTTTTCTAAATGTACCGAGTGTGGCCATAAGCTCTCCATGGCTGATGGCCACACTCTGTGCGTTCGGTGCCTTGGGGTTGAACACCTCACCTCAGGCTGTACCATTTGTGCAGCGTTCAACCCCAGGGAACTGAAAGAGCGGAGGTCGAAGCTGGTCTTGGCGGGACTTTTACCCCCGGACTCAGCTCCGGCCTCCGCTGCTCCCGTGGCTCCACCACAGGCTGTGGTTGCTGCCATTCCTGCCGGGACTCTAACTCCCGCTAAAGCGCCAGAGGACAGGGAGGCCAGGAGGGAGAAACGGAGGGAGAAGCACCACAAGCAGCGGGCCGAGACCTCCGCCTCGGCCCCGCCAGCTAAGCGGGCTTCTCCCTCCACTGCTTCTAGGTCTTCTCCTCCTCCTCTGCTCCGATCCCCTTGTTTCTCCGCAGGGCATGAGGAGGAGGAGGCCCGATCTCCATCGAGGTCATCGCGGCGGCATTCCAGGCCTGCCTCGGTGACCTCTTCGAGATCGACTTTCAGTATGTTCGATGCAGACTTGGACCGGATGATGCGAAGGTTCATCCAGGCCCAGCTGCAGATGGGAGTGCTCTTGCCTCCCCTTTGGGGAGCTCGACACCTTTTTTCCATCCTATTGCTCCTTCTCCGACCCGCTATCCGGGTTCGGAGCCGAGCAGTGTTGGAGCCGGGGGTGGGTCGGCGCCGTCAGTACTTGGTACTTCGGATCCGACCCTGCCCTCGAGCCTGTCGGATCCGACCTCTCGGAGCCGTGGCCTGAGCTTCGGATCTGAGGGTTTCAGTGTGCCTTCGGCTCTGTCCAGGTCAGAGCGCACTTGTCCTTCGGATCCGATGGTCTTGGCGCCAGTTCCGATCCTCCGAGTGGGAGCTGACTCTCGGAGCCCAGAGAGATTGGTTCCCCCTCTGCTTTCGATGTTGTGGAGAGGGCTCTGTTGAGAGCATCCGGACCCCCGGCCCTTGTCTCAGCTCCTCCCTGCACTCCCTCTCTACTGGGCCAGGCTTCCATCACCCGGCCAAAGGGACAGCCTGCTTCAATGTCCCAGATGGTTCCATTGGAACAGGATGTTGCTCGCGAGGCCTCCTTGGACAGCCCCCTCGAGGAAGTGCCCCGCAAGCATAAGTGCAAGAGGAGGCACGTGGACTCCCCTGAGTCCTTAACTGAGGACACGGACTTGGAGGAAGGGGAAGGCTCCCCAAGATCACCCCCTGAGGATGTCTCCTTTGGAGACATCATGGAGATGCTGAGGATCAGAGGTGGGTGGTCTGCCCCCAAGTCTTCCTCCGACAAATCCGTGTTTCTGGAGGCATTCGAAGCAGGCTCGTCTACCTCTTGGGTGTCCCCTCCGGCCGACCCCTTGGTGGACCTTATTACCACCAGGGCGTGGAAGGATCCGGACACCGTGGAGCCAGTACCAAAACGCCCGGACAGAATGCTAAGTCCCCCCTCAGACCGGTCGCACTGGAGCAAGGGCCCCCCCGTAGATGCCATGTTGACGGCGGCAGCCACGAAGAGGGAACTAGCTCAGGTGAGCCCTAGTCCATCCACCGAGCAAGGAGTCCCGCTCGATGGACCGCTTAGGGAAGCGAGTTTTTAGTTCAGCGACCTTCTCGGTAAGGTCTCTGAACTATATGGCACATGTCATCAGAATGCAGCGGGATCTTATCAAAGAATACGCTGCCTCCCCCCTGAGTCCATGTCGGCGGAGGACAAACAATTTTACTCCACCCGAATGGCCACTCAGAGATCAATTTCAAATACCTCTATGCGGCTATTGTCCCACGCCACCGAGGGAGCCGCTAGGGCTAGCGGAGCAGGCCTAGTCATGAGACGTCAGGCCTGGCTCCGTCATTGTGACTTTGCGGAGCCTTTTAAAGCGTCTTTTGCGAATGCCCCTTTCGATGGTTCTGCCCTGTTTGGCAAAACGGTTCACGAGACACTTGTCCAGAGCGAGAAAGACGGGAAGACGTTGTCTGCCATCGGAGTCTGCTTCTCTGCTCCCCTGCGGTCCTTTTCGAAGAACCAAAAGGGTCAGAAGAAGATGTGGTTCCGGAAATCGCAACATTCCCAACCCGCTCCGGACAACCAGTCCTTCCGTGGCAGAGGAGGACAGGGAGGACGCCGCCCCAGGGGCAGAGGGGCTCCGAGAAACTTTGGGTCCAGAGAACCTTTCTCTGAACGGCCCACGCAGCAACCCTGAAGTGTTGCCTGGCTGCTCCACTCTGGAGGCAGTCGGGGGGCGCTTCTCGGAGCACCTAGCGGCATGGGAGTCCATCATGACAGACCGCTGGGTGCTTCAAATTATATCCAGAGGGTACAAAATACCATTACTCTATGTCCCCAAATTCAAGAACCTCCCCGATGTACCACCCGATCAGATGGAGGCCGCAGCCGCAGAAATTCAGCAGCTGCTAAGAAAAATAGCCATCCAGCCCGTCCCCCAAGACCAGCTTGGATTAGGGTTCTACTCCAGGTTCTTTTTGGTGCCAAAAAAGACGGGGGACTTGAGACCGATTCTAGACCTATCCCGCTTGAACCTGTCGGTAACCAAGGAAAAATTCCGAATGGTCACTCTTCAATCTATTCTCCCCCTTCTAAGGGAGAACGATTGGATGTGCTCTATAGACCTCAAGGATGCGTACTACCACATTCTAATGGACAGACAATCCAGGAGGTTCCTCCGCTTCCGGCTGGGAGCCAGTCACTACCAGTTCAGGGTCCTTCCCTTTGGCCTCACCACAGCCCCCAGGGTGTTCACCAAGGTATTAGCAGTGATTGCGGCCCACCTGGGACTCCAGGGAATACAGGTCTTTCCGTACCTGGACGACTGGCTCCTGACCGCCCCAACAAGGCATCTACTTTGCTCAGCCAGAGATTTCTTTCTCCGCCTAGCCCCACAGTTAGGCATCACCATCAATGCCGACAAATCCCTTCTGGCCCCGACACAAGTCATAGAATTCATAGGAGCCAGAATAGACACCAGAGAGCTACGAGCCTTTCTAACGTCCGAGAGACTTCGGAATTTGCAACTCCATGTGCGGGCTATCCTCCAATCAGAGACCCCCACCAGCGGAATTGGTCCTGAGGGCACTGGGCTCCATGGCGGCAGCGATTACGCTCCTTCCATGCGCCCATCTAAACATGCGGGTACTTTGGTCCTTTCTGTCCCTTCCTCTTCACCACCCCATTGCTGTCAGCAAGGCTTGCAGGAGGGCTCTATTATGGTGGCTCCATGCTTCGGATCTTCGTACGGGCCGTCCCTTCTGCACCTCTCCCCCTCTCACCACGGTGACCATGGACGCCTCCTGCCTCAGGTGGGGGGGCATTATTCAGGCAGGGCGGTCCAAGGCACGTGGAACGATACAGAGACCTCCCTGCATATCAACGTTCTGGAGATGAGAGCGGTGCTGTATGCGTTGCAAGCATTTCAGAATCTCCTCCCCATAGAAACTATTGCAATTCAGTCGGACAACATGTCAGTTGTCTGGTACATCAACAAACAGGGGGGAACCAGATCTTACCCTCTATGCCGCGAAGCCATGAGAGTGTGGGAATGGGCGATCTCCACCAACCGCTTTCTGATTGCAACGCACATTCCGGGGTGGACCAACATCCTAGCGGACAAACTCAGTCGCATCCTTCTTACCCTGTACGAGTGGTCTCTCAATCCACTAGTAGCGAAGCAGATATTCGCAATATGGGGGCAACCCTGCTGCGATCTTTTTGCGTCTCCCTCAAACACCAAATGCGGCAATTTCTTCGCTCTGATTCCCCCTCCAGGGGAAACTCCAAGAGACGCTCTGGTGCATGCTTGGCCACCCGGTCTACTTTATCCCTATCCTCCTCTACCCCTGATGCTGCAACTCTTACAGAAAGCCTCGCGGTTGGGGAGCAGGATGATCCTCATTGCCCCATTCTGGCCTCGGCAAATTTGGTTCCCTTACCTGTGGTCTCACCTAGTGAATCCTCCTTGGATTCTGGATCCCAGTCCGGATCTAATCTCCCATCCGTCGGACTTACCGACCCCAAATCTGGACAATCTGAAACTGACAGCTTGGTTGCTCCAGTTCCACTCCTAGTTAGGACTCCCGGTATCTCTTCACCAGTCAAAGCCATCCTTGTGGCAGAGCATAAGCCCTCCACCAGGAATGTGTACCGCAGTAAATGGAAACGTTTCTCCATCTGGGCGGAGCATCATGATCTAGATCCCTTTACGGCTCCTCTTCCATCCATATTAGACTTCCTAACCAAACTTTTTCAGGAAGGCGCTAGTTGCTCAACAGTCAAAGTGCAATTGGCAGCCATCTCACATTACCATGTGGGACATGATACAGGGCCTTTGATGTCGACCAAGTTGTGTAAAACCTTTCTCAAGGGCACCTTCTTGCTTAGACCCCCTATAAAAGAAGCCGTACCACCGTGGGATCTTTCACTAGTTCTTCAAGCCTTGACTGCTCCACCTTTTGAACCCGCTGCTTCAGTAGATCTCAAATTCTTGTCCTGGAAAACAGCATTCCTTGTAGCCATCACTTCTGCAAAAAGAGTTTCGGAGCTTCAAGCTCTTTCTGTGAAGCCTCCTTATTTGATCTTTCACCTGGACAGAGTGTACCTCAGGATCAATCCCTCTTTTCTTCCCAAAATAGCATCAGAAACCAATATAAATCAATCCATAAATTTACCGGTTTTCTTCCCTAACTATCAGAATAAAGGAGAGTACAAGCTGCACTCATTAGATGTTCATAGGCAGCTACGCTTTTATACTCATAAAACAGCTGGTCATAGACAATCCGACCAGCTGTTCGTTTCCTTTGCCAAATTCAATTTGGGGAAAACAATATCAAAAGTATCTCTATCACGCTGGATTTCTCAATGTATCCTATTAGTGTACCAAGCCTCTGGGAGACCCGCACCTGAAGGAGTTTGCGCACATTCCACTCGTTCCATCTCTACTTCTGCGGCCTTCAAGTCTAGAGTCCCATTGGATGATATTTGTTCGGCAGCCACTTGGGCTTCATCTCATACCTTTATTAACCACTACAAACTGGACGTGATTTCTAGAGGGAGAGCATCCTTTGGCTCTGCGGTGCTTTGCAATATCCTTCCATGATGGCCACCCAAGGTTCAGGTAGCTGGGGACTCTGTCCCACAGGTTGCTGACAAATGAACTCCCTACTTCAGATTAAGAAGTTATGTACTCACCATAACGTTCCATCTGAGTAGGTAGCTTCATTTGTCTGCAACCATCCCCCCCTCCTTCCCCCTGGCCTTCGTCAGATCTATCTTAGTTGGATACCCATTTTGGGTATATATTGAGGGGCAAACTCGATCTGAGGTCATGGAGGGTTAGCAGGGGATTATGGGTGAGGGGAGGAGCTAGGAGCTCGGATCCATTAGCTTGAAACAAGTTCCCGGCTCGGATCCGATATCGGATCCAAGACCCACAGGTTGCAGACAAATGAAGCTACCTACTCAGATGGAACCTTATGGTGAGTACATAACTTCTTATTTCAGCCACATGGCTTCTGAATGCCCATGACTTTTTAAAGTCTTTATGAATGCATTCAAGCCAATAAAGCCAAACACCATTAGTTGTGGACATGCATGTTTAGTCCTTTTTACTGACCTCATACGTGGATTGTTTGGCTACACTTCCAGCTGATGCCCATAAATACTAAGGTGCCTGCAGAGTATCCCAACTAACATCCAAACAAAAGGGTAACGATCACATAGACCAACTAGGCATATTGAATGGAGTGAACTGCAGACCATGTACCTCTCCTCATTGCTACTTGCCATTTAATTCATCGTTCATTTTATTTGTAATTGCTCGTATTCTGAAGGAATGGAATTGTGCATGTAAATTTTTAAGCAATAGCCACAACTACCATGACAGTGCTGTAAAAAGGAAGCAGTTTGCTTCAATCTCTTACTTTAGACCTTTTTCTGTAAAGTATATGGCACTTTTCCTCATGTTGCCAGGTAAAGATTCACTGTTGTTTCCATTAGTAGTTGGAAATGTATGGTGGTGTGCTTGCGCGTGTGTTTCTATATATATGTGTGTGTATATATATATATATATATATATATATATATATATATATATATATATATATATATATATTATATATAGTGTGTGTGTGTGTAGTTGCAGTCTGTAAATGCAAACTTTCAAAAGAGTGAACATTTTTTTCACTGTTTTTCAGCCTGTCTGCTGGCTGCTTTACACACACGTTTGTAATAACAGTGAGGTCTTTGAATTGGTCCTTTTTCTGCTGTTGTGTGATCTTGGAGTTGGTACATATACTTAGCAGGAGGTGAGGGGTGCTGGTGGGCTTGCTGACTTACAAAAAACATTTTTTGTTAAATTTTTTGAGCTTTGAGCTAAAAAGATAATTTTTTCTTCATTTATTTCAGCATTCAGTATGTGATGGTATGTGCACATATACATCTTGTTTTATTAGCTCATCACAGTTAATGTGAGCAACTTCTTTGCTTTGTTTAGGATCTGAGTAAAAGTCCTAAAACAATGAAAAAACTACTTCCAAAGCGTAAACCAGAACGAAAACCATCGGATGAGGAGTTTGCACTAAGAAAAAGTAAGTCACAGTTCAGAGAGTATAATAATTATGAATTTTGTACACTTAGCTGTTCAAATCTGGTAAACATACTTAAGGGAAAGTTGGTTCATGTTTATTGTCAGTCTTTTTTTTTTAATACATGTGGTCATGTATTCGTTATAGTTTATAGCTACACACTTGCTGCAGTGCTGCTGTTCATTTGTTATGAATATTTGTTTTGACCTTTCAGGTGCTTCAGTATTCCTCTGTAAGTGTTAAGCCAAGCTTTGCCTAAGTTGGTTTATAGTGTTACCCACAGAGTATTGCAGAGGTTCATATGGAATTGCTTCAGCAGCTGGTACCCATGGCACAGCTGGGTGAACATTGTATTTGTTTCACAGTCCTCTAATGTGTTGCAGGATTCTAAACCCGAGAGTCCAGAAATACCCCATTGTCTTATTTCCTTGTAGCCTCTTCCTTTTGCACCGTGTTTGTTTAAACTGTTTATTTCTAGGATCAGATAACACAACGTTTTGTTGCTAAACTTTAATATTGTACTGAAGCATTGCAGACTTGAGAGTTTTCATTTTAAGTAAAATATGGATTTTATCTACAATCATTGCAAAAATAGCATACATAAGACATATCAACCCAAAGGTCAAAATGAAAAGTACGTAGGCGAATGAGAAATAGAAGTATTTCAATATGAGAAATAAGCCCCATCCACCCTATTATATGGTGGAGGTTGCACCCCACCCCTATCTAGTTAATGTAATCATCTTCAAGGTCAACTTCTCTTGCAGGCATAAAGCATGTTTGCTGAATTATGCAAACCTTGAGTTTGCAGAAAACTCAACAGACTGACATATTCATATTCACTTGTATTTTATGATTTTTCTCTGTCTTGTAGAACTGGTTTGTCCAAGCTGAACAAATACCATTTATGTGTAGGGGATTAGCTTCTTTGGAAGTTTGCAGCTGTCATTTGTGTGTGTGTGTGTGTGTGTGTGTGTGTGTGTGTGTGTGTGTGTGTGTGTGTGTGTGTGTGTGTGTGTGTGTGTGTGGTGTAGAAATGTATTATCCTTTTCATTCATATATCCAGTCTGACTGTTGGGTCTTAGAGCTGCATGCCAGGTCCAATGCTGGCATTGCTGTTGCTCCAACTTTGAACTCCTCAAACCTTTCCCTTCTCCATTGCGTCTTTGTTTTCTAGACCAGCTTCCCTCAGATCTCATGTGCTGCCATCATGCTAAGATATGATGGCCGCAACTAAGTGCCCCACTACCTTTCTCAAATATTTCAAGTATTCTTTCAGTTTTTCCTGTGATTGTTGCTAGAGTTTACTCAGTATGTTATTAACACAGTTTTAGTGTCAATCTTTTAACTTTCTTAGTACATTTTACTAAATATCAATCTTTAGGACCAGTCATGGGGGGGTCTTCTTTCATCTCCTCTACCTTAGGCTGTTCTGTTTTGTATTCCATACAGTCTGTACTGCTTGGGTTTTAAATTTTACAGTTTGCAATTTAATCAGGAGAAAGTGTTTTCTTCTCAGCTTTGGTGCCTGTTGGTGTTTGGTGTCTGTATGTTTAGTGGTGGGTGAATACTGTTTTTCTGTCGTGCTCTGTGGTAACTTTTTTCTGATGAACAATAAGGAAGAAAGGAGCTTTAAATTGTGCTCAAAGTGTGGGTACAAAATATCCCCCTGGATGGCCATGAGATGTGTGTTTTCTGTCTGAAAGTGGAGCATATGACATCAGACTGGTTCATCTGCAGGTACTTTGGGGAGAGGTCCCTTTTGAACAGAAAAAGTAAACTAATCTTGAAAGGTCTTCCTTGTGATCTTGAGGGAGATGGGAACAAGAGAGGAAGGGAGAAAATTAACTGCCATGAAGAGAAACAAAGATCCAAAGAAAAGTGAGGAGGAGGAGGCTTCATTATCGATGATCAAGACTTTGGAAATGGTTTCTCCATCCACGTCAGATCCAGAACCACTACCTTCAGCTCTGACTCTTTCAAAACCCAACTTGATCACCAGCAGGGCAACTAAGTTGCCATAAGAACGAGTGGGAAGGGATCCGAGAATGCCGCCTCCTTCATTTTCCTCAGTGTAGTGCGTTAGGTTGATTTGGACGTTTCTGACCTAAAGCTGGATCACATGATGTGGGCTTTTTGAGGGAACAGATGGAGATGAATGTCATTCCTTCCTTGCTCAGTCTCAAGGGTGGAGAGGACAGGTAATGTATTCCTAATCCTTGCTCTTCCTCAAGCCCATCTCTCAAAGCCACTGTACTGATTGGTGCTCCTACCTCCAAGCTGGAATTCCTGAATTTGTCCCACTCATTGTCAAGGTTTCTGGAGCTGGATGAAACTCTTATGTCGACTTCAGGCTGAGTGCTCAATGCCATCCTTGAACACATTCCCAGTTACTCTCTATTTGAATTCAGGGTCCTTGGCCTTCAAGAAGTTGTGACAGATTCCCTGCTCAGAATCTTCTATGGTGTCAGAATTGTGGACCGTCCCTTTGATGGAGTTGTTCCTTCTTTGGGTGGAATGGTATCCTGGCTGGGGGAGGTGGGGGGGTGTTCCTCAGGCCCAGTAGGCATTGGCTCTACTTCTCATGTCATAGGAAGGAAAAATGTTCTTCGTGTTTCACTGTTGCAGTCATCACACTTGGGTTATCTGCCTGCAGGTAGCCCTCAGTTGGCCCGAATACCAGAGACTTAGTATTTCTGCATCGGTTGCTGTCACTCCAGGTCTGACATCAGGTCATCAGGAGTATAAAAGCAGGCAGCCAACACCATTACATCAGTCTTTCTTGCCGAGGAGCATGAAGCAAAAGCAGTTCGCATGAGTGCCGGTCGGCAGCTACCTGAGTTTTCGTTATCTAATTGAATTATCCTTATGTCTTCTAAAGCAAAGTACCCCATTGGGGATCCTTTTTTCTTGCACTAACCGATGTCAGAAAAAGTAAACAATTGTCTTGCATGTGGAAAGCAAATACCACACAGATTTTCATTCTTACTGCATCACCTGGTTAGGCCCAGACCATGACGTCCCTCGCTGTCAGTTTTGTGCCTTGTTCAATGTCCGAACTATTTGTCGTCCGGCCCTTATTGTAGCTAAGTACTTTACTTCTCGTTCTCTGTATTCCAAGATGGCTTCGGTAACCCATCCGACTACTGATCTACTGAAAAAACGTAAGGATAAAGACAGAGACAGACTGCACAGGTCCAAAACTGCTGATGACGCTTCCGTTAAGCTTGTCGCCAGTTCGCAGGTACTTAGTGAGGCGCTTTTCAGCCCCTGATACCCGCTTTAGTGGATTTGCAGGCCTCTACCGAAACTCGTTCAGAGTCCGGTATGCTGCAAGACTCTTCTTCGATGGAACCTGCGGATGTCTCTACCTTGAATGTGTCCGGGGCCACTGAGCAGGCACCGGCTAATGAGGAAGTTCTTTGCACTACCGATATTCGACACAAACCGACGACTTATTTTGCATCTTCAGTTCTGTCTAAAACTACTGAGTTTCTAAGGCAAAGAGTATGCACTACACCTAAAAAATTGACTACCCAAACTCATGCACCTGCTTCCTTGCCACAACATCAAATGCTTAAAATGACAGAAGACCTTATTATGTTGATTAGGGAAAGTCAGCCTTCCCCTGCTAAGAGAAAAAGAGACTTGTCCCCAGCAGCTTTAACAGACCAAGAATCCGACGACTCTGAGGTATCTGATTATGAAGACATGCCTTTATCTACTTATGAGGATTCTGATGCAGAGGAATCTGTTCCCCTCGGCTTATCCTACAGAGGATTTTTCTTTTGGGGAAACCTTACATACTTTAAGAGAGCGTTTCCACTGGGAATGCCAAGACTATCCTCAGTCCAAAAAGAGACTCAGAGAATTCCTAGACTTGCCATAACATAACCCATTAGCAATACCCCCAGTCGTGGATGTTGTGGATGATGTCTTTATGGAATCCAATTTAACTCCTGATATTTTACCCCCTGCTCCTAGGAAACCAGACAGGTACTACAGAGTACCTGACTCTGACAAATTCCTTTTCAAAAATCCTACTGCACACCCAAAGGTCATCTCCCAGGGGCTTAAAAGTATCAAAGCAACTACAGCTAAGAATCCCACCCCTTTGGACAGGGACTCCAGAGCTTTAGACAGATGGGGTAAGAAAGTATACACCTCTGCAACTCTTGTCATTAGGGCTTTGAATTGCCAGTTTCACATGCTAAAGTACCAACAACATATTATGGAACTTCTTAAGCAAAAAAAAAGCTACTTTTACAGACTGTGCAGAAAAAAAAAGAATTACAAGAGCAAGCATACATTGCAGTGTGACTTTGATGCCCTGGAAGCATCTTGCAGGGCAGCAGTCACTGGTTCTGTACTGAGGAGGCATGCTTGGCTTAAGGAGCAAACCTTGCCAGACCATGTCAAATCAAAATTACTAGACACTCCTTTGAATAAGGACAATCTGTTTGACACCAAAGCAGAAGAGGTTCTACGCAGACAGTCAAAGATTTCTTGCAAATACAGCTTCCTAGATTCAGTAGGCATTGCTCCTCGAAACACTGGTATTTTCCAGCCCCCTCAAGGCCATCTCAAACTAGACCTAGGGGAAGCAGACCCCGCAGACTACAATCTCAGGGTATGCAGAGATCTAAGCAATGGAGTGCCTCCACTTCAAAAACAGGGAGTGCTAAGCCACCCCCTTATGGGAAGAATTCCCAATGACTTCTCAACTCCACTCCCCACTTCTGCCCAAACTGCTTGTGCCCCTAGGAAGAAAACATGCCCATCATGCAAAAAACTGGACTTCCATCACCAAAGACCAATGGGTCCTCAACATTATATCCCAGGGGTACAAATTTTACTTCCACTCACTGCCAACCCCGAAAGGGTTCCCAGGCCTTAATCCAAACCAGTGGGCAGAGGCAGAAAACCAAGTTCAATCCCTGCTGTCTATAAGGGCAATTCAAACTGTTCCTGCAGAACAGATAGGTCAAGGGTTCTATTTCAGACTTTTCCTGGTACCCAGAAAAGAGGTCACTTGGCGCCCAGTCCTGGATCTTTCCATCCTAAACACCTTCCTGGTGGTACCAAAATTCAAAATGCTCACCCTGCAGCAGCTTCTTCCTATGCTGGCCAAAGATGCCTGGTTAGCTACCTTAGACTTAAAAGAAGTATATCTGCACATCTCTACAAGGGACTCATGCAGGAAATATCTACGCTTCAGGGCAGGATCTGTGCATTATCAGTTCTCTGCACTTCCCTTTGGCTTATCCACTGTTCCCAGAGTATTCGCAAAACACCTGGCTCCAGCATTTGCCTACTGCAGACAGAAAAATTCAAATTTACCTGTACTTGGATGATTGCCTGATTCAAGCAGACGGTCGGCAAATGCTGTTGCAGCACCTGACATTTGTAAAAAAATCTTCTAACCTCCCTGGGGTACACCATCAATGAAAAGAAATCAAAACTAGTGTCCAGTCAAAAGATTATATTCCTGGGAGCAAGCTTGGACACAGCATCCCAGATGGCATTCCTTACAGCAAAAAACAAGTCTATCTGACAGACTACTTCAGTCAAATGGCCACCAGAATCCAGCTGTCCACAAGGAAAATCCTGCAGGGCCTAGGGTTCATGGTCTCATGCATCCTACTAATTCCATATGACATACTGCATATGAGGAAACGTCAGTGATACTTAAAAAGTCTTTGATGCCAGCATTCTCAGGACTTGGAAACCATCATACCCTATTGTACCTTGTCTAAGGACAGAGTTTCTTTGGTGGGCAGCAGCATGCAACCACAACAAGGGGCTACCCTTTACTTTACCCCATGCCGCCCAGACCCTAACTCCCCCTGGGGGGCACACCTGGACGACAAGTGCATTCAGGGCCACTGGAGCCCAAGTCAAATTCATCTGCACATAAACCAAAAAGAGATGCTAGCTGTGCAGCTTTCAGATCCCTACTCTCACCAGGATCTGTGCTAATAAAAACAGACAGCACCGCAGTTATGTGGTACATCAACAAGCGGGGGGGGGAACCCATTCTTACCTACTCTGCAGGCTAGCCATAGGTTCATAGGTAGGTACTAGGCTATTGGCCCTAGGGCCTATACAAGCCTAGCCAAAAAGGTACCCAGGCTTTCGCCACCCAAGAAAATTATTTTCTTCTGCCCCTGTCAAGCAGAATCACAGAAGTGATCCCTGGGGTGAATTTCCTATTACCCATCCAATCATTAAGATTTTTCTTGAAGAGTGCTAATAAGGAGCTCTGTTTGACATAGATAGGTAGTCTGTTCAAGAGTATGGGAAGTCTCTGGGATAGGAATCTATCCCTCCAGCATGTTCTGTTTATTGTGATGACACGGTTTAGGTCCCTAGAGCGTGTAGCTCAGAGGGATTGGGATTTCTTTAAGTGGAGCATGTCCAATAGCTCTGGGTTTGACATAGCTTTGTATGTTAGGCAGATATCGCCTCTGAGTAGGCGATAAGCGACGGAGTAAAGCTGGAGTTTTTTGAGACGGTCTGCGTAAGGCATCTGTTTGAGGCCAGTAATCCTCTTTGTGAGGTATTTTTGCTGCCTTTCCAGTTGTTGTAGATGTCTTGTGAGGTACATACCAAAAGGGGCGTTGTACTCTATAATGGGTCTAATGAGTGATGAGTAGAGGGGAACAATGACCTATTTTTTTCTGGATGAGAAACCTTTTGTGATGAGGTGTGCCACGTAGAAGGATTTTCTGACCACTGTGGTGATGTGATTATCAAAGGAGGGACTACTGTCCACCTGTGTCCCAAGGTCTCTTATCACACTTTCGGTGTTAAGTAGACTACTGCCTATGAGGTCGTTCATGGGTACAGAGTTTTTACCAAAGGGGATGACCATGCACTTTTTGGCATTGAGCTTGAGATCATGTCTGTGACACCAGGCATCTGTCTCAGTGAGGCCCTTTTGTAGGATGTCCACATCGTTAGGAGTTTCGATTATGGCTCCTAGTTTGCAGTCATCTGCAAATTTAGTTAGCCAAAGACCTTCTGTGTTAGCCTGTACTACAGAGAAGTAGATACCAAACAGGAGAGCACCCAGGACTGAACCCTGTGGTACTCCACTTGTCACTGGTCTAAAGTCTGATCTGGAGTCTGCTACTTTCACAGTGTGGGTTCTGTCAGTAAACCAGTTGGCAACCCATCTTGTGACATAGGGATTTCTACCTAGTTTAGTGAGTTTATCTATAATTCCAGAGTGGGGGATGGTGTCGAACGCCTTGGCGAGATCTAGATAGGCTGTGTGAACCACCTTACCCTTATCTATGGCTTTGGTCACTACTTCAAAGAAGTCTATCAGGTTTAGGAGACATGATCTGCCTTTTACAAACCCAGACTGTGTGGGGTCCAGAGTTTGGAGATCTCCAATGTCTTTGTTTATGAGTTCCATGATGATACGTTCCGTGGCCTTGCAGACGAGGCTCGTCAGGCTAATGGGGCAGTAGTTCCCAGGATCTGTTGTGGCCCCCCCTTTGTGGAGTGGGATAACTGTCGAGGTGCGCCATTCATTGGGCACAAAGCCTGAGGTGAGGCTATGATTGAACATGGTACTTAGGTGGGGTGCCATTTCATTCTGTAGTTCATGTAGAAGGCAGCCTGGGATGTTGTCAGGTCCCATGAATGCTGTGTTCTTGGCTTTGGAGAGTGAGGTTTTTACCTGTGCAGCCGTGATTACAGGAACTTTGCATTCTTCCGGTATAAAGATGGGCCCTTTAGGGGGTGAGAGGGGGGTAAAGTTAGCACTGAACCTATCTGCCAGGATGTTGGCAATATCATTTGGTTCTGTATATTTAGTGTCATTGTACTGTAACTCAGAGCAGATCTGAGTGCTGCCATCGAGATTCTTGACATAGCTATAGAATGCTTTGTGGTTGTCTTTAGAATCAGTGGCAATTTTGTTTTCATAACTAGCTTTGGAGGATTTTATGAGGGATCTCAGCTTTTTACTGATGCTGACGAGGGAGTTCCTCCAATCGTGGGATTTTACTCTTTTTGCAACAGTTTCTTTCTTCTGTTGTAGAGTTTGTTTATGGCAAAAGACCACCAGATTGGCTTCCTTTTTTTGGAGGATAGCATCTTGGCTCTGTTAGGGATAGCACGATCCATGCACTCTTGTAAGTGCTTATAAAGTGCATTTGTGTAGGATTCAGCAGTCGTACCTCTATTGTCCATCTGCGTGGGTGTCGTGAAGTTTGCCACTTCTGTCTTAAGAAGCATGAAGTTGGCTTTGTAGAATTTTTTTACGGTTGTTTTCCTAATGGGGGTGGGAGCGGGATGTGGATTTCTAGGGTGATTAGCTTGTGGTCAGATCTGACCAACGAGGAGCTGACCTCTGGTGTGGAACACCGGTCACCCATGTTGGTGATGACCAGGTGTAGGATATTGCTGCCCCTGGTAGGGGTGTGGATAAGTTGATCCAAGGCGTTGGAATTGATGATTTCCAGAAAACGTTGAACAAAAGAGTTGGTACATGAGTAGTTTTCCCAGTTAATGGTAGGGTAGTTGAAATCACCCATTATCAGAGTGTTGGGTTGTACCTTAATATTTTCCAGTGTATCAAGAAAAGAGGAGTGGGAATCCTGGGGCATGTTGGGGGGGTATGTAGCAAGCTACAATCTGGATTGCAGTTTTGCCCAGAGTTAGTTGAACTTGGATAATCTCGGATGCATTATGCTGAGTCAACTAGCTTGGAGGTGTGGATATCCTTAATGAATATGGACACACCTCCACCTTTAGTGTTTCGGTCTGGGTTTGGTGGCCGAAAGGTGTGGTATGAATTATAGCCTGGTAATGCAGGGATGCTCTCTGGAGCTTTGAACCAGGTCTCTGTCACTGCACAGATGTCAGTGTTCTCGATTTTAAGGAGTGCCTCGAGTGAGTGCAGTTTGAGGTTTAGACTTCTAGCATTGCATAGTATTACCCTCAGATTTTGCTTCCTTTTACCTGTTACGGTGGTGAATTTGTCATTTGAACCTTGTCTAAAAAAGGCACTATAGGGGTGGCAAGAGCCTTTGCCAGTATCCGGAATCCCAAGGGCGACAGGTACAGGCCATCTCTGGCAAAGCAGCGTGGTCTGTTGATCATGTCATCCCAGACAGACAGATACTGGATTCCCTTAGAATGACACCAGAAGCTTAGCCAATTGTTAAAGTCAATCATTTTGTCCTTGTACTGTGGTGTCATTCTGGGTGATGGCAGGATGCTACTCAGGGCTAGGGTCATACCTGCCTGGGCTACAAAACTGGAGAGCTCCTCCATGTCTCTTTTCATGTAGTCCAGGGAGGTACGTCTCAGGCCATTCACACCAACATGGACAATGACAGAGACATATTTGTACTTGTTGTGGAGTGACCTAAGTGTGTGCGTTATGTGGCGGATCCTGGCACCTGACAGGCAGCTGACAGTAACTTTTTCCTTGTTTAGCCTGGTGAGTGGAACATCAGTGTGCCTGACTTTAGTGTCACCTATGACTAGAGTGTTGGGTGCGTTATGCCTTATGGGCTGTAGTTGAGTGGCACACTGAATATGTGGGCTATGTGTTATTTGGCTTGTGTTGGGGGGGGTGGAGGTTGCTTGTATTTCTGCTTTGGAGGTCTCTGTTGTTTGGGCAGATTTGTACTGAGAGCCTCCGCGAATGTAGGTGTGTGTTTTGTGCTTCTGTGTGTGTGTTTTGGTGGTGTAGGTTTTGAGGGACTATGTGACGAATGTGGTGCGGTGCAAGTGTTTACCTTCTCCTTTTGACTGTCGAGGCCAGTCTTTGGTGAAGAGAGCTTTGCTTCCAGTTTGGCTATATATGTGCATCTCTCACAGGTCGTAGTGTTGGGTGGTAGGAGGAGAGGGTTGTCTGTGTACATGAGGCATTGCTGCATTGTCCCAAGATGCCCAGATTCATCAGGTAGACAGGAGAAAACACCGGGAGCTGACCTTTAGACATGCCTGAATAAGTGCTTATTTATTAAGTACTAAAAACTTTTTTCCTCTAGACAAGTGAGGAAAGTTGAGTGCTGTAGTAATTTGTAACTTATTTAGTGCTTACTATGAGTTCTGAACAAGTGCTGAGCTCAAAGAAACAGATGAGTGCTAAAACTAAAAAGCTGGCTAGTTGCAAGGGAAATTTTGAAGAACAGACTTTATGGTGCCAGGAATAGTTTAACCCCAGTTAAGTGTGTGTGGGGGGGGGGGGGCTTAGGAGCTAACAAACAGTCCTGGACACAGCAAATCCGTATCTGGACAAGACCTGCCACAGGAAAGGGGAGGAAGCTAGCTTAGAATTTTTTTTTTTCAGTAAAGTGGAAATGGAGAAAGCTGGAACAGAAGTTAATTCAACGTTAAGAATCTGAGTGGGTTGGCCTTCACAAGGGTCCATGGCCCTGTGGAATATGGCCTTGGACATGCAGGTCCATCTGCAAGCTCAATTCCTGCCAGGCAAACAAAACACACTGGCAGACTTGAGCAGAAATCTCCTAGACCCACACGAGTGGCAACTAGAGCTCAGAACCTTCAGCCTTCTGATTCAGAAATGGGGGACCCCAGAGGTGGATCTCTTTGCCTCCCCCTGCAATCATCAGCTCAGCAAATTCTGCATCAGGGCACCTCACAGCAGGGCCTGGAAAGTGAATGCCCTGTCCTTCCATTTGGTAAACCTCTCAATCTATGCATTTCCCCCTCTGCCCCTTCTCTCAAGAATATTGCTCAAGATAAGACAGGACAGACCAAGGACAATTCTGATTGCTCCGGACTGGCCACGCCAGCACTGGTACCCACTCCTTCTCAGCTTGTCACCGGTTCCACCCTGGCACCTACCCAAGAGCCCCCCCCCCCGCTCACTCAGCAGGGGAGACAGATCTTGCATCCACAACTGCAAACCCTAAATCTTGCAGCCTGGCTTATTCCTTGAATTCTCCGCCATGACCAGCCTAAGCAAACAGGTACTGGGCATCATTCTTGAAGCCAGAAGACCCAGTACAAGGAAATCCTATGATGATAAGCGGAAAAGGTATTGCTCCTCGATTCAACTTAAAGGAGAGGACACAACTTTGCCCTCCCAATCTCTAATCCTGGATTACTTCGCAGATCTACTCCACAGAGGCCTATCCTTTTCCTCCATTAAGATCCATGCCTCTGCCATCTTGGCTCATTACAACTCTAAGCCACCCCTATTCTCTCACCCCCTCATCAAACAGTTCCTGAAAGTGGCAAACAACTTAAGGCCACTAAGGAGAGCACCCACTCCTGCTTGGGACCATAACTTTGTACTGGAAAAGCTCAATCTGCCCCGTTTTGAGCCTGCAGCGTCAGCAGACTTAAAATTCCTCTCTTGGAAAACAGCATTGCTCCTGGCCATCACTTCAGCATGAAGAGTGTCTGAGCTACAAGCACTTATGGCCGTGGAACACTTCATCATTTTTCATTCTTACAGGGTCTCTCTCAGAACTAATCCTTCCTTTATGCCCAAAGTGGTGTCCAGTGTGGCTCTCAACCAATCTGTCTATTTGCCAACCTTCTTCCCTAATCCTCAAAATAAAGGGGAAAGGATCCTGTACTCCTTGGATGTGCACAGACCGCTCAGATTCTACCTGGATAGGACTAAGCTCTTCAGGAAATCTGACCAGTTACTACTCAGTTTTGCACCAGGGGCAGAGGGCAAGACCATTTCAAAACAGATAATTTCCAAATGGATAGCACATTGTATCCATTTATGCTAAAAACACCATGGGAAACCAAACCCTCAGGGGGTCAGAGCACATTCCACTAGGGCAACTTCTGCCTCTACAGCATTCCTCAGGGGAGTCCCTACCAGGGGCATTCTGGAGGCTGCTACCTGGAGTTCTGTACACACATTCACCAAGCATTACCACCTGCCTATATTTTCCAAATTCAGGGCGGGTTTTGCATCTGCAGTCCTGGAGGGCATACTAGCAAGCCCAAACACTTCATGACTACCTCCACCCTTTCTACAGCTTTGGGATTCTACCCAAGTGTGATGACTGCAACAGTGAAACACAAAGAACATAGTACAGTTGTGTACACTTACCATAAATGTAGCTGTTCCAGTGTATTCACTGTTGCAGTCCTGGTTTCCCTCCCTCCGTCCCCCTTTCTCTCTCTCTCCTCTCTGTGTATACTACTTACCCCCCTTGCAGGGGTATTGGTATTTACTTTTTACTGGCAGAGATTTTTCCACCATATCATAGCTCCCTGTTGGGGGGCTTCTAACATTTGTGGCAAGAAAAACTGATGTAACGGCGTTGGCTGCCTGTTTTTATACCCCTGACGACCTGACGTCAGACCTGGAGCAACAGCAACCAAAGCAGAAATACTAAGTCTCTGGTATTCAAGCAGCTACCTGCAGATAACCCAAGTGTGATGACTGCAACAGTGAATACACTCGAACATCTACATTTATGGTAAGTGTACACAACTGTACTTTTCATCTCCTTCAGGATTTGATAAGCATTCTTCACAGGTCACAGCTCCACCCTGAAACATCCCTGCTTTCCTTCTTAGCCCATGAATGCGTCCAGTGGTCAGAGTTGAGACTTAAACCTCCAATGAACAGCACAGGAGGTATCACACTTCTCTGAGGATTTAGATAACCCACCGTCTGATGTGCTGAAAAAGGGGGCATGCAAAAAGGAAGTATCTGCACTTCTTATACAGAATCACGTACTGTTGACTCTGAATCTGATGACGGATAGGGTTCCCCTCATTCTCTCCTTGAGGATGCTACATTTGGGAAAGTTCTGATTCTCTTACACCAAAAGGGTATCTATAATTAGTACAGAAGTAACACATGATCCCTTCTGACTTGCTCCCAGGATGAGGATGTCTTATTTGAGGCTTATGACTCATTGCCCTGTATATTTTGGGTGCATCACCCAGCAGAATGCTTGATCATTCTAACTGTGCAGAAGTCATGGCAAGATCACAACTTGTGTGAGTCAGTTGTTAAAAAGGTTGATAAATTTTGAGTTCACCCACGGACAGGCAATACTAAGTAAAGGAACCCTTGGTGGATCCATCATTGTCTCAGTTGCCACTTAGAAGGAATTGACTAAAAATATAGCTGCAGTCCATCCATCCACTCGAGCTCAAGTCAGTAATCTGACTAGGGGAAACAGGAGTGTTTTTCTGGCACCATTGTGGTCAGGGCCCTGAGGTACAGCACAAATATCAAAAGACTCCAGAAGGACCTAGCCAAGCATGGGCTGGACACCCTGAAATAGCCCTCTTCACTGGACTTAAGAAATAAACATGAAGCAACCTTGAATACAGTGTACAATACAATATCACCAACTTCTTCATACATCTCATACATAATGCAGCCAGTGGAGTGGGTTGAGCAGCAGGGTCACGCATCTGCATGTGGCAGCTTGCCTGGCTCTGATTTTGTGGGCAGTTTCAAAGCTTATATTACCAGCACTCCATGTGATGGATTATCATTGTTCAGTCCTACTGTCAAGGAATACATAAAGAAATGTGAGCAGGAGTGAGATTTGCAAATCCCTAGAAACCATGCAGTTGAAACAAAAACAAAAAAAAAGCCCAAGTCTTTATATTTCTGAAAGTCAAAATGTCCTCCCTTAGACTCCTCTTCTTACAAGGGTGGCAGGGGCAGAGGTGTGACCCCTTTATGTACACATAACTAGCAGTTGTCATAGTCTGAAAACCAAGAATTTCTCAGGCCTATTTCTGTTGGACAGCAAACATGTCCCTAAAGGGCTGTACCCATCTGCTCCCCTCTGGAGGCAGTTGGGGGTTGCATATCCCGCATTGTCACCCTGTGTGGATGGCCATCATGCAGAATGCCTGGGTGAAAGAGATAATGTCCAAAAACTATTGCATACCCTTTTTCCACCCACTTTCCCAATCTTGTGGCTGCTCCGAGAGGTACCATCCCACTAGATAATTGCAACAGAAAAGGAAGCTCAGTCCTTACTAGAAAAAAGATCCATTTAGTAGGTCCCACCAGACTAGTGAAGGTGAAGTCATTACTCCAGATTTTATTTATTTATTTTTTTGGTCTGAAAAAAGTAAGGACATTAGGCCAGTCTTGGACCTCAGTTACTTGAGCATGCTTGTAAAGAAGACCCCATTCAGAATGGCCATAGTGCATTCAGGTCTGCCTTGCCTAAGGAAGAACAACTGGGTGTGCTCTCTGGACATTTAGAACACTTACATATCAAGCTTTCCCAGCATTTATGAGGTTTATTCAATTCCGAGTAGGAACCATTCATTCTCAGTTCAGAGTCTGCCCTTTGGTCTCACTGTAGTCCTCTGGTTTTCACCAAGTGCATGGCCAAGGTCGCAGCTCATGTTTGACTTCAAGAGCCTAGGGTGTTTCCATATTTGGACAATTAGCTTCTGGCTACCATAGCAGTGGAATCCTTGCTAAAAGCCAGGAAATTACCTTCTGTACATCTGTCTGTCCTTGGGAACCACCATCAGTATCAAAAAGTCTCATTGAGATTCAAATCACTGTTTACAGTTCACCAGCTGCCATCTGATCACTGTTCGCCATGTAGCATCCTACTGACATTTCCAAAGGCAGTACAAGATTCTACAGTTCCACAAACCTTGAGCTTATCTGTTCCTGGAGGTCCTTTCTTCTGGTATTTTGATGGTTCAATTTGCATTATCCCATGAAGGTGTTGTAGTGGTTACTGCACAATCAGTGGTCTCAATTGACTCACATTCTTGGATTCCCTATCATTTTAACCATTGCTTGCAGAAATCATCTTCTTTGGTGAATCTGTTCCCCATTCATTCATGCAGGAAAGCCAAAGGTAATCAAGAAAGCTTGTGTTGAGTCAGCTGACAGGACTAACAAGAAACAAAGTATAAAATAATTAGTCCAGATTAAAATCACTTTAGCTAGCTAGGAGACTCTCTCTCTGTCTGTGATTCCCTCCTTGTGGGAGGAATAAATAAGCCTTGTTGAAGTTTAAAGCGGTTTATTCAGTTAAGTAGATGCACGAGTGTTCTTGTCACTCAAGCTGATTGGGATCCTCCTTAGACATAAAACCCAGAAGGATTCCACCATCTGCAACAGTCTTTAAAACAAGAATACTCATCCGTCTATGTACTTAACTGAATAACCTACTTAAAACTTCAACAAAGTCATCTTTAATCCTCCCTAGAACACCTAGGACATCATCCTTGTTTTGTTTTTAAGAGCACCAGGAATGTCAGGGACTGCAATTTCAGAACAGTGGAGGACAATAGAGGAACTTAGCCCTGTGGCCCCCTTTTTTGTACTTACTGCATCTACATCAACAAGGGCTACTGCTTTTGCCTAGTATTCAGGAGAAGAATCAACAGCACTTTATTCTGGTAATTGCAACATGGTGGTTGTAGCATACTATACACAGTGTACTGGTTGCAGTTGTCTTTACGTAGGGAAAACTGTGACCAACTTCAAAATCAGGGTGCTACACTTCCTGTCTGACATCAGACTCCTGGTCCTCAAAAACCAACTAGCCAAACACTGCTATGATTTCTTAGGCCATGGAGGTTTCCACTTCCATATCCAGGACAAGCTCAATATGGGTCCACTCAACAACAAAAATGCCATTCTCAAAAATATGGAGTTAAGCTGGCAGAACAGGCTGGATGCCCACGACTAACTCAAGCATTTCCATCAAAAGTGTACTTTCACTCGGGAAACTGTACCATAAATCATACAGCTGAAACGGCTGTACTGTTTAACCCAGGACTTGGACAAAAACTGGTAATTAACTCTCTACTTGTTGCCATTACTATGAAAAAGCCAATCAAGAAAGTAGATCTGTTCATTAATATAACTAACTTGGTACAGTTTGTGTGGTGAACTAGTAACACAGGAAGCAAGACACTTTTTTCTGATCTCAAGATATAGACAAACCTAAGCAGTAACTGTCAGGAGTTTTAGAACAAGAACACTTGTCCATCTTACTACTTAAACTGAATAAACTAGTTGAATCTTCAATAATTTGTCTATTCCTCCCACAAGGGGGGTATCTGAGAGAGAGTCTTCAAGATCTGCTATCTAAAATTATTTCATCCAGACTAATCCTTTACATTCACTCACGCAGGTAGATATTTTGTTATACCTCCTCCTTGACTGTAGGGACGTGGCCAAGAAGGCTAACTGAGAACAGCAACTGGTAAAAGCTCTGTAACTGAAAACTTTTCTTTGATAGAAAATATAATCAAAAAGTTAAAATTTGGATAGGTGCTGATTGTGAAAATAAAGGTAAAACTTGGCTAGACTTGTTACTAGGGTTATTAGCCTAGTACCCTCCTATGATCCTATGGAGACACTTGTTAGCTAATTTTATTCACTAATAGTCAGAGAAAAGATTTATAGCTTTAAGTTCTTCAAAATCAGTAATTTTCCTGTCAGAATTTCAACTACTTGGATAAGATAGAAGGGACTTCAACATGAGTCACTGATGAAGTGGTACTCAAGAACATGTAGCAATATTTGACAATGATTATTCCAGTAAAGTAATGAGTAAAAGAAAATTGTGTTCACTACTAATCAAGGAACTTAAAAAGAACAGTACTGAAGCCAGTTCTGAAGGGACCAAAATATTTGACCCTGATGCGGGATCTACTTTTGTTAACAATAAAATCCTTAATAATACTGAAGAAATGTAGTCAAACAGTATGACAGTAAAGAGACAGAGTGAGCTGAATTCCTGGAAAACTGCTTCTAAAATTATAAAAACTTAAAAACAATTGACTTTTACTTTCTGATTGCAGGATTTTTATTTTATGAAACAATAGATTTACCCTTTAAGTAAAAGGTTTGTACTGGACTATAGGCTTCAAAACATATGTATATATGTATGTATTTATATTTTAAGCTAAAACATTTTTCATGATGAGGATTAAAATAGTTTGTTTTACTGTTTTGCTGTATTTACAGTGAAAGACCGTATATTTCATTTAACTAAACTTATAAGTATATTTCCGAATTTTAAGCAAATACTAACTGTAAAAGAATGCCATTAAATGGTAAGCAATAGAATTGGTAACCTTAAGACTATGTAAGTTAAGAATTGTATTTTATTTGTTCATCTTTGCTTAGTATGCACATTTCTGGGTTAATTGAATTTCTGAGTAAAGTAATATGCTAATTAAAATTGCTGGCGATTCTGTTTTTTTTTTTTTGTTTGTTTGTTTTTTTTATATTCATTTATTTATTTATTTATTTATTTATTTGTTGTGCTGTTCCTGAGTAACGCATTCCTTTCATAGGTCATTTATGAAGCATGTAACACTTAAAGCTTGACACCAAAAGAATGCTCCCAGTTGAGTCAGAATGCTGGCTTCTTGCTTGTCTTACTTCCCACCTTGAGCTGTTCTGAAGAAAATCTAGATCAGAGTTCATCACTAGTGTCTGTGAAAACAGAAAGGAACTTTCTTTTTCTTTCTATTTTTCAACAGTATATGTGAGAAATGTACTCTTTTCTTAGAAGTGAAGAATTGGTAAAACAAAAACTATAGTTATATTTTTATATCAAGCTCTTGCTGACATATAATTTGCTTATATTTTGCAGAATGTTAATAACTTATGTTGTAGTGTTACTAACTCTCACTGTACATATTAATGAAAAAAGTAAAGTTAGATGCTCGTTATTGATTAGAACAGCTTAAAAGAACTAAGAAGAATTAGAAAAATAAAGAGGGAATTAGCATCTTTTATGTGATGTGAGTTGTCATTTTCAAATGCTGTAATCAAATTCTGATGTCAGGATGTTAAACCTAGATCAGAACAGCAGTTCAAAAGGGTTAAAAATGCACATTCAAATTAAACAAGCAGGGATTCATTATATATATAGTCAAGATTGCTTGTAACATTAGAATTAGTAAGAATGTTATTAATAATATGCTTATGGCCAAGGAATGAAATATCTAAAATGTAAGATTAATCAAAGACCAGTATCAGTAAGCTAAAAAATATATACACGCAGTATAATTTTTAATAGAGTGTGTTTGATGGAAGATTTTAAAAGTAACGTGTTATATAGAATAAGGTAGAATATTAGTGGAAAATAAACAGAAAATATATTTAAATAAACTTTTTATGAGAAATATGTATATTACATATACCTCCATATGGCAGAAATGTGAATGTACAAGATCCCATGTAATTTACATAGAAAAATATATATAAATTTTAAAAATAATCTGAAAGTTGAAGCTTGGTCATGTGAAATGTGAAGTCTGGTTATGTGAACATTGAAGATTTGTATGTGTTGTATGTTATTAGATTTACTAAGAGTACCTGAAATAACTCGTTTAATAAGTCAGAGCTGAAATTTGAGTGTTATATTGCAAAATCAGTACATCCATTTTAATACAGAATGTTTGAACCCTGGAAGGAAGAATGGGATTTGAATTAAGCACATTGTAATTTTTAAATGCAGTATAGACTGCATATATTTTTTGACTCCACAGAAATAGCAAGGCATTCTCTTCAGCTGCAGTAATGTACATATTTTTATGAAATAGTTTAATAAGCTAAAGGATTTTTAAATATTTTTATATATTAAGAGTGCTGGACAACTTTGAGATGGACACTTTTAAAATTAATTCAGAGCTTTTGTTCTGTAAAATATATGTATATATTTTAATATGATGAATATATATATGCATTGATTTTTCCTTTTGTATAATAGTATGATGAGATTTACCCATCTCCTGTAAATTTATGGCTATCTTATCTCTTCAGGTCCCACTTTGTTTTACTTAGTTATTTAGAAATTTAGTTAGAATAATGTTGAATGAATGAATAATTTATAAATATTTAATGGATAATTTGTACTATTACATAGCTCTATAGTACACTGTTTCTTGGATTGTCTAGTATTCATGATTAATAGAAGAGGATTATTAAACTTTAATGTAGTAATGGAATAGTTTTAAATGGCAAAAATATATAACTAAAATAATAGTCTCTATTATTTGTGAGTTGTATATAATTATTTGTAAGTCACTGTAGCTGTTGGCTAGTTTTTTATGAATCTTTAGGTATTGGTAGTGTCTGTTTGATAGGCAAACTAGGAACTTTGGTATCCATGGTAGGTAGTGTTTTATTACCAACATATACAGTTGTAGTTGTAGACTTGTCTTTTTTTATTTATGAGTTTTAGTAGTTTAGTTTTTAGAAAAGAAGATTTGAAAAATGTGGAATGATAAGATAGTGAATGCGTTAAGAGTTTTGTATATAATTAAATTAATATGATGGATAAATGTGCCTTATCTTTTAAAGAAATCTTTTAAATTACACAGTATGGATATTTTTAATGAATTATCTAATATAAATAGAATAAATAGTGGCAACAAAAGAAATCATTAGTGAGATATCTAAAATTAAATAGAGGAGACGTATTCTTGCAAGGGATTCATTTGATAGATAAAGATATACAGTATTTAAATAACTTCGTTTACAAAATGTTATCATCTTCTTTTAACAAAAAGATGAGAGGAACTGCTATACTTTGGAGGAAATCTACTGTAATGCCTACTGTCATGGAATCCATTAATGATCCCAAAGGAATGTATACATTTGTAATAAGTAAATATAATGGCAAACTCTCTGTACACTAGCTAATTTTTACTGGATCCCTAAAATAAGTACAAGAGTGATTAAAGATCATTTGAACTTACCACAAAGTCATTGGAATGGTAGTTTCCTAGCGCGAGTGAATTGTGCACCATTTGACTTGCGAATGTGCAGCATTTCCATTAAGGCAGGATCAGAGGTTGCTCTGTATGCAAGGCACAGGTTGCCTGTGAGTAGTCTCTATGGTACAGAGTATAGTGACAGTGATTTCAGTCTGTCCATGTAAGACATGTGCTGAAGACCCTGAATTTCATTGTGAGAAACCTTTGATATCTCTGCAGTTGCTGCAGGTTCTTGCTTAGGTACATACCAAAGGGAGCATTGTAGTCTATTATTGACCTGATGAAGGAAGAGTACATAAAGGATTATAACCTCTGTTATTCTGGAAGCTATGCCCTTGCTTATGAGGTAAGCAACGTAGAAGGCCTTCCTTATCACTGTGGAGACATGGTGATCGAATGTAAGGTTGCTATCAACCTGTCTGTCCAAATCTCTCACCACTGATTTGAAGCTTAGAGTGTTATTAATATGGTAACCTGCAGGGGCATTGCCTTTGCCAAAGGGGACGATAATGCATTTTTTTTTTGCATTGAGTTTAAGACCATGACTTTGGCAACAATCATTGCTTTGCATAAGTCCTTCTTAGAAAATGTTGACATTATTTGGGGACTCAGTGACTGCTCCCAGCTTGCAATCATCAGCAGATTTTGTCAGCCATAGACTGTTTCTTTTTGCCTGTACTTCTGAGAAGTAGAACAATAGGGGCCCCAGCACCAATCCTTGTGGAACACCACTTGTAATGGGTCTGCTGGTAGAGGTGGAGTACCCTATTTTGATTGTATATGTTCTGTCGTTGAGCTAGTTTGCAGCCCACCTGACAGTATATGGGTTGACCCCCAGCTGGGTGAGTTTTTCAGTGATGCCTGAGTGGGGATTGTGTCAAAGGCCTTGGCCAAGTCTAGGTAGGCCGTATGCACAGATTTACCTTCATCTGAGGCTTTGGTGAAGAAGTACACCAGGTTCAACAGACAGATTTCCCTTTAACAAAACCAAACTGGGTTGGGTCAAGTGTTTGAAGGTCTCCTATATCCTTGTTAAGATCCATGATGATTCTGTCCATGGCCTTGCAGATAGGGCTGGTTAGGCTAATGGAGTCTGTAGTTCCCAGGGTCGGTGGATGCACCTTGTTTGTGCAAGGGTATGATGGTACCTGTTTTCCATTCAGCAGGGACAAAATGATGTCAGGAACAGTAAAGTCAGTACAATTATATGGATGTTTATGCAATGCATTGGTGTAGATCCCAGTATAGGTGCCCTTGCCATCATTTGGGGACAAGAGCTTTGACAGTATTAACGTCTTATCATAAGAGGCTGTAGTTGACTTTGGAGACATTTTTTAGCCTAATTTCTCTTGGGGGGGGGGTGATACTATCGTTACTTTGAAAGAGAGTGATTTATGATCAGACTTCTCCAGGGAGGGCCGCACTCTTGTGGTGGTACACCATTCTGCCATGTTGGTGAGTACCAAGATTAGAATGTTTATGCCCCTTGTGGGGGTAAGGCATTTGAGTTAATGTAGTCCAAGAACCTTTTGGCGAGCAGGGGATTTTAACTGCATATCTAGTATAGAAGATACAAGTGAACAGAAGAATGCTAAAATACTGGCATTTGCTAAAGCAGTAAACAGATGGATTAGTAATAATTTAGCTGATTTACTAGTGAAAGCAGAAGATAAGTCATTGTTCTTCACTTATTATTCTTGTGTGCACAGGATGCAAACTAGAATTGGTAAGATGTATGCCTCTATTGATTTACCTAACTATCCTTTGTCCTTTATCTGATCATAATGCACTAAGTATGATATATTAATGGAGATAAGGAAATTTCAGATTTTTTATAGAATACCAAAATATGATGACATTAAATGAATTTAAGAATTACCTTAAGAAACAAACTGAGAATGTTTTATCTTTGATCGATAATAGTCAAGTTAGTGAAGTCATACTATGGGATTCCTTAAAATGCATATTAAAGGTAGAATGGGAAGATGGGTTAGTAATAAAATGAAAGAGTGAGATAAGGAGTTGTTAGAAATACAAGATGAAATATGCCAAGTGAGGGTTGAGCAACAAACAAATTAAAAATTAATGACAAAATATCAAAACAGTTTTAACACATAAATTGGAGATAGCTTTAGAAAAAATTAAATTATAGTTAAGTGATGAGTTCAAAACATCTACATAGATTAGCTAATCAAATTAAGGTGTTGAGCAAAAAGTTGCAAATCAATAATATCCGAAATCCTCACACTAATAAGCTTACATCAGACTTAGAGGAAATTATTATTATTTGTCTTTGTTTACCGGAAAAGTCCAAATGTGTAAGACCCATTTTCAGTGGAGGCCTGGGGAGAAAATCTCCATTTTTTTACATTGCATTATAATTAGTTCCAGTTAAACACAGAGTAGTTACTTTTCTGTATACATTTATTCACATATTACATTTATACGTTGTAAGATTTTACAGAGCTAGTAAAGAGAAACCCCATATGCAACTTAGTGGATTGTGCAGTGTTTTGTATTTATTTAATGTAATTTATTTTATATTTAATTATTTTTAGTAGTGTGTAATATTTTTTTTAAAAAAAAGTCAATGAGGATCTTAATAAAGATGAAAATAATAATTTTGATTACAAAATTGGCAAGTATTTAAAGAAAAATGTTAATAAGCATATTCGCCAAGAAATATCTTTGGTAAGTAAGCCTGTTAGCTGATAGAAGTTATACAAGCTTTTAAAAAAGGGAAAATTGTAAAACTCTAGGGTTAGATGGTTTAAGTATGCAATTATATACTCTGCTGCTGTTAAATATTTTGGAATTACTAAGTGATGTTTTAAGGATAATTCAGTGTGACAAAATAATTCCTTCCTTATGGAAATTTTCTGTAATCTCACATATACTTAAACAAGGAAAGCATAATAAGTTAGTTTCCTCATATAGACCTATTTCATTATTAAATGTAGACTATAAGATATTTTTGCTACAAGGTTAAAATATATAGTAGATTACTTAGTAAAGATCAAACAGGATTTGTATTCAGTAGGTTAATGTATGCTGTTATAAAAATAGTAATAACTATCTTAGATTTAACAAAGGGAATAAACAAGACATTGTCCCTAAATAGCTTAGATATCGAAAGAACTTTTGATTCTGTAGATTGGAACTACTTATTTAAAACTTTAGAAGTGTTTGTATTTTCAGAACGGTTTATTAGAATATTAGGGTCTATATTAGAATATCGAAAGATGTAACCACACAATGTTTAAATGTCGAACTGTATTCAGCGAAAGCTGAAAATATCGAAGCAACAGAAAACCAAATTTTTCCTAGGGAAAGAATTTGGTTGTCCATTTCTGTTGCTTCGGTATTTTCAGCACTATGGTGGAAAGTTACGGGTTGTGTTCAGGTAAGTGTGCGATTGAGTGTGGATTAGGTTAGTTAGGGTTAGGGTGCGGGTTAGGTATGTGTGCGATTATGTGGATGTGAGGGTTAGGGTGCAGGTCAGGTAAGTGTGCGATTGTGAGGATGTGAGGGTTAGGGCGGGGTAGGTGAGTTAGGGTTAGGGCGCGGGTGAGTGTGCGATAGTGACGGACCTTAGGGTTAGGGTTTGGGTTAAGGTAAGTGGATAGTTAGTGGTGTGTGTATAGTTTAGTGTAGGGTTAGGTGTAAGATTTTAGGTGTATGTGTGTGGATTGCTGTTTGTTTGGTGTGCTTGTGTTGTGTGTATGTGTTTTGGAACAGCGAATTTTTTCCCTAGGAAAAAATTCGCTGTTCTGTATGTTCGTTGTTTTCAGCTTTTGCTGAATACAGTTTGACATTTAAACATTCGGTGTGTACATCTTTCGATATTCTAATATAGACCCGAATATTAAAACCCTGTGTACAGACTTCAAATCGTATGTTAAAATTGAATCCTACATTTCTCAAGGATTCACTTTAAATAAAGGCACAAAGCAAGGGTGTCCCTTGTCCCCTGTACTATTTGCATTATCTGTTGAACCCTTAGCTAATAGTGTAAGAAGCAATAAAAAAAATGATAGACTCTCAGTTAACAGAGTTGTCAACTTAAAATACAGCTTTTTGTAGATATTTTTTCTAACTATAGGAGATTTAAATTATTCAATTGAAGAAAAACATGAAATTGAAAAGTTTCAAGAAGTATCACTGCTAAAATTTAATAATAATAAAATAATACAACTGAAACTAGTGTTAAATTGATTACTAGATGGTAAGTTTAAATATAAATATAATTGAGAAAGAAAAGAACTAAAATATTTAGGAATACAAATTTATCAAGATGTGAGTAAGATTATTAGTAATTTTGAAAAAATAAGTGTTACTTCTTATTAAAAATGGAATGAATGTTAAATCTTTTGAGGATAGGGTACTAATTAAAATGATTACATTACCCAATATTATACATATATATTGCATTTAGTAGCTTTAATACCGAACAAAAAATTTTAAAGGAAATAGAAAACATGTTAGCTTCATTCTTATGGTATCCTAAAAAGCTGATAATTTCTTATAGAAGTCATATAAGATTATGGAAGTATGATGGTCTTAGCTTCCCAGATGAAAAATCTTATACTACTGCTGCAAATTTTAATTCTCTTATACTTTGGATAGACTCAACTTACACTAGTCAGTGAAAAAAAAACAAACATTCAGCAACAGATTATACTAAATTCTTGTAAGTTTATTAAATATGATACATTAGAAATATGTAACAATCCTTTCGTGCGGTTAACAAAATTTACCTTAGAAGGAAATTCATTTCAGTCTTTAGACTCTGCATATATGAAATAGTCTTAAAACATGTACAAAATATGTTTTTGAAACTCATTAATATCAAAATGGAAATTTATGTGCTTTCCCATTACATGTACCTCAAGATTTAAGGAAACTCAGAACAATGTTAAAATGAATTTACTGAAAAATAATAGTTTAGTATTGTGGTCTGATTGCTTTTAAAAAGGAAAAGCTGAATCACCAGAATACTTAATGAAAGTCACCAGAATATTTAATGAAAGAATATAAGTTGGATGATTCTGGTAACCAGTTAATATTATCCATTAGAAATTAAATTAATTTGTAGATAATATGCATGAAGAGGAACAGAACACTACTCCCCCATTATATGAATATATGAATACTATCATCAAAGATAGATTTGCCTAAAAAGGAAGCTCATCCAAGTTATACAAGTTAAATTGTAAATGATTTTGATACAAAATTCTGGAACTTTTTAGATAGTAGTGTAGTGAGTGACTCAGTAGATGGTTAGAATAAAACCTTTTCTTAAATCAGTTAGTCAAACTTCTTTAAGTTTGTATTGGAAAGTTTTTATGTGAAAATATATACATAGAATGTTACTCCCTGTAAAAATCTCATTAAGTTTAGTAAAATAATCTCAGTTTGTTGGAGATGTAGTAAAGATGTAAAAGCTGATTGGACACACATGTTTATAGACTGTGAACAATTAAATGTATATTGGGAAGAGATAAATATGTATTGTAAGATTTATTCCATTGATAATATTTCTGCTGCAACAAGTTAGTCATCATTGCATAGCTTTTCTAATTCAGCAAGCCTGATTTGGTTTTTAAATCTAAGGCTTCCTTTGGGGCCTCCATCCTCAAAGGATTCTTTTATACCACCACCCAGGAGTTTAAGTTACTGAGAATTCTGATACAACAGTCAGATGGGATCTGCAGAATGAAAAGAATGTGGATATTAATGTCAGTAGTGCAACAGGCAGCACTCGCAACTTTAGGGCAGAAAGATGTGGGTTCTATTCCCACACCAGTTAGATTGATTGCTTAAGGGAGTACTGCACTCCTAAGTGTGTGCCATCCTTGGTAAACCGAGGTTCCATCTGGCTGAGTTGGTGGTAGATAAGGTGGATGTAAAAGATTCCTCAGCACCTGTCAAAAAGAGTGGAGGAAATGCCTCAATGCCCTGGCCAAATTTCCCCTAGTAGCATAAATACCACCTTGGGTCTCCCCCAAAGAAGAGGCTGCTAGCCTAATGGGTCAACAAAGGATAAATAAATGAATAAAATTATGTACTTAACACTGAATCCTTTCATTTCCATCCATCTGAAACAACATCCCTCCCCAACATCCCCTCTACCGTCTGCTGTTTGAGGATTCTGAAGGAATGGTATTATGTCCTAGTTCTTTAGGCAACAAACTGAGTTTAGAGAGGACAGATGCATTCCATGAAGAAAAGGTTTGGGGTGCTGGAGGTTAGAACACTAGTGAGGCCAGTGTAAATCTGACAGGTGGCTGAAAGACCCAACGCTCTTAGCAGATTGATGGGAATGAAAAGATTCAGTGTTCTGGAAAATTCATAACTTCCATTTTTAAATATATGCATGTGCACATGCTTAAACATACACATATGTATGCCTTTACTTGGTAATGATAGCATGATATTTAAAATGGATTCTTATACTTTGCCTTAGGTACTGCTGCACTTGAAGAAGATGCCCAGATATTAAAAGTAATTGAGGCTTATTGCACAAGTGCCAAAACACGTCAGACTCTTAATTCAAGTAAGTGAGCCTTCTGTTTTGTTCACTTGTATTATTGATACTAATATTTTTTGTTACAAAGGAATCTAGTAGGAAAATGTGAAGTAGGATATAGAAAATTTTTATTAATTTAAAACCATTGCCAAAAGTTAGATAAAGTGTCACTTTGTATTACATGCTGTGGTAGATAAGCCTAAACACGTTTGTACTTCTTGTTTGATCTTTTTCTGCCATTTACCTCAGCAGCTCTCTGTAGAAGTAAGCAGATAAAGAGGGATCAGGCAGATCACTATGGATTTTTTTATTTTTTTTCTGTGTATGATATCTTCTCTTTAGTCAGAGTGAATTCTGAAGGCTCAAACTAGAAAATGTAGTTCTGTTTGCTGTTCTTCTACTTGAATGTTATAAATAGAATTACTAACAGCTGAGAAGCATTTGACAAGTGTGGTTACAATCCTCAGTGATATAGCTGCTTTTGATATTCTGTATGAGCTTGATGCCAGATTAACAACTGTTTTACTGCATGGTAGTAGTCTTGGTCATTGTGTAATAGGAGTGTATTCATCTGTTAGGATTTGTTAAGTGCTAATCAGATATTAGGCAGCTTGAAAGAATGCATTAAAGTGAAAAAAATGACTGTACTGCTGCAAGTAGTAAAGGAATTTCTTGAAAGCCACCCACTTATTCTGGGTAAAACATCCCAAATTCTGGTACGTGTTGTCCTTTTGCACATGAAAATTATGACTAAAGAAACAGGCTTTGCTTTTGATCCTTTGCCATTGAGAAGTTCCTAAACCGTGTAATTGCTCATATCATGCTTTCCTTAATGTGTGAGTGTCTGTATATAATGTGTATGTTTCTCATTCTGACTGTGACTGCTCTTAGTATGTATGTATTTATGTGGTCTATTGTTGTAGTGATGTACAGTGTCTGATGGCCAGAAACTTGTAAAAGGGAATTGCAGTTAAACATTTAATGTGTTTTACCTTTTTTCAATAATTTGGAGATATGTAAAGGTCTGAATGATGGTGTGCATTTTGTCATTATAATTGTGTTGTCAGTAGCACAGCTCATGAATGACTGCAAGGGCATAGCCAACCATCATTTTAATGCCATCCATTTGTTAACCAGGTAGACCCACTGGATACGCGGTCTCTCCTTTTCAGGAGTGACGTGGGAATAATGTCTGGTTAAGTAACTTGCTCAAGTTCACACAGTAGACAAATAAGGGTTGAAGAAATCAAACCCTTACTATAGGAACTGCCGCTCACAGCCTTAATCCTCTGTGCCAGCTACCAGACAAACTATTATATCAGCAGAATCTGAATACTTTACTATAATGCAAAAGTCACGAAACAAGCATCCTTCTGTAACAATGATGTGTCTGTGTACAACTGTGTGAATTTGAGCCCTTAACCTTCCTCAGTTACACTGTGAAAAGCACTTCATTTACAGGCTAAGCTATGAAAGTGAAACCATATACAGATAGCAAATAGATTTTAAAATAATTTATTTTGGAGTGAGATACAGTTGTGTATTTCATTATTATATTTTTAATTTCCTTTTTTTTCTAAAGTACCTGGTTGCGTTTGAGTGGATAGTTTACTTAAGCCTATTATTTTGATTGAATTTTTTTCAGTACTGTATAGATATATATAGAAATATATACAATTATCTGTGGTAGTGGGAACTACATTCTGTAATTTATTAAGTCAGTGTACAGTTCCAAAAATCCTGACTTTGCCCCTCTGATGCAGTCATATGTACTAAATGCTCTTTCCATGCAAGAGAGACAGTAAGTTGCTTTTATGAGTTATGTAGCAGTTGTACCTATGAGCCATACATTAGTTTCCATTTTGTAGCTTTTTAGTCTGATTTATTTTTAGTGTTGCTGTTTTAAGTTTACGTTTCATTATCTTCCTTCGGGTCCCCAATTTCCCCAGCTCCCCAGTATCAGCCAGCCATGTCAAAATTTCTTTCTTCCCATTTTTGGCATCATAAGATGGAGGGGTGACAGCCAGGGACATTGTTCATAATCATGTAAAAGGTTGGGTTTTTCTTTTTAATACTTTTCAACAACCCTTCAGATGTTATTTGGTAGACGTGGCTACACTAAGTTGCTTCTGAACAAACTTCTGTATGTGCATGGTAATCAGCTGGAGTATTCACTCTCCTTGGCCAGGCTTGGATGGCCAAGACTGTGTTTATTGGGGAGCAGTACTGGACTTTCCATATGAGCCTTTTATGTGGCAGGACTTAACCACTTTCCTCCCTTTCTGTAGGTGAGCTGACCTCGGCAGCTCAGTGCAGTTCCTTTCTGATTGTCTTCTGCAGTGTCTGACCAAGAATAAGAATGAAGTTTCAGTCAAGACTTCATCTATCTGTCCCACAGAGTCATCTGTTGCTGTTTGAGTTCTGACTGCTGACTTCTGAAATCCTTTTGATAGTGCAGCTGATCTCCATTTGATTCCTTATTCCAGTATGGTGAGAATCATTGTAAAGATTACATTATGACAGTAAAAAAGACTCCTTTATGTTAAGGTGTACTTTGTGTTGCCATTTTCACTTATGTTTTTAATTGCGTATGGTTGTGTACTGCAACCTGTACCATTGTAATTTCATAGAGTGTTAAATCACAAGACTTCAGAAATGTTCACAGCCATACTTTGAGAGTCTGTGCACTGTAACCTGCTCTCAGATTGCACATCATTGGAGCTAGTGAATCCCTTCCATGAAATCTGTTGATTAAATAGGGACTCAACAAAGTATGCAGTTACGCTTTGTATTATTTTCATTTAGCCCTATAACTCGTATCTCTTTATCCATAGTCCTTATATTTTGTGGATGCTTCTTCTACTACTTTTCTTCTTGGTTTACTGGTGGTTTCTAATGTGTGATTCTGTATTTCATTGGTTAATTAGTTAGTTTGATTGCCAAGCCCTATGACTTGCTGACCTTCAGAAAGATTAATTGCTGTAACTTCATGTTTACATTGTGATTCTCATTTTTGTATCTTTTTTTTAATAAACCATCACCTTTTTATGTAGTATCAAGATTATTTGTGAAGGAAATTAACTCTGACTTATTATGATTGTAAGAGGTAATTTCTCCATAATTTGGAAGACACTGTGTAATGTATCATTCTGTTGTCATCTCCCCAGTGATGTGTTCCAAGCATAGTTTTTCAGGTGGGAACCAGGTCATGCATTGCTTTTATAAGACTAAGCAGAGGTCACCTCAGTGTCATGTCAAGAACCATATTCTAATGACAGTTCCTAAAACACTTATTATTTATTTTTTTATTTAACATTTGTTAACCGTGAAAGCCCGACTTGGAATGAAGCCAATTTTCAGCAGAGGCCCAGGGAGAAGTGCTCCAGATGCATGTCTTTGTGACATGGCAGGAAACCAGAGCACCCAGAGGAAACTCACACAAACACAGGAAGGACATGCAGACTCGGTTCAGAAGGCACTCCAGACGAGAATTGAACTGGAGGACCTCTTGCTGTGAGGCGACAACGCTACTGCTGCACCACTACACCGTCTGTGGCATTCTGACATTTTTCAGGTATTCCAACCCAGTGAGTTTTCTAGTAAGCAATTAATATGCCTTTTCAAGTTGTTTTTTGTGGCTTGTTTGAAGGCTACAGAATGCTGTTCTGTACTAGATAATAGGTCTTTTCTGTACGTTATAAAGTGGTACATTAATCCCTTAATTGGACTGTGGTATACAGAGTTGATGCACTTTGGTCACATTTTAAATTGTCATTTGCCTTTGTCCTTAGATTTTTAATATGTCATTTTTATGATTAGTCCGGTTATTTAGTAATCATATGTTTATTGACATTGAAGATGAGGTCATAACTGATAGACATGATATTTATTTTTGTTCTCAGTCTTGAAAAGATTTTATTGCAGTAGTTGTTGCACAGACTTCAGTCGTCAGTATGCTTGGGTTATCTAGAGTCTGTTTTGTAGGTGAAAAAAATAGTCTGAAAAGAAGTGGCTTTGGTAAAGAGCCCTTTATGGTAACCCCCTGAACCACCATAACTTGTTGCATCCTGTTGCTTATCCAGTGTTTTCTTCTTGAACTGCATAAAAGTTAGCAGTAAATGCATTTCATTTGTCAGTTGTTTGCTTATGGGAGAATAATGTTGAATGATTTGGTAAGGTCAGGATGAGTAACATGCATCTGTCATGTTCTGTGCTTACCTCTTCAAAGAATGCCGTACGATTCAAACGGCAGGTTCATCTCTTAATATTGCATTATCTTAACAGAAGCTGGCTGGCCCCCTGTGTCATTTCTGATGATTTGTAATTATGACTTTCTGCATGAACATAAGGAGTTCAGACATCCGCCATATAGGTCTAAAATTCAGGAACTTCATAGCTTATAAAAGCAATTTTAGTATAAAGTTCATAGAACCACAGCATCATAGGAACTGCAAACAAGTTATGTCCAAAGACCATATGAGCCTTACCAGTGTTAACCTTCATGATGTACCTTGTGCCTCTGGAAGGGCAAAGCAGGTCAGGCTGTGAATGCACATCTGGTTGTCAGGGATTATCTTGAAGAGTGCAGTGGTGTCACTGTTTACATGGAAAGATAGCCTGTTCCAGAAGTGGTGTAAATGTTAGGTAATTTATATACATGTTTCTCAGGCATGTTTCATGTATATGTTGGTGGAGATTTAAATCCTTTGTTTGTTCTGGGTGGTGTCTACTTTTTGGAGGTGCAAGAGATCGGGGAGAGTTAGGATCACAGTGGCACAGAATTCAAAACCTAAATCTCCATCAAGAGTCTATAGGAGAGCAAGTGTAGGAACAAAGTTTCAGGCCTGCTTTAGTAACCAAGGGTATTTAGACCAATAATCATTTTAGTTGAGAACCACTGGGGCCTCTTTAGCTGTGTAATATGTCTGGATAGGTATGTGCTAAAAGTGGCATTGTAGTCTATAATAGGTCTAATTAGAGCTGAGTACAGAAGGGTGATAACTTATTTTGCTTGGATGAGATGTATTTAGATAATCAGTTGTACTAGATAGAGGGATTTCTTGCCAACTGATGCAATCTGGTTATCAAAAAAGAGGTTGTCAACCATGGTGCCAAGATCCCTGACTGCCGCGGCACTTTGCAGTGGATTATTGGCTGGACTGCAAGATGTAGACAAGAGTTGTTTTATCGTGTGTGACAATACTGCACTTCTTTTTGTATTTAATTTTAGCACTTTTTCAATACACATCTTTTTAGGATATTTTTTAAAAGCATAGTAGTAGAATTGCTTTACAATTTTATGTGATTAATTTTATGATTCTACCATTTTTTTGTTGTTGAATTTACTTATATATGTTTTCCTAGTATATACACTTGAGTGCAGAAATTACTAGTATGATACAAATCATTGACTGTATTCAGAGCAGTTTTATTTGCGTCATTGGAGGCAGTATTCCAGATGCTTTTCATATGTGTGCCATTTATTGCATCATTTCAGTTGGTATAGTCTAGAAAGGATGTTTTATTTATTATTGATATAGCAGGGTTATTTTGCTGTTGGAATAGACAGTGGTGTAGCTAGCTGTTCTGGTGCCCCCAAATCTAAGATGAGAAGCAAAAAGGAAAAAAATTATCCTTTTTTCCACAGAGAACTAAGCACTTCAGTTCTAATAAAAAAAGTTCTTCTTTCCTTTTAAACTGTAGCAAACTGCATACTATATTTGTATCAAAAAGCTTGCAACAGTTTAAGCCACAAACAGAGGACAAAAACACTTCAGTTCTCTAAAAAAAAAAAACAAATAAAACTTTCTTTTTTAAACTATAGCAAACTGCTTGCTGCAATATAACAAGCAGCTACTATAGTTTATGCCACACACTGTGCTAAGCATTTCATTTCTGACCCCAAATGAAATACCAGCATTTGAATACTGGTAATGCACTGCACTGAAAACCTTTTGGCATCTCCTGATTGCACACCCATCCCCCCCCCCCCGTATTTTGTTTTCTTTGCACCTTTTATCCCCTTTGCACCACTGTAGCTACACTACTGAGAATAGAGGTCATAGTTTTGTGATGTAAGTTAGTGACAGATGGTATAACTTGGTTTTGCCATAGGAAAGTCCTAGGCTTGTTTGAAGACATTGCCACACTTAGTTGGATATTGTATTTGCTATGAGTTTTGATTAGCATAGTTGACTAATACTTGGCATATTTGTTTGATGTTGAGTTTAGGCAGATAAGTGGGTAATTAAAATCTCCAGAAAGATTATATTTTCATTGATTTTACATCCTGTAGTGCCAGCCAAGAAAATCTTTGTGATGTGTGTAGGGCACAGATGATATAATGTAGGCTATAGTAGTCAGAACCTATAATGATTACTGTGTGAACATATTTTAGTTGTAGCCTATTTTTTATTGCTATCTTTTTAAAACAAATATTGAGAACCTGTCACTTACTTCATGAGATCTGAACCAGTGAAAGAAGGTATCTCCTGGAATTTCTAATGTCCATTTTGTATTTTTAAATTCTATAGATGCCAAAGGAGGCACCCAGAAATATATTTCTTTAAGTGAGTTTTTTTTTCTTATTTATCTTTATCCTTTTCCTGCTCTTCCTCTGAGCTCTTCCCTTTTCTTGTTCTTCACCTTTTGCTTTGGACTTTTCTACTTTTCCATAAAAAAATAGCTTTTAATCATTTTGTAGTATTTTTTCTTGTTATTAGATATTGTAGTGTCTGGTAGTGTACAGCAGCTTTTACCGTAGCTGACACTTTTTCTCTACATGCTTTTCTTGTATCTTGCTTCCTTTTCCCTCCAGGATACTAAACAAATTGTCAGAATTTAAAAAGTGTGTGGCCTGTGCCCACGTTACCAAATTCTGATGCACATGATAAATGTGTGTATTGTCTGGACCCTTCACATTTGGACACTTCCTAATCAAATGTGTGAAGCCTTTGGCCAGTAGGCTATTGTCGAGAGATGAAACAAATTAATCTTGAAAGGGCTTTTCCCACCCTCTGCAGAAGAGAGCGCTCCTTCAATTTCTTCAAAGCTTTCCTGTTCTCCTTCAGAGAATCCGCTGCAAAGACTAAGGAGAAAAACAAAGAAAAAGAGATCAAAATTCTTAAGGAAGAGGCCTCTGACTCTTGTATCTTCTTCTGATCCAGTCTCTACAATCACTAAACCTTTGGAACCAGTGCTTTTCTCAGATCCAATACTTAACAGATCCAACAGTCCTCTGAGATTCTCACAGGAGCTAGTTTCTGCTATGCTCCTTTCACCAATTTTGCAGGAGAAATAGTGTCATTATTCCAGACACACCTCTGCTGCTTCATCCTTCTGGTCGGCCAGATTTCCCAGGAGCCTTACTGAAGCAGACATGGGCAAGACAATGATGAGATTTCTTCTGTCCCAGATTCAGTTGGGGGTCATCGTGACTCCGGCCACCACTGGGGCCGAGGGAATGCTTTCTTACCCACATTCGGTAGTTGCTCCTTCTCAAATCCACCCTTAGATCCGACTTCCACCCATGCAGGTCTGCATCAGAGCCTAGGCTTTGTTCTTCCTCGACATAGATGAGTTCTCTGATTTGGTTGGCTGTGGCCACTTTGGAGCTGTTGGAGTCTTCGGGCCAAATGGTAGACATCTGCACGGACAGGGTAGGTTCAGAACCGAGGTCTTTGGTGACTTTCCTCCTTCTCAAAGCCTCAGCGTTACATCAGTTCTGATGTCAGTCTCAGATCCATCCCATGTAGTGTCCCAGGTTGAGCCTCTGTTTGGGGAGGGGACTTTGGCAGGAGTACTTGGATCCCCAGACCGATATCAAGCTCAGCTTTTGAGAGAGTACTCTCTCATTCCACAGAGAAGACTGCCCACTTTAAGTTTAGATAACATTCCTCCCCCAAAGTATCTCCTAATATCCGTAAATATTGTACTTGTCCTGTCGGGACAGCCAGTAACCAAATGTCTTGCAAAGGCTGTTGTGGAGAGATTACCTTGGTTTCTGAGTCCTCCCCAGAGCTTCCCACTGAAGAGGTGCACAGGAAGCATACATGCAAAAAAGAGATGTCTGGATTCCCCTCATAAGTCTGTCACCACTGATACTGGCTTTGATGAAGGAGAAGTTTCCCCCAGATCCCCCCTTTGAGGACATTTCATTTGGAAAAATCCTTGAACTGCTTAAACATCCATTTTCTCTAGAAGAGTCACTTTTTAGCAAGGCTTTTGGTTCTGGCCCATCAACATCTTGAGTAGTTCCCCCCATGGATGAGATGATAGACCCTATCTCTACATGGGAGTGGAAGGTGCTGGACACAGCTGAACTCATCCCTAAGAAACAAGATAAGTTCTTGATCACTCTGAAGGATCACACCCATTGGAGAAAGGGTCTAGCCATGGATTCCATGGTAATGGCAGCAGCCACCAAAAAGGAACTAGCAGATTCTGTCCATCCAGATGATCATGCATTGGACAGATTTGGGAAATGAGTCTGCACCTCATCTGCCTTCTCAGTGATGTCATTAAATTATTTGGCATGTTACACATTTTCTGAGGGATTTGACCTAAGAAATCTCCAAATCTTTCCCAGGCGACCATGCTTCCAGATCAAATGAAGTCCATTGATGCACAGCCAGCCACCCTTCCGTCTTGTTCAGTAGCTCTATTTGCTTTATCGCCTGTGCCACTGAGGGTGCATTTTGAGCAGCTGTCACAGGCATATCCATCAAGAGACATGCTTGGATGAGGCTCTGTGACTTTACAGAACATTTTAAGTCATCCTTTGTGAATGCCTCTTATGACGAATCAACACTTTTTGGCCTAAATTGAAAGGCAATAGATAGAAGTGAAAAAGAAGGTAAATCCCATACTGATGTAGAGATTAAATTTTCCACCCCTTTAAGGACCTTTTCCAGGAATCAAAAAGGAGGCAAATAATTTAGTTCTGCAAATCCCAAGGTTTTTCACCTGACATTTTTGCAGACAGAGTCCCCAGAGGCAGAGGGCGGAACTGTTATAATGGACGTTGCCCTTGTGGCAGAGGTGGTCTGCAGAACCAAGACTACAGAGATCCTTTTTCTGAGGAACCTTTTCAGTGCATATGAACGCTTGCCTGACAGCTGCACTCTGGAGGCAGTCGGGGGAACTCATCTCTGCGATCAGTAACAAGGAACTTCATCACTCAAGACAAATCAGTGCAGACGATAATAACCATAGGCTACTTCATTACCTTCTCACCTCGCCCCCTTTAGCCCAAAAAGACTTGCCGATGTTGCCACCCTCTCAAAGAGTAGCATCTGTTTCAAAAATAAGGAAGCTTCTTAGCAATTGAGTTATCCAAGAGATCCCTCCAAACCAGAGAGTATCCAGAATTTACTCAAGGTTCTTTTTAGTGCCAAAAAAAAAAAAGAGGAGAGGGGATCCAAGACCAATTCTGGACCTGAGTTACTCAAACAAATTTGTAAGAAAAAACAAAATTCTGGATGATCACGGTACAGTCCATTCTCCCGCTTCTGCAAGAGAATGACTGGATGTGCTTGATAGAAAGTCAGGATGCATACCACCACATAAAGATGAGCAGACTCCAGGAAGTACCTTCGCTTCCAGCTGTGACCCAGTCATTTTCACTTCAGAGCTCCACCCGTTGGTCTCACTACAGCCCCTGGGTTTCAGCAAATGAGTGGTGGTAGTTGCAGCTCACCTCCAACTGCAGGGATTCCAGGTGTTCCTTTACTTGGACAACTGGCTTATCACCTTCTGTACCAGGTATCTACTCATCCAAGCCAGGGAATCCTTGCTCAGTCTGTGTTCAGACTTGAGTATTACAGTGAATCTAACAAAGTCCAAACCTCACCCAACTTAGTCTTTAGAGTTCGTAAGAACTATGTTGGACACAAAGCTCCAAATTGCAAATCTTCCCCAAGCAAGGATCATATTCATTCTTCACCAAGCTGTAACCATTTTGTCGTCAGAAGCCACCAGCAAGAGGAATTTTTCTGTCTTTTAGGTTCCATGACCGCTTTAGTCACCCTAGCTCCCTTGGCCAGGTACTGCCTGGTTTCTACTGTGAACTGTTGCCTTCCAGTGGTTGATAAGACAGCAATCCGTGTCTTTCTAAGTATCTTTAATGAAGATTTGCAAAACACATATCTAGTGGTGGTTGGAATCTCCAAATGTTTTACAAGGGCATCCTTTCAGCTTTCTCTCTCACCAAGCCATGGTGGCCACGGATGCTTTCCACTTGGGGAGGGCGGAGCATTGGTTGGGAAAGATTTATTTATGTATTTTATTTCACACTTGTTGATCGGGTTAGACAGACTGAGCTAAGTAGCCCTTTTTCAGAGGAGGCCCAGGGAGAAAAGCTCCACAGTTTTACAATTTTAGTGTTAACAGTGTCAGCAGGTTACAATTTATACATACAATGGAATACATTGTATCAGAAAAATAATAGTGGAAAAAACATAAGTATACATAAGAGCAATTATTTGATACAAACATTTTCAACAAACAGTGAAAAGAATTCATAGTGTAAGTAGTTATTTCATGAGATATGTGACATCAGAAATGGAGATAAGAGATGGAGAAGGAAGAGTGATACTTTGAAGAGGTTTACGAGCTAAAATGTTTTGAAGTTTTGATGATTACATATGAATTAATAGGCTAGATCAGGGAGGATGAGTGCAGTGGCATGACCAGTGAGTTTGGAGGTACTCTCTAGTGTCAGATGTTCTTCGTGTTTCACTGTTGCAGTCATTACATTTGGGTAATCTGCTGGCAGGTTGCTCTCAGTCGGTCTGAATAACAATGTCTTGGGTCCTGCATCGTTTGCTATCTCCTTTTCCATGACATCAGGTCGTCAGGGGTATAAAACATGCAGCCAACGCCATTTTCTTCAGTCTTTCTTGCCGCACAGTGACTGAAGCAGAAGCATTTCCAAGTGCCGGTCGGCCGACTCCTGAAATTTTCACATTCAAGTTTCAGAACCGAAGTCTTCAGTTAAAGCTAAGTACCCCGTTTGGGGAAACTTTTTCTTTCTCCTTACCGATGTCAGTAAAAGTTAATAATTTCGTTACTTGTGGGAAGAAAATACCTGATAAGGATTTTCATTTGTACTGTATTCCTTGCCTAGGCCCAGATCATAATGTGCCTTGCTGTCGGTTTTGTGCTAGATTTAACCAACGCACTATTAAGCGTCTGTATATCTTTGCTTCAAAATATTTTGGAAACAGATTTAATTACCCTGAAATGTTGTTGGATAGCAATCCAACTACCGGAGTTCACAAAAAATGCAAAGAAAAGGACAGAGACAGACCGTCGAGGTCCAAAACCGATGACAAAGCTTCTCCTAAGCCATTTGACGGTTCACCGGTACTCAGTGAGGTGCTTTCACAGCCCCCGATACCCGCTACGTTTGAGTCGCAGGCCTCTACCGAGACCCATGTGGAGTCCGGCATGCTGCAAGATTCTCAGAGTATTGTACCCGCAGATGTCTCTCCCTCAGATGGGTTTGGAGCCGCTGAGCAGGCACCGGCTTCTAGGGGATGTTTTCAGGCCTCAACAGTTCTATATAAAACCGTCAGCTTCAAAAACAAAGATAAAAGCAACTTCTAAGGCTACAAAACCGACGCATGAGCCACATGCTCAGGCCTCTATGCCTAAAAAACAGATGATCAAAATGGCTGAAGACTTAATTACCTGGATCAGGGGTTCCCAACCACCCCCCTCCCCCCCCCCGATAAGAGGCTTAGGCAAGACACTGATTATGAATCTTCAAATCAGGTTTCTATTTCTTCTGATCAGGAATTTTCTGTACCACCCTGTGAGGATTCGGATGCAGAGGAATCCATCCCTTCTGCATCTCCTCCTGAAGATTATTCTTTTGGAGAAACCTAGCATACTTTAAGGGAACATTTTCATTGGGAGAGTCAGGATTTCTCGGAATCAAAAAAGAGGCTTAGGGATTTCCTTCTTCTTCCTCAGCATAGGCCTTTGGCTATACCTCCTGTATTAGACATTGTTGATGTGTTTTCAGAATCAAGCATGGCTCCTGATTCCTTACCTCCGGCTCCCAGTAAGCCAGACAGATATTACAGGGTTCCTGACTCCCACAAATTTTTATTCAAAAATCCTGCTGCTGACCCTGAAACTATCTCACAGGGTCCCAAAGGGCCTCAACAGCTAAGAATCCTACCCCCTCTGATAGAGATTCCAGGGCGCTGGAAAGATGGGGAAAGGTTTATACGTCTGCAACCTTGGCAATTAGGGCCTTAAACTGCCAGTTTCATATGCTTAAATATCAACAGCATGTTATGGGATTATTGAAACAGAAAATGATGTTGATTTCTGAATGTGTGGAAAATAAAGAATTACAGGAATTATTGCATGCAGCAGAACAGGTTGGAAAGCATACTTTGCAATGTGGTTTTGATTCCTTGGAGGACTCTTGCAGGGCTGCAGTTACTGGATCTGTGATTAGAAGGCATGCCTGGCTCAAGGAGCAAATTCTGCCTGATCATGTTAAAGCTAAATTGTTGGATGCACCTTTACAGCATGATACTCTGTTTGGTAATAAGGCAGAAGAGGTTTTAAAGAAAATGGAAAACAAAGCTAAATCTATGCAAGCTGTGAAAGATTTCTTACAATTGCAGCCACCCAGATTCAGTAGACACTGGCTTACAAAAAATTGGTCCTTTCCTGTGTCCGACAGAGCCTCACGGGGAAAATCCAGGCGCTCAAAATGCTCTAGATACCAATCACAGGGTTCTTGCAGGTCAAAGAAATGGGGTGCCTCTACCTCCAAATCTGGAGGAAACAAAGCACAACCCTACAGTAAACAGTCTCAATGACTTCCCTCTGCCATCACCAAGCACTTATCTTATGGCAGCCCCCTTAGGGGGATAAATTAGCACTTCATGCTCAAAATTGGCAGTTAATAACCCAGGACAAGTGGGTATTAAACATAGTATCCCAGGGATACAGATTTCATTTCCATACCTTGCCAATTCCAAATGGTTGGCCAGATCTGCCACAAAATCAATGGACAGAGGCACAGAAACAAATTATGTCCCTCATGGATATGGGGGCTATTCAACCAGTACCAGAACGGGAAAAAGGACAAGGTTTTATTCAAGACTGTTCCTGGTACCCAGAAAAGACAATGCCTGGCACCCAATACTGGATTTATCGATTCTGAACACATTCTTGAACATCCCAAAATTCAAAATGCTGACGTTGCAACAGCTTCTGCCCATGCTGGGCAAGAACGCTTGGTTAGTGACTCTTGATTTAAAGGAGGCATACCTGCATATCCCAATAAGGGAATCGTGCAGAAGATACCTCCGCTTCAAGGCTGGTTTTATGCATTACCAATTCCCTGCACTGCCCTTTGGCTTATCTACTGTGCCCAGGGTCTTTACAAAGTGCTTGGCACCAGTAATTGCATTTTGCAGACAAAGAGGCATACAAATCTATCCTTACTTGGATGACTGTCTCATTCAAGCAGAAAACAAGGACATTCTTCTTCAACATCTGGCATTTGTAAAAAGGCTTCTAACATTACACAATAAACGAAAATAAATCACAACTGATACCCTCTCAAAAGATTACATTCCTGGGTGCAAGCTTGAATACAGCTGCCCAGATGGCTTAACATATGCCAGACAAGCAAAGGTAACTGACTATTTACTTCAAACAGATGGCAACAAAAACCCAGTTATCTGCAAGACAAATTCTGCAAGCTTTGGGATTCATGGCATCCTACATTCTACTAATTCCATATGCAAGACTGCATATGAGGAAACTACAGTGGTATCTAAAAAGTTTATGGAGTCAACATTGCCACAGTCTGGAAACAATGATTCCTCTCATTCCCTGCCTACAACAGGAGTTTCTTTGGTGGGCAGAGGCATGTCACCAGAACATGGGACAGTCTTTCACTCTACCCCCTGCCACCCAAACCCTAACTACAGATGCATCAGATATGCTTGCGGGGGCCCACCTGGTGGGGAGATGCATTCAGGGCATATGGAGCCCAAAACAAATGCATCTGCATATCAACCTGAAAGAGATGTTAGCTGTTCAGAATGCCCCGACAGCCTTCAAGGACTTACTTCATCCAGGACAACTACTGATAAAGACAGACAACACCACGGTTATGTGGTACATAAACAAGCAGAGGGGTACACATTCCTACCGCCTTTGCAGACTAGCCATGGCATTGTGGGACACAGCCTTGACTTACCAAGTACATCTTCAAGCTCAATTCCTGCCAGGAAAACAAAATACTCTGGCAGACGACCTAAGCAGAAATCTTATGGACCCTCACGAGTGGAAACTGGATCCACAAGTCTTCAGCATGATAACAGAGAAATAGGGAAGTCCGGACATAGATCTATTTGCCTCTCCCCAAAATTATCAACTGGGCAAATTCTGCACAAGGACTTATAACAGACAAGCATGGAAAGCAGATGCCCTATTCTTCAGTTGGAAAAACTTATCAGTCTACGCCTTTCCTCCTCTGCCTCTTCTTCCCAAGGTCTTACTAAAGGTCAGACAGGAAAAAAACAAAGATGATCCTAATTGTCCCGGACTGGCCTCGCCAGCACTGGTACCCAATTCTAAGGAATATGTCTCAACTCCCTCCTTGGTACTTGCCTCAAATACCTCATCTACTGTCTCAGCAGAGCAGTCAAATTCTGCACTATCAGCTCCAAACACTGAACCTGGCAGCGTGGCTGATCATGTAATTATTCAAACAACACCTCTCAGTAAATCTGTGATGGATGTCATTTTGGAAGCCAGAAGGCCTAGTACTAGAAAATCTTATGCTGATAAATGGAAGAGATTCTGTGCTTGGAACCAAGCACAAGGAAACGGACAGAGCAAAGCCAAATATTCCTCAGATTTTATAATACTTGACTGAGATGCTTGACAAGGGCCTATCTTTTTCATCAATAAAAATCCATGCCTCTGCCATCTCAGCTCATTACAACACAGAGCCTCCCATCTTTTCTCATCCTCTGCTAAAACAGTATCTTAGAGGGGCCAAAAATTTAAGGCCTCCCAGAAGATCACCAACTCAGCTTGGGACCTCAATTTTGTGTTGGAAAAGCTCACCCTGCCTCCATTTGAACCAGCATCTACTGCGGATATAACGTTTTTATCTTGGAAAACAGCTTTCCTTCTGGCAATCACTTCAGCAAGAAGGGTTTCAGAACTACAGGCCCTCATGGCTGTGGAGCCTTTTGTTACATTTTACCCGGACAGGGTGTCCCTGAGGACCAGTCCTTCATTTATGCTTAAGGTGGTAACAAGTGTGGCTCTTAATCAAACTATTCACCTGCCAACTTTTCCACAGAACAAGGGGGAGCGGATTCTGCATTCCTTGGACGTACACAGACAACTAAGATTCTAATTAAACAGGACCAAATCTCTACGAAAGTGTGAGCAGCTACTGGTGGCATTTGCTGCAGGATCAGAGGGGAAGGCTATTTCAAAGCAGACTATTTCAAAGTGGATAAGCCACTGTATTCGTTTCTGCTACTTGCATCATGGTAAACTGGTGCCCAAGGGAATCAGGTTACATTCCACCAGGGCTGCAGCTTTTCTCAGAGGAGTGCCAACCAAAGACATTATAGAAGCTGCTACTTGGAGCTCTGTAAATACTTTTTCAAAGCATTATCATTTGCTTCTCTTCTCTAAGTCCAGGGCAGGCTTTGCCACTGCAGTTCTGCAGGGCCTTATAGCTGCTCCTAATGCTATTTATTTCCAGCCTCCCATCCATAGCTTTGGGATTCTACCCAAATGTAATGACTGCAACAGTGAAACACGAAGAACATAATACAGTTGTGTACACTTACCATAAATGTAGATGTTCGAGTGTATTCACTGTTGCAGTCCAGGTTACCCACCCGCCATCCCCCCTTTTTTCTAGAACTTCTTTTTCCTTCACTATATTCTACAGCCTTTGTGGTGTATTTGCTTTTAGATGAAGGTAAAGTTTGTGTTGTTACAATTGCATTTATAGATATATATTTTTGCTCCCCATTTGGGGGGGCAGCTGACATCTGGGGCAAGAAAAACTGAAGAAAATAGTGTCGGCTGCATGTTTTATACCCCTGACGACCTGACGTCATGGAAGAGGAGACTGCAACCGACGCAGGACCCAAGACTTTGATATTCAGGCCGACTGAGGGCAACCTGCCAGCACATTACCCAAATGTAATCACTGCAACAGTGAATACACTCGAACATCTACATTTATGGTAAGTGTACACAACTGTACTTTTTGAATTGATTTGGATGTTTGAGGGTCCTGATTTTTAGTGATAATTTGTTCCATGATATGGTAGAATTGTAGCTGTAGAGGTTTTAGCCGATTTTTGTCTTAGGTTTGTATATTTGTAGTAGGTTAAGGTAAGAGCTCTGTAGGGACCTAGTGGGGGAATATTGAGAGATTAGGGGAGATGGGCTAGGGCAGAAGGATTTCAGGTATAGTATAGCATGAATTATTTGTAGTTGAGAGAGTAGAAGCTGGTGAAAAGACAATGATGCGATTTATAAGTTTGGTGGGCAGCGAATCTGGCAACCTTTTTGTAGGCAGAGTCTAGTTTAGTTAGTAGTGTGGAGTTAAGATTGGTAAGAATTTAGCAGCTATATAGAAGGCTAGGTAGAAGGTACGCATGAGAGGGGGTTATTTTTGCTTTGTTAGTTAGAAACTTTTTCTTTTGATAAAGAAGGCCAAGTTTTTGGTGTGTCCTTTTGATGCAGTTGTTTACATGTCGATCAAACTTGAGTTGGTCATCTATCGTTACTCCTACTAGTTTTGTACTAGGCTCAACATTAATGGGAGTGTTGTTGAGGGACAGTACAAAAAATGTAGATTTAAGGTGGGTGAAGTTCTTTGGGAGAAATAACAAGAGTTTTGTCGTTTTAGGATTAAGAGTTAGGTAGTTGTCACAGAGGCAGGATTTGACTGAGTTAAAAGATGCTTGAGTTGCAGCGATAAAGTCAGAGGAAGTATCTGCAATGGTGATGACGTTGGAGTCATCTACGTATTGTACAAGGGATGACTGTGGACAGGAGGTGTAGAGTAGATTAGTGAATATGTTGAATAGTAATGGGCCAGGGATAGATCCTTGGAGGGGCTCCCATTTTGACAGGAAGAGGAGGGGAGAGAGCTGAGAGCCGTCTCACTGACTGTAGATGGTTAGTGAGATAGCTAGAAAACCAGGTAGTAGTAGAGGCAGAGAAGTTTAGGTTAGCCAGTTTGTTCACCAGAAGAGGGTGAGAGACCATATCAAAGGCTTTTGAAAGGTCGAGAAATAGGCAGGAGACTAACTTATTATTGTCTATGGCTAGAGAAGTACTATTAATGAAGGATATAAGGGCAGTTGTAGTGCTATGTTTAGGGTGAAAGCCATGTGTGAGCAAGGTTTCTTGTAGAAGATATTTCATGATTTGCTTGTGTATGCATTTTTCCAGTATTTTTGAGGGTGGTGAGAGGATCATGATGGGCCTGAAGTTTGTAATGTCAGTGAAGTTAGTTACCTTCTTTGTGAAGGGGTCTATATTATATCCTCGAACGCTTAAAAAAGCGAACGCTGATTGATCGAACTTATTTTCGCGAAACTGCAAAATATCGAAGCAGCAGAAACTCAAATTTTTTCCTAGGGAAAGAATTTGGTTGTCCGTTTTTGTTGCTTCGGTATTTTCAGTGTTATGGTGGAAAGTTAACGGTCGGATTCAGGTAAGTGTGCGATTGTGTGGATGTGAGTGTTAGGGTGATTTAGGTGAGTTAGGGTTAGGGCTCGGGTTAGGTGTGTGTGCGATTGAGTGGACATGAGGGTTAGGGTGGATTTAAGTGAGTTAGGGTTAGGGAGCAGGTGAGGTGAGTGTGCGATAGTGACGGACCTTAGGGTTAGGGTTTGGGTTAAGGTAAGTGGGTAGTTAGTGGTGTGTGCATAGTTTAGTGTAGGGTTGGGTATCAGATTTTAGGTGTATGTGTGTGGATTTCTGTTTGTTTGGTGTGCTTGTGTTGTGTGTATGTGTTTTGGATCAGCAATTTTTTTTCCACTGGGAAAAAAATTGCTGATCTGACAGTTCGATATTGTAAGCTTTCGCTTAAATTAGGTCGATCAGTCAATGTTCGCTTTTTTAAGCGTTCGATGATATAATATAGACCCTTTGTGAATGGGTATGGTGTAGAATTCTTTCCAGATAGATGGCACCTTAGATTATGGGATGGAGCAATTTTATTAAGATTGATACAGGGAGGGCAAGGGATTCAGCAGCAATTTGTTAGGAAATAAGGAGGCAGGTTGTCAGCAGAAGCAGGGTTTGTTTAGAGATCAAGGATTTTATATAGTCGGTCGGTAGAGTTGTAAGAGAGAAAGTGATGGAGGAGTTGATAGTAGGAGAGGATTTGGAAACGTTAGTTGAATTTGGCAGTAGAGGGTAAGGAATTTATCAACTTGGATATGGATTCAATTAAATAGTAATTGAATGAGGTAGTTGTTTCTTCTGGTGAGTTGTTTGGGCAGGGATTGGGAGAGGAAGGGTTACCAGGTTGCAGGATTTGGTTTATAGAGTTCCAAAATTCTTGGGATCTGATTTTTGGGCAGTTGTGGGGTTAAAGTAGAAGTTCTTTTTGTCTTTGTGGATGTGTTTTTTTGCCTGATTTCTTAGTTCTTTATATTTTTGCAAATAGGAAGGGAGCTTAATTTTTACCCATGTTTTCCATGTCCTGCCTCTAATTTTCATTAGGGTGCAGGTGGCATTGGCAAACCAAGGGGATATATTAAATTTGATGTGAACAGTGCAGGGTGGAACAAGAGAGTTAAGGATGTTAAGGAAAGTAGAGTTGAAAGAGTAGACAACTTCATCAAGGGGGAAATAGGTTAGACATTCAAGATGATCCAAGGTACATGGTCACAGTCAGAGGCCAGTCTTCACATCAATGTGTTGGATTTGAAAAAGGTCCTTCTAGCATTGCAGGCCTTTTAGGACTCTCTCCCCTCTCTCCAGACAGACAGCTTGATAGCCATCTAGTACATCAACAAACGGAAGAACTAGGTCTTTTCCGTTATGTCAAGAGGCCATGAGTGTGGCAATGGGCAGTATCTTCTCACTGCTTTCTAATAGCAGTGCATTTCCCATTGAAGTCCAGTGTGTTAGCAGACACATTACGCAGGTCTGTCCTCCTCCCTCGCGATTAGTCTGTCAATCCATTAGTCACAGAGCAGATGTTCAGCCTTTGGGGGCCGTCCTTACTGCAGTCTGTTTGCATCCCCCCACAACACAAGGCAGCAAGTTCTTTGCTCATATCCTCCAGGAGGGGGCATCACTGAGGGACTCTCTGACCCACAGTTGGTTCCCAGGGCTCCTTTATACCTTCCCTCCCATTCCTTTGATTCCAAAATTTTAACAGAAAGCACTGGCAAAGAAGATTACAGTCATCGTCTTAGCCACTTACTGGCCTCGACAAGTGTGGCTTCCCTTCCTCTGGCCTCTTCTAGTATTCCTTCCCTGGGTGCTGGGCTTGGCTCCAGATCTACTCTTTCTCCCATCACCAGATCTACTCTCTCAACTGTTGGGGTCATCTCATCTGGAAAGTCAATCCACCATGTTGACTACATGGTTTCTAGGCAGTCTAGGTTTTCGTCTGCAGTTGTACATATACTGGCTTCTTCCCAGGAATCTTCTACATGTAAGATTTACAAAAGCAAATGGAAAAAGTTCCCTAACTAGGCAGTTGAGGACAGTCTTGATCCTTTTCTGGCAGCTATTCCAGCAGTCTTGGAGATGTTCATTGTGTTTCACTGTTGCAGTCATTACACTTGGGTTATCCTGCTGGCAGGCTACCCTCAGTCGGCCTGAATTCCAAAGTCCTGGTCTGGCGTCAGTTGCTGTCGCCTCTTCCCTGACGTCAGTGCGCCATGGGTATATAAGATGCAGCCGACGCCATTTTCTTCAGTCTTTCTTGCCGCGTGGTGCCCAAAGCAAAAGCAGTTCGCAAGTGCCGGTCGGCCGACTCCTGAGATTTTCAAAATTGAATTTCAGAACCGAAGTCTTCAATAAAGCTAAGTACCCCATTGGGGAAACTTTTTGTTGCTCCAGACCGATGTCAGTAAAAGTTAACAATTGTATTTCTTGTGGGAAGCAAATACCTCATAAGGATTTTCACTCTTACTGTATTCCTTGCCTAGGCCCTGACCACGATGTTGCTAGTTGTCGGTTTTGTGCTAGATTCAACCAACGCACTATTAAGCGTCGGTTTGATTTTGCTTTACATTACTTTGGCCGAAGGTTTAACTACATAATGCCGTCGGAACAACCGACGACCGGAATTCATAAAAAACACAAAGACAAAGAAAAGGACAGGCATCCGAGGTCCAAAACTGATGAAGCCTCTTCTAGGCCAGTCACCGGTTCTCAGTGAGGTGCTTTCGCAGCCCCTGACACCCGCTACTTCAGAGCCACAGGCCACCTCTGACTCCCACTTGGAGACAACTAGGCCTCTGGAAACTCAAGGTATTGGGCCTACGGAAACTATTCCCACAGATGGGTCCGGAGCCGCTGAGCAGGCATCGGCTTCTGAGGGTGTTTTCAGACCTACTCAGCTTACTATCAAGTCCACTTCAGCAACCAAGGCAAAGTCTAAAACACCATTAAAGACAAAGAAACAAGTACAGCATTCTCCTGGACAGTCATCCATGCCAAAGAAACAGATGCTTAAAATGGCCTTCATCCTAATTACTTTGATCAGGGGTTCCCATCCCCCTCCTGATAAAAGGCCTAGGCAAGACACTGACTATGACTCCTCTGACCAGGTCTCTATTTTCTCTGATTCTTCTTCAGACCAGGGATATTTTCCCTCCCTATGAGGACTCTGTTGCTGAAGAATCTATCCCTTCAGCCTCTCCTCCTGAGGATTACTCTTTTGGGGAAACCCTGCACACCATGAGGGAGCATTTCCATTGGGAGAGCCAGGATTATTCTGAATCCAAGAAAAGGCTCAGAGACTTTCTTTTACTGCCTCAGCACAGGCCCCTTGCTATCCCCCCTGTACTAGATATTGTTGACGATGTTTTTTCTGAATCCAGTTTGTCTCTTGATTCTTTACCTCCTGCACCAGTCAAGCCAGATAGGTACTACAGGGTCCCAGACTCTCATAAATTTCTTTATAAAAACCCTTCAGCTGACCCAGAAACAATTTCTCAGGGTCCCAAAAGGGTCAAGGCTTCCACTGCAAAAAAACCCTGTTCCCTCTGGTAGGGATTCTAGAGCACTGGATAGATGGGGGAAAAAGTTTACACTTCTACTACTTTAGCTGTAAGGGCTGTAAACCGCCAGTTTCACATGCTTAAATATCAACAATACCTAATGTCTTTGCTAAAACAGAAAATGCTTACAAGCTCAGAATGTCCTGACAATAAGGAAATGCAGGATTTATTGCATGCAGCTGAACAAGTGGGAAAGCATATTCTGCAATGTGGATGTTCATCGTGCATACAGCTGCAGTCATAACAGGGTTCTCCTGCTGTCAGGCGGGTCCTCGGTCGGCTCAATTCCAAAGTCTAGGTCCGGCGTCGGTTGTCGTCGCTTCTTCCCTGACGTCAGTGCGACAGGGGTATAAAGGAACCAGCCGACGCCATTTTCTCCAGTCTTTCTTGCCGCGCGGTGCTCGAAGCAGAAGCAGTTCGCAAGTGCCGGTCGGCCAGCTCCTGAAATTATGAAAAATTTTGAAACCGAAGTCTTCTTGAAAGCTAAGTACCCCGTTGGGGAAACTTTTCTTGCCTCAGACCGATGTCAGACAAAGTTAACAATTGTATTTCATGTGGGAAGCAAATACCGCATAAGGATTTCCATTCCCTCTGTATACCTTGTTTAGTCCCAGACCACGACGTCTCGGTCTGTCGCTTTTGTGCTGCATTCAATAAACGCGCTATTAAGCGTCGGGCAGAGTTCGCTCAGCATTATTTTGGAAAAACATTTAACTATATTATGTTGTCGGATACTCCGACTCCAGTTTTGTCTAAAAAAACGCAAAGATAAGGACCGACACCACGCCAAAGCCGACTACACGTGGTCCGGTTCTCAGCGAGGCACCTACGCAGCCCCTGACTACCGACATTTCATTGGTGGTGTCTCCTGTGCCCGAGGTCGCAGGCTCCTCGGCCCACACCCCGACTACAGATACCGAAGCCACTCTTGGCGTTGAACCTCACAATGTGGACGGGTCTACCTCCACTCAAGGTGTCTTCAGACCTTTCTCTTCTTTTTCCATCAAGGCTTTCACTAAGTCTAAAGCAGCCATGCATTCTAAGAGACAAGCTACACAGGGCCCATCTCCAGGCCCCATGCCTAAAAAACAGATGCTTAAAATGGCTGAGGATTTAATTACTCTTATCAGGGGTTCTCAACCCCCACCGGACAAAAGGCCCAGAGTGGAGGAAGAATCTCCCTCCTCTGATCAGGGCTCCATTATTTCAGAGCACTCTGATGATCAGGAACATTCTTACTCCCCTTTTGAAGACTCTGATGCAGAGGAGTCCATTCCTTCTGTATCCCCCCCCAGGGGATTACTCATTCGGGGAAACTTTGCATACCTTAAGGGAACACTTCCACTGGGAAGGCCAAGATTATTCAGATTCCAAGAAAAGGCTTAGGGAATTTCTCTTGCTACCTCAGCACAGGCCTCTGGCTATACCTCCTGTCTTGGACATCCTAGATGATGTTTACTCGGAGGCCTGCCTTAACCCGGATTCTCTGCCTCCAGCCCCAATCAAGCCAGACAGGTACTACAGGGTTCCTGACTCACACCAATTTCTATACAAAAGCCATGCTGCTGACCCAGAGACCATCTCACAGGGCCCCAAGGGAATTAAGGCCTCCACTGCTAAAAATCCATTACCTTCCGAGAGAGATTCCAGATCCTTAGAAAGGTGGGGAAAAAAGGTATATACCTCGGCTACCTTAACCATGAGGGCCTTAAACTGTCAGTTCCATATGCTAAAATACCAACAGTTTTTGTTATCACAATTGGAAAGTAAAATGTCACAACCTGAACAACCAGACTTGAAGGAGTTGCAGGATTTGATGCATAGTGCAGAACAAGTGGGTAAGCATACCTTACAATGTGGTTTTGATGCTCTAGAGGCCTCATGTAGAGCTGCTGTTACAGGATCAGTCATACGTAGACATGCCTGGCTCAAGGAACAAACCTTGCCTGATCATGTCAAAGCTAAATTACTAGATGCCCCTCTACAAAAGGATGTATTATTTGGTGCTAATGCTGAGGAGGTGGTATTAAGGAAAATGGAGGAAAAGGCTAAATCAATGCAAACTGTGAAGGATTTTCTACAGGTACAACCCCCACGTTTCAGTAGAAATTGGCCTTCCAAAAATTGGTCCTTTCCAGCCACGGACAGACCCCAAAGAGGTAGATACAGGTGCCCGAGTGGCAGAGGACAATCCCAAGGATCGTTTAGAGGCAGACAATGGCAAGCTCCTACACAAAGAGGTGGTGAGGATAACTCGCAATCATTCAGAAAGCAAACCCAATGACTTTCCCCTTTGCATGCCAAGCAAGACTCAAATGGCAGCCCCCTTAGGAGGAAAACTGGCATTATTTTCAAAAAAATTGGCATATTGTCACAAAAGACAAATGGATCCTGGACATTATAAACAGAGGCTACAGGTTCCATTTTCACACCCTTCCAAAAATGAGAGGCATGCCAAACCTGCCACACAATCAAAGGGCAGAGGCACAAAAGCAAATTACAGATCTCATAGACATGAAAGCGATTCAAGAGGTACCTACGCACGAACAAGGTCAAGGTTTTTATTCCAGACTATTCCTGGTACCAAGGAAGGGGAAAAGATTGGAGAACTATTTTGGACCTATCCATCCTAAACACATTTCTACTCGTACCAAAATTCAAGATGCTCACTCTACAGCAGCTTCTTCCCATGCTGGGCAAGGAGTCTTGGCTGGTAACATTGGACCTCAAGGAGGCATACCTGCATGTCCCAATCAGACAGAATTGCAGAAGATACCTCAGATTTCTTGCAGGTTCAACCCATTATCAATTCTCTGCATTGCCCTTTGGCTTATCTACTGCACCCAGAGTATTCACGAAATGCCTGGCATCAGTGATTGCCTACTGCAGACTTCAAGGGATACAAATATACCCCTATTTGGACGACTGCCTGATCCAAGCGGACAGCAAGCACATTCTTCTGAAACATCTGGCTTATGTAATAATGTTGTTGAACTCTCTGGGATACACAGTCACCAAAAAGAAATCAAGGCTAATACCCTCTTGGAAGATAATTTTCCTGGGTGCCAACTTGGACACAAACACCCAGATGGCCTACCTCACGCCAGAGAAGCAGGGGCAACTAACTCAATACTTCAGAGCACTAGCAAATTGCACCAGGCTGACCTCAAGGAAAATCCTGCAGGCTCTGGGATTCATAGCATGTTGCATCTTACTAATCCCATGTGCAAAGCTGCATATGAGGAAACTTCAGTGGTACCTGAAAAACCTATGGTCTCAACACAGCCACAGTTTGGAAACAATAATACCATGTCTACAAAAGGAATTTCTGTGGTGGCCTCAAGCATGCCAAACAAACACAGGTCTTTCATTCAGCAAGCCTCAAGCAAATCAAGTCATCACAACAGACGCCTTGGACTACGCCTGGGGGGCGCACATGACAGATCGGTGCATTCAGGGCAAATGGTCCCAAAAAGAAAAGCACCTTCACATCAATCAAAAGGAAATGCTAGCAGTAATAAATGCTATTATAACTTTCAAAGACCTTCTGCAACCAGGTCAACTATTGATAAGAACAGACAACACCACAGTTATGTGGTACATAAACAAGCAGGGAGGAACGCATTCATACCCCCTATGCAGACTGGCCATGTCACTTTGGAACAGGGCCATGGACTTACAAATCGAACTACAAGCACAGTACCTGCCAGGCAAGGAAAACATGCTGGCAGACAACCTAAGCAGAAGTATGACAGATCTACACGAATGGAAGTTGCATCCAAATGTTTTTACAGAAATAATCCAAGCATGGGGAAGGCCAGACATAGATCTTTTTGCCTCCCACAAAAATCACCAATTGACAAAATTCTGCTCAAGGATTTTTCATCCAAAGGCCTGGAGAGCGGACGCTGTCTCTTTCAGTTGGACATCAATGACAGTTTATGCCTTCCCACCTCTTCCTCTGCTGCCCAAAGTTCTACTGAAAACCAGAGCAGACAGACCAAAGATGATTCTCATTGCTCCAGACTGGCCAAGACAACACTGGTACCCACTCCTGAGGAGCCTGACGCATTCCCCACCATGGACCCTGCCTCTAATGCCTCTTCTCCTGACTCAGCACAGCTTCAAAACTCTTCACAGCCAGCTAAAAACACTCAATCTAGCCGCATTGAAGATTCCTTAGCATCACAACAGACCCTACTCTCCAAGGAGGTGCAGGATGTCATTTTGGAGGCCAGAAGGCCGTCAACTAGAAAAGCTTACTCCGCAAAATGGAAACGGTTTTGTGTCTGGAATGAGAAAAAGGGCCAGGATCCCGGAAAACTGAATTTACCTCAAATACTACAGTATCTAGCTGAGCTGCTAAGCAGTGGACTTTCATTCTCCTCCATCAAAATCCATGCCTCAGCCATTTCTGCAGAATACAACACTGATCCACCCTTATTCTCTCATCCTCTCTTAAGACAGTTCTTCAGAGGGGCTAAGAATCTAAGACCCCCAAGGAAGCAACAAATACCTGCTTGGGATCTCAATTTCATTCTGGAAAAACTGACCTTGCCTCCCTTTGAGCCAGCTGCCTCATCAGATTTGCAATATTTGTCCTGGAAAACAGCTTTCCTTCTGGCTATTACCTCAGCTCGTAGAGTTTCAGAACTACAAGCTCTCATGGCTGTGCAGCCTTTTATCATCTTCCATCAGGACAGAGTTTCCTTACGAACCAACTCGTCCTTTATGCCTAAAGTGGTATCCAGGGTAGCTTTGAATCAGGCCATACACTTACCTACCTTTTATCCTAATCCTCAAAACAAAGGGGAGAGATTACTACATTCCTTGGACATCCACAGACAACTGCGTTATTATTTGGACAGAACAAAGCCTTTCAGAAAATCAGAACAGCTCTTTGTGTCCTATGCGGTAGGAGCTCAAGGAAAGCCAATTTCCAAACAGACAATCTCAAAGTGGATAGCCCACTGCATACGTTTTTGCTATTCTTTTCATGGCAAAACTGTACCTACAGGCATCAGATCTCACTCCACAAGGGCCACAGCTACCTCTGCAGCTTTCCTCAGAGGAGTTCCTACCAAAGATATTTTGGAAGCAGCCACTTGGAGTTCTGTGCATACCTTCTCCAAGCACTACCACCTACCATTGTACTCCAAAACTAGAGCAGGCTTTGCCACTGCAGTCTTGCAGGGCATTTTGGCTCCTCCTAGTTCCAACTAGTGCCTACCACCCCTTTCTTAGCTTTGGGATTCTACCCATCTGTTATGACTGCAGCTGTATGCACGATGAACATAGTACAGTTTTGTACCTACCATAAATGTAGATGTTCGAGTGCTAATACAGCTGCAGTCCAGGTTTCCCTCCCTCCTTCCCCTCTTGGGACAGGCCTATTGGCTAACACCTCCTCATACAACCTGATTGGGGTATTCATTTATGGTGTATTTGCTTGCAACTACTGTATTTTGATTATATTGCATTGCTTTATTACACAAATTTATGTATTGCCTTCCTTCTGGGGGCACCTGACATCTGGGGCAAGAAAAACTGAAGAAAATGGCGTTGGCTGGTTCCTTTATACCCCTGTCGCACTGACGTCAGGGAAGAAGCGACGACAACCGACGCCGGACCTAGACTTTGGAATTCGGCCGACCGAGGACCCGCCTGACGGCAGGAGAACCCTGTTATGACTGCAGCTGTATTAGCACTCGAACATCTACATTTATGGTAGGTACAAAACTGTACTTTTTTATTCATTAGCTGCTTCTTGCAGAGCCACAGTTACAGGCTCTGTCATTTGAAGGCATGCTTGGTTAAAAGAACAAAGTTTACCTGATCATGTTAAAGCTAAATTATTGGATACTCCATTACAGCATGATACTTTGTTTGGAGTTAAGGCAGAAGAGGTGTTAAAGAAAATGGAGGATAAAGCAAAATCAATGCAGACAGTAAAGATTTCTTACAGGTTCAGCCACCTAGATTTAGCAGGAACTGGCCTTCTAAAAATTGGTCCTTTCCAGTGTCAGACAGGCCACAAAGAGACAGATACAGATGCCCAAGAGGCAGATCTCAGCCACAAGGCTCATACAGACCTATACAATGGGGTGCTTCAGCCCCAAAGGCGGAGAAGACAAATCACAACCTTACAGGAAACAGTCCCAATGACTTCCCTGTACAAAAGCCAAGCACTTACCTTTTGACAGCACCCTTAGGGGGAAAACTAGCACTTTTCTCACAAAATTGGCACTTTATCACCCAGGACAAATGGGTACTGAATATTGTTTCTCAGGGTTACAGGTTCCACTTTCACACCCTACCAAGGTCAAAAGGTATGCCAGACCTGCCATAAAACCAATGGGCAGAGGCTCAAGAACAAATTTCTGCTCTCATGGACATGAGAGCTATTCAAAAAGTACCACAGCAAGAACAGGGGCAAGGATTTTTAAGACTTTTCTTGGTACCAAGAAAGGACAAAGCCTGGAGACCAATACTGGACCTGTCAATTTTAAATACTTTCCTGGATGTTCCAAAATTCAGAATGTTGACACTGCAGCAACTTCTACCCATGCTGGGCAAGAAGGCTTGGCTAGTTACTCTGGACCTCAAAGAGGCATACCTGCATGTCCCAATCAGACAGTTTTGCAGAAGATACTTCAGATTCATAGCTGGCTCAATGCATTACCAATTTTCTGCACTGCCCTTTGGCTTATCTACTGCACCCAGGGTCTTCACAAAATGCCTGGCACCAGTAATTGTATTTTGCAGACAAAAAGGAATTCAAATATATCCCTACTTGGACGACTGCCTTATTCAAGCAGAGAGCAAGGACATTCTACTAAAGCATCTGGCATTTGTAAAAGATTTACTAATTTGCCTAGGGTACACAATAAACAAAAATAAATCAAAACTAGTGCCCTCTCAAGAGATAATATTCCTGGTGCAAGCGTAAATACAACTGCCCAGATGGCTTATCTCACGCCAGACAAGCAAAGGCAACTGACTCATTACTTTAAATGATGGCAACAAAGACCCAGCTACCTGCAAGAACAATTCTGGAGGCTTTGGGCTTCATGGCATCTTGCATCCTGCTAATTCCATATGCAAGATTGCATATGAGGAAGCTACAGTGGTACCTAAAAAGTGTTTGCACTCAACATTGCCACAGCCTGGAAACAATAATAACTCTTATTCTCTGCCTGCAACAGGAGTTTCGATGGTGGGCAACTGGCCTGTCACCACAACAAGGGACAGCCTTTTACTTTACCCACAACCAGGCAGATACTAACAACAGATGCATCGGATTATGCCTGGGGGGCACACATGGCAGGAAAATGTATTCAGGGCATGTGGCCCACGGACCAAATGCATCTTCACATTAATCAAAAAGAGATGCTAGCTGTACAGAATGCCCTGACAGCCTTCAAGGATCTACTACATCCAGGACAACTATTAATAAAGATGGACAATACTACAGTTATGTGGTACATAAACAAACAAGGGGGCACACATTCCTACCCCCTGTGCAGGCAAGCCATGACTTTGTGGAACACAGCACTGATCTATCAAGTACATCTGCAGGCACTGTTTCTGCCAGGAAAGAAAAATACTCTGGCAGACGAACTAAGCAGAAACCTCATGGACCCTCACGAGTGTAAACTAAATCCACAGGTGTTCAGTATGATAACAAGGAAATGGGGATGCCCAGACATAGATCTCTTTGCCTCCCCTCACAACTGCCAACTACAGAGATTCTGCACAAGGACTTATCCCTCACAAGCATGGAAAGTGGATGCTCTATCTTTCAGCTGGAAAACCCTAACAGTTTATGCCTTTGCACCACTGCCTCTCCTTCCCAAGGTACTCCTAAAAGTCAGACAAGAGAAGCCAAAAATGATTTGGATTGCCCCAGACTGGTCACGTCAGCACTGGTACCCAATCCTAAAGAGCTTGTCTCAAGGCCCAGCCCGGACTTTAGCTCTAATTCCTCATCTTCTGACTCAACAAAACAATTAGATCCTGCACAGCCAACTCAGAACCTTAAATCTGGCTGCATGGCAGATAATATAGCCACTCAAAACACACCTCTTTCTAAGGCTGTTGTGGATGTCATTTTGGAAGCCAGGAGGCCCAGCACCAGGAAATCTTATGCAGAAAAATGGAAGAGATTCTGTGCTTGGAACCAGGCACAAGGGCTTGAACCACTTGTTCCAAATATTCCTCAGCTTTTACAATACCTAACTGAGATGATGGACAAAGGCCTATCCTTCTCATCAATTAAGATCCATGCCTCTGCCATTTCAGCTCATTACAATACGGAATCTCCTATTTTCTCTCATCCACTGCTAAGACAGTACCTCAGAGGGGCAAAAAACATAAGACCCCCAAGGAGAGCACCGATACCTATATGGGACCTCAACTTTGTTTTAGAAAAGCTCAAACTACCTCCTTTTGAGCCAGCCAGTACAGCTAACATAAAATGTTTATCATGGAAAACTGCTCTGCTCCTAGCAATAACTTCAGCAAGAAGAGTCTCAGAGTTACAGGCATTAATGGCAGTGGAACTTTTTATCATTTTTCATCCGGACAGGGTTTCTCTAAGGACAAACCCAACATTTATGCCAAAGGTAGTATCCGGTGTGGCTATTAACCAAACCATTCATTTGCCAATATTTTATCCAAATCCTCAGAATAAAGGGGAGAGACTTCTGCACTCTTTGGACATACACAGGCAGCTACGCTTCTACTTGGACAAAACAAAAGCTTTCAGGAAAAACTGAGCAACTGTTTATAGCATATGCTGCAGGATCACAAGGAAAGGCTATCTCAAAGCAGACTATTTCAAAATGGATAGGACACTGCATTCGCTTCTGCTATGCACAGCATGGAAAGTCAGTACCTAAGAATATTAGGCCACATTCTACCAGGGCAGCAGCCACTTCAGCAGCCTTTCTCAGAGGAGTACCAACCAAGGAAATTTTGGAGGCTGCAACTTGGAGTTCAGTGCACACTTCTACCAAACATTACCATTTACCTCTTTACTCTAAATCCAGAGCAGACTTTGCCACTGCAGTTCTGCAGGGCCTCATAGCCACTCCTAATCCTATTTAGACCCAGCCGCCCTACCTCAGCTTTGGGATTCAACCCAAGTGTAATGACTGCAACAGTGAAACACGAACATAGTACAGTTGCGTACCTACCATAAATGTAGATGTTCGTGTGTATTCACTGTTGCAGTCCAGGTTGCCAACCCTCCATCCCCCTTTTCTTTGCTGGGACTTATCTATACTTCTCTATCCTATACAACCTATGTGGTGTATTTGCTTGTAGATGAAGATATTGTTTTTATTTACTGTATGTTTTTATAAGCAATATGTATTGCCTACCTTCTTGGGGGTACCTGACATCTGGGGCAAGAAAAACTGAAGAAAATGGCGTCGGCTGCATCTTACATACCCCTGGCGCACTGACGGCAGGGAAGAGGTGACAGCAACCGACGCCAGACCAGGACTTTGGAATTCAGGCCGACTGAGGGTAGCCTACCAGCAGCATAACCCAAGTGTAATGACTGTAACAGTGAATACACTTGAACATCTACATTTATGGTAGGTACACAACTGTACTTTTCTGGTCTATCTTTTTCGGAATGGAGCCAACTATTCCACTATCAAGGTACAGTTAGCAGAAATATTTTCCTTTTACGTAGGTGAGAATCACATGCCCATTGCATTGTTAAGACTATCTAAATCTTTTGTATGTGTAACATACTTTTGTTGGTGAGAGAGCTTTGAAATGTGCTGTATGTGTTAAGGTTTCTTTCTTTTTTTTTTTTTTTTGTTTTTGTTTTTTTTTTTTTGTTTTAGCTTATGCTTTTCTTTTGAGGTACAGATGAGGCAATTTATGGATGTATTCTTCAGAATGTCTGCATATGTAAGTTTAGGTTTTCATCTTGTGCTGTCAGGAAGAGGTTATGGAGAATTTAGCCTTAGTGCTGTGAATAAGCTTGCACCTGTTACAGATATTTAGGTCCTTTCATTAAGGAATGTATTTTTTGTAAGCATGAGGCAGCTCTTTCACTGGCCAAGACAATAATTTTATACTGAGCAGGTTAGCTCATGTACTGTCTCCATACTGAAGGTCAAAACCCATTTTAACCTTTGCCAGAAGGCCAATAAATCAGAAAGTTTTGTAAAAAGTTTTCTTTTTAAACAGGTTGTGTGTATTGTCTTGTTTGTTTTACAGCAGCTTTAAAAAGCACTACTCGAGTACTGGTACTAATGTTAGAGTTTTTAAGTAAGTTAAATGTATTAATTAAAGTTGTGTATATTGAAGTGTGCGACTACTGAAATCAAAGATACTGGACTAATTGATGTTTATTTTACGGAATGGCTTTCACGGAAAGATCTTGTTTTAATCACTAGAAAATTGGCTTTTGAGGTTAAACTGGTATAAGGGGAGACCAACTCAAGAGCAACTGGGTTTAAGACTACAGTTGAACAGTCAGTGAAGTGTGCGGACAGTATTTATTCTTTCAGTAGTCCTTTTGGTCAGCTGTTTTTAAATGTATTTATTAAATTATTACATTTCAAGTTGCAGCATGAACTCACATTCATGAAAACAAATCATAATGATTTCTGTTGTTTTTGACATGCAGTATGTGTATGTGTTTCCTTTTTTAACACTTTTCCTTGACTCCATTACATAAATTAATTTTCTGTTTTCATTTAAAGCTTTATCCTTCTTTGAAGTATTATTCTCATTGGTACTTGCATATTATCGCAACCAGATTTTCACGATAATACTGCTTGCTTTCCAATATGTGAATGTAAACAGAAATGTATGCAGAATCACACTGACAAAGTGAACTTTATGAAAAAACATTGTTTAGATAGCACTGCAAAACCAATGTATCACGCTGCCCAAAGGTCCAATCCATGATAAAAGCAACAATATCAGCAAACAGACAAGGAAGGACCACCACAGAAAATATATTGAAGAAAAACGATGATTTAACAGAGCAACAGATGAGCGCTTTCACGTGGAAACCACGCTTCTTCAGATTTAAGTTACATAATGAAACTCACAGTTTAAATAGCATGCTCGTATAATTAATCAATTTAAACAATCAAGTAATCACATATAAATCAATTAAAAGACTTGAGACATCACTATAGTAATTAATACTTAACTAATCAATTGATTAAAATAAAACTGTCTTTTAAAGCTGTTTTATAACCTACTTTTTAAATTATTGAAATATTTTATTTTTAAAACTATCTTAGGAACAAACACAAGTGCCAAAATTCATTCATTTAAATGGTCACACTTTCAGTGCTGGTTTAATACTAATGAAAGAATTTAAACCAGGGAAAACATGTGCTCGCAGCTTAAAGATCCAGCCTAATTCAATGCATTCCAAATAATTATTGGTATTACCTCCTCTCTGGTACAGCGGTAGCGTTGTTACCTCACAGCAAGAGGTTCTCCCGTTCGATTCTCGGCTGGGCTTGGGAGAGCCTTCTGTGTGGAGTCTGCATGTCCTCCTTGTGGTTGGGTAGTGTTCGAAAGACATGCGTGCGTAAATTAGCGTGACTTTGTTGAAGGTTGGGCATCAAGCTGGCACCTCGGCATTTTGCAAAAATATACTGCCAATCATTAGCAGACCGGAGTTCCGCTGTGGTGACCCCTTACCAGGAAAATACGAAAGACAAGCAACAACAACCTCATCTCTCACTAACAAACACCAATTGTAATACTTTAAACTTGAAAGCAGGAGTACGAAACTCAGGGGTATGTTTTGCCAAAGCATTTTGCATATTGGCATTTTTAATGTCATACAAATAATTATAAATTCTATCTCTGAGCCTCCTAGAAGTTTTTCCCACGTAGAAACAGCTGCAACATGTGCAAGTAGCCAAATATATAAGGTTACTATTGTTGCAAGTGGTGTAAAATTTTGGCAAAAACTCAAAATTTAAAGTGGGCTGACTAAAGACTTTAATGTTATCTATTACTTTACACATGTTGCATGAGCCACATGTAAACATACCTAAATTCATAGAAATTTACGATCTTACCCATTGCTTCTTATCCTTACATAAAGTCTGTTTTAAATTAAAACAATTTTTATAAACAAAACTGGGTTTCCTTCCTATTAGTTCTTCTGTGGAGGAATCAACAATTAATATATGCCAGTTCCGTTTTATATTAGTAACAATTTCATTGTCATTGGTATATTTCACAGTGACACTAAGTTTCTTATTGGGGAGAATAAGTATTTCTACCTAAAGCAACATGCTTCATTAGCCTTGAATCATTCAGTAATAAACCGTCATTTTTAAAAACCTGTTCTCTAACACTGTCTGTATAGCCTCTATCTTTAAACAGCTTCTCTAAAACTGCAATTTCATCATTTAACACATCTTGTTCTGTACAAATTCTTTTTACTGTGTGGAATTGTCCTTTCACTATGTTCAGAAATATAGATCTAGGTAGGATGCATGCTGTTAAAATGCAACAGCCCATTTCTCTAGCATGGTTTTCGAAACAGTCTAGTACTGAGAAACCCCTTGAGTATAGAAACATCAAGAAAATCTATCTTACACATATTATGTATAGACGTAAATTTCAAGAATTCTGTGCTAGATTCAAGGTAATTTACAAACTCGTATAATAAGGAGATGTCTTCCTTCCAAAGGAAGAAAATGTCATCCACAAAAAGTCTGTACAAAATAATATGTGGATTAATAGACACATTTAAAAACATGTAAAGTTTCCCAAAAATACATTACCAAATTTGCATAAGAATTCGCACATGGGGTGCCCATGGCAACATGCCAATGTTGCAAATAAAGATTTTGTTCAAATATAAATACATTGTTAGTGAGCACCATCTCAAGAAGGGTACATAAAAATACCTCATCATTATTCATATTAGTTTGACTGTGCAAAATATGCCTAATAGCATCTGTTCTATAATCATTGGGTATGGAAGTAAATATATTCTTGACATCTAATGTGACTAGAACAACTTCACTATCCATACATTCATTATTATACTGTTTTAGTTATTATTTTTTAACATTATTTTACTGTTACTATATTGTTTAGATAGGAAAAACAGTATCAAATTTAAGAAATGAGTGCTTGTTTCAAGCTATGCCATTTCCCAACATCATGTCACTGAAAATACATTTTCTACAACAGTTATGTGTGACAAATGTTCCATGTCCAGAAATATGTTGCCCAAACCATCCGGAAGACATCCACATGTATGCTACCCAAAACATCCAGAAAACATTGTGAGAGTAACTACTATCCAAAAAAAATAAATAAATCTGGTGCTGTCACATACTACATACATGTTTTTCATAGTACCACCAAAACCACATGTCACATTAACTTTAGCCTCCATTGTACAAGACCTTTATCTCCCACATGCCACATTAACTTTAGCCTCTGTCACATTGTTTACCCTGTTATTTCCTTTAACTCTAATTATGTTCCATTTGTAAAATAAAAGCAGTTATTTACACAAAAAATGTGCTGCTCCAGATTTCTTATTCTCATAGAAATGTATAGTCAATTTTGTAACAATGCTTCTCGTAGTACGGCAGCAGTACAAACTAACATTTCCCAGGCGTCCTCGATTCATTTCCTGCAGTATGACAGCAGTGTAACCAATTTAGAAGTATGCAAAACAAGAGTCGCATTTCCACATTCATTTAGGTTACGAATTTGGGACAAACTAGGTTGTACCCACAGAAAACATCACATCCAACCAGACGTTAACACCCACAATCTGTTTTTGGCCCAACAAACGTATTACGGCACCCGCAAAAATCTGGTTGCGATAATACGTAAGTACCTTCTCATTATATTGTTAATATAGTTTCCATGTCTTTCTATGAATTTTTCTCCTTCCTTCTAAATATCCCAACTCCAATTTTAATCTCCCTTTGCATTATTCATTACTTCCATTCCAATTGATTTAGCTTTTGGTTTGCATTTTCTTGTAATTGTTTTTCTGGCTACCAGCAGTATTAAACTCAGCCAGGCCTTTCTATGCATAGGCAATTCAGAAAGTATATCCCAGCTTAAAAGAATAATTTCTTTAGTTATTACCATTTGTTCCTTCGACATCTCTCTCAAAGCACTCTGTAGGGAATTTTTTATGTTTGCAGACTTACTACATTCTGAAAAAAATTATTTCCAGATTCCCGTCTCTTCCTGATCATGTCTTCAAAATTTAGTGTCTACCCGATAAAAAAAAAAAAAAAAGTTTAATTGGAGTAGAAAAGTACATATTCAGACACTCCAGTGCAAAATTCATAAACATTCTAAACTTTGTTGCATATTTGGGAACCCTACAGATTTCTTTCCTTTGATCCTTTGTAATTTGCCTTTTCGTTCTTTTTTTCAGTTTTTTATGACCTCCACTGACTGATTCTTACATTTACCATGCATTATATTATGCTCCCTGTTTAACAGTCTCATCTATCCCAGATTCAACTAAAACCTACTAAATATGGTGTCTCACTTACCACTTCCCTCATCCATTTCTCTGTGCCTGACCCTCCCTGATAGGGAAGGCAGTCTTTAACCTGCAATACAAACTCCTGCTTAGCCCCATTTCTCTGTTACCCTTTGCTCCTGAGTTATTTGCTCCCAGTACCATGATTCCTTTGCTAATTTTCTATAGTAAATTCTACCACCCCTCACCTGTTATTATATCCCTGCTTGCAGATATTCCTATTGATGATATCTCCTTTTTCCATTTTTGTACTAGCTTAGTTCTTAGAATACATTCTGCTACTTTGAGTATAATATTATGCATGGTTGTTGCTACTCTCTTTAAGGATTAGACACCCCCCCATTCATCATAATCCTTTTTCAGTTAGATTTATAACCTTCTGCTTATGTCACGTGTGTGAGTCTAAACTGTGTAGCTTTGAAGTACCCTTCAAAGCAGGTAACCCTAAGTCTCCTTGTTCTGTGGGGAGGATAATCTTATTCCATTCAACTTTTGCCAAATAAATTCCTGCTACTCTTTACATTTTATTATTTGTCATCAATACCATATCCAATGATTGCAAAAATGTACCTGACATGTATATAAGACTGTGGGATCTAAAACATTTTCATTGCTTATATCTTACTACCATATCTCTAATTAGAAGCCTTCATTTTCTTCATTTTTGCGTTATCTTCTGTTTAGTCTCTTCCCACATATCCTTAGCTGCTTTAACAGATTTTTTTTTAAATTTATACACCTAAATGTCATCTTATGCTCCCATAAGTATAGATATTACTGAACCAATTCACTTGGAGGTGCATCGTACACTTCTATTAGTTTTGTTTTATCTTCATTTATTTTATATCCATGACAGACGTGGAGGTGTCTCAAAATGTTCTACAACATCAAAATGTCCTTTTTTGGATTTGTCATGTACAAAATAATAATTCTAAATAAAGCTAACTTTTGATTATTGCACCAATTTTATCCTTGACATTTTTAATACATTATTTTCATATGTAAAGGTTCTAAATATGAATCAGATAACAGAGGGGGAGACATCACTGGTTACTTTGTTGAAACACAGCCTGTCAGCGAGGAGGCCTAGCTAGCACTTTATTTCTCGCCTCCACCCCTTCATGTATCACTTTTATTAACACTGTTATTCTATCAGGGAATGCAAATGCTAGCATTTCTTTATTTACTAAATCCCAGTAGACCCTGTTGAATTCTCTGTGTCAAGGCTTACTAACATTAAGGGTGTTTTCTTACATTCCAATCTCTTCTGTATCATCATTATGTTAATGTTGTGAAATATTTGCTTCCCTTCCACAAAACCACAGTTATCCGTGTTTCTCAATTACAGTAGCATATTTGCTGTTCTCTTAACCAGTGTACACACAGACACTTCATTTCATGGATTAAAGTCATAATAGGGTTATATGAAGCTGGATCTGAAGGGTCTTTAGTATCTTTCAGCAATTTCACCACAAGCGCTTTCTTCCAAGATAATGGTACTCCTTTCCCCATCATTTTTTAAAATATTGTTGAACATAGCCTCAGATTTTTGTCACACTCTTCCTTACTGTCATCCAGATTTGCATAGGAGTATCATCTGTTCTTGGTGACTTACCTGTTGATTGCACATCAACACATTACTGTTTTCATTTCAACTCTGTCAATGCTATTAATCATTTAGCTTCATCTTTCTCTAAAGTGGGGTGACTAAATTTTCCATCAGTATTTCCATTTGTGCATTTTCTTGCTTCCCCATTCCTCTGCTTTATAAAGAGTTTCATAAAATGTCTAAAATATCTAATACATTTATAGGATCTGTAATTGTTTTTCTTGTCCTAGGGCTCCCTAAATTTGGCTCCAGACTTTGTTAAAAATAGTTTGAAAGCAACCATGTACTCCCTTATTTTCAATTTAACACTGTTCAGTTGTTTTTGTAATTCCTCTTCTTCTGTAATACTTCAGTCATTGTCAACCCAACTAAGTAATTCCTATTACTTCTTTTCCATCTCTTTCTGTCCAATTTGTACCATGCTTTTGAAGTCCTTGTTTGTTTTATTACATTCAGTAGTTGTTCCTTTCTGAAGTAAATTCTTTCTTCTCTAATAATTCTCCAATCATACTCTCTACTCATTCCTTAAATTCCTCGATTTTTAGTGAATATGTATGGAAAATGCCATTCTCTCATTTTTACATCATTACTCTTCATCTTTATCTTGCCTTTTATTAGTAAATTATCTGATGTAGTTTGATAGGTCTCAAAGCTTTCAGATAAGTACACATGTTCCTGTGAAATATTTTATTTAACCTAGCCCATTTATTGCTTCTTATGGAATAATATGTGCATTCTGAGTTCCTGCTACTGAATTCACATTTTCCATAACAAATATGCTCCTACATTTCTTCATTAGTCTATCCCCTTTTGTTATATTTCCCCTTCTAGGTCCCCAGATAAATCCTCACTGTTGTAAAACATTTTCACTCCATTACCCATAAATAATAATCCCTATTGAAAGCATATTATTTCTTCCACAATTGTCCCTAAGTTCCCTAACAGTAGTTACTGGAGAAATCTAAATAAATTCCAGCATAATCCTCCCAATCAGTAACTTGTTGCTACTATGTATTTGCCATTTTATTCTTTTTTCCATTTTCTATAAATATTAATAATACTCTCACAATCAGTATTGTTAGTCCCCTTTTCCTCTGTCCCTAATATTCTGCTTCATGTCCACCCCAAAGTCCTTCATTTTTCAGTTACACCTGCTCATTTCTATCCAGATGAATCTTCTGTAACTTTGCTGTTTGCACCTTACATCTCTTAATGTAATTAAATACTTTGTTTCTTGTAGTTGTAAGGCCATTTACATTCATTGTTAATGTTGACAAAGCAGCAAATCTGTTAAAAAGCTATTACTCCTATGTATATTACACAACAGTTCTGTTGAATATACATTTCCATCTTATAGCTTACATGCACCTACTAGTGATTGGTAGGCTAATCTTTTAAGTAGTTGCCTATTTTTATCTCTTTTTGAACAAGTGTCACATTTTCCCAAACATTTGTTTTCAGTAAAGACAGTTAAGATTCAGAAAAAATAAATACATTTTCAAACCCCATTCCCTTCAAACTCGCAACAAACATGAAAAAATATATAAACTATTTCTAAAATGGACATCTAACCCTTCCAAATAGGCGCCACTGTGTCAAATGGATGGCTGCACTGATATCTATTATCTGTTCTAAAGTTAGGTTGTCAATGCTAATGCTTATGTTAAAGCTTGTGTTCTCACTTACTCATATTGCTGTCTTTTCTTACCTTATCTATTTTCCCATCCCATATGTGAAAAACATCTGTGCGTGCTTTCAATAAACATTAACTTTTGGCCTTAAGTAAAAAGGTACCGCCTAACTCTGACCTTCTTTTTGGCAATCAAAGATTTTCTTTTGGAACAATGGAAAAGGTTTGACTGGCAAAGGGGTTCTCTCTGGGCTTTCTTAGGGAAAGACTGTTGAGTAGCAGAATCCCATTCAGCTTGCTTTTTTATTCTTTGTTGACTAAACTTTTATATTTCCCTTATAGCTCATTCTCCCAAAAATGTCTTTTATCCTCCAGAAAAAAAATATTCTGAAGACATCTAAAGATTGCAACTGGAATCTCACACATATGCATCTCAGTATACACAAGTGACAAGTTTTGTCTGGTGTACGTAAAACAGTTTTTTTCCCCACAAACACTGTGGGTATCCCCTGTTTTTAATACATTTCTGTTCTACTGCAGTTTTTTTTTTTTTACATAGCAGCTCTTTCTGCTGATATAATTGCTTCTTTACTAAAATAGGCCTCAGATGCATTCTTGTGGCCATAGCTGGAGCATACCCATAATGTAATCTATCAATTAGCAAGTTTTGCTCTAGAAGAGAAGTCTAGTTGTTTATATCTAGTTTTATAAAAATAATACAGTCTACTCCTTTTGGTTTCTGTGATACAGCAAAAAGATAGGTTTTGTGTGTGTGTGTTTTGTATGTTAACTCTATTTTTTAAACATTTATTTTTGAGAAGCCTGATGTTTAGCCTGTCTTTCCTTCATTTGGTCTCTAATTTCTGCTGTTTTATCAGCTTCTCTAAATGGCTGATTAAAGCTGCTTCTATTTTTTGCAGCCTTTTGTCATTTGACTTTGGAATTGTCTTCCACAATGGGTGTTACTCCCAAGGAACCTTGCCACTCCCTCTGTGGCTTGAGTGGTAGTGGTAGTGATGGTTTCTCTAGTCTGTGCCAGGCAGTTCACACTATTCAGTATGCCGTCAAATGAGTTCAAATCCCACTGTTCCCCAAGAGAAGCAAACGGGCCGCATCCCTTCACTTCTTTCTCCTCATCGCTAGGCTCCTCCAGCAGCAATGCCACTAATCAAACCTCAGTCTTATCGGTCACAATAAGGGCTGCATTCTTCTGTGCCATGAAGCCAGACTGCTGTTATTAAAGTGGATGATGCTCACCTTAAGAGTATTGGTTTAGCTTACTGAAATCTCAGATGAAGTTTGGTAATTAAGGCTGTCCACTTAAGAATAAAAGTTTGTAATATGAAAGAACCCTTCAATGAAGTACACTTGATGTTTTTTAAATGATTCCATTAAGAGAACAATGTAATGTCCTCCAAGCAGTTTTTTCATGGTAAGGAGCACTGTATTTTTTTCCAGCTTCCAGCAAAATGGCAACACTCTTTCTCTAAATGTGCTAATGAAACCTTAAATCATGGCTGACCAAAAGGTATTTGTCTAAATATGGTGTACCAAAAAAAATGTGTATTAAGCTGAATAATAAGTATGACTTGCTTGTATACCTGCTGATGTGATAGTTCCCTTCTGTTAATCACATAATCTGTTTTACTGAATATCATCAAATACCTTGGAAGAAACCCAAAAGAGCAAATGCAGCACATTCCTGAAGGATATGTCTGCATTCATTTTGATATCTGTTCAGATCAAGTCCTCTGACTTAACAAGAGATGTATTGTTGCAAATTGTAAAGTCTAACAACTGATATATTGCAGCAGGCAGTAATTTTCATTGTCCAGGTCTGTTCTACATTTTTTTTTAATTATACCTGTTGGGGGGTTGTCATTGCCCTCCTTGAAATTATTCACATTTAACATGACCCAGCATCCCTTTTCCTCCATCAGGTTCCTCAACCTGTACCTTGGTCCATTTAGAGCCATACACTTTTATTTAGTCCGTGTGCGCCCTTGATTATGGGACTTAATCCATATGTGTTTTCTGTATATGTTCTTGTATTGATTTTGCAATATATGGTGGCTGAGGGTTCAGAATGTACTCCTACGGACATGTGGCTTGTACTTGACCAGGTGTGCAGGGTCTACCCCCCATGTGAATTTTCACTATTTTGCCTCCCTTTGTGGACCACAACAGTACCTCTAGCCTCCAAGTGGAGTCTGTCACTAGTAGGCAACTTGTCAGCACTTGGTTGGTCTCTGCTTGGTTCTTTTCTTCTGTCTGTGTCATTGGTATCATAAATGGAATCAAAACCTCTTTATCATCAGGCCAACTGTATGTAAACTTATTTTGAAAACAAGTGAAGGACCTCATTACTGGTATGAAGGAAGAAAGCCAAAAAATCATGTATGCTATTTGACTTGCTGAACTAAATGGGTGCTTACGCAGCCTCCTTCGAGGTAAGACAGAGCCAGTAGGAATCAGAAAAGAAATGCCTACAAGCAGAATGCTGAATAAGATCCCTAACACAAAAAAAAATGGTCTTTTTCCTTGCACCTAGAGAAAGCAGCCTGTTTGACTTGTTGCTTAATACTTTTGACCTTTTCATTTCTTTCGAAGGTGTAAGATATTCTCCCTTGATACCAGTATGTGGTGATTGTTGTCTCAAGTGCAGAAACACATGCTGATATTGACATTTGTTATTCTAGGTTAACCTTTGTCTTTGTATTGATGATAATTGGTGAAGTACATCTGCTTTCAGAGGCCTATGTGTAACTACTTAAAGAAGTGGCATTTGGAAGATACTTCAGTTGCAAGTTTTCTTTCCTCCTCTTTGTTTTTTCTTTTTTATTTTTTTCGGGGGGGGGGGGGGCTTCTAAAGTCAGGGCTCTCAGGCCAGTTTTAGAACTGTAAACTTCAGCATTTTCAGGCATTTTCTTAACAAGCAGTTAAAAATTACTTATTTTTTTCTGTAGATGCAAGAGTTTTTGAGAGTTGCATAGCATCCTTAAGTCTTCCCTCTGATTCATGTGTAAAATGGACATTTTGTGTGTTCTCTTCAGTTTTAGGCATTATGTTTTGGATTGGTCCCTTTATTTCACTTACTTGCATACTGTTTGTCATGGTAGCAGATGCCTTTCAAAAGAGGACCAGATATGTATTCTCTTAACTTTATAATTAACTGGCTTCTATCATCTCTGCACCAAAGGAGATATGCTTGCTTGTTCCAGACTCTGGAGCTTTTTGACTATCTGGATGTCACAGCCTGCTTTCCCAAATCCCATTTGCTACTGACCCAGTCGTTAGCATTTCCATGTTGCATTCTAAAGCTGTCATCTTCCAGTGTGAAGGACTTCTTCATCTTCACTCTCTTTCTTCTTTGCTTTTTTCCAAGTCCCCAGGACTAAAAATCCTCTTCCATTCTCATAGTCCTATTGGCAAGATTAAATATGAAAATTTGGTGGTACTTGGGACCAACACGGAGATGTACTCTCTCTGATCCTGGCAGTGACCAGGGAATGGAAATGATGGCACCATCGGATCTCCAAGGCAGGGTTCCCCTCTCATTCCACCTGAACCAAAAAAAAAAAAGTAGCACATGCATCCTGCTGTAGTTGGGGATCAGACTTGCTGCAGTTTCTTGTCCAGGGCTGGGGCTTTAGGGAACAAAGGAAGAAGCAAATCAACCTGAAAGAAATGTTGGTCATTCTTTGACTTCTTCATTCAGCCAGAAAGCCTTGGACACTTCAAACTGCAACATAAAATATAACAGTAATGTAGCATGTCAACAAACAAGGATATTCTCCACTTGTATCCCACGTGCAGACTGTCCATGAAGGTCTGAGAGCTAGCAGCCAGTCCAGTTCTTGCTGCTCCAGGTAATCTGCATATCCAGCCTGCTGAATTCCTTTGCAGATGCTCTTAACGAGGAACAGACTCATTATATCTTCTGAATGGAAACTGGAGAGAGCAACATGTATGATCATTATAAAGAAGCAGCCCAAAGTTAGACCTTCTTGATTCTAACCTGAGGTATTACATAAAAGAATTTTCTTCATGACACCCTGTGTGGAAGTCCTGTCAACTAGCAAATTCTTAGTCACATGGGGTCTGTGCCTTTTCATATTTACCCTTCCTTCCATCTCATTCCATAAAGGTAAAGAAAGAAAAGCACTTTTCCAAGTAACTCCAGCCTGGCCAAGGCAGGTCTGGTTCTCCCAGTAGATGATGCACAGCTTTATGGTTAATGAGCTAATTTTGGTGGTTTGCATGCCATATGGCACATAAATGCTCTAGAGAATTTACTTTGTGCACCCCAGGAGTGTTGGTACATAACTGCTGACTCTGTATATTAATTAAGCCTTTAGAGTTTGTTTGGAATATAGACTTTATGTAAGTTAGACCACATGCAGTGTAACTATTTTATTTAGTAAGCCTTCTAACATGACCTGATATCAGAGTGGAAGAAGCATCAGTCAAGACAGAAGAAAAATGTTTGCTATCAAGAGCTTCTGTTTTGGAGCTACGTAGGGAAATATGGTTCAACTGGAATTCTTTCACTAAAAAGAAATTTTAACATTTTGACGTTTTGGATTCGGGGGTATGATTTATTTGTTGTGCAAGTAGTAGTTTAAAAGTCTGAAGAGGCAGTGTATGCTACATCCATGCATATTGCTGGAAGAAGCCATAGAAGTATTTGTCTTTATGTTCTTGGAGAATAAAGACAAGAAGCAACACTTGGACACAAATGTGGTGATTATTGGCAGCACAGAAAAGAAGTTTAAATTTTAGACATTTCTTCCTTATAAGAATGAAAGGTGCATATGTTAACTGAACTGAAAACATAGACTGTGATTTTAAAGTGATTTTCCAGTGCAGCAGAATACTTTGAAGTATAAGACATTTTGAAACTTGAGAAAGGCTATTTAGAGAAACAGCACTGTAGATATGTGCAGAGCAAGTGAATTTACTAGATGTCCTTCAAGGATGCATCTGCAGTCATCACATATGGGTTGTCCTGCCTCAGGCAGCCCTTTGGTCGGCCGGATTCCAAAGTCTGGGTCTGGCCTCGGCTGATGTCGTACTTTCCCTGACGTCAGAGCGTCTGGGGTATAAAAGCATCAGCCGACGCCATTTTCCTCAGTCTTTCTTGCCGCGTGGTGCCCGAAGCAGAAGCTGTTCGCAAGTGCCGGTCGGCCAGCTCCTGTGATTCAGCTACTGAAGACTTCGAAAAAGCTAAGTACCCCGTTGGGGACTCTTTCTTGCCTCAGCCGATGTCAGATAAAGTTAATAATTGTTTAACTTGTGGGAAACAAATACCTCATAAGGATTTCCACTCTTATTGCCTCCCCTGCCTAGGCCCAGACCACGACGTCTCGGCCTGTTCAGCCTGTGCTTCCTTCAACCGACGAACTCTTAGACGTTGGTCGGAGTTTGCAGAGGAATTCTTTGGGGCTAGTTTTGCTTACAAGATGCCGTCGGAGACTCCGACTTCGCATTTAGTTAAGAAACGGAAGGACAAGGACCGACACACGCGGGCCGCCGTTTCGGATGAAACCACGGTCAGGCCTACCGCGAGTGTCTCGGTCTCGGCTGAAACAGAGTCCTTGGTACTTCCGATTACCGAAACCGCGCAACCGACTACCTCGGCCCCGGAGGCCCCGGCCGAGTCGGTTATTGAATTACCTACTGAAACTGGTGTCCAGGAACCTTCCGACACCATTCCTTTAGACAAATCTACTCCTGCACGTGGTGCAGCCAGACCTCCTGCATCCATGTCCATTAAAGCTTTCTCTAGGGCTAAAGTTGCTAAACTTTCTAAAGCTTTGCCTCCCAAGGTTACCTCTCAGAGACCCTCTACTGGCTTACAGATTCTTAGCTTAGCAGAGGATCTTATCTCCTTAATTAGAGGTTCTCAACCTCATCCGGACAGGGGCTCGCAACCACCTCCAGACAAAAGACCCAGGGTTGAGCCCTCTGACCCCCACTCCTCAGATGAGTCCTCTGATGGCTCTACTCTGTCAGACCACCAGGAGGAGGCTTATTTGGCCTACGAGGATTCTGATGCTGAAGAATCTATTCCCTCGGCCTCCCCTCCTGAAGAGTTTTCCTTTGGAGAGACACTACACTCTATGAGAGAACATTTTCAATGGCAGGGTCAGGAATTCTCTGATTCTAGAAAGAGATTAAGGACCTTTTTACATTTGCCTCAGCATAGGCCTTTAGCTATACCTCCTGTTTTGAATGTCATTGATGATGTTTACTGTGATGCTAGTACAACCCCTGACTCTCTCCCTCCGGCTCCTGCCAAACCTGATAGGTACTACAGGGTCCCGGACTCACATCTTCACCTGTACAAGGCCCACTCTTCTGATCCAGAAACTATTTCCCAGGGCCCAAAAGGGGTTGCAGCTGCCACTGCTAGAAATCCTCTACCCTCTGAAAGGGAGTCCAGAGCTTTAGAGAGATGGGGTAAAAAAGTGTATACTTCTGCAACTCTTTCCATGAGGGCATTAAATTGTCAATTTCATATGATACAGTACCAAGAGTATTTGTTAGATGAATTGCATAAGAAACTGTCTTCATCTGAACCCCTTGATCGAAAATCCCTTCAGGATCTGGTACACAACTCCCAGCAGGTTAGTACCCATTTCTTGCAGTGTGGTTATGATGCATTGGAAGCTTCATGTAGGTCAGCTATGACAGGTGCAGTCATACGTAGGCATGCCTGGCTGAAGGAACAATCTCTGCCAGACCATGTTAAAGCTAAGCTTTTGGATGCTCCTCTGGAAAAGCAAAAATTATTTGGTTCCGCGGCTCAAGAGGTCTTAAAGAAATTTGAAGAAAAGGCAAAATCTGTGCAAACAGTCAAAGATTTTCTGCAAGTCCAACCACCGAGATTCAGCAGAAATTGGCCTTCTATGAATTGGTCCTTTTCAGACTCAGACAGATCTCAGAGAGGCAGGAATAGGCGTGCCAGAGGTAGAGGGCAAGCTAGAGGCTCCTACAGAGGCCATCAATGGCAGCCTCCCAACCAGAGAGGTAGTGCAGGAACTACAACTGCTACACCAGGACAGACTCAATGACTTTGTTTTGACTCCGCCGACCAGGGCTCAGTTAGAAGCACCTTTGGGCGGAAAGCTTTCTTTATTTTCAAAAAATTGGCACAGCATTACAAGGGACACATGGACACTGCAAATAATAGACAAAGGATACAGGTTCCATTTCCACACATTGCCAAAAAGAAAAGGCATGCCAGACCTGCCACCAAATCAGAGGGCAGAGGCTTTGAAACAGATTTCCAACTTAATACAAATGAAAGCAATAGAAAAGGTTCCTCTTTCAGAACAAAGCCAAGGATTTTACTCCAGATTATTCCTTGTTCCAAGAAAAGAAAATCAATGAAGACCTATTCTCGACTTGTCCGCACTGAATACTTAACTCATTGTGCCAAAATTCAAAATGCTGACTCTACAGCAACTCCTTCCATTGCTGGGCAAGGGGTCTTTGCTGGTGACTCTAGACCTCAAGGAGGCATACCTGCATGTCCCTATCAGACAAAGTTTCAGAAGACACCTCAGATTTCTTGCAGGGTCAGAGCATTATCAATTCTCAGCATTGCCCTTTGGCTTGTCTACTGCGCCCAGAGTATTCACGAAATGCCTGGCATCAGTAATTGCACACTGCAGACTTCAGGGGATTCAAATTTACCCATATCTGGACGACTGCCTCATACAAGCGGACATCCAGCAAACTTTGTTAAAGGATTTGGATTATGCCATCCACCTACTGCAGGCCTTGGGATATACAGTCAACATCCACAAATCAAGACTTGTTCCATCCCAAAGAATAACTTTTCTGGGTGCGGATCTAGACACAACCACCCAAATGGCCTTTCTCACAGAAGAAAAACAAAAACAACTACCGGATTACTTCAAGAATCTGACAAGACAAAATCAGCTGACTGCAAGGAAAATCCTGCAGGCCCTGGGTTACATGGCATCTTGCATTCTTCTGATTCCACAAGCAAGACTGCATATGAGAAAATTACAATGGTACCTAAGGAGTTTATGGACTCAGCAAAGTCACAGTTTAGAGACTTTGATCCCACTCATTCCATGCCTCCAAAAGGAATTTCTGTGGTGGGCCCAAGCCTGCCAGTCAAACAGTGGGTTGCCCTTCAGCAAGCCAAGAGCCAACCAAACCATGACTACGGACGCTTCAGACCACGGTTGGGGAACACACATGGAGGACAGATGTATCCAAGGACTATGGTCGCAAAGGGAGCTACGCATGCACATAAACCAAAAGGAAATGCTGGCAGTGATACATGCAATCGAGGCCTTCAAACTTTTTCTTCATCAAGGCCACCTACTCATAAGGACAGACAACACCACAGTTATGTGGTACATAAACAAGCAAGGGGGCACCCATTCCTACCCTCTTTGCAGACTGGCAATGAATCTATGGGAACTTTCCTTGAAACTCAATATACAGCTGCAGTCCCAGTTTGTGCCAGGGAAAGACAATATACTAGCAGACAGCTTAAGCAGAAATATCATGGATGCACACGAATGGATGCTGCACCCAGACATCTTCCTACTCATAACACAATCATGGGGAAGGCCGGAAATAGATCTGTTCGCCTCCCCCCACAATCATCAACTGAAGAAATTCTGCTCAATGACATACCACCCACAAGCATGGAAAGTGGACGCTCTCTCTTTCAGCTGGAAAGCTCTAACAGTGTATGCTTTTCCACCTCTCCCATTAATGACCAAGGTCTTACTGAAGATCAGAACAGAGCAGCCCAGAGTGATTCTGATAACTCCAAACTGGCCAAGACAGCACTGGTACCCACTGTTAAAGAGCATGTCACATACGAAACCATGGCCTCTCCCCCTATGGCCACTTCTACTAACACAGCACAATTTCAAGACTCTGCATTCCAACCTGAAAACCTTGCAACTAACTGCCTGGAAAATACCTTGACTCCTCCTCAGGATAAGCTATCCCAGAGAGTGAAGGATATTATTATGGAAGCTTGCCGGCCTTCCACAAGGAAGGCATATTCAGCAAAATGGAAAAGATTTCACATTTGGAACACGACAAAGGGCCTAGATGCGACAGTGATGAACATGGCACATATACTGGAATATTTGGCAGAATTGTTCCACAACGGCCTGTCTTACTCTTCCATTAAGATTCATGCTTCAGCAGTTTCAGCAGAATACAATGTTGATCCACCTGTCTTCTCTCATCCTCTCCTGAGACAGTTTCTAAGAGGAGTCAAAAACATCAATCCTCCAAGGAAACCACCTCTACCTACTTGGGACCTTAACTTCGTGTTAGAAAAACTAACACTTCCTCCCTTTGAACCAGCAGCATCTGCAGATCTACAGTTTCTGTCTTGGAAAACTGCCTTCCTTCTGGCCATAACCCCAGCAAGAAGAGTATCTGAGTTACAAGCTCTAATGGCAGTACAGCCATTTCTTATTTTTCATCAGGACAGAGTTTCATTGAGAACCAATCCTGCATTTATGCCAAAGGTGGTATCCAGGGTATCTTTGAATCAAGCTATTCACTTGCCTACCTTCTTCCCAAAACCACAAAACAAAGGGGAGAAGCTTCTGCACACCCTGGACATACACAGACAGTTGCGCTACTACTTGGACAGAACTAAAAGTTACAGAAAGACTGACCAGCTGTTTGTAGCATATGCTGCTGGGGTACAAGGAAAAGCAATTTCCAAACAGACAATTTCAAAATGGATAGGAAATTGCATTCGTTTTTGTTACTCCTTTCATGGAAAAACTGTGCCAGCTAACATTAGACCTCATTCCACGAGAGCCACAGCCACCTCCACAGCCTTCCTAAGAGGGGTGGCTACCAAGGACATTTTAGAAGCTGCTGCATGGAGCTCCGTGCATACATTTGCCAAGCATTACAATTTACCTTTATATTCCAGATCCAGAGCAGGCTTTGCTACGGCAGTCCTGCAGGGTATTTTAGCTACACCATCCTTTACTTAGTACCTCCACCCCCAGATTGGCTATGGTATTCTACCCATATGTGATGACTGCAGATGCATCCTTGAAGGACATAGTACAGTTTTGTCCCTACCATAAATGTAGATGTCCGATAGGTATGCATCTGCAGTCAGGTTTACCCTCCCTCCTTCCCCTCTGTGGTATTTCTTGGGTGCTTACCCCTTTTATAGTGGTATTTCTGGATGCTTACCCCTCTTATAGCTAGCTGGGGGGATCTACTATGGTGTATTTGTTTTTATAGTTCTGTGCATGTTTGGATTTGTTTTTAAAAATGCATCTCTCCAAATTTAGCCTTTCTTAGAGGGCACCTGGCATCTGGGGCAAGAAAAACTGAGGAAAATGGCGTCGGCTGATGCTTTTATACCCCAGACGCTCTGACGTCGGGGAAAGTGCGACATCAGTCGAGGCCAGACCCAGACTTTGGAATCCGGCCAACCAAAGGGCTGCCTGAGGCAGGACAACCCATATGTGATGACTGCAGATGCATACCTATCGGACATCTAAATTTATGGTAGGTACAAAACTGTACTTTCACATTTGAAAGAATAAATTAAGGAAATGTGAGTCATCTATTAATGAAGAAATGTTAAGGTGTAGATGTGTTTTTCTAAGTAATACTTTAGTCATATTTTAATATCAAAGTGATTGATACCTGATTCAGGAAAAAAATGGCTACTGTGCAGATGATAGGGCCAAAAGATAAACAAGCATTACCAATATTTTTAGTTGCGGTGTTTGGCAATGTTTGCATTTAGTATGTCAGCGATAATGATATCAAGGATACCCATATCTCCAGGTTAGTAGCGCAGCATGATACCCCAGAGATCATCCATGCGCAACTATCAGCAGGCAAAACCACATTTGAAGTCGTAGCCGGTTATAGATCGCCCACCATGTCCCAAGATGCTCACTCTGCATTCCTTGAGACATTGGAAAATATAAAGGTCCTACCCAACACCATAATCTTGGGTGATTTCAACTACCCTGGTATAGACTGGGCGAACTATCAATGTTCCAACTCCTATGCTCAGCGATTCATAGAATTTATAAATTCAAATGCCCTTGAACAACTAATATGTTCCCCCACTAGAGGGGACAACATATTGGATTTAATCATCACAAATATGGACGCCCATTGTACCACACCCATTATCACTCCCTCCTTGGTCAGATCCGACCACAGACTGATAACCCTGGACATCCTCACCCCCTCCACCTCCCCAGTCAAAAAATCCATAGTCAAAAACCTTTCCAAAGCAAACTTCAAACTACTTGCATCTGAAGTGGAAAGCTTCACTATTCCCTTGCAGAAGGATAATGATATCCAGGATGCAGAATCCTACACCAAGGCACTCTCTATGCATCTTCAGAATTGCATGGACCGTGCTATCCCAAATAACACCAAGACTCCTTCCTCAAGCAAGAAGAAACCAGTCTGGTGGACCCCAGCCATAAGCAAACTTTACAATAAAAGGAGGAGACTTATACAAAAAAAGGCCAAATCTCAAGTAGAAAAATCATCCCTGATCAGCATTAGTAAGAAATTGAGGGCCCTCATCAAGTCAACTAAAGCTAATTTTGAAAAGAAAGTTGCCAAAGATAACCATAAGACCTTCTATGGCTACGTCAAAAACCTAAATGGCAACACTCAGATCTGTTCTGAGCTAGTACAAAATGGAACAAAATACACTGACCCTTCTGACATTGCCAACATCTTGGCTGACAGATTCAGTGCAAATCCCCCCCCCACCACCACCTACAGAGCCTATTACCATTCCAGGGGATTGTGTAAGTCCAATTATTACTGATACGTTGGTTAACAAGGCTCTATCTAAAGCTAAAAACACTGCCTCCATGGGACCAGATGGTGTCCCAGGCTGTGTCATACTCGAGCTCCAAAAGGAATTAACTTCGCATCTTAATACCCTGTTCAGTCTCAGCCTCTCCACAGGATATGTGTCCAGAGAATGGCGCACGGCAACGGTGGTCCCGCTACACAAGGGTGGGGCCACAACTGACCCTGGGAACTACCGACCAATAAGCCTGACCAGTCTGATCTGTAAGGCTATGGAGCAACTCATTATGGAACTCATAAATGGAGAGATTGGGAACCTCCAGTCACTGGACCCCACACAGTTTGGCTTCGTCAAGGGCAGATCATGCCTCCTGAACCTGGTGGATTTCTTTGAGACAGTTACTCAGGCTATAGATAAGGGAAAGGAGGTACACATGGCTTACCTTGACCTTGCTAAAGCATTTGACACCATTCCCCTTTTGGGTATTATTGATAAGCTCACCAGCCTGGGCATAAACCCTTACGTCACAAGATGGATCGCAAACTGGCTCTCAGACAGATCCCATAAAGTAAGAGTAGCGGGATCTATGTCCGAATCCAGACCAGTAACAAGTGGTGTGCCTCAGGGCTCTGTCCTGGGGCCCCTCCTGTTTGGCATATACTTCTCAGAAGTACAGGCAAGCACGGAAGGGCTGTGGCTGACTAAGTTTGCAGACGACTGCAAACTAGGTGCTATAATAGAGTCTCTGGCCGACATGGAGATCCTCCAGAAGGACCTAAATGAGACTGATGCATGGTGTCAAAGCCATGGTCTCAAGCTAAATGCAAAAAAATGCGTAGTAATCCCCTTTGGAAAAAACAGAGTACCCGCAAACTACAACATAGGAGGTAATCCCCTGAAATCTGAAGAAGGAATAAGGGATCTAGGGACCCAAGTAGATAGCCAACTTTCCTTTGATAACCATGTTGCCAAAGTGGTTAGAAAATCCTTCTATGTGACCCATCTGATCATGAAAAGGTTCGCATCAAGATCTAAGGATGTAATGGTGCCCCTCTACTCTTTCCTCATCAGACCCATTATTGAGTACAATGCACCAATTGGAATGTACCTGGCTAGACATCTCCAGCAGCTGGAGAGACCACAGAGGTACCTAACCAAGAGAATTACTGGCCTCAAACAGTTGCCCTATGCAGCACGATTGAAAAAGCTAAGACTGTTCTCTGTTGCATACCGCTTTCTCAGAGGCGATCTCTGTCTAACGTACAGAGCCATGTCCAACCCAGAATTGTTGAACATGCTCCATCGTAACAAAACCAAATCTACTCGAGCTACACGCTCTAGGGATATAAACTTCAACACAACAATGAATAGGACATGCTGGAGAAATAGATTCCCTTCGCAGTGACTTCCCTTACTATGGAACAGGGTCACAATCTACATAAGACAGAGCCACTCACTATCACTCTTCAAGAGGAACCTTGATGAGGGGATGGGTAACAGAAAGTTCACACCGGGGATCACACCAACAGCACTACTAGATAGGGGCCAAGGGTACTAGCTGCTAGTACAAGGGTCTAGGGAACTACTAAAGGGGCGGTGAATACCGAACATGGCTGGGCTAATATATGCCTTCGGGCAGATAGCTCAGTACCAACATATGAACCTATGAACTATACTTCGGAAGAAGCCATTGGAGCAACAGGTTATCTAACATTAACATAAAATATTGTGATGTGAATAAACCATTTGCATTGCATTGTCAGTAAATTTCAGGTGTATGGGTATACGAGTCTTGATACATGAGGACAGACCATTGTTAAGAAGTATTGAATTGCAAATTTTGAATGAGAGAAATAGTAGATATTACTGGAGGGGTGGTGAATAATCTAACTGTGGGTAGTGACAGAAGTGCAAAAATTAGGAATGGTTAAAATTCCTCATGGACTTTTGTGTTACCTTACTGCCACGTGGCTTCCCCTGTTAAAAACATATTTTCTAAGAAATGGAAGGCAGTACTAAGTACAGACCCTAGTTTTCAAAACAAAATCAGAACCCAAATTATGTTTGGTTTAAAAAAAAAGAAAGAAAAAAATTAGGAATTTACTGTTGTGCATCCCTATCAGTAAAAGTAAAAAACTTAAACCTAATATAATGTTTTAAGTGTGGAACCTGTGCACAGATTGCCCACTTACTCTTGAGGGGAATGAAGTTCATGTGCCACCTGATTTTGTAGTAAATTGTAAAGGGAATTCTTCTTGTGGAACTTAGGCAGTTAATTGTGTTTCAAAATGTGATTCTTGCAGTGGGTTCTACATTTGAAAGACTTGAACGCACTTTAAGGAAACATGTTTATCAGCATCTGTATAGATTAAGATGTATGATGCAAAAAATGCTTTTTATAGGCACCCTGTTACCTGCCAGAATTTTGTGCAATTTAATTTTTTTTTATCTTGGTAAAGCCATTAAAATCCATAAGGGATGGTGACTGGAAAAGTCACTTAAAAGGCACATGAACTTTTTTGACAGATGAAGTTCAATGCATCAGTGTTTCTGGACTAAATGACTCAGTTTCCATCAGAAGTGTATTAAAGATAAGGGCTACTATTTTATGATTAGGAAAAAGATTTGTTTTAACATGCAGCTTGTATAAATGTGCTTTTTACCATTGTGTTTAATAAGTGCTTTTATTCACTGTCTCTTTAAATGTATTTGATTATGTGATAGTCTCACTGTCATGTGACTTTTCTAGTATTTAAATGTCATGTGGTGTTCAGTAGGTTTCAGTCTAAAAATTATAGGATTGTTTAGAAAAAAGTGCTAAAGTAACACTGTGCCTTATTCTACTGCCTTGGACTGATGTGTTTTCATCTGGATTTGTGTTTATTACACATTTGAGGTTATTATGTTTTTTGGTGTATGATTCTGTCTGTGGTGAATAAGTCTAAGTGTAAACAGATCCTTGCCAAGTATAACAAAGATGCCCTTTTACAGGGTTCCTCTTAGATTGCCGAGAATGTTAATTTACAGAATTTTTATTTATTTATGTATTTATTTAATTTTACATTTGTTTACCAGGGATGTCTGTGCGAAAAGACCCATTTTCAGAGGAGACCCCCCGAGGGAAAAGCTCCAGTGCAAACAGCAATAAGACAGGTATACATTTTAACTTACACAGCTCTTATCAAGACATTATTTGGATTACAAAACATTAATCCTAAAAGAAAAATAAAGTAGAACATACAAATTACAGAGAAGAATAATTTTTGGGAGAAAGACATATACATGGTGTAGTTTACATTCAGTTACTGAAATATGTTTAATTCTAGTAAGGATTTATGTACATAGTCGGAAGTGAAAGTTGAAAGAAAAAGTATCAGAATGTTTGAAATGTAGAAAAAAAGAGAAAGTAGAACTGGAGACTCGCATTGCTTGGATGGAAACATCTATAGTTATTTTGGCCCCTAGGAAGCAAATTTATAGGCAAAGATGTTTTGCTGTAAGGTTTGTTGGGCAAGTGTGTATGTATGTATGTATAATAAATATATTATATATATATATATATATATATGTATGTATGTATATGTATATATATATATATATATATATATATATATATATATATATATATATGGGTCTACTTCTCTTCATCGAAAGTACATCACTTTGGAAAAAGAGAAGTCGACCCACACGTGCGCAAAAGTGCAACAATCCATTAAGGAACACTGAGGAGCAGAAGCACACTACAGTGGGGAAAAGGGAATTTCCCCATTTCTCCACTGTAGTGAGATCTCAGAGTTGGTATATTTAATTAGGGGGGTGGGAGGCACAACCCTCCCACATGTGGGGTGCATGGGGGCTTGCCCCCCTGCAAAAACATTGTTTTGGTGTTCCTGGTCGGTTTGTTGAAACATTCTTCTCGAAAGTGTACTTTTGGTTAAGTGCACTTCCGCGTAAGTGTGGGTCTACTGTTCTTTTTCGAAGGAGTGTTGTTTCGATGAAGTACAGTACATCCATATATGTATATGTGTGTGTGTGTGTGTGTGTGTGTATATATATATATATATATATATATATGTATGTATGTATACACATAATATATATATATATATATATATATATATCACACAGTTATAAGGATTAACAGATTTGAGTGCGCTATGTAGTGGTGAAACTGTGTATACATTTTCAGTGGAAAATGGGTTTGCTGTCTTTTTTTTAAGATATAAATTGTAGTCTACTCAAAGAATGTGGTTAATTTTAGATGCGACAGAGAGTAAAAGAGGGAAATAGGGTAGTGTGATAAGGTGGATTAAGTTTTTTTTCCTGGAGATGCACAATACATAGCCAATTTATGAAGTGCTCAATAAGTTGTGTTTTGGAAGCTAGTGGGGTTTCTAGCTGTGGGAGGGCATTGCAGAGATTGGATACACAACTGGAGTATTGTGAAACTCTGCTTTTCTTTTAGGAATTTGAGATAGAAAGCAGCAGTATGTCTTTTAAACAGCACATTCTGCTTGGATGGTAGTGTTCAAGCATACCTTTGGGGGCTGGGTATGTGTCAAGTTTGTAAATGAGTGTGTAAGCAAGTTAGGAGTTGACTGTAGTGGACCTGGTGATATAATGTTCTCTATTTGAGATGTTTGAGAGCTATGAAGTGATGTGTTCTATAGTGGATATTCGCTGCAAATCTAGTTTGTATTTTGAGTTGTAGGTTTGTACATAGTGGGGAGGCATAAAGTAGGGTAGGCAGGGGGAAGGTCTTTGCAGTAATTTCTGTTGCTCTTTGTTAGAAACAGTTTATTCCATTATAATATGCCAAGCATTTTTTTATAGCTGTGTAAAAATGGATGGCGTACGTCGTGTTATCATTATGACCCTGAAAAGTTTAGTATGTGGGACCTATTTGATTATTGTGTTATTTGATATAATATTAAATGTGATTTTATTTTGGGCTAGTGTTTAAGGGTAAATAACAGTAGTTTACTTTTTCCTGAGTTTAGTGAGAGTTGAGTTTTGTAGTCATGATTCTATAGAAGATAAGGATTCTTGTTTTTTTTTTGGGGGGGGGGCATGGCAAATGAGTGTACGATCGTCTGCATATTGAATTAGAGTGTTATGTTTGGCAGTAGTGTATAAGTCATTTATAAATATGTTAACTAGGAGTGGTCCTGATATGGGATACCTGAGGAATGCCTACTGTGACAGGTAGAAAGGAGGGAGTATTCTTACTGCCATTTTATTGCTTGATAACTGTCTGTTAGTTTTTGAGCCAGGAAAGAAGGGTGAAGGAGAGGCCTAGGGTAGAATTTTTGTAATAGTATTAGATGAGAGACAGTTTTGAATGCTTTTGACAAGTCAGGAAATGAGAGAGAGACCAGATGGCCTGCATTTCTGTGTCTATTGATGGTGTCAGTGAATTGAAGTAGAGCAGTGGTGATACTGTACTTAGACTGGAAACCGTATTGGGTAGGGGGCTAAGAAAATCATGAGTAATAAGATGTTGAAATAATTAGGAGTTAATGCACTTTTCTAGGATCTTAGATACTGCTCTAGAAAAAGCTCACAGGTTTGCAGGGTACGTGCTGTAGCACATGTATAAATGCAATAAAACAGAGAACTCGCCATACACCATAGCTTGGAGTATTCACTTTAATGAACAAAAATAAAAACAAAAAACAAAATGTAAGGAAATGGTAAGCACTTTAACTGTTCTTTCAGGCAGCTTCTTCTGACCTAACTAAAATCATTAACTGAATCCTATTTAAAATCCAGATGAACCAGTCAAACAAAGCATTCAGTGTAGTTACAATCCACGGCAATCAAATATAATTACACAATAACTTGTTAAAAACACCACTAAAATTTAGTAGCAATACCTAAACGTTATGGCATATAGAAAATGTAAGTCATAAATAATCAACAGTTAGTTTGTTTGTATCTTTTGGCTTTTCCCATTAGGGGTCGCCACAATGGAACTCCGGTCCGCTAATACGTGCTGGCTTGCCGGGCCTAACGCACAACCTTCAACGAAGGAAGGCCCGTTCACGCATGTCGCTACACAGAAGACGCTCTAACTGAGAATCAAACGGGCAATGTCTAACTGTGAGGCGATATCGCTACAGCAGCACCACCACCGCAGTATTACAGAGCAAAAATATGATGCAAAATTAGGCATGTCTTGTGAAAAGAGGAGCAATTGATACATATGTCGCAGACTACAAAGTGTGCATTGTTTTTGCTCCCTTTATATAAATGCATGTCCAAAATGGTTTGACATTTTTTCAAGACATTTTTCACTAAATGCTGGTGTCATAATTGTAGCCCCCACCCCCAGTGTTCCTACACTTTGTTAAAAAAGTGACTGCTCCGTATCCAGGTGTCCACCCCAACATTTTGTCTGGTAGTTTGTTATAGATTTTTAAGAATATATGTTGCTAGACCCAGAGCCTGCAGCAGTCCTAGATTTGATTCTCACAACCATCATTTGCCCTCTGTGTGATTCTGAGCATGTTATGTAATCAGGCATTGTTTCCAGGTTGCTGTAAAAAGGTGGTATTTTTGCAGTGGGCTGAATAATGTTTTTTTTTCTTTACCAATAAATGTAACGTAAAGGAGCATCTTGAATGTTGATGGAAGATATTACATTTATCTCATTGTTCTTGCTGCAGCTTATAAAAAATAGTACAAGTATCAATTCTTAACAGACATGTGTATTCAGTTTAGGCCTGAAATCTCAAAAGCACTGTATAGCTTTTATTTTGGTAGCTTTTTATTTGTTAACAGGAGGATAACACAAAGCTGCACTTCTGTTCTCAACTGACTTTTGGAAATTATGTAGTTAGGCCGTATGTCTGTCTACTGCTTCAGGGTAGTCTTTCAACTTTTCAAGACAAGATCCCTTGATGCTGAGGTCTGTACTGCAGGCTGCATGACATAGCCATTAAGGAAGTCTGACAGCAGAATCTGCAGTATTAGCATGTCTTTCAGGATTTTTTTTTTTTTTTTTTTTTTTTTTTTGCAGGTTTACTCCTTCCCTCCACCCCGACTCTGTCAATGTATTTATTCTCCTTGGATGAGAGCCCTGTGAATCATTCTTTTCCTCAGGTGGAGTGAGTTAGTAATACCAGGAACAGTGCAGGCATCACAGGGAGGATCAGAGTTTTTCCTTTAAGCCATGACTACCTTCATGTGCCACACCTCCATAGAATGTGATGAGTTGGTCCTACCCCTCTCATCCTTTTGTAGATAAGCACCTATGTATGATTCTAAGTCACCTCCCAGGAATTCTGTTGTGGAGAGTGCTTTCATGAGCACATGCCACTCACCACCTTTGCAAAATGCTGCAAGAATTCTTAAGCCTTATTATTGCTTTCCTCCTACATTATCTCCATCATTTGCTCCTAATGGTTGAGCTCTAGCCCCTTGGTTTTCATCATGTCTTTATTCCTGCATGCTAGTGAAACTAGAGCAAAAGTGTTGCGCAAAACATTTAACACGACAGAGAAAAGAAGTACAGTTATTAGAGTATTATTTGTTTCCTGAAAAATTGTATTTTTATTAGTTTTCACATTAATAGCACAGTTCTTTTTTGTCAGTCTGAAAAAAGGCAAATGTTCATATCTGTTCTGGACCAAAAGGTGGTGGTGGTTGTTTTTTTGGCTTTTTCTGGTTAGGGCTCGCCACAGCGGAACTCCGGTCCGCTAATGATTGGCAGTAGATTTTTACGAAATGCCGAAGTGCCAGCTCGACATTCAACCTTCAGTGAAGGCACGCTCATTTATGCATGTCTTTCGAATGCCCACAAAAGGTAACCATTTGAAATATCAGGACCCACAAGAGCAAGTCCCAAAACACCGAGACCGACTAGCTGAAAAATGGACTTACGTATACCAAGTCAAAGATGGCTGTTTCCTAGAATATTCCCTTTTCTCTGAGGTGTGGCCATCATGGACTTAGTGTGTGTGTGTATAGATATGTATATGTGCATGGATGTAGCTCTATTTACCGAAATCCCACTTAGTCAAACAAGATGACGTTGCCAAAAATTTACTTCAACAAACTCCCTGATCACAGTCATTTAACTCCAGGAAGCTAACCACTTAGCCACCATGGTAAACTTTGCCCTTTTCCACACTATAATGCGATCTCAGAGTTGGTATATTTAGTTGAGGGAGTGGGACGCAAAGCCCCCCCCCCCCACTTTAATGGGTTTGGTTTGCTTTGGTTTCTTTTTAAAGTGTCGGTGGCCAAGTGGTTAGTTTTCCTGAGTTAAATTACAGTGATCTTGGGTGTTCGTTATAGTAAATTTAAGGCAACGTCTTGTCATTTCGTCGTCTGACTAAGTGGGATTTCGGTAAAGAGATCTGTGTGTGTGTGTGTGTGTGTGTGTGTGTGTGTGTGTGTGTGTACACACACACACACACACACACACACACATGTACATACACATATATACGCGTGTGTGTTACATATAAACATGGATCCCCTTCAGAAGATCCAAAGTTCAGAAAACTGAAAATAAAAATATTGAAAATGGAATTTACCCTTTCTGTAGTGTTGTGCGATCTTGGAGTTGGTATATATAATTAGGAGGAGATATCTGAGGGGTGCCTGCCTCCTGTATTAAAAATATTTTTGATATTTTGAGTTTTAGATATTTTGATTTTCAATCTTTTGAAGTTACGATCTTCTGACATGGACCCATATATTGATATATATATATATATATATATATATATATATATATATATATATATATATAAATATATGTACACTTACATACACACATATATATGTTCAGGAGTATGGGGAGAGTGGGTGGAAATTTAAATGAGAAGAGCAATCTTCGAGATTCGCCCTTTCTTGGGTTTTGTTTTTTTTTGTTTTCCAGCTTGGCACTCGACATTATGGGTCCCAGCATTTCATTAGGGAGCTGGTAAAAAACTGAGCATCCAAATGATTATATATGACTTCTTATACCTAGAAGTAAATGACTCTGTCTGAATATGTTTAATATATTGTAACAGGTTTTACAGTATAATGTGTCATGACTGTCAGCTTTAGAATGTGATTATGTGTTGTCTCCATTGTCTCCAGATATAAGGTCACTGGTTAACAATAACGCAACTAAAGTGGATGGGACTACCAAACTGTCTCTCTCAATTACAGGTAGTCCCCATCATTATCTATCAAACCCTAAAATGTCTATCCCTAACTGAGCTCATGCAGAACTGTATATGTATTAGAGCTCCACTGTACAGACAAACTTCTACTACTCCCTTCAAAGTCTCACAGTGTAGCTGGAGATGTCCTCTACTCTAGCTATATGTCAAAGCTATGTAATAAAATTCCCCTTTCTTGAAGACAAACTGACCACTCATATTTATTTAAATCACAGCTACAACTCCACTAAAAGTCATCATAGGTGTGTAAATGCTCCTTTGCTCTTGGATAATCATCATTTAATTCCATATATGTTAAGTCTTCCTGAAACTTTATACCTGTACCCACTACCATTTTTCATTTCTTTTCCATCTGTCCTTCCTATTTATTGTGTAATGTATTTTGAATTCTATTCCGTCAGCTTTTTTGGAATGTTACAAATCTAACATTATTGTTTCTGTATGTCTACTGGGATATTTATGATCTGAAGCTTTTTCCAAAGTCCTCTTCTGTGATTTAACCATTATTGTATTAGTGTGCATAGTACTTTTAAGTTGTTTCCTCCCCATGCCGCCACTGAAAAGGGACTTTTCCTGTAAACAAGTACTTATAAATCTGTATACATCTTTATTTATGTTTAATATGCATCACTGCATGTATGCATAAGTTTGTGCACTCACAAGTACAATAAGAAAAAAACTTTCCTGTTCAGGAGAAGTGCACATAATGTTTACTTCTGATATAATGAAACTCATTTGAAACATCTTCTAGACATGTATTGCATACCACACCCTGACCAGAAGTCTTATGTCCACTCTTGATGGAAGCAGCATGTCAGACTGTCATTGTGAAATGTTTGTGTAACCTGAGAGTTTATACCTTGATATAAAAAGTCATTTGCAATTTCTGCTTTGAGACCTTTAAAAAAAAAAAACATTCAGGGATTGACAGCAGAATTTGCATCTATAAAGGAACCTAAGACCGCTATTCTGCTCTGTCTTTAGGGAATTTCAGTGCTGCTTAATGCTGAATTTCACATCAACAAATTCTCCCTACAACACATGATATTTTTCTGATGCCATGTGTGCAGTCTCAAAAATGTTCTTGTAATGACAATTCATTAAACATATTTTCTTTTCGTTGACTATGATCCTGAATGCTAGAGGTGTCAGTGAGGGGAAAAGAGAGAGAGAAATGATAAGGTAGATGACTGTTTGACTGCTTCAAATGGGAGAGAAAAAAGACTTTCTGGAGATGTGTCCTCACTAGTTTTTGATCAAGACATTCAAGCTTTCAGACCTCAAAATGAGCATGAAGGAACTAAAGGTGGAGGTGTATCCATTTTCATTAAAACCAAATGTACTTCCAGACTGGTCAAACAACACAACTCTCTCAAACTACTCCATATCCAACTAACTTGGGAAAGTACCATACCACATCATTGCTAGCTGTGGATCCACCACCATGAACAAAGATAAGCACACTGTTTACCTTGATTTATTGGAATCCCTTGCCATACAGCCCAACACCTTAGTCACTGGAGATTTTAACTATCCTTCCGTAAGACATACACAAGCAAAAACACGCTCGCCCAGAGGTTCCTAGACATTAGCACAAATGCTCTGGGACAGACAGTCTGTACCCCCACTAGGGACTCTAATGCTCTGGACATAGTACTCACCAACATGGGGGATGTCCTTCCATTTCACAGTTACAGTATTCTTAACATTAGGGATCCCCTGCCTAGGATGTCCCAAGGTCCAGCCAGTATACCAAAGCCTTAGGTTGCTTTATGGTATGCTGTATGTCACGTGTGTGCTCCTCATGTTGCATAGGGTATAAGGTGATATCTGGATGTACCACCCTCAGAACTTCTTTGCCGCCAGTCCGAACGCCATCTCTTGATCATCTGTCTGAGCACCTGCATTACGTTGCTGGTTTCACAAAGCCATTGCAGATAAGTGTTTTATTGGAGTTCCCTTTTGCTTATCTTTATCATGTCCTTCAAGGATGCATCTGCAGTCCTCACATATGGGTTGTCCTGCCTCAGGCAGCCCTTCGGTCGGCCGGATTCCAAAGTCTGGGTCTAGCGTCGGCTGATGTCGCCCCTTCCCCGACGTCAGAGCGCCTGGGGTATAAAAGCGTCAGCTGACGCCATCTTCCTCAGTCTTTCTTGCCGCGTGGTGCCCGAAGCAGAAGCAGTTTGCAAGTGCCGGTCGGCCAGCTCCTGTAATTCAGCTACCGAAGACTTCAAAAGCTAAGTACCCCATTGGGGACTCTTTCTTGCCTCAGCCGATGTCAGATAAAGTTAATAACTGTTTAACTTGTGGGAAACAAATACCTCATAAGGATTTATGCCTCCCAGGATTATTCCTCAGGGACCCACTACAAGTTCACAGATTCTAACTTTAGCAGAGGACCTTATTTCCTTAATTAGGGGCTCTCAACCCCATCCGGACAGGGGCTCTCAACCTCCTCTAGAGAAAAGGCCCAGGGTTGAGCCCTCTGATCCCCACTCCTCAGAGGAGGCCTCTGATGACTCTGCTCTCTCGGACTACCAGGAGGAGGCCTTTTCGGCCTACGAGGATTCTGATGCAGAGGAATCTATCCCCTTGGCCTCCCCTCCTGAAGAACTATCCTTTGGGGAAACCCTTCACACTATGAGAGAGCATTTCAAATGGCAGGGCCAGGAATTCTCTGATTCCAGGAAGAGATTAAGAACTTTTCTGCATTTACCTCAGCATAGACCTTTGGCTATTTCCCAGGGCCCTAAAGGGGTTGCAACCGCCACTGCTAAAAATCCACTCCCCTCTGAAAGGGAGTCCAGGGCTTTAGAGAGATGGGGTAAAAAAGTGTATACTTCTGCTACTCTTTCTATGAGGGCATTAAATTGTCAATTTCATATGATACAGTACCAAGAGTATTTGTTAGATGAATTGCATAAGAAACTGTCTTCACCTGAACCCCTAGATCGCAAATCACTTCAGGATCTGGTACATAACTCCCAGCAGGTTAGCAACCATTTCTTGCAGTGTGGTTATGATGCATTGGAAGCTTCATGTAGGTCAGCTATGACAGGTGCAGTTATACGTAGGCATGCTTGGCTGAAGGAACATTCTCTGCCAGACCATGTTAAAGCTAAGCTTCTGGATGCTCCACTGGAAAAGCAAAAGTTATTTGGCTCCACTGCTCAGGAGGTCTTAAAGAAATTTGAGGAAAAGGCAAAATCTGTACAAACAGTCAACGATTTTCTACAAGTTCAACCACCAAGATTCAGCAGAAATTGGCCTACCAAGAATTGGTCCTTTCCGGACACAGACAGATTTCAGAGAGGCAAGATCAGGCGTGCCAGAGGTAGAGGGCAAACTAGAGGCTCCTACAGAGGACACCAATGGCAGCCTCCCAACCAGAGAGGTAGTGTAGGACCTACAACTGCTGCACAAGGACAGACTCAATGACTTTGCTTTGACTCCGCCAACCAGGGCTCAATTAGAAGCACCTTTGGGTGGAAAGCTTTCTTTATTCTCAGAAAAGTGGCACAGTATTACAAGAGATAAATGGACACTGCAAATAATAGACAAATGATACAGGTTCCATTTTCACACATTGCCAAAAGGAAAAGGCATGCCAGACCTGCCACCAAATCAAAGGGCAGAGGCTTTGAAACAAATCTCCAACTTAATACAAATGAAAGCTATAGAAAAGGTTCCTCTTTCAGAACAAGGCCAAGGATTTTATTCCAGACTCTTCCTTGTTCCAAGAAAAGAAAAACAATGGAGGCCTATTCTCGACTTGTCCGCACTGAATGCTTATCTCATTGTGCCAAAATTCAAAATGCTGACTCTACAGCAACTCCTTCCCATGCTGGGCAAGGGGTCTTGGCTGGTAACTCTAGACCTCAAGGAGGCATACCTGCATGTCCCTATCAGACAAAGTTGCAGAAGACACCTCAGATTTCTTGCAGGTTCAGAGCATTATCAATTCTCAGCATTGCCCTTTGGCTTATCTACTGCGCCCAGAGTATTCACGAAATGCCTGGCATCAGTAATTGCACACTGCAGACTTCAGGGGATTCAAATATACCCATATCTGGACGACTGCCTTATACAAGCGGACAGCCAACAAACTTTGGTAAAGGACTTGAATTATGCCATCCACCTACTGCAGGCTTTGGGATATACAGTCAACATTCACAAATCAAGACTTGTTCCATCCCAAAGAATAACTTTTCTGGGTGCGGATCTAGACACAACCACCCAAATGGCTTTTCTCACAGAAGAAAAACAAAGACAACTACCGGATTACTTCAAGAATTTGACAAGACAAACTCAGCTGACTGCAAGGCAAATCCTGCAGGCCCTGGGTTACATGGCATCTTGCATTCTTCTGATTCCACAAGCAAGGCTGCATATGAGGAAACTACAATGGTACCTAAGGAGTTTATGGACTCAGCACAGTCACAGCATAGAAACTTTGATCCCACTCATTCCATGCCTCCAAAAGGAATTTCTGTGGTGGGCTCAAGCAAGCCAGTCAAACAGGGGTCTGCACTTCAGCAAGCCAATAGCCAGCCAAACCATTGCAACGGACGCTTCAGACCACGGTTGGGGAGCACACATGGAGGGCAGATGTATTCAAGGACTATGGTCACAAAAGGAGCTGCGCATGCACATAAACCAAAAGGGAATGCTGGCAGTGATACATGCAATCGAGGCCTTCAAACTCTTTCTGCATCAAGGCCACCTGCTAATAAGGACAAACACCACAGTTATGTGGTACATAAACAAGCAAGGAGGTACCCATTCCTACCCTCTTTGTAGACTGGCAATGAATCTATGGGAACTTTCCCTGAAACTCAATATAGAGCTGCAATCACAGTTTGTGCCAGGAAAAGACAATATACTGGCGGACAGCCTAAGCAGAAATATCCTGGATGCACACGAATGGATGCTGCACCCAGACATCTTCTTTCAGATAACACAATCATGGGGGAGGCCGGATATAGATCTTTTTGCCTCCCACCACAATCATCAGCTGAAGAAATTCTGCTCAAGGACATACCACCCACAAGCATGGAAAGTGGATGCCCTCTCTTTCAGCTGGAGAACCCTAACAGTGTATGCATTTCCACCTCTTCCATTAATGACCAAGGTCTTACTGAAGATCAGGACAGAGCAGCCAAAAGTGATTCTGATAGCTCCGGACTGGCCAAGACAGCACTGGTACCCACTGTTAAAGAGCATGTCACGTATGAAACCGTGGCCACTTCTCCTGACACAGCACAATTACAAAACTCTGCATTCCAACCTGAAAACCTTGCAACTAACGGCCTGGAGAATACCTTGACTCCTTACCAGGAAAAGCTATCCAAGAGAGTGAAGGATATCATCATGGAAGCTCACCGGCCTTCCACAAGAAAGGCTTATTCAGCAAAATGGAAAAGATTTCGCACTTGGAGCGCCTCAAAGGGCCTAGATACGACAGTGGTGAACATGGCACATATCTTGGAATACTTGGCAGAAATGCTCCACAATGGCCTGTCTTACTCTTCCATTAAAATTCATGCTTCAGCCATTTCAGCAGAATACAATACTGATCCACCTGTCTTCTCTCATCCTCTCTTAAGGCAGTTTCTAAGAGGAATTAAAAACCTAAATCCTCCAAGGAAGCCACCTGTGCCTGCATGGGACCTTAACTTCGTGTTGGAGAAACTAACACTGCCTCCCTTTGAACCAGCAGCATCTTCAGAACTACAGTTCCTGTCTTGGAAGACTGCCTTTCTTCTGGCCATTACCTCAGCAAGAAGAGTTTCTGAGTTACAGGCCCTCATGGCAGTACAACCATTTCTTATTTTTCATCAGGACAGAGTCTCATTGAGAACCAATCCTTCATTTATGCCAAAGGTGGTCCAGGGTCTCATTGAACCAAGCTATTCACCTGCCTGCCTTCTTTCCAAATCCACAGAACAAAGGGGAGAAACTTCTGCATACCCTGGACATTCACAGACAGTTGCGCTACTACTTGGACAGAACTAAAACTTACAGAAAAACTGACCAGCTGTTTGTAGCATATGCTGCTGGTGCACAAGGAAAAGCAATTTCCAAACAGACAATTTCAAAATGGATAGGAAATTGCATTCGTTTTTGTTACTCCTTTCTGGCAAAGCTGTGCCAGCTAACATTAGACCTCATTCCACCAGAACCACAGCCACCTCCACAGCCTTCTTAAGGGGGGTGGCTACAAAGGACATTTTAGAAGCTGCTGCATGGAGCTCCGTGCATACATTTGCCAAGCATTACAATTTACCTTTATATTCCAGATCCAGAACAGGCTTTGCTATGGCAGTCCTGCAGGGCATTTTAGCTACACCATCCTTTACATAGATCCTACCACCCCAAGATTGGCTATGGTATTCTACCCATATGTGAGGACTGCAGCTGCATCCTTGAAGGACATAGTACACTTTTGTACCTACCATAAATGTAGATGTCCGATAGGTATGCATCTGCAGTCAGGTTTACCCTCCCTCCTTCCCCTCTGTGGTATTTCTTGGGTACCTATCCCTCTCATAGCTAGCTGGGGTTATCTATTATGGTGTATTTGTTTTATATTTATATATATATGCATATTTATATTTTCCTGTGCATGTTTGGAAATTATTACATTTCTCCAAATTTAGCCTTCCTTAGAGGGCACCTGGCATCTGGGGCAAGAAAAACTGAGGAAGATGGCGTCGGCTGATGCTTTTATACCCCAGGCACTCTGACGTCGGGGAAGGGGGCGACATCAGCCGACGCCGGACCCACACTTTGGAATCCGGCCGACCGAAGGGCTGCCTGAGGCAGGACAACCCATATGTGAGGACTGCAGATGCATACCTATCGGACATCTACATTTATGGTGGGTACAAAACTGTACTTTGTGTTGCTTATGGGGTTTCATGTCATCCAAGAAGGGAAAATGCCAATGTGGAGAGACGGACTCCTCTTAAAGATCGCCATGGACAGTGTCAGTTTTGCCTTGGCGGGTTGAACGGCCATAGGTGCTGCTCCATCTGTCAGGATTTGTACCTAAAACCTTGCATAGTAGACTGTCTTATTTGGTGCTTTATCTTGAAAATCAGCATCTTCATAGGATCATAGGTGGTAACTAGGCTATTGGCCCTAGGACCCTTTTCAAGCCTAGCCTTGATATACCCTTGTTTCATTATAGATCAAGATATATAGGTATATTTACAAAGCGAATCTAAGGTCAGCACCAGCTGCTCCTGTCCAAGAGGGACATAGGTGAAACCCCCGGGGTAGAGTCATGGTTTTTCATCCAATTGTCCAAGTTGTGTGTAAATAGGGTCATTGAGGAGCCCTGTTTAACGCGAATTGGGAGTTTCTTCCAGAAGAGTGGCAACCCCTTGCAGACGTATCTCTCTCTCCGACACATCCTATTAATGTTGGAGGCTAGGTTAAAGTCCTTGGAACGAGTGAGTCTTGTCCCATTTGGTTTGCGGATGCACATCATTTCCATTAAGGCAGGGTTCAAGAGTGCTCTGTAGGCCAGGCACAAGTTGCCTCTAAGCAGTTTGTATGATACTGAGTGCAGTGACTGGCCATTCAGTCTGTCCATGTAGTTCATGTTTTGAAGGCCCTGAATTTTCTTGGTGAGAAACCTCTGAGGTCTGTACTGCTGCTGCAGGTATTTGGTGAGGTACATACAGAAGGGAGCATTGTACTCTATTATTGGTGTGATGAGGGACTTGTACAGGGGAGTTATAACCGTCTTACCTTTGGGATGCTGTGCCCTTACTTAAGAGATGTGCAGCATAGAAGGCCTTCCTTACCACTGTGGACATATGATGATCAAAGTTAAGGTTGCTGTCAGTTTGCTTTTCTAGATCTCTCACCACTGGCTTTGAACTTAGGGGGTATTATTAATGTTGTAATTTGCAGGGACTTCTCCTTTGCCAAAGGGGACAATAATGCTTTTTTATTTTTTTTTTTTTTTTTTTTTTTTTTTTTTTTTTTAAGTAAGTTTAAGTCCGTGGCTTTGGCACCAGTCAATTATTAGTGTACACCTGTTTTGTAGTATGTTGACATCTTCGGGGGATTTGTTGATTGCACCCAGTTTGCAGTCATCAGTGAACTTTGTAAGCCACAGACCATCTATTTTCACCTGGATTTCTAAGAAATAAGATTCCAAGCAGTAGGAGGCCTATCACAGATCCTTGTGGAAAACAACCAGTAACAGATCTGCTGGTAGAGGTGGAATCCCCAACTTTGACTGCATGCGTTTCGTCACTGAGCCAATTGGCTACCCATCTAATGGCATATGGGTTAATGCCCAGCTGGGTGAGTTTCTCAGTGATACCTGAGTGAGGAATTGTGTCAAAGGCCTTGCCTAAGCTGGAATAGGCAGCATGTACTGTTTTGCCTTCTTCCAGAGCTTTGGTGACATTCTCAAAGAAGTCCACCAGGTTTAACAGACATAATCTGCCCTTAACGAAGCCAAACTGGGTAAGGTCAAGAAAACTGAAGGTCTGTTATATACTTGTTGACAAGGTCCATGATGATTCTCTCCATGGCAATAAATTCAAACCCCACTAGTTGTGGGCAAGCCATTTTTTTTATTACCTTGTCAGTACAGCATAAGTGGATTGTTTGGCTGTATTTCGGAAACACGGGAGTTTAAACCCCAGAAGGATGCCTATACACATTAAGGTGCCTGCAAAATACCCCAAACAACATCCAAGCAAAGGATAAAAATGTTACACAGGCAAACCATTCAGTAAAAATGGCAAGTCTGCAACTAGTGGGTTTTAGCTTTATTGGACTGAATGTACCCATTAAAACTTAAAAAGCATGGGCATTCAAAGCCATGTAGCTGAAACACTGGTATGTCCTTAAGGGGTTATTTGCATATCCCCATAGGCCTCCACTACTGGAGGATTTAGGTATTAAACAGTAAAAACTCTAACTTGGCTGAGTCTTTCTTGCCCCTTTTACAGAATGGTTTGTGTGTGTAACCTTTTTACACTTTTCTTGCATTTACATACATTTATATATTTGTGTGTGTGTGTGTGTGTGTGTGTGTGTGTGTGTGTGTGTGTGTGTGTGTGTGTGTATATATATATATATATATATATATATATATATGTATATATGTATATATACATATATGTATATATATATATATATATATATACGGGTTCACTTCAGTTGATCGAGTTTCCGAAATCTCGAAACTCATGTGGTGGAGACCATATGATCGAGTTTCAGAAACTCGAACATCTGAAGTGGGAGTTAAGTAGAGTATGTAACTGTTTTGGGTGAGGGATTCTGTAGGGGAGAAGCCCTCTGCACTCCTGCAACTTAAATATATTAACTCTGAGATTGCACTACATTGGTCTGCTGAAGCATGGAACGGGAGATTTTTTTTTCCCCCACTGTAGTGCGATAGTATATTATAGCGAGTATATTTAAGTAGGGGGGTGTGGGGGGCGCAGGGGGGCTTGCCCCCCTGCAAAAACGTGTTTCAGTGTGTTCTTTTTTTATTTATTTTTTTCACTTCTGATGTTCGAGTTTCTTTAATCTCGAACATATAGTCTTGATCATATGGGTTTCGAGATTTTGGAAATTCGATCATCTGAAGTGAATCTATATATATATATATATATATATATATATATGTGTGTGTGTGTGTGTGTGTGTGTGTGTGTGTGTGTGTGTGTGTGTGTGTGTTGTGGCAGTTCAGTGAATGTGTATTTTGAATGTGTGCTTCATTTGCGACCCAGAAAAGAAGCCATGTACCTACCACCAACGGAAATTCAGCATAATGTAACTTGCTAGACTGTTTTAATAAAATGCTTTTGAAATCTTACTTTTGACATCCACCTGAGAGTACCATTCCACCCGTAGAGACTTCATTGCATCTGATAGTTGTGTTTGGGTAGGTGACATTGTTTCCCTCAGCAGAGAGAGCCTTTTTTATGCCATGCTTTTTGTGACAGATGAATTTTTGTGGTGAAATATAGATATATGTATTTTTTTTTTTAATTCTGCTTTAATAACACCATGGTTAGGATGTGCTCTGTGTATGTGCTGTATACCATACCAATGAGCAGCTGTTTAGTAGTACCTGTGAAGCCTTACATTTTATACCCATGTAGAAATGGACATGCGTCAGCCGCCTTCAAGAGTTCCTAGAAAGAAAATCATGGAACTAAACAAGGATGTTCATCGTGTTTCACTGTTGCAGTCATTACACTTGGGTTATCCTGCTGGCAGGCTACCCGCAGTCGGCCTGAATTCCAAAGTCCTGGTCTGGCGTTGGTTGCTGTCGCCTCTTCCCTGATGTCAGTGCGCCAAGGGGTATATAAGATGCAGCCGACGCCATTTTCTTCAGTCTTTCTTGTCGCGTGGTGCCCGAAGCAAAAGCAGTTCGCAAGTGCCAGTCGGCCGACTCCTGAGATTTTCAAATTGAATTTTAGATCCGAAGTCTTCAATAAAGCTAAGTACCCCGTTGGGGAAACTTTTTCTTGCTCCAGACCGATGTCAGTAAAAGTTAACAATTGTATTTCTTGTGGGAAGCAAATACCTCAAAAGGATTTTCATTCTTACTGTATTCCTTGCCTAGGCCTTGACCACGACGTTGCTAGTTGTCGGTTTTGTGCTAGATTCAGCCAACACACTATTAAGCGTCAGTTCGATTTTACTTTACATTACTTTGGCCGAAGGTTTAACTATATAATGCCGTCAGAACAACCAACGACCGGAGTCCATAAAAAGCGCAAGGACAAAGAAAAGACAGGCATCTGAGGTCCAAAACCGATGACGAAGCCTCTTCTAGGCCAGTCACCGGTTCGCTGGTTTTCAGTGAGGCGCTTTCGCAGCCCCTGACACCCGCTACCTCAGAGCCACAGGCCACCTCCGACTCCCACGTGGAGACAGCTAGGCCTCTGGAAACTCAAGGTATTGGGCCTACGGAAACTATTCCCTCAGATGGGTCTGGAGCCGCTGAGCAGGCATCTGCTTCTGAGGGTGTTTTCAGACCTACACAGCTTACTATCAAGACCACTTCAGCAGCCAAGGCAAAGTCTAAAACACCTTTAAAGACAAAGAAACAAGTGCAGCATTCTCCTGGACAGTCATCCATGCCAAAGAAACATGCTCAAAATGGCCGGGGACCTAATTACTTTGATCAGGGGTTCCCATCCCCCTCCTGATAAAAGGCCTAGGCAAGACACTGACTATGACTCCTCTGACCAGTTTTCTATTTCTGATTCCTCTTCAGAACAGGGATATTCTCTTCCTCCCTATGAGGACTCTGATGCTGAAGAATCTATCCCTTCAGCCTCTCCTCCTGAGGACTACTCTTTTGGAGAAACCCTGCACACCATGAGGGAGCATTTCCATTGTAGAGCTAGGATTATTCAGAATCCAAGAAAAGGCTCAGAGATTTTCTTTTACTTCCTCAGCACAGGCCTCTTGCTATCCCCCCTGTACTAGATATTGTTGATGATGTATTTTCTGAATCCAGTTTGACTCCTGATTCTTTACCCCTTGCACCAGTTAAGCCAGATAGGTACTACAGGGTTCCAGATTCTCATAAATTTCTTTATAAAAACCCTGCTGCTGATCCAGAAACTATTTCTCAAGGTCCCAAAGGGGTCAAGGCTTCCACTGCAAAAAACCCTGTTCCCTCTGATAGGGATTCTAGAGCACTGGACAGATGGAGGAAAAAGTTTACACCTCTGCTACTTTAGCTGTAAGGGATTTAAACTGCCAGTTTCACATGCTTAAATATCAACAATACCTAATGTCTTTGCTAAAACAGAAAATGCTTACAGGCTCTGAATGTCCTGAGAACAAGGAAATGCAGGATTTATTGCATGCAGCTGAACAAGTGGGAAAGCATACTTTGCAATGTGGTTTTGATTCATTAGAGACATCTTGCAGAGTCGCAGTTACAGGTTCTGTCATTCGAAGGCATGCTTGGTTAAAAGAACAGAGTTTACCTGATCATGTTAAAGCAAAATTATTGGATGCTCCATGACGGCATGATACTTTGTTTGGTGTTAAGGCAGAAGAGGTGTTAAAGAAAATGGAGGATAAAGCAAAATCAATGCAGACAGTAAAGGATTTCTTACAGGTTCAGCCACCTATATTTAGCATGAACTGGCCTTTTTAAAACTGGTCCTTTCCAGTGTCAGACAGGCCACAAAGAGGCAGATACAGACGCCCAAGAGGCAGATCTCAGCCCCAAGGCTCATACAGACCTAAACAATGGGGTGCATCAGCCCCCAAAGGCGGAGAAGACAAATCACAACCTTATAGGACGTAGTCCCAATGACTTTCCTCTACAAATGCCAAGCACGTATCTTTTGGCAGCACCCTTAGGGGGGAAAACTAGCACTTTTCTCACAAAATTGGCACATGATCACCCAGGACAAATGGGTACTGAATATTGTTTCTCAGGGCTACAGATTCCACTTTCACACCCTACCAAGGTCAAAAGGTATGTCAGACCTGCCACACAGTCAGTGGGCAGAGGCACAAAAACAAATTCCTGCTCTCATGGACATGAGGGCTATTCAAAAAGTACCACAGCAAGAGCAGGGGCAAGGATTTTACTCAAGACTTTTCTTGGTACCCAGAAAGGACAAAGCCTGGAGACCAATACTGGACCTGTCTATTCTAAATACTTTACTGGATGTTCCAAAATTCAAAATGTTGACACTGCAGCAACTTCTACCCATGCTGGGCAAGAAGGCTTGGCTAGTTACTTTGGACCTCAAAGAGGCATACCTGCATGTCCCAATCAGACAATCTTGCAGAAGATACCTTAGATTCATAGCTGGCTCAATACATTACCAATTCTCTGCACTGCCCTTTGGCTTATCTACTGCGCCCAGGGTCTTCACAAAATGCCTGGCACCAGTAATTGCATTTTGCAGACAAAGAGGAATTCAAATATATCCCTACTTGGACGACTGCCTTATTCAAGCAGAGAGCAAGGACATTCTACTAAAGCATCTGGCGTTTGTAAAAAGATTACTAATTTGCCTAGGGTACACAGTAAACTAAAAGAAATCAAAACTAGTGCCCTCTCAAGAGATAATATTCCTAGGTGCAAGCTTAAATGCAACTGCCCAGATGGCTTATCTCACGCCAGACAAGCAAAGGCAACTGACTCATTACTTTCAAATGATGGCAGCAAAGACCCAGCTACCTGCAAGAAAAATTCTGCAGGCTTTGGGCTTTATTGCATCCTGCTAATTCCATATGCAGGACTGCATATGAGGAAGCTACAATGGTATCTAAAAAGTGTTTGGACTCAACATTGCCACAGCCTGGAAACAATAATAACTCTTATTCCCTGCCTGCAACAGGAGTTTTGATGGTGGGCACTGGCCTGTCACCTCAACAAGGGACAGCCTTTCACTTTACCCACAGCCAGGCAGACAATAACAGCAGATGCATCGGATTATGCCTGGGGGGCACACATGGCAGGAAAATGTATTCAGGGCACGTGGCCCACAGACCAAATGCATCTTCATATCAATCAAAAAGAGATGCTAGCTGTACAGAATGCCCTGACAGCCTTCAAGGATCTACTACATCCAGGACAACTATTGGTAAAGACGGAACAATACTACAGTTTTGTGGTACATAAACAAGCAAGGGGGCACACATTCCTTCTCCCTCTGCAGGCAAGCCATGACTTTGTGGAACACAGCAGTGACCTATCAAGTACATCTGCAGGCACAATTCCTGCCAGGAAAGAAAAATACTCTGGCATACGAACTAAGCAGAAACCTCATGGACCCTCACGAGTGGAAACTACATCCGCAGGTCTTCAGCATGATAACAAGGAAATGGGGATGCCCAGACTTGGATCTTTTTGCCTCCCCTCAAAACTGCCAACTACAGAGATTCTGCACAAGGACTTATCACTCACAAGCATGGAAACTGGATGCTCTATCATTCAGTTGGAAAACTCTAACAGTTTATGCCTTTCCTCCACTGCCTCTCCTCCCCAAGGTACTCCTAAAAGTCAGACAAGAGAACCAAAACTGATTCTGATTGCCCCAGACTGGCCACGCCAGCACTGGTACCCAATCCTAAAGAGCTTGGCTCAAGGCCCAGCCTGGACTTTACCTCAAATTTCTCATCCTCTGACTCAACAAAACAATCAGATCCTGCACAGCCAACTCAGAACCTTAAATCTGGCTGCATGGCAAATAATATAGCCACTCAGAATACACCTCTCTCTAAAGCTGTTATGGATGTCATTTTGGAAGCCAGGAGGCCCAACACCAGGAAATCTTATGCAGAAAAATATAAGAGATTCTGTGCTTGGAACCAGGCACAAGGACTTGAATCATTTGTTCCAAATATTCCTCAGATTTTACAATACCTAACTGAGATGCTGGACAAAGGCCTATCCTTCTCATCAATTAAGATACATGCCTCTGCCATTTCAGCTCATTACAATATGGAAACTCCTATTTTCTCACATCCACTGCTAAGACAGTACCTCAGAGGGGCAAAAAACATAAGACCCCCAAGGAGAGCACCGGTACCTGCATGGGACCTCAACTTTGTCTTGGAAAAGCTCACACTGCCTCCTTTTGAGCCAGTACAGCTGAGATATAATTTTTATCATGGAAAACTGCTCTGCTCCTAGCAGTAACTTCAGCAAGAAGAGTCTCAGAGTTGCAGGCATTAATGGCAATGGAAACTTTTATCATTTTTCATCCGGACAGGGTTTCTCTAAGGAAAAACCCAACATTTATGCCAAAGGTAGTATCCAGTGTGGCTCTTAACCAAACCATTCATTTGCCAACATTTTATCCAAATCCCCAGAGTAAAGTGGAGACTCTTCTACATTCTTTAGACATACACAGGCAGCTATGCTTCTACTTGGACAAAACAAAAGCTTTCAGAAAAACTGAGCAACTGTTTGTAGCATATGCTGCAGGATCACAAGGAAAGGCTGTTTCAAAGCAGACTATTTCAAAATGGATAGGACACTGCATTTGTTTCTGCTATGCACAGCGTGGCAAATCAGTGCCTAAGAATATTAGGCCACATTCTACCAGGGCAACAACCACTTCAGCAGCCTTTCTCAGAGGAGTACCAACCAAGGAAATTTTGGAGGCTGCAACTTGGAGTTCAGTGCACACTTTTACCAAGCATATTATCACTTACCTCTTTACTCTAAATCCAGAGCAGGCTTTGCCACTGCAGTTCTGCAGGGCCTCATAGCCACTCCTGATCCTATTTAGACCCAGCTGCCCTACCTCAGCTTTGGGATTCAACCCAAGTGTAATGACTGCAACAGTGAAACATGATGAACATAGTACAGTTGTGTACCTACCATAAATGTAGATGTTCGAGTGTATTCACTGTTGCAGTCCAGGTTACCCACCCTCCACCCCCCTTTCTTAGCAGGGACTTATCTATACTTCTCTATCCTATACAACCTATGTGGTGTATTTGCTTGTAGATGAAGGTATTGTTTATTTTAGTGTATGTTTTTATAAGCAATATGTATTGCCTACCTTCTTGGGGGCACCTGACATCTGGGGCAAGAAAAACTGAAGAAAATGGCGTCTGCTGCATCTTATATACCCCTGGCGCCAGGGAAGAGGTGACAGCAACCAATGCCGGACCAGGACATTGGAATTCAGGCCGACTGCGGGTAGCCTGCCAGCAGGATAACCCAAGTGTAATGACTGCAACAGTGAATACACTCGAACATCTACATTTATGGTAGGTACACAACTGTACTTTATCTGAAAAGTAGTAGATTTAAGACTGCAGTTCTACTTTTCAATGCAGCTCTTTTTTAAAGTTGACTTCAGTATATTGTAAAACTCAATATGGAATTTTGTTTGTGCCAGGTTTGCAGTCACAAAAACTGTTTTGTGTAGAGAAATGCATATGATTTTAATTCTGATTATGACAACACACTAAAAGTGTACTCTCGTCATGTGCTGCACCTCAATCCTCCCAAAAAAAGAAGCTGCAACTAGTGAAAAAATTTTAGGAACCTGGCACATTCTAATTTTTTTTTGTGTGTGTGCTGGTGGGGGCCCATCACTACTAGGTTATGTACTCTAAAACAGTGCAACATTTCCTAGAAAATGTTTTTTGACTCTAGGTCAGGAAATTCATTTGTAAACTGTAGTTAGGTTATGCTTTTAGATTCAGCTATCATGGAGCAGCTGCATGTTGAATTAAAGTGTCACAACACAGGCCTTGGCAGCCACTCTTTCTCTTTTTCTGTGTAACAATTGCATGCTGTTTGATATCACTTTTAGGGACAAATAAATAGTGGCTATAATTCTTATGCTGTAAAAGAAAAACGTAGATCTGATTTTGTCATTCTCATTTGTATGGGTTTGGATCCGACCCTTGGATCCAACTCAGTTACCTTCTATCGATTCTAGGATCTGAATCTCAAGCTGCATCCTTACACAGTGCTCCTGAACAGTGCAATACCTCAGATTTCGTTTGCCGTTCTTCAGGTTCGGATGGGATTGAGATCTCTCGAGATAGGGGTGTTAGTGAGTGTGATTTAAAGCTTATTTTTTTCCCTCTCCATTTTATCTGTACCTTTTTGAACTCTAATTAATATCTCCCTTGCTCTTTATAATAGTTCTTTTGGTATCCTTTATCTACCATAGCTCGTAGTCTTTCCCATTTGGGGCCAGCTCATCTGTACTCTTCTTGTTTGATATGTGTGACTTTTAATGTTAGAGCTCTTAGCAACAGGCGAAGTAAGTTGATTTCGAAAGGCCTCCTTCCAGCCTCAGCATATTCTACTGGTACTTCTCCATCAGGGGCTCATTCCCCTTTCAAAAGTCTAAAGAGCCCAGGGAGCATCGTAAAACATCTCATGCCCAGTCTTCTTACACCGCTCATCATTTGGAGCCACCTAAAAAAAGCGGCTAAGTGCTCGAATCTGAAAGCTTTAGATCTGACACCACCATCATTCTCATCTCCTTGGCTTTGGGCTCCAAGATTTTCTCCTGAGACGATTTCACCAAGGTTAAGGTCTCCATTTTTACAAGGGACACCAAAAACGTTATCGAGACTATCTTCCATTTCGTCATCTCTTAGGTCATCCCAAAGCCTCTCTGAAGTGAAGATGGATAGGATGATGAGCAAGTTACTCAGGACACAGATCCAGATGGGAATCTTGCTGGCTCCATCTCTCTTCGGATCTGGGAGCCTAAAGCCTTGTTTTCAATCTGTTGTCACTCCTTCTCTGATCCGGCATTACGTTTTGAGTCATCAGATCCTAGGATCCCTAGAGCTGAGCCACTAGATCTGAAGTTTGTTTCTTCCACTGTAACGATATCTCTGATACAAATGGCTCCTACCCTCTCAGATCCTAATCATTCTCAGCGCCAAGGCATTGGATCTGAGGGACAGACCTCAACTCCGAAGCTGTTGCTTCCTCTTGGCTTCAGCTTCTGCTTCCAAGTGGATAGTTGGGAAGGGTTTGGGGTTGTCTGCTTTGAGAGCCTTGGCTCCTTGTGGTCTTTCCTTGGTCTCTCCTAGTCCTTCTGCCTTCAAAGGTGTGGAGAGGGTTTTCTCTCATCTGGGAGCAGCCTTGACTCTTTCAACATCGGATCCACCCCTTGCTCCCTCTACAGATCCTGTGCCCGAGTCTTCTCCTCCTGCCCCTCAGGGACAGCCAGCCCGAGTGAGCTTCCATCCAGATCCCACCCAAGAGCTCCCCGCCTTTTTCGATACCTCACCAGAATGTCCCACTGAGGAAGTCCCTCAGAAGAGGACTTGCAAGAGGAGACACTTAGATTAAGCACAGAATCTCTTACAGAAGACACTGATTTTAATGGAGGGGAACGGTCCCCTAGATCTCCCCTTGAAGAAGTCTCTTTTGGAAGATTCTAGAACTCCTTTGCCAGAAAGGTAGTTGGTCTTCCCAAATACCTTCCCAGGAGGAGGAGGATTTTTTGAAATCTTCAGATCTGGATCTTCTATGTCTTTGGTTACCACCCCTATGGATGAGCTTATAGACCTTGTCTACCACAGGGCATGGAAGGAACTGGACTCCATGGAACCAATTCTCAAATGCCTTGATAAAATCTTGAGTGCCCCTGCTGATAGTACTGGATTAATGGGTTCCTGTAGATGCCAGCAGTTTTGCAGCAGCCACCAAAAAGGCACTAGCTGAACAGAGCTCCTCTGTAACCCCATATAACAGAGTCTAGGGCATTGGACAAGTTTGGGAAGTGAGTATAGGCATCAGCGACATTCACTTAATTAACTGGCACATTTCACCAGATTACAGAGGGACTTGATAAGGGAACTCTCTAATTCTGCCCCAGGGTCCATGTCCACAGAGGAACAGAAGTCTTTTTCCTCATGACTTGCCACCCTACAATCCATTACAAATGTGTCCATGAGATTAATCTCACATATAGTTGAGGGTACCTCAAGGGAGGCTGGTTCAGGCATAGCCATAAGGAGATATGCCCGGATGCAATTGTGAAGAACCTTTTAAGGCATCATTCATCAGTGCTCCTTTTGATGGATCTCCCTTGTTTGGGCCCACTGTAAAAGAGACTCTTTCCTGCAGTGAACAGGATGGAAAGACCTTGTCTGCCATCAGAGTCTGGGTTTCTACCCCACAGAGTCATTTTCTCTAGGATTCAACCCAGTGGGAAGAAGATGTGGTTCCGGAAGTTTCAATGTCCTTTTCAGGAATCATGTGGAGATTTGTCCCCCAGAGGCAGGGGGGGGGGTCAACTGCAATGGTAGATGTCACCCGTGTGGCAGAAGGGGGGGTCCACAGAAACAAGGATCTCAAATTCCTTCTCAGGCAGTTCCTTTCAGTGCTCCTGAAAGGTTACCCAACTGTCCCTCACTAGAAGTAGTTGGAGGGTGTTTATCCTTGCACCTAGACACCTGGATAGCCATCACAAAAAATTCTTGGTGCACCGGATCATATCCAGAAGATACTTCATTCCCTTTTCCCAACCACTCCTAAAGAAAAGTAAATATCTCACCAATATCCCACCCATTCTGAGTTAGCTTGCAGCTATAGAAATCCAAAAGTTGTTAAATAAAAGAGCCATCCAAGAGGTCCCCTTGACCAAGGAGGATCCGGAATTTACTCAAGATTATTTTTAGTGTCAAAGAAAACAGGAGACCTGAGACCTGTAGTGGATCTCGGTTATGTAAATCATTTTGCAAAGAATTCCAAATTCCTGATGGTCACAGTGCAGTCCATTCTGACTTTCCTGCAGAAGAATGACTGGGTGTGCTCAATAGATTTTCAAGATGCATACTATCACATCAGAATAAACAGGCACTCTTGAAGGTATCTATGCTCCCGGCTCGGAGCCAGTTATTATCAGTTCAGAGCCCTACCCTTTTGTCTCATCATAGCCCCCAGGGTTCACAAAAAGCTTGGCATTGATAGCAACTCACCTCAGACTGCTCATTTTCAGAGTGTTTCTTTACTTAGACAACTGGCTCCTCACTGCATCAACCTGGCATCTGCTCGTAAAAGCCTGAGACTATTTACACAAGCTGTCTTACTCGCAGGGAATTACTGTCATTTTGGACAAATTACAACTTTAGCCACTCCAAGTCTTGGAGTTCATAAGGTCTCGGTTAGACACTGTCAGTTCTTTAACTCTTCTGCCAATAAACAGAGTTATTACACTGAAGATGCATCTCATTTTTTTTTCTTCCTTCTCCTCCAGCAAAACTTGTCCTCAGAACCGTAGTGTCGATGGTTGTTGTAATTACTTAAATTTCCACTGCACACATCCACATCAGAATTCTACAATGGACCCTAGCAGTACAGTGATCCTTTCATTAACACTCTAAGACCTACAATAAAACTGTGTCACGCTTACAGAAAGTCTCTTTTTTGGTGGATTCAGTCCGGGGAGATCAGTCAAGGGCATCCATTTATACTTCCTTCCCCAAACGTCATGTTGACTATGGATGCCTCCCAGTTGGGGTTGACGGAGTGGGCATTACTTGGGAAGGATTGTTCAAGGCATGTGGTCCCCACAAGAGACCAAATTGCATATAAGTGTCCTAGAGATGAGAGCGGTGCTTCTAGCATTGCAAGCCTTACAGAGCTTTATTCCTGTAGGGACTGTTGCAGTTCAGACACGTCAGTAGTGTGGTACATCAACAAACCGGGGGGGGCTAAATCATACCCACTTTGTCAAGAATCATTGAGAGTGTGGCAATGGACAGTGTCATCCAGCTGCTTTCTTGTGCACATACCAGGGAAATTTAAAATTTTAGCAAACAAACTCAGCAGGACAATCCTCATGCCTGATGAGTGATCTCTCAATCAGTCATTGACAACACGATCTTCCACAGATAGGGTCAGCCTTGCTGAAACCTATTTGCGTCTCCCCTCAACAAATGCTGGATTCTTTGCCCTTGTCCCTCCTCAGGAACAGTTACTGAGAGATGCTATAGTCCTTGCTTGACCCTCCATTCTTCTTTATGCTTATCCTCCACACCTGTTTCCCCAAGTTTCTTCAGAAAGCACTTCGGTTAAAGAGCACAGTAATCCTCATTGCTCCTTTTTGGCCTCGACAGATATGGTTTCCCTTCCTTTAGTCTCACCTGGTATGTTCTCCTCGCATGCTTGACCCCAGTCCAGGCCTCCTATCTCACCCGAACACTGCAGGCCTCCAATTGACTGCATGTTTTCTCTGACTCCATTGATGGCTAAACATTCCAGGCTTTTCTCCCCACTTCAAAAAATACTAATCTCATCTTATAAACTAGAAGGGTTTACAAAAGTAAATGGAAAAGGTTTTCCTTTTGGGCTCAACAGAGAAAGTTGGATCCTTTTACCACCTCACTTCCTTGATTTCCTTGTCTCTGTTTTTCAAGATGGAGCAAGTTTTTCCACTATTAAAGTTCATTTAGCAGCCATCTCCAACTGTCACATTAGAAAGAATGCTTCTTCATTAACATCATCTAAATTATGTAAGGCCTTCCTAAAGGTACCTTTTTACTCAGACCTCATGTAAAGGACCCTACTCCACCTTGGGACCTCACTATGGTTTTGCAGTCTTCTAAAAGACACTGTCCTTTTGAACCATCAGCTAAAGTAGATCTCAAGCTTCTTTCATGGAAGACTGTATTTCTAGTGACTGTAACTTCTGCAAAAGTAGTATCTGAACTCCATGCTCTGTCTTCTAAGCCACCTTATTTGCTTTTCCACAAAGACAGTTACTTTACACGCAAATCCTTCATTTTTACCAAAAGTTGCCTCTGACAGCAACTTCAACAAGTGATTAATTTGCCAGTGTTTTCCCCCAGTTTTTAAAACAAGGAAAGTACACCCTTCATCTGTTGGATGTGCATAGACAGCTTTGGTTTTACCTTCACAGAACCAAAGAATTTAGGAAAAGTGATCAATTATTTGTTTCATTCTCTAAAAACAGAATGGGAAATCTGGTTTCAAAAGTTACTTTGGCTAAATGGATAACGTATTGCATTTCCAATGTTTATTACATGAAAGGCATAAATTTGCCAAGGGTCTGTATTACATGATCGAAGAGTCAGTTCATCAAATGGCATTTTACAGTGAAAATGCCATTCAGCGAACTGTTATAGTGAGATTCACGGTACAGTGAAGATCGGAATATTTGCACTTTCCTCACTGTAGTGCGATCTTGGAGTTGGTATATATAATTAGTGAGGGGGGCCCAGCCCCCCACAATAGTGAGTGCAAGGTCTGGCATTTTCGGCCTTTAGGTTGTTCGATATTTAGACTATTCGGTGTTCTAATATAGACCCATTTGCCAGTGCATCCAAAGTCCCATTCCACCAGGTCAGTGTCTACCTCTGCTGCTTTTTGTGCTAGGGTTTCCATTAATGATGATTGTGCGGCTGCTTACATGGTCTAATACTCATACTTTTTTTTGCTCCTCTGCTGCCTCTGGTTACGAGGTTCTCCGGGATATCCTTCCATGAGGGCCACCCAAGGATTCCGTAGCTGACGACTCTGTTCCATATGTTAAGGAATGAATGAAAATGGCAACATCAGATGAAGAAGTTATGTACTCACCATAACGTTCCATCTGTGTTGTCCATTTTCATTCTTCCTCAGCCCCCCCTTCCCCCGTCCATGTCTTTGGGAGAGACCTATGGGATTTGTTGATAGGAACCATAGTTCCTGTTTGAGCTCCTGTTCTTTCAGCTATCACTTTCCTCTCATAGGATTGTTATAGCATTTTCTGGTATATAATAAATATAATAGCAGCAAACTCGATCTGAGGTATTGTAATGGTCAGGGGCATTATGGGTATTTGAGGAACTCGAGAGTTAAATCCTAGAATCTATAGAAAGTGGCTAAGTTGGATCTGAGGATCAAATAAAAAATGGACAACACAGATTGAATGTTAGTTTTTTATTGATTTATGTATTATACTTTCATCCTTGTGAGAAAAAGTAAAAATATGCTTGCTTCTTGTGAAGAGAGTTTAAATATATTCACATTAGAGATGCTGTAGCTTTATAGTAAAGCAACAACTTGAAAGCCAAAACATAGTTTGTGTCTTCATTTTGGTATGAAAATGTTTGTTTTGGCCCCTTTTTCATTTACACTGCCACAGCAGCATGTGCCTCTTCTGGTAGGGTGTACCTCCTTTGATTGTGAAGAGCTCTTATAAATTTTCCACAGAATCTGTGATCATTTTTTCCATATCCAGATTGTACCTCCCACAACTAGAAGACTTTTTAACTGCAGTCAAATGACTGTAGTAGTCACTTCCACACACAGCCTGTTCTCTTCTGAAAGATGGTCTCTTTCTGTGTAAATCTTTGAATGTTTGTTGTGATGAAAGTATGAAGAAATAATGGCGCAGTAATGTATTTCATCTTGTTACTCTAAGACACCCATACCACCTCAACAATTCATTTAAGTGAACTTTTAACAAGGAACTTGCAGTCGCTCTTTGCTTTCACACATAATGTGACTACCCCTTCCTTAGAAATAGACACTTTTCTTTGAACATCCCTGATGTTTTAATTGTGAAGAAAAGAAAGTGGAAGGAATAAAGGTAGCAGTGGTATATTTCAACATACATTCCCCTCCCTGGCAGCCCAAGTCAGTGACTAACAGCAGTTATTTAATTGCCCTTTGCTATTGCAACCAGCCTGCTAGTGTACACTTCATATGTTTTAGTGCGATGAAAAGTAACTAGTAGTCTTCGTTATTTATTGCAATCTGTTGCTCACAGACACACAATACCCCACACTGACAAGCCATAACACTGATAACTTAATGATTATGTACTTCTCCTTTGCTTTCACAAACAGCTTATCCTCTGAAAAAGAGAGGCTTTATGTGTATAGCTCTGATGCAGTGAAAGAGATAATGGTTACAGTAACGTATTTCATCTTCCTATTCTCAGACACTTATTCTGACACCCGTCAAGCCATATCAGTGATTGTTTAATCATTGATCATGTAGTTGCCCTTTGCCTTCATGCATTAATTCTACACTTATGACTGCTTTCTCTGTTCAGCTTTTTTGTGATGAGAGTAAGAGAAATAATGGACACACACTATATGTATTTCAACTTCATGCTGTCATAATGCATACAGTGTCCCTAGTCCAGCCACATTATTTAAAAGTAATCACATAGTTTCCTTTTGCTTTCACACAGACTGCCGCTCACCTTTGACCATAGGAATTACCAAGTTTTATCTGTTTGCTGCTGGATATTCTGACTGATGGCCCTATCAGCATTTTTTATTCAGCAGTGTTGTAGAGATGCAGTAGTATGCTAAAGGCAAATGTATTTTTTTCATTAAAGTTGTAGTTGCTGTAAATATCGCAGCACCTGAATTGCTTAAAATCTGTAGAATGAAAAATGTGTAACTTTACTGAGTGTAAATTTGTTTTTAGTGTTAAAGCAGCAGATCTGTTGAAACTGAAATTAAATGTTTCTCAAATGTGCAGACATGTGCAGTGTGTAGATGCATTACTGCATTTTAGCATTCTCTTTTTGGACCCAACCTCACCTCAAAAGCTAAAATGCTCAGAGAGTAGGAAAAGTCACGATCTACCTTTGAATCCAAACAGAAAAGACTACCTTGAGCTCTTAAGTAGAGAAAAGGCAGCTGTCAAGACACGCACTTCTTTACTTCTGAACCGCTCAGGTAGATTGCATCTTTGGGTTCCATTCATTTGGAATGGGAACTCACTTCATCAACAGACAAAAACTCTGGCTCATTTTCTCTGAAACTCATTTCATTGGCAACTGTTTAACGGTATAGAAAACAACTGCTAGTGTGGTTTTGAAGCTTAGGAATTATAATACAAAGTGGTGGTGCTGCGGTAGTGTTGTCGCCTCACAGTAAGACGCTGTCCGGTTCGATTCTCAGCTAGAGCGTCTTCTGCGTGGAGACATGCGTGAATGGGCGTACCTCCGTTGAAGGTTATGCGTTAGGCCTGGCAAGCCAGTGCGTAAAAATCAACCGCCAATCATTAGCGGACCGGAGTTCCGCTGTGGCGACCCCTAACCGGGAAAAGCCGAAAGACACAAACAAACTGTTGATCAGTATTTGTACTATGTTAATGCCCTCTGTTATGCTGAGCTGCCATCTCTAAACGTCTGTGTATGTGAGCCAGCAGTGATTCAGAGTGTGGGGACTGTTCCCTTTTCTTCACAGTTGTTACTGAATAGTTAGTATACTTATGGCAGGTGGTGTTGGGGGGGTGCAGGAAACTCGCCCGTGGGGGGGGGGGGACTTTTGAAGGTATATTTGACATTTTCACTGAAATGTGTTCCTTTGAAATGTAGCATCAGCAAAATGAGTTTTCAATAAAATATAGCACAGTTTCTGTTTGTTGTTGAAGTGAACTTGCAAAAAAATGACATAGTATCACATTTTTAGACAGAACTCAAATTGGATTCTATTCAGTTTGTGTAAAGAGGCAGTTGTATTTTGGACTTCTAAGTCAGAAGTATATGGAAATTCATTACATCTCTTCAACTACTGATAAGTACAGGTCCAGATAACCTGTTAGAACTTTTCTTTATGCCATCTGTTTTTAAACACTCATTTCCTTGGGCAGGGCTAAAGCTGCTTGTATATTTAATTTTACCATCTGTGGTATTGATTTATATTTATTTTATGTAAAGAATTATTTGTTTTATATGTAAATGCTTGTTACTGTTTGATTTAGTGTTTCTTTTATTGGCTTAAAATATGTATATTGGATTGGTACATTAGTAGCTGTTGTCTTTTACCTTTTGAAAAGTTGCTTCTCAGATTGTTCCTACTATTTTATGATATTCCTGTGTATTTTCAGCCTGAGGTAACATCACCATTCAGACAGTGACGGGGTGTTTTTACTGGAGATATATTAACCCCTGTCCTAGAAAGATATTGTTTGCATCTCTACATACAGAATAACTGTGTAAAGTTTCAGTTCCTTTTGGTAAGATTGCAGGGACTTAGTCTGATAAAGGTAAAATCCCTAGGGAGTCCATGATTATAACACTGATAGAAAGTTGTACAGTGGAAAGTGTGCAGCTTATTTGGGTATGGCAGGTGTTGGCTGTTACTGAGGCAGCAGTGCACATTTATCATATGCTCATAAGGCCAATAGAGCTTGTGTACCATTTGTTGCCGTCTGCAGATTTAAAGCCAGTACCATCACATATAAATTAATGACAACAGTGCAGTTTGTGCGACCATAGCCTTTATCTGTCACAAGTAAACTTGCATGAGAAACATGTTAGTGAAGATTGAAGTATCATTGGCATCTCTAGTCAGATGGCTAGAATTCACTAAGGTCATTTGCAGTGAGCAACCAAGTTCACATGCTTACCTCACATAAGTATCAGGGCAGCAATTAACCATTGCCTGTTATTTTAAAAGCAGGAAAGGTGTGAAACCGTGTTATTGCATAGTATAACATCTCACTTCTGGGTGGGATTTTTTGTTTGAAACTGTATGTTACTTTTTTTTGCGAGTACAATCAGAAAATGTACTAAATTTCAATTATACCCAGAGTGTCCTCACGGTGGGAAGTTAATTTTCTTTTAAAATTGGACTTTTAGACATTTAAAAAAAGTGTATATTGTTCTTACCATTTCCTCCGGTAATAGTATAGTTCATCACCCGTATGTAAGAAGTTAACATTTCCTTTGCTGATTTTCTGCTACACTGTTTATCACTTCTCACATACGTCCATGCCTTTGGCTCAAGTTTTGGCAGAAAATTGTTGCAAGACCAACCCACTTTCCTGATTATGAGGTAAGCAGGTAAACAAGTTTTCCTTCATAAGTTAAACATAAAATACCCATTCATGAACTGGCAGAAGTTATTTATTTCAAAAACCTGCCTACATCTTGAGAAGTGACCCTTTCTGTATTTTTGTCAGTGCTGTTACTGTTCACTGAACGTATAATTTGTGGGTGAAAAGGCTTGCAGATATTACCTTTTCTCGTTGTTGGTGGGTAACCATACATAGCCTCTGTTAATACATTGTCCTTCATGTTTTGTCAGATGTTCTGAAACCATCATGAATTTGTCTTTTGGTTAAACATTTCTGCATCCAGGGCTCAGATCAATGGTGTTAATTTATTTTTAGGCATCACATTATGTTACATTGTATTAATTGATTTATAGTTTCAGTACTTTAACAATCTATTTTTGTTTAGAATGATTCAATATATATTGTTTATTTTTTTTACAAAGAATGTACAGTTGTGTTTGATTATTTGATGGGCAGTGTATCTTATATATTCTAACTACTTATTTATAAATTGTTGGGCTGTTTAATGTGCAGTTCACTCGAGTTTATCATTATAATATACTTTTTCATCTTGTCAAGTTTATTCTCAGTTAAGTTCTGTGCCTTCATAATGTAAAACAAACTTTTCAGAAATGTCTTTAAATCTTTGCTGCAATTTTTTTTTAAAGATATTTGACTGGCAAATATTGCAGTACATCTGACCAAATTCACAGAGGGTTGTAATGCTTTCCTAATGCACTCTTTAAACACCTGCTGGACAGTAATCTTTCTAATTTTATGGCAGTAAACATGGATGTTTACTGCCATGTACTGGTTTGTAAATCTCTCCTGACCCTACTTTTATAATGTTAGTGTCTGAACTAATTGACTGTCATTTATAGGCATATGTTTTGATTTAATTTGCATATGTATTCCTTTAATGCAGTTATGTGTGTTTTGTTTGTGTGGGTGAATGCATATGGATTGCAACTGTGAACCTGTTAGAAAATGACATTTGTAGCCTTGGGTTCTAACCTAGTCACTACTTTTGTTATTAGAGAGAGAAAAATCAGGACATAATCCTCAGCAGAAGCATAGAAATGAGTATTTATATAAACAAGTGTTTACTCTTCCTTAGATTCCATGTACTACTGTACATATTGTTATAACCATTCTGGTCTTGCAGATGCACATTAACTAAGGAAGTAATCTGTTAGATGATTTTAATTCCCAAATCATTTGGTGAAATGTATTTGCTTATTTTACATCCCTTGCAGGACCTGCCTGATGGATTCTCTATGAGTGCCCCATCAGCTCATTCATTAATTCTTCCAGGTGTGTTTGTCAGGCATACATTCATTTCTGTTTCTGGGTCTGATTGTTCCATTTCTTCTGCTAGAGCCAAAAACTAGATTTTAGGGAGCAGGACAATTTAATGATCCCTTGGGGGTCCTCACTCCATCCATCCTAATCACTTTTCTTAGGCAGTCAGCATACCCATAGCTCTCGCCCACATCATCCCTGACTCCACAGTGCATGCTCTGCTTAACTGTGCAAGCCTAACCTGGCCTTTTCAGACCTTTCAGTAGCCATCACTTTTGTGACAGGCTTGGTTACTTCCCTTCCCTCAGGATAGACAAACTGGTATCAGTCACTCTAGCCCATCCTTCCTTGGCCAGCCCCTGTAGTGCCTTTGCCACTAATCAAACACTGATCACTTGGGTCATAGTCAGGGTTTTTATTTTCTCTTCGTTTCAGGACCAAGGAATTTGGTGAAATTATTTTGGAAATTTCTCAATGATATGCTTTCAGTATTAGTGACCCTGAAAGTATGTAGCTCAGGAGCTTTGTGTAAATCTTTTTTTTTTTTTTTCTTGTGGAAAGGTTACAGTATTATTAAAACTCAGAAATGTCAGCTTTCATTTTTCTGCAGTAAGTCTGAGGTTATGTACTGATGCAGACAATAAAACAATCCTGTTTTTGAACTTGCTGCAGTAAAACTAATGTCATAACGAAAACATGCTAGTATTTATATTTGTGTACTCTAGTCTTGAGAGAGGAAGAAAAATATTTTCTATAATTTAATGAGGGAATAGTTTTTGCAACAGATGTGTTATGTTGTTAGAAGAAATAAAGAAAAAAAGATTTAACAGCATTGTCTGTTTGCTTCCCAAAGCCACAGTGTAAATAGAATTAACATAGTACTCACAGTAGTAATATGAGAAATAATGCTTCATTATCTATCTAACATTGTTTTCTCTTTTCCTTTTCTTCCCTTCACATTTATGTTATGTCATTGTTTTGGTTTGTTGATTCTTCTGATCATACACATACTCATCCTTCTACTGCCCCTCCACATTTTCCATTTCATTTTACTCAACCACCCTTAGCTTGGCAAGGCACTGACCTGATGCATAATCACGTGTTGGCTGATGATGACCAATCAAGTCTAGATTCCTTGGGTCGTCGCAGTAGTCTTTCCCGCATGGAGCCTTCAGATCTTTCGGAAGATTCTGACTATGACAGTATATGGACAGCTCATAGTTACAGAATGGGGTCTACATCTCGTAAGAGCTGCTGCTCATATATATCTCACCAGAACTAATGCATTCCCTAACTATTCTTTAACAAATACTTGTCTGACTGTTCACTGTTTCCTTGATGTCTTTTTACTGTTTCTTGTATCTCTAATGTGATATTCCAACATTGTATAGTATGTAGTATTCCACTGTGGTCTTGGAAGTTGTTTGTACATTGTACTGATCTTGGTTTATATGTGTGGATGCATAATGCATTTTTCTGTGTGTGGATGTGTGCGCGCGTTTGTAAAGGTCCATTTATGTTCTAAAAAGAAAAAGTATTTTGTATAGTTCTTCACTGAAATAGTGGCTGTAGCTAACTGATGTGCCCCTCAGCATGGGCATTTTAGTGCCAATTTCATTTTATGATACTGCAGTGTTCAAAATGTTTTTATTAAATTGTTAATTTCATGAAGTCAGTACAAGCAATATTGGATGGTAATACCTTATAGCAGAATTATAGATATATCTATTAAATGTCTTTAATAAAACAGCTAATTAGAAGCAAACACATGGAACCTAGATTGAAAAATACTGTGATAAATTTGACACCCTGATTATTATTCTAGATCTAACCACTATAAACGGCATGTATTGGCTGTTGGTATCTGTTATTACATATATTAAGTACTTCAGTTGGGTTAGATTTTATTGTTACCAGGTTACAGTGAAACTGCAGAGCACTAATGTTGCCAGCTGTTCTTTGTTCTTTACCTTACAGCTACTGTGTGCAGTGCAAAATGCAGAAAATATACTGGGCCATTTAAACTCTTACATTATGTAGGAATTGCAGTATTGCTTCTGGTTTAGGTAGTGTTTTTTTTTAGGCTGGACTGTACACATTGAGAATGTAAAAGCCAGTTGTCACACCAGAGCCAGTTGCTGCCAGAAACTGTGTCTGTGTGTGCGCGTGTGTGTCAAAATATGGCTTTTTGTGATAGTCAATAGGCAACTGTTAGTTGGTCCCGTAAGTAGCAATTTGAAAATCCTGACATGAACTCCATATTGCAATGGGCAGTCAGGCTGTTTAACAGAAAATTTAAGAGTTCTTCTCTATTACAAAATATATAATTTTATTCTTTAACAAAGCATATAACTTGAGCATGTATTTTGACATTCTAAGTGTAATGTTATTGAAAGGATAAGGATTTGTTTGATTTTTTTGTTTCAATCTCTGTATGCTGAATCAAGTAATGTGTTGGCAGTGGAAGGCTTTTCTCTTTCTCGCTCGTTATCTCTCTCTAAGAAGGGGCTTTGTTATTCTTTGCAATATCTGAAAATGCTAAATATTCATTTGAGTTTTATAAATGTTAATGTATACCCTCAGATGTATGCCAGCAGGGTAGTGTGTTCCATAATGCCAGCTGAAATTCTTACCAGACTGTGCATTTGCAGGCTAACCATTAATTTTAACACTTTAAATATTAAAATGATGATTTTGTGTATACCTTCGACCTCTTAAACTGCAAGTCTCATTAATGAATTATGACTAGATATTTTTCTGTATTGAAAGCTTTAAAGAGATGCAAACTCTAATTTGTTGCTTGATGTCAATTTTTAGTAAAAGCTACAGGTTTCTGTTTTCATTTTAAATTTTATCAGAAAAAGCTGGAGTTGCACCAGCTAGATTGCCCTTAAGTATGATAGAAAAGGGAGGAGAATATTGAGAGAGTTTTAATTATGAACATTTCAGCATTCTTAAGCAGATAAATGTGTATTTTCAAAAGAGAAAGAATGCACTGTATTTGAAAGGACATCTCCATGCATGTCAAAGTTTTCTCATCATATAGTATTTTCCTTTTAAATCAGTGTCTGGAGCACCTAGTGGTGAACCTTTTGGGCGCTGCTTGTCAAAAATTCAGAAGATGCCTAACTTGACTCTGTTGGCGTGCCCCCCCCAAATAAAAATAAATAAATAAATTTAAATTAAATAAATAATAAAACAGCATAACTCTCAATACATCTGGGATAAATCTCAACAGAATCAGGGACAAATGTAGAAATGAGAGACATGGACACTGAAACTACTAGTACTATTAATTTGAGACACTGACAAAAAAATGAACATGAATCAATATACAAAGTAAAATAAGTCTATAAATCTAATTATTGTCATTATTAAGTGTAGTTTTAGGAGGGATTAAGAAGGACAGTTGAAAGGAATGTAAAAGAGCACACGCTTAGAAATGCAGACTACTTGCCCTTTGTGCAAGTGTAACCATGAAGAGAAAACAATGTCAGCACTGCCCTTTGCAGACTGTTATCGAAACAGTATATCAAAATAGTCTTTGAGGTTAATAACTTCCTTACCTCTGCAGCAGTGCTGTGAACTGGCTCCTGGCACAAGATAATTCAATGCACTTCACATGAGCAACAAATGCAAAAGCAGTTTCTTTGGTAACTCAGGTATTGGTGAATGTTGGTGTGTCACCCAAAACGTCATGGCGTGTCACCTTTGACACATGTCATAGGTTCGCCATCATTGACCTAGTATAAAGTAGTACTGTCATTTATATTCCCTAATGCCATTTCTTTGCACAGCAGTATGACTAATCTGATTATTTCTTTTTGCTAGTTGCCTTGTAATCTGTAGCATCATGTAGGCCAACAGAGAAAGCTACATCTCAGATTTTTACAGCTGTAGAAAAGAAAAAAAAATAGTAACTAAGCGTGTCACTGATTCTATCTTATATGGTCAATAAAAAAGTTTTAAACGTAGGTACTGAGGGCAATTTTTTTTTTTGTGTGTGGGGGATCCAGCAACAATTTTGCACCTTAGAAAGAAAGAAAATGAAAATGTGGCTTTGAAGTGCAGTTCTAGTACTGAATAAGCTACTCTTTCACACCTTACTTTCAGGTGTGACTTGTCATACTAAATAATAGATGGATGCTGACAAACATACAGTGTCATTGCAGATGACATGTTGTACTCTTGCCAGAGTCAGTCAAAAATTAGGAACTCAAAGTACTCTTATTCCAAGTTTGTGGAGCTATAGTCCTACACTTGATACTTCAGTGCAATTTATGTCCTATAACCATATTTTTAAAATTAAGTAGCACAGAATAGTCCAATCAGTCATTTGGGAAATAATACTATAAGAGTGATACAGGGATATTAATACTGCAAAAAAATCAAGATGAGATGAAAAACATGTTTGTTTATTTTCATAGTTAAGTACTAGGCTAGCTGTCCTTGTGGGCCATTTTAAGCCTAGCCAGTTTCCCTTTTGGTGCTTGAATTAATCTATCCCATTTCATGTTGGATTGAATTTGCCCATCCCATGGCCAATAATTATATATCACTACTTGTGAGAATACATTTATTTATTTATGTGTATGTATGTATGCATGTACGTATGTATTTATTTTCATCTTTTGCTGTGGTTGAGCTTCAAGCATAAAAGAAGCTTTGTAGGTTTTTGGGGTATGTTGTAGCATGAATTTATTTTAAATGTTTTTTTAGTGATGAGATGCCAAAATGTAGTAGAGGTAACTGGTTGTGTGCTTTTTTTTCCCCTTCAGAAATGATTATCTGCATTCTGCTTGTCAGACCTGCTCATGACAGAGAATATGAATCCATGCATTACTTTTAATCTACAAACGAAAGCAGGAACAAATACATTATCTTGCTGTGTTATTGTAGGAGAATACAGTTTTTATGTAACACGAGGGAGCCTTTGCTAATTCTCTTTCCTGGGTATTGGTAACTTTAAAATTTTAGTCATATTTAAAGAGGCTGTACACAACTTTTGGAGGCAGTTTAACTGTTAAAAATTGATATAGTTCAAGTTAACATACAGCTTATTCATTTTTACCTTCAGAAAATATTTAGAATCTGTGTCAATCTTGTCTGAACCAGGTTTCAGTTTCAGGGTGGTTTTAAGTCATCTGTTATTGATAAGTACATTGTTTTGTTTTGGACCCTTTTCAGCTGTGACCTAGGCCTTAGAACCAGGGGGAGATGCATTGTATATGAGCAGTTTAGTTTAGCCATTAAGTAACATGTGATGTTCATTAGATCACTGCTGATACCTGGGGAGTATTCTGCCAGGGAAACAGTATGTCAAGCCAGTTTACAAAAGTTTTGACTACTTCCTCTTGTGCTTTACATCCAGCCTATCACCTATGCAAGAGACTGTGTGCTGTTATGTAAGGGGCATATGGGTGTGAAAATTGTCAGAACTTGCTTGCTGCCATATTATGAAGGAATGCTAGTCCTCTTATCTGTATGGCCTGTGCAGCAAGACTCTCTGTAAGGATACTCCTATTGAGTGCTTGTTTTGTTCAGAACCTGAACATAATTTTAAGGAGTGTTCTGTCTGTAAGTCCTTTATCCCAAAAACTGTTAGCAGTCATTTCACTTCAGTTAACATTTGCCTTGAGGATAAGAGGCTTAAAGAATTGGCATGAATAAAGATGGTCTCTGAGTTGTTGCTCCTGGATGTCCCTTAGCAGCTGTGTAAGGAACTTAAGCCTAAGGAGTCACAATTTCTGTTGTCTTTTCAGTGTTGGATGTCTCTGTCAAGGTACATAGTAAGCTCGCAGACTACTTAACATATTTCCCTGCTCCTGCTGTCAAGACCCTTCTAAACGCCAATAAGCTGCAAGGTTTACGGCTGCCTATCCTACTGACAAGAAGACAGTCATTAAGGCCATGAAGGGAGAAAACCAGATAGTTATTTCTGAGGGACCAAATGGTGTACCACAGGTTCTCATTCAAGAGTGCATCGTAGATACCCCTATTAAGTTACATCAGAAGTCTGCCTGTCCTTGTTTCATTTCTGCAGATACTGCCAAAAAGAGGAGACAGAAGAAGAAGCATTTCCACTTCTGTTGTTCCTTCTCCTCCTGATCAGCAACAAGAGTGGTACAGCTTTTCCTGACTACCTTTAAAGCCTTAATATTTCTGAAGCTTCCTCAGTTTTTCTATCATCCTCCTCCTTCCATTCATCAGAAAAGGAAGAAAGACACCCTACTTAAGGTGAGAGATCTTCAGATGCTGATATTGGGTCCTTGGCTTATTCTTCCCAGATCCTGTCTCCTACAGGATTTGAGTCAGCAGATGAAGGTACTCTGTCTCCTGACTCTCCTTTGGGAGACCTGTCTTTTGGTGACACCATTCTGAAATTGATGCAGCAGTTCACCTGGGAAGGGAAGAAAGTTTCAGGCATTCAAAAAATATATTATGAGTTTTTGATCAAGGATGACACTAAGCATTCAACTATTCCTTCTGTGTAATATGCCTTCTTGTTTGATCTGTAGCACCCAAGTCACAGCCATCTGCACCTAAAAAAGTGGATAGGTTTTAAGTGCTGGATTCTCAAAAATAATCCCTCTTCTGACCCAGCTGTGATTTCAGTGGAACCTGATAAGGACTCTAAACTTTTGCCATCTACTAATGCACTACCAAATGATAAAGACAGTAGCATTACAGATAGGGATGGAAATAAAGTGTACACCTCTACTGCTCTTTCTTTCCATGCTATAAATTACCAGACCCATTTGACTAGATACATGTTGGTTATTTATGACATTTTATTTACTGCTGTTTGATAACTGGGTGAGTGAGCTAGTCTACTGATCCTTTTCAGTCATGACATGAATAAGATTATTTCTGATTTCCCTGACTGTAATAGTAATGCTTTACAGAATATGCACATTTCAGCTACACAAGTAGCAAGGTAGTCATTGAAGTGTGGCAGCAATGCTGCTGATACCTCTTCCACAGCAGCAGCAACTGGATCTGTTCTTTGGAGGTATTATTGACTTTGTCTGTAGTCCTTAATAGGTGATGATAAGACTAAGCTTTATATGCTGGTGGAGACAAGGACAGTCTGTCAATACCATCTTCAACTAGAAGTTTCCAAATATGGCAAAAAGGAGGAAAATTAGCCAGGACTTCAGACAGCTTTTCTCTCTCTCCACCACAGAGTTCTAGTGAAGTTCTCTCCAAAGTTGGTTCATTTTTCCATAAAACCCAAAAATCCTAGCAAATGGGGAAATAATTTCTGCAAGAAAAAGTGTCAGGGAAAACCTAAAACACACTTTGTTTGGTGATAAAAGCTCAAATTACAACTGTCTTCTTACCTGCATCTTAGCCAACCCCCCCTCCCCCCACCAGCACCACCACCATTCATGCAGAAATACTTTGTGTGCATTTATCTTTGGAGAATGTTAATCAGATACCAGTGTTCTGAACATCATTCAAAATGGGTACAGACTTATCTGAAATTCTCCTCCCATGCCATTTGGCATCCCAGAGTATTCCCTAGCTAAAAACATCTGGTTATTCCACCAGGGAGATAATTTAATCAGTTCGTGCTTACCAAAAGAGAAAGGTGTTTTAGTCCAGGCTTTTCCTTGTACCAAGAAAAGATGGGAAAGTCAGACCCATTTTAGATTTATCCACCCAAAATATGTTTCTCAAAAATCCAAAATTCAGAGCATTATCTCTGCAAAGCTTATTTTCTCTGATTTTTCTACAGACTTATTTTATTACCTTGGATCTAAAGGATGCATGCCTTCACATCCCTGTGCATCCAAATCACAGAAAGCTCTTGAGATAATATTTTCTTTAATTTTCTGCTTTGCGCTTTGGTCTCTGTACAGATCAGAGTATTTTCACAAAACGCCTAGCCCCTGTGCTAGCATTCTGCACACTGAGGCTATCCACGTCTACCCTTACTTAAATGATCTTTTGATACAGTCTACTTCAGTTCAGAAAGCTCTTGGGAACTTACAGTTTGTAGCCAGTCTTCTCTATCTAGGCTTCACTCTAAACTTGAAAGAAATTCTGCATGCCTGAATTGATGTTTTATATGTGTAGTTATAGACTGAACATCAAAAAATTAATCCAGCAAGACAGAGAGACTCCAAAATGGCCAGTTTCAATAAAAAAAACTTTTATTGTCCACCACAATTGCTTTCACAGACTAAGCTGCTTCTTCAGGTAATGTTTATCAAACTAAAAAACTCAGTTTAAATACCATATACTACCTCCCTTGATTAATCATGTGACATCAGGGTACTCAAATTATTTAAACAAACAGTCTCATAAAAGCACCTAAGTACAGAAATCATATTAATTTAATAAAAATGCATATGTAACAAGTGTATATATATATACATATATATATATATATATATATATATATATATATATACATATGTATAAAACAATAAAAATACAATAATACAAAAGCAACAAACATTCAACGTCTTAGGTTCCTAGATTTCAGCTTAGGTTTTATAGGGACCACATCATTGAGTCAATTTTCCAGTTTTTTTATTGAAACTGGCCACTTGGAGTCCCTCTGTCTTGCTGGATTAATTTTTTGTTTTTCTTTACTGGGACTTCTTTACCAGAAAGGGTTGGTATTTGCGTTTGTTCTGTAGATTGAACATCAATGTACCTTCCTGATGGGCTTTGACTGTGTTCATTTAATCAAAATACTTAAAAGATCCAATGCTTGGGCATTTCTTTTTTTGTACCAACAAACTGTTGAAAGTATAACTTATAACAATACGGCCCTCAACTGCTTGTCCCATCTGTTTGTTTTCCATCCACTTTGGCTAAAGCTAGGCTCTGAAAGAGTGTTGAGTAGGGTGGACCCTCTGATGACTTTATCTTCATTTTCAGTGATGGTCATGTGGCCCACTGTAATTGTTATTTTGGAAATGAATTGTATGGGATGCAGGCTCAGCATATGCCTGCATAGGTTAAACTGGAAGGTCCTGGATGCCCACTTTGGGAGGGCAGCTTATTTTTAACCAGTCCACCACAGGTCTTTGTACCCTTTGACAGCAGTTATAACACTTCTCTTTCTGGTCATTGGTATTCTTCTAAGTCTGGCTTTTGTCTGCAAAGAGGGTATTGAAGTACAATGCTGTCTTTGCCCCTTATGTCATGCCTTAGTCATCCAGGAGGGTATGCAGGGCAGCAATTTTTCATGGTCACCCCCATCTTTGAGAACCAGCATAAAGGACCTGCAGATACTAGATATGTTCTCTCTTAAAGTCCTGGCTCTCCCTATTTTTTTATTTTCCTAGAAAGAAAAAATAATAAAAATATGCCAAGCATGGAAAGCTAGATGTAACTCTGCTTTTTTCATTAAGTCAAAGTAGTTGTTGAGTAACAATTGTTTGTCAGTAGATTCAAATGATAGTTGAAATCACTTAACATTTTATATTCCAGAATTAGACCTCCTCAAAACCAAATAACACAATGACGTTACTATAGCAAACCATTCAAATCTGGTGATTCATATATGCTAGTATTCCATTTGCATTTTATTGTATTAACTTTTGATCTAGAGCTGTTGGGGCAGACCTAAATTCTACAGTCAGAGAAAGACTGTAGAGGCTGTCTTTTTCTCCAAGCAGAGCTCAGGGTTTTAATCCACCCTTTTTAAAATACAGAAGGTGACGAACAAGTCTTGAACCATCCTGGACCTCAAAGATGTTAACTAACACATCTGCATTGTGGGATCCACACAAGAAATCCTTCAGTTCATTATGTGCAAATATAACCTTAAGTAAAGAATGTTGCCATTTGAGCTTTCTTTGGAGCCCATAGTCTTTACCAAAGTGTTGCCCCTTGTGGCCAAACACTTCCAGAAGAAATATTGTCATGTATTCCCTTACATGGATGATTAACTCATAGTTTTGTCCTGATTGCTTATCCAGTGATTTCCTGAAGTTGTTCTTGCAATGGGCAGTTTCTTGGGTTTTGTTCCCAGAGCTTAAAGTGGTGGTCTGTCTTCATTCTTCTCAGGATTGCCTTTATAGGTACAAAGCTGACAAACTCCAGTGGTCAGTCATTTGAGGATCAAATTCAGAGTGAGATCCTTGATGCTAGATATAATGACTGCATTTTTCCCATAAAAGTTGATGTATGAGAGGGCCCTCCCTGATGGTTTTGGAATAATCTTCCATCATCCCTGGCCTTCCAGCCTCTAGTTTTGGAGTTCTGTACAAGTCAGGCAAGTACATACTTGAGTATGTAAAATAATTAAATAAATAAATATTGTGTATTAACAATGTAAGTGTGAAGTATTCATTTTTATTTCTTGATTTGCAGGACAGTGGTACTTAATGGTTAGGGTAAAAAAACTATTCCAGCTCAGGAAACAGTTTGTCTTGAAGCAGGCATGCCATTATCCATGAGAATAGGAGTTTTAAGCTTTTTTCTTCACAAATTCCATTTGTTGATGTATTTGACCTCAGACCCTTCAAGGAGGAGTCTTCTGTGGATCAGCTGATATAATAATATATTTGAACATATCTATTATTTTACTGCTATTAAAACTAGTTTATTCAGCTAATCTACTTAAAGAAGTGGTATATACTATGTTACAGCTTGTGATGCACAGAATGCCCATTAGCAGATTTAACAAGATATAGTTTGTGCACTTCAGCAGTAGGATTGGTCGTGATTGTTGGCACCTTTAAGATATTCCCATAGTCAGATTTCGCAATCTGCCTTCATGATGTTTTGTGTCTCCTATCTGTCCAGCTCTCATTTGCTGCATCTGCTGCTTGCATTGAGAGATGATCCATGGCTCTTTGGATAATTCTTAAGCATTGATTAGCTCTTTGGCTAATTCTTAAGCATTGATTAAGGTGCATTTTTTTCTGTCCAGTTTATAACCCATTTCATGTCGTATCTATCACTTGCATAGATCAGTGATCCAGGATATTTAACTATTTCTTAATGAGTGTTTTTGGATGTATTCTCTCATTTTTTTCCAGCAGATGAAGACATCTCCAGTCAGATCTTTCCTTTTTATCAGCACTCTGTTATTTATGTCTCTCTTGTAGTCTAGTCAGTGCCCTTTGCTCCTGTCAGGTTGTCATTTTGTTTGTGTGTTATTGCTCCTTCACTTGGCTTTTCATTCTGTCAGTGCCTCCCACTGCCTACTGTTATTTTTGTGTCCTGCATGTTGCCTTTAGAGAAAGAGACGGCTTCAGGGTTTAGGAGATGCTTAAAGTGTGGGCTCAGAATCTGCCCAAGACAAGCATACCATATGCATGGTTTGCTAAGGGCAGATCATTTAAATGTCCAGTGTGATATGTACAAAGAATTTGAGTCTAGAACCCTGCAAGAGAGAGGGAACAAGTTAATGCTTAAGGGCTTTCTGTCTAGTGACTACATTACATTTTAAGGTCCACAAGAATGCAGACTGAGGTTTCCTCACCCTAAACTGGTCCTAGGCTTAGTCCAGATCAGCCTTTGAAATCAAAGGTTTTTTATTTGGAGATTACAGAGATGCAGGGTCCCCTTCCAAGAAAAAGACATAATAGCTTCCATTCGGAAAAGGAGTTGTGGAGTTCTCCAGATATTTAAGATCTAGATCTTCCTTCTGTCTGCTGCTTCAGGTTCTTTGATGTGTTTCAGTTGCTGTTAACTTGGACTAAGAGAAAATGATGAGAACTTTTATCAAGGCTCAGACTGAGATAGATCTCTTTTCTTCCCCCTTGGTTTCCAGGGTGGCAAGAGAATCCCCACTGTCTGCCTCACATAAACAGCAGTTCACCTGTAGTTCCCTCTGTCGACACCCATCACAATCTCTTCTTCAGTCCTGTCACTGTATTCTGGTTAAGTATCACTAGAGCCAAAGTCCTTGGTGTTGATGAATTGGTGTCATTTACAGCCCGTATGCCCTTACTGCTCTTCTCAGTTTCAACATTTTTGGTATTCGAGTACTTAGGGCTAAAGTCATCCTGTCATGCTTCTGTCATTGTCAAACATTTGGCTAGCAGAATTGGCACCAAGCTTGTCGATGTCAACATGGAGACCTTCAACTTCAGTGATCAGAGCTGGCCCAGAAGCAGTATTCCTTGTTTGCTGAACTCTTCCGGAGGTTTAAATTAACTTCAGCGCCACACCTAATGTTCATGTGTCTAAGAGCTTAGCCCTCTCATCTTCTGTTCAGAGAAACAGTGGGATGGAAAGCTACTACAGGGGTACACAGGTATTACCCAGTTTAGAATCTTCTTTGTCCTCTCTGGATGCCCCCAGAAAGAGGATGATGTAAGAGGAAGCATCTGAACTTCTCAGTGGAGTCTCTCTCTCTTTCCAGTTACATACTTAGAACAGGAGGAGAGTTCCCTCAGTGAAATTCGCAGACTGATGCATCGATAAGAGTCTTGGCCTTACTGTCTCCCAGGAGGAAGTTTGTATGAGAGGAAGGTATTGTGCTGTAGGCTTCCTGGTCCACTCCTTACCTCTTGGCGAGTCCATTGGCCAACAAGATGGTCCCTCCATGCATAGTGTTCAGCAGGAACCCTACATGGCTGTGCCTAAGCCAAGGAGACTGGAAGTGTCCTCCATCTTCCCAGGGACTGTGAGTATTTAAGTAAGGCTCCCAGTGCAGGTTCCATTATATTGACCACTGCCATATAAGCAGGAGGCCATGGAAGAGACCCCAGTGGTTTATCTCCCCAATAAGGAGTTTTAGTTGATGGATCATTTTGGAAAACATGTATACATCTAGTACTTTCCTGTTGCAATGCTTAAATCACTTGACTTAAAAAACTCATTTTAGTGTCACCTAGTAGAACAGACATTTGATGTGGTGAAAGAAATGCTACATGTTGCTCTTCCCTGTACCCAGTTTGTCCATATCACTTGTACAGATTGCTGCATGGCAGTCTATACCTACTCTTCAATCATCCTCTGATACCGCACTGATGGATTTTGCCACACATCCACAAAATATTTGAAATACCCATTCTAAGGATCTCAGCCTCCTCTGCTACATAAACAGGATATATTGGAGGGACAGGTATGTGTGTCAAAGAATACCCCTTCTCTAGAGCAGGCTTCCCATCCGTGTAAAGCACAATTCATTCCTAACCCTATTCAAGTGGAACTTGGACCAATGGATAAGAAACCACAAATTTACTTCTATGGTTTGGCATCTAAGTCCCTAATGGGCAGAAGCAGCCTGTGAATGCTTAATGTGTACAAGCATATATCAAAACTTTAAAATTCCTTGAGGCATTGACATGTGTCAGCAATATTTTGATAAATTTGGGGTAAGCTTCACTAGGCTTAAATGGCTGTTGGGCTGATAACCTAGTAACCACCTGCAAACTTTGTGTATGCGTGTTTGTTTATTGCTGGCTCTGTGTCCTTTACATGCTTCTCACCCCTTGTGCAGTTCTAGTTTCTCTCAGTGTGCTTTGTTTCCACCAAAGATGTGGTCAGTGGATTGCCCCCCAACCTGGAAGAGACTACAGACCAAAGCCAAGTCTCTTCATTTCTCTCTTAAACTTGGGTCACCAGCATTTCAGTTGTGCAGGCATTGCTCTAGTTGTTCACCCAAATAGTGCTTTAAAATGTTTGATGACTTTGGATATCTAAAACCTTTGTTTTTTATCTTTCTTCTTTTGCTTTTATATTTCTCACCTCCACCACTGGCACTGTCCATTCCTCCATTGATTCTTGCTACCTGCAAGCATTTTATGGCTGTAAAAGATTTAAGGTGGTTCTGGGAGAAGCGTAATGGATGTTGAAATTAATAAATTCAGATTTACTGACAAAGTAGCGCTGTTTGCGCATTGGTCAGAATGTGTCATAGGTTGACTAGCTGACAGGGGGAACTTAGGTGCTGTCATTGTGATGTAGCCTTTACAGTCCAGAAATGTAATACAAAGCAGTTCAGGGCAGTGCAAAGTGCAGTATATTTTGTATTGATAGAAATTAGTGAGTGATTCTCCATCATTTATTTGGCTTAATTATCTCAAGGAAAAAAGTAAAACTTTTGGTAAGCAGTTTGACAAAATTCTGTAGCCAAGTATAAATGTGGTCTTAGGTGGTCCTGAATGTTGTGCACCACTATCTGTGCCTTTCAAAGATGTTTATGAATGTCTGGACGCTTCCTACTGTTTTTTAACTGTTCTTCTGACCTGAAACATTTGGAACGTTACCTTTGTATCCATTAGCAGTGCATTTAGGGGGTTGATACTGCAGCTTTGATGTTAGTGTCTTCTGGGAACAAAATTGCTTTACACATTTTGCCAGGTCTGGTTTTCAGGGTTGTTTGTGTTTAATGTTATACTTTGGTGACAGTCTCGATCAGTTTGTATGAGATTTAAATTTGGTGTAATGTCTTTATAAGTACTGGAAACCCCACAGCTCTGATGTTTATGGCTTTCTTATGTAGCTCTGTGAATGTGGCCGTATGTGTTTGGTTTCTAATATTAAAGTTGTTAACTTCTTAGGCATTGCTACTGATAGTAAATGTAATCCTGCACATACAAATACTTTCTCTCTCTCCTAGTGTCTAGCAGCTGGGGATGTCAAGCATTATTAGCTGGAGGTGGTAGTAGTAAAGATAAGTAGTTTGAGTTCCTGTAAAGCATATTTTGTAATAGTGTTGATATGGGATTATTGATAAGATGCATGTATGCTATTACACTGAATATGCTGGAAACATTTGCTTTGTTTTAATTTCAAAATAGTTATTTTACATTGAGTAAACTGATTAACAATAATATTGTAACCACTTCCTTTTTACAGAGTCTGTACTTTTTTAGTTGCAGGCTGCCTATTCCTATACAAATGAATCTTTTACTACATGAAATCCTGACACCACAGTCATTTTATGTAATCGTACTCTACAGACATGTCTTAGTGGGTTTAAAGTTATTGCAAAAGTGACTTAAAACATATGTTGAGGTGTCATGCATAGATTTTGCATGAAGCAGTGCGACAGAAATGATTTTTCAAACAGCTTAACTGTGAACTGCAGTTTTAACTTTAACTGTTAATAGCTAGGTGTATTAACACTATGTCAGCAACAGCAGACATTTTGTGTCTCTGAGAAGGAAGATAGATACTAATGAAATATTTATGTGTGGTTAACTTAAATCTTTTGTAACTAAGTAAAAATGGAAGCTGCATATAATGATCTTTGTGAATAAATTGGCCCAGTTTTGTTGCACTTCAGCTTCGGTGGAAAGAATAGTTGTGTAAAATCTTACCATAACCATAGATGTCCTTCTCTTCCATGTTACAGTATTCTAGTTGTGGTATTTCCTGGCCTCAGGTGACTCGTACGTCGGCTCCTGTACAAAACCTTCAGCTTGGCTGTTGCAGCATGCGTGGGACGTCAGACGTAAGACCATAAACCAGGGGCCTTAAATGTGATATCTGCAAGCACAATCCTCAGAACTTGAAGGCCAGCAGGTAGAGAAGAAGGCCCAGCTGGAGGAATGCCAGTGGGGACAGGTGTGTGGCCTTGGTGTCATTCACTAGCTTAGGTAGATCCAGGACTTAGTTGGGACTGAAGGAGAAAGTATAGGGGGTAATGGTGGGTGGGAAGGAATACTGGAACATGGAAGAGAAGGACATCTATGGTTATGGTAAGATTTTACACAACTATTCTATGTCCTTCTATTCCTATGTTGCAGTATTCTAGTTGTGGGAGAGTACCACAGCTTCGATGCATGAAAGGGAAGTGGATGCTTAAGAGGATTCTACAAAGCCCTGTAGGATGGCCCTGGCGAATCCTGCCCTAGCGCTGGAAACTTGGTCCAGTTTGTAATGTTTGGTGAAAGTGTGGATAGTGGACCATGTGGCTGCTTCCACGATGATTGCTGTGTCCAGATCTTTCATGAAGGTCTTGGAGGCAGCCAGAGCCCTAGTGGAGTGGGCCTTTACTCCCACAGGGGATTTTTTTCATGGTGAGAGTAACAGAGACAAATAATTTTCCTGATCCAGCAAGCGATGGTTTGTTTGGAGACTGCCTTGCCCAGGGCTCTGGGGTGAAAGGAGACAAAGAGCTGCTTAGATTTCCTAATGGTTTTGGTTTTGTCCAGGTAGAATCTTAGTTGCCTGTGTACATCCAAGGAGTACAGCATCCTCTCCCCTTCATTAGTGGAGGAGGGAAAGAAAGTGGGTAAGTGGATAGATTGGTTTAGAGACAAGTCATTGACCACCTTGGGCATAAAGGAGGGTATAGTTTGCAGGATGACTCTGTCTTTGTGGAAGGTGGTGTAGGGAGGGCAGGCCATTAAGGCCTGCAACTCTGAGAGCCTTCTGGCTGAAGTGATAGCCACCAGCAGGACGGTTTTCCATGTTACACATCTGTGAGGAAGTTTACCAAGCCGGTTTCAAAGGGTGCTGGGTTAGTTTTTTCAGGATGTAGTTGAGGTCCCAGGGTGGAGGGATAGGTTTCTTTGGTGGCCTCATGTATAAGACCCCTTTAAGGAAGAGTTTTACATCGAGTCTAGCTAGCAAGGAATGATCCAGGGACAAGCATGCTGATATAGCAGAAAGGCGCACTTTCAGAAGTCCACGTTTAATCAGTTGACACACATAAATGAGAACAAGGGGGGCATTCACCGAAAAAGGCTCCCTTCCCTTGTCCAGACACCACTTTGTAAATCTTTCCCACTTAGCTAGTTAAGATTTTCTGATGGTAGGTTTCCTTGACTCCCTCAGGACTGAAAGCACATCCTCTGAGTAGTGGTGTCTGAAGGGGATCAAAAGTTTATCACCCACAGGGTCAGGGATAACATCTGCAAGTGTGGATGAAGGAGAGCTCCTTTGTCTTGTGTCAGTATGTCCACCTTGTAGGATAACTTGTAGTGATTGCACTTGGCTAGATTGAGAAGTAGGGGGAACCAGTGCTGCCTTGGCCAGTAGGGTGTCACTAACAAGATTTTTGGTTTGTCTTTCTGTATTTTCAGGAGGACCTTCTGAATCATTGGAAAGGAGGGGAAGGCATAAAGAAACTTCCCCTCCCAAGAGATGCAGAAAGCATCCACTCTCCATGCTAGAAGGGAGTGTGTCTTTGAGCAGAAGGTCTGCAGCTGCCTGTTCGGGGTGGAGGCAAACAGGTCTATTTGTGGAGTACCCCACCAGTGGACTATGTCTAGGAAGACCCCCCCCCCCCGGCCCAGCATCCATTTGTGCTGTGGAGAGGAGGTCCTGCTTAGGAGGTCTGCTTGCTTGTTTTCCTGTGGGGGGATGTAGGTCGCCTGCAGGACCAGGTTGTGGTGAGAGGCTAGGTCCCATATCAGCAGGGTCAGCCTGCACAGATAGTAGGCCTTTGTTCCTCCTGGTTTGTTGAGGTACCACATAACTGTGGTGTTGTCAGTCACTATCCAGAACACCCCTGGGACCAGAAGGGGAATAAAGGTTTTAAAGGTAGGAAGACTGTTGCCATTTCCCTGATGTGCTTGCTCTATAGAGAAGAGTGCCAGTTTTCCTGGACCCTGTAGGATGCCAGAGTTGCACCCCAACCTGAATCTGAGGCATCTGTATGCATTGTTTGGGTTGGGGTGGGAGGTTGCAGTGGAAGTCCCGGGTTTAGTTGGATTTGCTGGATCCACGAGCTGATTTCTTTCTTTAGACAGGGAAGCAGGGGAATATCCTGTTCTAAGTGATTTAGGTGTTGGGACCAACTGTTTTTGAGGTACCACTGTAGCTTGCGCATATGCATTCTGGCTAGTGGTAGCATGGGGATGGTTGCTGCCATTAAGCCCAGGAGACGGAGGAATTGCCATGCTGTCACCTTCTGGAAATGGAAGGTTTCCTGGAAATGGGAAGTCAGGGATAGAACCTTGTCCTGTGGGAGAAAGGCCTTCATTTTGTCCGTCCTGCTTCTGCAGCCTAGGAAAATCTTGTCCTGGCCTGGGTTCAGAGAGGACTTTGGGAGGTTGATGGTAAACTCTAGATTTTGCAGAAGGGACATGATGAAGTGCAGATGCCTTTAGAGGGTATCTTTGGACTCTGCTAGTATTAGGATATCGTCCAGATATGGGTATATCTGGATCCCCTGAGTTCTTCAGAAGGCAATGGCTGTGGCTAGGCACTTTGTAAAGACTTGAGGGGCAGTGGATAAACCAAACGGCAAGGCAGTAAATTGGAAATGAGAGGAAGGTCCAGAGAAACATAGAAATTGTCTGTGGGAAGTCCTGCTAGTGATGTGAAGGTAGGCTTCCTTTAGGTCCAGGGTGGCCATGAAGGCTCCACTGGAATAAGAGGCAGCAGAGTGGGTAGTGACAGTATTTTGGAGGGTACCTGTAGATGTAGATTTAGAAAGAAGAGATCTAAAATGGGTCACCAAGGGCCATCTTTTTTGGGAACCAGGAAGAGACGAGAGTAGAATCCCTTTCCTTCCTGTCCTGAGGAGACAGGTTCTAGCTTTAGAGGTTCTGACAAAACTTGTAGTTGGAGATTCATTTGTTTTTTTTTGGGGGGGGAGGAATACTTCTCTTAGGTATTTTTTCTTTCCAGGATAGGAAGTACCCTTTTGGATAATGGATAGGACCCACTGATCTGTGGTGATGGCTTGCCAAAAGGGGAGACAGTGCAGAAGGCATGCAGAGAGTGATAGGTGGACCAGGCAGTCACACATTATTGGGACTTCCTCTATCCTGGAAGGGTTGTCTGGGTTGAGGAGGTGGTGCATTAGGTCTGAACGAAGTAGGTCATCTTGCCCCTCTTCTAGATCTGGAAGAGGAGGCAGCTGCCTGAGGAGGGTTGCACCTTACAAAGGTGGTTTTAGCAGGGTAGTTCCTGTAATACTTGGGAGTGAGGGACACCAGCAGATGCTTGATGCCCTGTAATTCTTAACTTTTTTCCTGCAGATTCTTGAAGAGATCTGCAGATTGTTTTCCAGAGAGAAAGTTGTGATCCAAGGAGGCTTCCAAGATTTTGGACTTGAAGTCTTCAGGTAGATTCTGAAGTCTTACCCAAGAGCATCTCCTGAGGACAGAAGTAGATGCTGCAGTCAGCAGATGCTTCTGCAGCATCGTAATTGCATCTGATTGAATGCCTGGCTACTTGCTGAGCCAAGGACAGTTTGAAGGCCATGTCAGTCTTAATGGGACTGTCAGGCATAGAAGCCAACATGGAAAAGGCTTGAGACACTAAGTCTAGAGCATACTTAGTCATGTGAGTCTGATAATTTATGGCTCTGAATGCCAAAGTGGAGGATGTGTATACTTCTTTATCATCCTATCCATATTATTTGCTGTCTTTATCAGTGGGTAGGAGGGAGGCAGAAGGCAGCAGTCTAGACTGTTTATCAGGAGAAGTGGCAGGTTTAACTAGGAATTTTTGCTCCTCTGGCACTTTATAGAAGCGGTCAGGGCACTTGGGGGCAGGTGGCTGGGAGTCTGGGGCCTTAGAAGCTGAATTAAAGGCATCCAAGTAAGCAGGAAGCACAGAAGGGACAGCTGAGGGGGAGGGTGATTCCACTTGAAGCAGCTCAAAGTACCTCTTTTGGGTGTCAGTCATTTGGGAAATATCTCATTTGAAGTAATCTTTCATCTTGGTGATGGTCTCACCAAAGGTAAGATCTTCAGGGTGAGAATCCCCTTCCACAGATTCATCATCAGGTGAATAATACTCCTGAGGAGAAGCAATCTGAGATGTATATGAAATGGAGTCCTCTGAGGAAGAAAAGGAAGAATCATACTCTTCCTCCCTAACTTGAGAGGTCATAGGTGGGAGGGAAGAGGCTGAAGCAGGCCTAGGGCTTAATAGAGGCAGAATAGAAGGGGCTGAGGCTGAAGGCCTGCATGAGAGAGGAAGTGAAAGCTTGCCAACCTGGTATGGTTTCTGGGGAAGAGGAGGTATGCTTGGTTTTTTGTTTCTTTTTGGCTGGGGTGGTAGGAACCGGCCTGGCGTCAGATTTTGAAGACAACATTTCCAAAGACTGGATCCCGGTCGGAGGTACCACCGAAACTGCTTCCCCCACAACATTGATGGTAGTCGGTGTTTGGGCAAGCTCCAAGGACGTGCCAGTCATCGGTTGTGCAACAGCTTCCTCAAGGGTTGTCGTTGAAGTCGAAGCAACCGCTGAGTGCTCCTCAGCTCCTTGATCGGCAGTTGGCGGGGTGTCGGGAAGCGGAGCGGCAGGCATGGAAGGCCTAGAAATCTTGGCCTTCTTTCATGGAGGTTTGGGTTTGGCCTCTGATGCGGGATCCATTCTAAGGGCTAACAGTTTTAGGCGCTGGTTTTCTAGGTTAAGGTTTAAAGCAGACAGACGGCTGCGTAGGGTCTTCGGCACAAATGATTGACAAATTGAGCAGGAGGAATGATTACCTAAGCAAAAACACACTTATCATGGGCGTCTTTGAGGTATCTGGCACTCGCATTGGCACTTTCCCTTTTTACCTGAAATCAGCTAAAGGCTACAACAACCAAGCCTAAGCAATAACAATCAGCAAAACAAGAAAAATAGATACCCAACGGGTTACTTAGCTTTATTGATGCGAAGTCTTTGAAGGAGTGATCATACGATGCATAGGTCATCTGCGGCTGAAAAGTTCTGAGGATTGTGCGTGCAGACATCACATTTAAGACCCCTGGTTTATGGCCTTATGTCTGACGTCCCACACACACTGCAACAGCCAAGCTGAAGCTTTTGTATAGGAGCCAACGTACGAGTTGCCTGAGGGCAGGAAATCCCACAACTAGAATACTGCAGCATAAGAATAGAAGGACATCTTCAGTTTTGTAGTTTTCTCTGTGGCTTTCCTTGCACTGAGTATTTGGTGCTCTGTTGTGTAAGCTGTGCACCTAACTGTATATGCCTTTAAAGACTGTCTCCTACAGTGGCTGCACTGGCTGTTGTAAATATTGTTAAAAAGTCATTAAGTGATTTTTAATCTGTTCCTCAGTTTTCTATGCACAGGAGCTTTTACTGTTTTCCACCATGTAGTATAATCGAACATTTCGAGGTTATGTTATTCGGACATTATAAGAGCACATTTTAGCAAGTCAGGTTCTGCCCTGTAAAAAAATTATTTTATTCTTTATGAAATTGTGTAAAATTCTGCACCAGTTTCTTTGTGACTACATTTTTGTTTCAAAGTAAATGTTTCGGTGACTATGTTTGATACAACTTGGTGTATGCACAGGTTAGTGAATACACATGCAGCTGTGCGATGGAGTGTTTTCTTTACTCCAACTGTTCAGTAAACAGTGGTGGCATTCAGTATAAAGGTTCATTTTTGTGAAGTCATGTTATTACTAAAAATAAAATTGCTTTATGTTTATGAAACCTTGTAATATAGCAATGTATAGTTACTAATGCATCAAAGTAGCACTCATTTACATAGTGGAGAAGGCTACAGAATAAGAGATTAATTTAGTTCCAGACTCATATCAGCATTTTGCACAATAAATTGTGTTTTCATTGATTAATTGCCACGATAAGGAAATGATTTAGGTGTTTTGCACAATCTTGACAAAACACAGTACAATGTATAGCTCTTTAAATGTCAAATTGTATACATTGTGTATTTTTTCTGTGAATAGTTATTACTGGCTTGAAATAGCCATATTTAGCAGGTAAATACCTTTTTGAAACTAAATTATGTATGTATATTTGAATGTGGCATATTTATTGTACAGTATGTGTGTTACTGTTTGTGGTTTGGATATGACACCGACGTGTTTTGTTTTATAACAGATGTCTGCCTATGTTGTAAGATATAATTAAAATAAATTTTTGCATTTGTTAGAATATGGTTTGAGTCTTCTTGAGTAGAAAAAAATATGCATGTGCATATAAACAGAAACTGCCTGTTTTATATATTATCTCTGCTAAATGTATCAGTATGTAGCCTTCCTAACAGTTCTTTGCTTCAAAGGCAGCACTAAAAAAGCAATAGCTAATTGCCACCTCATAGAACTTGCTGCAGTACTCTGTGTTCTGTATCTCTGATGAAGCAAAGTTGAGATTAATTTAAGAATTCAAGCAAGTTAGTTTGGGCACTGACTTTTGGAAGATTGAGAGAAGGTCTGCTGTTTATAATGTGGTATTTATTTGTTTACCAGATACCCCTGTTAGGCAGGGCCAGTTTTAGAATAGGTAGAGTCCAGGACAGAAGTTGAGCATGAACCCTCCTACTGAAGCTGGGTCAGAGTTTCCCTTATACAGCCAGGGTTCTGGGGACTTTCAAGCTCCCAGAAGCTCTGAGGGAGGAGATGCTCTATAAAATGTTTTGTGTCTTACTTTTGAAAGTGAGTTACTTTTAACTGTTTTTTTTTTTTCAATTCCAGGTAGAATATTTGTGTGTGGTCACCAATATGCATGTGCATCTTCAGAAAGAAAGCAATGTCTTTTTCCACACGTGCATACAAACACATACTGGCACTGCCTCTGACAAGCCAGGTCTATCAACTGCTGCATACACAGATACTGTATGCTTACTGCAGGAGCATTGGAGGAAGAATAGTTTGCCTGTGGGATATTAGAGGAAACCACAGTACAACATAAAAGCTACATGGACATAGGGACAGTATGAAGACTTCCCCACAAAGTCTTAACGTGGATTGCATCTTCACTGTGTTTGTAAAATATCGTATAGTAGTTCCAGCTCTTTTCACTCATTATGCTCTTTAGATAGAGTATATCTGTTTTGACTGTGAAGAGGTGATATAAAATATCCACAAACAAAAGTTGTAATGTTGGCTCATTCACCCATAATTGTGGGAAACACTGAACCTAGTGTAAGAGCAGGTCTCTAGTATAGCAAAAGATGTTCTTACTTTTGGTCAAAGTGACGAGCCATGTAAATAACTAGCCGCCTTTAAAGTTAATTCCTTTTGTAATGGTGACTGGTACCCTCTTAACCAACCACAACATTCTACATATTTAAAAAAAATAAAATTCCTAGAAGGTGGCCCCCTTACAAACAAAATTAATTGAAAAGCCTGATCATGGGCTATACAGCTTCTGTTACTTGGATTGCATTATTGCCAGGAAACCATATAATATGTATTTTTACAGAGTTTGTTGAATGGTGTGGCAGCTGCCAAACTGCACTGCCAGGGTAACAGTTTGACAGTTATGAAGAAAAGCTAACAAGGCCTAGTCTTCAGCAGTAAAATGCATGCATGCATGCATGCACACATGCACCCACGCACACATACATTGACACTGCTCCAGTTAGTTAAAATCATTGACTGTTTCAGGGTTACTAATTGGCATCAGGAGTTAGTCACATTTATGTACAGATTGACTTTTTGTCCAGCAGTTACTGCCACTTTGTTGCCTTTGTACACCTCAGATGTTTGATTGTGATAAACGTCACCATATTAATACACTCCATATTGCTCCACACACATTCACAATAGCCCTCCAAAGCCAGATTAAAGAATGTTTAACTTGATCAGATTTTAACAGCGGTCAGCCATTTCATCCACAGACTGCTTATATACCCACCAGTTTGTAGTAATTTTATTGAGGTGTATACCTCAGACGTCTGATTATCATCAGATAAAAAAAAAAACATAGTGGCATAGTAATATATTTCAGGTTGTTTCACACAAACACAGAGTAGCTCCTGCCAAGTCTAGCACCTAGCACAGCCATAAATAACACCCCCTCACCTTTCAAGAGCTTACAGATGTTTAATTGCTTTCTGGGTTAATGGTGGTGGCCTTTGTGGTCCCTGGGTGGAAGTTATGGTCACCTGTATCCTGGCCGACTCTGCTCAGGGGCAAACAAATTCTCTCATAGCCCAAAGGAGACAGCACTGCATCCTCCAGAATGTTTGTATGAAGTCACAGCCCTACAGTCAGTATAATGTACCAGATATGGCAATGAAAATAGTGTGAAAGAGAGAGAGAGTAATTGGTGTGTACCACTGAATATAAAGTAGATGATCATGTGGTAGAAAGGTAGTTGGAATTTAGTGGCCACAGTACTCTGTGGCTGAGAAGGAACTCAAAGATCACTCTTAAGTTTCAAAATTACAAAACTTTCCTCTTTAATTGAAAGAATGCCATCACTACAAAGGTAGAAATAAATAAGTCCCAGGTAAAGGATATATTTGAATGATAAGGCCGTAGTAGTAGTGAAGTTTGCCAGTATGTCGACAGAAAAGCTAAGCCATTATGGTTCTAATGATTTCAGGAAGAAAAAGAAATATAGCCTTGCCAAACCAGTAGTGTAGAGGGATGAATCCCCAACTACTGTCTTGGTGACACAGGTTTGCTTAGCAGCTCGTGTGACTGATGATGTTGTCAGGGAGGATGTATGATGCCTGTCCTTGGGGGGGGGTTCCAACCAACTGTGATTGCCACTCTGGTGTCATGCGACAAATATCAAATGAACACAGGAAATGTAGGGGTTGAATGAGGGAGGTGCATGCACTGTGGCTGCCTAAGCTGGTGATGGTAACTTTTGTCCTGCTCATTAAGGTGACTCATTTGTTGACATGGTGGAAGTGTTGGCAGTCCTTGTGGTAATGCACATGTGTACATCGCCACTAGGTTAGGGCTGTTACTTAAAAAGGTCATTATTGCTGGGTTGCGGGCTACAGCACAAGCATTCCCTCCCATGTTACCCTTGATGTTGGCCCCCTGTTCTCACACTATTGGAGCTGAAGGTGATTCTCACTGCCAAGAAACAAATAGGTATTTGTACCATTGGGGAGGCTTGATGGATGGCAGGCAGAGGGGAGGCTTGATGGATGGCAGGCAGAGGGGATAAGATGATACAAGAAAAAAGTAGTTAATCTAGAGTTTAGGAAATCATAAGAAGCATAGTAATGGTATTGTCTAATTTGGTAGATGTAATGAAAAATCATAGGCAAAATTCAGAATACTTGTGTCATCAAGTAAGAGACCAAATAATTTACTGTTACATCAACAATAGAATGAAAAAGTCAGATGCACATGTCAGACAGCAAAAGAGTACTCTGAATTAGAGCAGAAGTGGAAGAGACATGTCGATTATGAATGAATTTTAGCTGTACAAACAGAGTGGCAAGATCACTGGAAAAGATAATTTAGTTAACCACTCAGAAAATATTCATTTTTAGAAAGGGGTCTTAGAAATTTGAAAAATAGTTAGATAAGATAATTGAAAACTAAAATAAATAAGTTAAAGCTAATCAGGTAATACACTGTAACATATGAAAAACTCAAGACTGTGCTGACAACCTCACAAGCAGCCCTAATGTCTGAGTTCTTGGACACTCAACAGTATTTGCAGTGGAAAGATGCTCTTAATATTCTGTTCACACAACAGTAATAAAGGAGCAGAACCTGGAAATTACACTTCTAATGTATTATTTACAGTCAGTATGTTTATTTAGCTTTAGAAGAAAAAACATGGAGCAGCTGAATAAATAACGAACATATTTCTAAATTCTTGGCTGTATGGTTTCAAAAAGCTCAATTTATTTACATGTATTGATTTATTTCATTCATTAAGTATTTTAAAACCTTCTTCTTAGGACATTGTGCATGTCATAAATGTTAGGTTACAAGAGATTTTGTGCCCCTATAGATTGTAGACATTTCAGATACTAGAAAAAGTTTACAGCTATAGGAAATTAAATTATAAGACAGCAAAAATGTTAAATGTCTATACAGACTTATTTTACTTGTTTGTGTTTGATTACCAGGATGTTCAGACTGGGCTGTGCAAGACCCCTTTTCATTTGAATCTTGGGGTGAAAAGCTACACAGCATTGCACATTTCTAACAATAAAATAAAAATGTAGACAATACAGAAAAGCACAGTACAATACATTATGAGAAAGTTAATGGCTTAGCACAATTATTTTCATGAGAAGGGAATAGTCACAAAACAGTGTAAGATAGTTGGTTTGTACAGTGAAGGAAGGATACGGAGAGGAGTATTAATGAAAGTAGAAAAGATCACAATTAGAAAAAAACAGGAGAACAGATAAACATTATTAATGGGAAGGTTGTTGGAGCAGTTTGTAGAGGGAGATTTAGTGTAAGTGAAAGGTAACAGCTGAGATAGGGAAGAGTGAGTAAAATTTGATGTATGTTTTGCCTTTTTGAAAACATACAAAATCTGTTCTCACTTTGCCAAGTCCTGTCAAATCACAAAGTGTACAATTTCATGAGCTTATAGAGAGGCATCCTTCTCCTTCCAGCAGCAGCAGAGTGTATCTATTTGACACTTGCCAGTTCTTTGCAAGATCGCAAGGAAATGCAAGCTTTTCTGGGTACTCAGTGGCCCAAGGCTGGAGACATTGAAAACTCCAACAACAGACCATTCAAACTTTGTAAACTCTCTTATTGCTGCTGCCTAGGTAACCTTAAGCTTAGACCTTGAAAAAAATACAGTTTTGGAATGCTGATATGTTAAATATTCATTCTTCCTGATGCCTATGTGTGGGGGACCCTAGGCAGCTGCCCAGTTTGCTTCCCAAACACCGACCCTCCTGTTTATCATAGTTGGCTCTTTTTAGGTCAGGTGAGGCTTGATCGTACTCATATTTTTTGTATGTCGAGGCTGATTGACTCCAACCTAAGACTGCACAGAAAGAGAGAGACATTAAAGGCACGAATTTAGCCAGCTGGAACTAGCTGCATAAATGGAAGAATAAGCCAACAAGAAGAATTGCATTGGATACAGTGCAGCTTGGTAAAACTTGTAGTAGGTTTAAATGAGATCAGTATGAGCAATGAACTGCATCACAACATAATGACAGAGATCAGAGACTAAGCGCAAATGTAACTAAGGTAAGGAGTGATTGGTGTGATACAGATTTACAGTACATACACTGCCAGCTTTGCCTTCATCTATTGCTGTATGTCTTGTTGCACTGTCATGTTGCTGCGAAATGTTGAGAAATAATGGTTGGAAAAGTTCTTCTCTGTTTCGGTGTTTTTCTCTAGGACAGGTAAGCAAAATGGTAACTGAAAATTACTTCATTTAATCAAGTAAGTAATTTCAGAGTTTGCTGAAGAGATCCAGCTTGCATCTTGTAAGACCACTATATTGTAGCCTTTTATTCTCCGATATGTCGATATTTTTCCATTTTAGTTTACACCAAGTGGTACTTTTGTTACGTGAAAAATGGCATAAGTTTCAAAGGATATCATGTTTGGAGATAACAGATTTCATTGAAGGATTTCTTCTGTTCATTATAACACAAAGACGTTAATGTTTTGTAACAGTGAAATTCAGAATAAGTAACTAAAGCCATGTTATTTAGAGTACGAATTTTGTATGAGGTACTTCTGATAGCAATAACAGGTACTTCACACACTTAATAGGTTTTTTGTATGTAAAATGGAAATATTTGGTACTTGCCCAAAGCATTGTTCATTTAAGTAAATAGCAGCTTGTTTTCTTTTTTAAGATCCATTAGAAGAGAACTTATTTGAAAGGCTTTTTTTCTGTGAAGAAGTTGTTCTTTTCGTGTGCAAAGATATTTTGTTTTGAGGTTGCCTATACAAGATGTTTCTCACTGTTTTCCATGGTAAACTGCATACATCATCCATTAGTGAGTAATGTTTCATCTTGGAGATTAATAACCTTCTTGCTTCATTCTAGTGCACATTACTGCATTTTGATTTTTTTTTTGTCACAAAAACTTTTGCTGCACAAAGTAGCAGGTCTGAATTGTGTACCTTCTCGAAAACTTAAATGTTGGGATTTCCTTTTCTGCTGTCTTTGTTTTATCATTTTTTTTTGTCTTGTCCTGATATTCAGAGACATGCATGCTTCCTGCCTGCACATCTTGTCATGGTACGGCATGCTAATCTTGGTGAGTGTGCTTAATCACTGTGTGCATTGATTCTTTTCTGAAGCTGGTATAATTTGGATCTTGATACTTGCATTCTTTGTGGAACAGTTCCCATATTTGATGCCTAAGAATTTTAGGTCCTCTGAGTGTTCCTGTGGCTGCTAAATCATGAAGTATAATTCACACTTGCATGCGTCATTTTTTTATCTGCTGTTGCCTAAATGTAAAGCCATGATGCCAGACACTGCCGTAGAATATAAGATGTTAGGGGCCCACCTTTTTTTGGAGCATCAGGAAGTCGAAGATGTAGGATACCCGTTTTAGATAAGTCTCACCTTGAGGCAGTCTCATGGCTCTCTTGCACAGCCAGCTGCTCCTTAATAGAAGGGGGTTAAGCTTGAGATTTTCATCAGCTAGAGGACTGTGAGGGCAGTGCATCCCTGGTAAACACTTTATAAGATACATCCAGGGGTGTCTGCGCATTCTTTTCTTTGTTTCTGCATCTAAAGCGTACTCATGGCTGGTGTTTACTCTCAAAGTAGTCAGTTGAGTTCTCTGGTGCTGGCCTGGTGGTTACACATGAGATCAAGGAGTCTCCTCCCATAGCCTTCCCCAACCTATGTCCATCAAGGCCCAAAGACCCAAAATCCAAAGTATCTGCTGTGTCAACATATCTTAATAGGGTCCAGAGAACAGTGCTAGGCATTGTATTCACATGAGCTGTTTGTCTTGTGGGGTCTGTCAGCATGGGTAAGGAAGCATGGTCTTAGGGAATGTGGCCTGAATCGAGTGCTATTTCGTCCTCCGACCTGTAGGATCCCAGTGCCACCCCTGGTGAACATTTCTATGGATGCCAGAGTTCATTTATTGGCACTTTAGCACTCACTCATAGCACAGTTGATTACCTGCAAAATGGCTGAGTTTAGGCTCAGCCATCAATGAACAGAAGTTCATAAACTTTCTGTCTTAGGCATTGTGTCCTGAGAGGACACTCACAAGACATAGAGGCCATTATTTCTGAGATGGAGAAGGGCAGTGACCCCTTCCTTGCCATTAAGCACCTTGCCACGATGAGCCTTCCTTGGAGAAAGTCTCCTGTATGGATTTGCCTGTAGCTCCTTTAACTCCTCCCAGAAGTACCTTAAGTTGTACCTGGGGAAAGAAAAAAAAGTAATTGGGAGTCTTGGGTCATCTTGTCCATGAAGCCTGTCATTAAGGATGCTTTTTTGCAGCTTGCATGCATATGGATTTTGCTTTTTCTGCTTCCAAGAAGGTATTTTCCCTCACATATCCCCAGTGTAGTGGAGTAAAAACTTGACCAAGAATTCTAAGGCAAATTCTTCATAATTGTTGCAGCCATGCAGAGGTTCCTCAGAGATTACCACTCATCCTGGGGCTGATTCCTCCATAGTTTCATTGACCCTCTATAGATTCCAAAGATCACAAGTGTTTTGTGTTACTGCATGAATATAGTATGCTTCTTTGAACAAGGGCAGTAAGATTGTGTTTTTTCATGTTTGGACTTTGATCCTTCAGTTCTCTGTCTGTGTTCCAGTTCTCCCCTGTAGATGATACATTAAAGAAGTTTTCATTTTTCCCTGATTTTAGTGTCAAGGCAGCACTAGATAAGATCCTTACTATGGATTTTGCAGTAAGATTTGATGTGGTCTTGTATAGCTTTGATTGTACTTTAGCTAGAGCAGCAGCCTCTGGTTTGTGTCTTTGTATAATGATACAGTTTATGCTGTCCACCATTAAGGTAAACCCAGGCTAGTTTTGATGCTGTGTTTGGATAGAAGTTATTTTTGGGCTGGCTTTCCAGGACCTGGTTATAGACTTCCAGAAAAAGGAAACAGGAACTGACCACGTGTGATAGTTTCTTTGCCCAGTGGTGGTCTCTGCTTTAATGCCTGCCCAATTTTCAAAAAGGGCAACTTAAGATAAGCAAGGTTCATAAGTTTCAGGCAGTCCTACCCTTCTTGGGTATCAAAGCCTTGTCAAAAGTAACCTTGCCTTTCTACCATTTGCACTATTTTCTAGGGCTGTCCACAGTTAGGTGTGGCAATCGTCTGATTTCACTGCATCTGAGAGAGCCATCACCCGAGACTGCAGGTTTGTGTGCAAGCATACTTGGCATAAAAGCTGACTCCATGAAAAGGTCACTTTAACAATAAATCTTAACATTTGGGTTTACCCACTTTATTTGTCTTCTTTCCTCTCCAGAGTTTTTGTCAACAATGCCGCTGAAGACTAGATCTAGTTTCGTACTAGTATTATATGGAAATTTGGTTAATGTGCAAGGTTGACATATGTACGGTGCTTTGCTTGGAGTTCTCTTCAGTTCTTTGAGTTCCTTCTGGTTCTTATAGAGACCTGATAATTTAATAATCCATTGTTCTTGCTGTAACAGTAAAATGTTATTCTAAACAGAAAATGCAGCTGAGTAGTAGGATAATGAAATATTACAATAAAGCTATATGCACTCTTCTTAAGAGGGGTAAAAGGATAGCTTCACTTGACATGTCCTTACTGTTATAGTAAGTATACTTAAGTTGTATTGCCTTTGTTGAGGAGGGTCACTGTAACAGTATATAGTAACACTTGAGTGGATGCCCAAGTAATATTAATCATGGCTTTGGAAGTAGCAGAATTTCCCCTAGAGCAGAGATGCCAGGAAGGTGGTTATACCCACGGGCTTAATGAGTTTTGTGAATGTACACACGTTTACCCATATGGTTGTCTTCTAAAATGTCTTGTGTACAGCACTTCTGAACTGTGTTGTATATGTATATGCTGCTGTGTAGTGAGCTGTAGTATTGCTTTGTGAATGTTTATTATCTCATAGCAGATGGCTGCAGAGTGGTCCAACCATTTAGAAAATCTGTTTACCAATTGGTAGGTATTCTTTTCCTTTTTTGCATGAGACAAAAAAAAAAATTAGTTTTCTGAATTTGTTACATCTCTTGTAGTATCAGAGTTGTCTGTACACATCAGCATAAGACATTCCTGTTCATTCTGGTAGTTCAGAGAAGACTAACAGTTTTATAGACTGAGAGTCACTGTCGGTACAAGCTTTGGTATGAAAGATGGACTTGTTTTCAAATAAAGTGGTCTGAACCTGAAAGCTTGTTACTCTGAAGTCTTTCAGCCCGAGGTAACCAGTAGATAAAAAAAAAAAATTACACATTTCATGAAAAAACAGTGGTGTTTTTCATGAAATGTGTAAATTTTTATCTGTTGTACTTCCTGTTTTAAATTGATGTAAGTGTAACTTCCCCAGCATGACAGTCAGATTCCAAGAGGAAGCAACTTGTCTTATTGCTAGCCTTCACAATACAGCTTATTTTTAAAAAGGCCTTAATTGTTGTTTTGCTGCAAACTGTATAAAAGTCAGTACACAAGAGGAGATTGCAAACACATGATCTATGATTTGTGCATAGGCCAACATTAAATAAACAATAGTTTAAATATCGCAGTCGCTAGATGTGTGAAAATGCAAATGCTGTAGACCTTGGGGGCACTGCTCAGACTAAGCATGGTTGTCGTGTATTAACAAGATGTTCTTCGTGTTTCACTGTTGCAGTCATTACATTTGGGTAATCTGCTTGCAGGTTGCCCTCAGTCGGCCTGAATTCCAAAGTCTTGGGTCCTGCGTCAGTTGCTGACTCCGCTTCCATGACGTCAGGTCGTCAGGGGTATAAAACAAGCAGCCAATGCCATTTTCTTTAGTCTTTCTTGCCGTGCGGTGCCCGAAGCAGAAGCATTTCGCAAGTGCCGGTCGGCCGACTCCTGAAATATTCGAGTTTGAGTTTCAGAACCGAAGTCTTCACTAAAGCTAAGTGTACCCCGTTGGGGAAACTTTTTTCTTGCTCCATACCGATGTCAGAAAAAGTTAATAATTGTGTTACTTGTGGGAAGCAAATAAGGATTTCCATTTATACTGTATTCCTTGCCTAGGCCCTGATCACAACGTGCCTGGTTGTCGGTTTTGTGCTAGATTTAACTAACGCACTATTAAGCGTCGGTATATTTTTGCCTCAAAATATTTTGGAAACAAATTTAACTACCCAGAAATGTTGTTGGATAACAATCCGACTACCGGTGTACATAAAAAGCACAAAGAAAAGGACAGAGACAGAGAGTCGAGGTCCAAAACCGACGACGAAGCTTCTCCTAAGCCATTCACCGGTTCGCCATTACTCAGTGAGGCGCTTTCGCAGCCCCTGATACCCGCTACTTTCGAGTCGCAGGCTCCAACCGAGACCCATGTGGAATCCGGCATGCTGCGAGATACTCAAAAGTATTGGACCCACGGATGTATCTCCCTCGGATGGGTCCCGAGCCGCTGAGCAGGCACTGGCTTCTGAGGGTGTATTCAGGCCTCAACATTTTTATATCAAACCGATGACAGCTGCAAAACCAAAGACAAAAGCAACTTTTAATACTAAAAAAACGATGCATGAGCCACGTATACAGGCCTCTATGCCTATAAAACAGATGATTAATATGGCTGAAGACCTTTATTACCTTGATCAGGGGTTCCCATCCCCCTCCTGATAAGAGGCCTAGGCAAGACACTGATTGAGTCTTCAGATCAGGTTTCTATTTCTTCTGATTCCTCTTCTGATCAGGAATTATCTGTACCTCCCTATGAGGATTCTGATGCAGAGGAGTCTATACCATCTGCATCACCTCCTGCGGATTATTCATTTGGAGAAACCTTGCATACTTTGAGGGAGCATTTTCACAGGTCAAAGCAATGGGCGCTTCTACCTCCAAATCTGGAGGAGATAAAGCCCAAACCTATAGAAAACAGTCCCAATGACTTCTCTCTGCCTCTACCAAGCACTTACGTTTTGGCAGCACCCTTAGGGGGAAAATTAGCACATTTTGCTCAAAATTGGCAGTTAATAACCCAGGACAAGTGGGTGCTAAACATAGTATCACAGGGATACAGATTCCATTTCCATACTCTGCCAATGGCAAACGGTTGGCCGGATCTGCCAAAAAAATCAATGGGCAGAGGCACACAAACAGGTTATGTCCCTTATGGATATGGGGGCCATTCAGCCAGTACCAGAACAGGAAAATGAGCAAGGTTTTTACTCAAGACTGTTCTTGGTACCTAGAAAGGGCAAAGCCTGGCGGCCAATACTGGATTTATCGATTTTGAACACATACCTGGACATTCCAAAATTCAAAACGCTGACTTTGCAGCAGCTTCTGCCCATGCTGGGCAAAAATGCTTGGCTGGTGATATTAGACCTAAAAGAGGCATACCTGCATGTCCCAATAAGGCAGTCGTGCAGAAGACAACTCAGATTCAAGGCTGGCTTAATGCATTACTAATTCTCTGCACTGCCCTTTGGCTTATCTTCTGCGCCCAGGATCTTTACAAAGTGCCTGGCACCAGTAATTGCTTTTTGCAGACAAAGAAGTATACAGATGTATCCTTACTTGGACGACTGTCTCATTCAAGCAGAGAACAAGGACATTCTTCTTCAACAACTGGCATTTGTGAAAAGGCTTCTAACATGCCTAGGGTACACAATAAACGAAAAGAAATCACAACTGGTACCCTCTCAAAAGGTAACATTCCTGGGTGCAAGCTTGAATACAACTGCCCAGATGGCTTATCTCACGCCAGGCAAACAAAGGCAACTGACTACTTACTTCAAACTGATGGCAACAAAAACCCAGTTATCTGCAAGACAAACTCTGCAGGCTTTGGGCTTCATGGCATCCTGCATCCTACTGATTCCGTATGCAAGACTGCATATAAGGAAACTTCAGTGGTACCTAAAAAGTTTATGGAGTCAACATTGTCACAGTCTGGAAACAATGATTCCTCTCATTCCCTGTCTACAACAGGAGTTTCTATGGTGGGCAAAGGCATGTCACCAAAACATGGGACGGGCCTTCACTCTACCCCCTGCCAGCCAAACCTTAACAGACGCATCAGATTATGCCTGGGGGCCCCACATGGTGGGAAGATGCATTCAGGGCATATGGACCCCAAAACAAATGCATCTACATATCAACCAAAAAAGAGATGCTAGCTGTTCAAAATACCCTGACAGCCTTCAAGGACTTACTTCATCCAGGACAACTACTGATAAAGACGGACAACACCACGGTTATGTGGTATATAAACAAGTAGGGGGGCACACACTCATACCCCCTTTGCAGATTAGCCATGGCACTGTGGGGCACAGCTTTGACTTACCAAATACATCTTCAAGCTCAGTTCCTGCCAGGAAAACAAAATACTCTGGCAGACGATTTAAGCAGAAACCTTATGGACCCTCACGAATGGAAACTAGATCCACAAGTCTTCAGCATGATAATAAAGAAATGGGGGAGCCCAGACATAGATCTATTTGCCTCTCCTCAAAATTATCAATTGAAAAGATTCTGCACAAGGACTTATCACAGACAAGCATGGAAAGTGGACGCCCTATCCTTCAGTTGGAAAAACCTATCAGTTTATGCCTTTCCTCCTCTGCCTCTTCTTCCCAAGGTCATACAAGTCAGACAAGAAAAAACAAAGATGATACTAATTGCCCCGGACTGGCCCCGCCAATACTTGTACCCAATCCTAAGGAACTTGTCTCAATACCCAGCTTGGACCTTACCTCAAAGACCTCAACTACTGTCCCAGCAAAACAGTCAGATCCTGCACAATCAACTCCAGACACTGAACCTGGCAGCAGCATGGCTGATCATGTAGTTATACAAGCAACACCTCTCAGTAAAGCTGTGATGGATGTCATTTTGGAAGCCAGAAGGCCTAGTACTAGAAAATTTTATGCTGATAAATGGAAGCGATTCTGTGCTTGGAATCGAGCAGAAGGAACCGATACAGCAGAACCAAATATTCCTCAGATATTACAATACTTGACTGAGATGCTTGACAAAGGCCTGACTTTCTCATCAATTAAAATCCATGCCCCTGCCATTTCGGCTCATTACAATACAGAGCCACCAATCTTTTCTCATCCTTTACTAAAGCAGTATCTTAGAGGAGCCAAAATTTTAAGGCCTCCTAGAAGATCACCAATACCTGCGTGGAACCTCAGTTATGTGTTGGAAAAGCTCACCCTGCCTCCATTTGAACCAGCTGCTACTGCTGATATAAAGTTCTTATCATGGAAAACAGCTCTGCTACTAGCAACTACTTCAGCAAGAAGAGTCTCAGAGCTACAGGCCCTCATGGCTGTAGAGCCTTTTATCATATTTTACCCAGACAGGGTGTCTCTGAGGACAAATCCTACATTTATACCTAAGGTGGTTTCCAGCAAGGCTCTTAACCAAACTATTCATCTGCCAACCTTTTACCCAAATCCACATTCCTTGGACATACACAGACAGCTAAGATTCTACTTGAGCAGGACTAAAGCTCTAAGAAAAACTGAGCAATTACTAGTGACATACTGCAGGATCAGAAGGAAAGGCCATTTCAAAGTGGATAAGCCACTACATTAGTTTCTGCTACTTACACCATGGCAAACCTGTGTCCAAGGGCATTAGGTCTCATTCCACCAGAGCCGCAGCTACTTCAGCAGCCTTTCTCAGAGGAGTACCAACCAAAGACATTCTAGAGGCTGCTACTTGGAGTTCTGTTCACATGTTTACAAAGCATTATCATTTGCCTCTCTACTCTAAGTCCACGGCAGGCTTTGCCACTGCAGTTCTGCAGGGCCTTATAGCCGCACCTAATGCTGTTTAGCTCCAGCCTCCTATCCATAGCTTTGGGATTCTACCCAAATGTAATGACTGCAACAGTGAAACACGAAGAACATAGTACAGTTGTGTACACTTACCATAAATGTAGATTTTCAAGTGTATTCACTGTTGCAGTCCAGGTTACCCACCCACCATCCCCCTTTCATTCTGGAGTTTATCTTTCCTTCTCTGTCTTCTACAACCTATGTGGTGTATTTGCTTGTAGATGAAGGTAAAGTTTATATTGATACATGTATATATAGTTTTTATATGTATATTTCTGCTACCTTTTTGGGGGCACCTGACATCTGGGGCAAGAAAAAATAAAGAAAATGGCGTTGGCTGCTTGTTTTATACCCCTGACGACCTGACATCATGGAAGAGGAGACAGCAACCGACGCAGGACCCAAGACTTTGGAATTCAGGCCGACTGAGGGCAACCTGCCAGCAGATTACCCAAATGTAATGATTGTAACAGTGAATTCACTCAAACATCTACATTTATGGTAAGTGTACACAACTGTACTTTTCTTGGCTTTTTCCGTTTTTTGCAAAAACCAGCTATCCGGTTCCATAAAGGTAGTCTTCCTTATCTCGTGTACACCACCAATAGTTCCTCGTACAAGTGCTGCCAAGTAAAGGCGAACTGAATCCAAAGTAGTATAGTTCAAACCTTTATTACAAACAGATACAGATTTAGCGTTTTCATCTCCTCACCGGAGACCTCTTCAGAATCCCATTCTGAAGAGGTCTCCGGTGAGGAGATGAAAGCGCTAAATCTGTATATGTTTGTAATAAAGGTTTGAACTATACTACTTTGGATTGAGTTCGCCTTTACTTGGCAGCACTTATATGAGGAACTATTGGTGGTGTACACGAGATAAGGATGACTACCTTTATGGAACCGGATAGCTGGTTTTTGCAATTGGTCTAATTTTTTACGTTTTGCTTTTTTCTGTTTTTTTATTATTAATGTGTTTCACGCTTTGGTAAAAAAAAATAACTGCTATTAGGAATCAAAATTCTGTCATCTAGGCTGAAAGATTCAAAGTTTTTAGACTAGATACAGTTCATTGTATTGTTGTGTCAGCAAGATTTTACAGAGGTAATAACCATGCTAAAAACGTGACCACAGTCATAGGAAGTAACTAGGCTAATGGCCTTAGAGCCCTTATAAGCCTAGCCAAGTTCTACCCTTATTTCCACAATCAGCCCCTATTGCCCCTGTCCAAGAGTGACACGTGGAATCCCTGGAGTGAATTTACTGTTACCCATCCAGTTGTCCAGATTGCATTTGAAGAGGGCCAGTGAGGTGCTCTGTTTGACATGAAGTGGGAGTCTGTTCCAATGGTGTGATAACCTCTGGAAGACAAATCTGTCCCAATTTTTATTAATGTCACATGCCAGATTAAGGTCTTTAGGACTAGTAACCTGTTTACCAGTTGACTTATGGAGATGCAGCATTTCCAGTAAAGTAGGGTCAGAGATTGCCTTGTATGCAAGGCAGAGATCACCTCTGAGTAGTCTGTATGAAAAAGAATTAAACTGACTGATTTCAAGTGATCCACATAGGACAGATGCTGAAGACCTAGAATTTTCCTTGTGAGGAACCTTTGGGGTCTCTCCAGTTGCTGCAGGAGCTTGAAACAGTACATCCCAAGAAGGGCATTGTACTCAATTATTAGCCTGATGAGGGAAGAGTACAGGGAGGTTATAACTTCTGTTTTTTTTTCTGGAGGCAGTGCCCTTACTTACGAGATGAGCAACATAGAATGCCCTTCTTACCACTGTGGAGACATGGTGGTCAAAGGTGAAGTTGCTGTCAACCTGAGTGCCCGGGTCTCTCACCACTAAGTGTGTACTTAAGGTGTTGCTATTGATGTGGTAGTTAGCAGGAACATCGTCCTTACTGAAAGGGATGATAATGCATTTTTTTGCATTGAGTTTAAGGCCATGACTTTGGCACCAATCATTTGTTTAAGACCCTCTTGTTGGATGTTGACATTGTTTGGGAGATTCTATGACCGCTCCCAGTTTGCAGTCATCAACAAACTTTGTCAGCCACAGACCTTTAGTTTTTGCTTATTCTTCAGGGAAATAAATTCCAAATAATAGAGGTCCCAGGACTGATCCCTGTGGAACACCACTGGTTATGGGTCTGCTGCTGTAGGTGGATTTCTCCATTTTGACTATATGGGTTCTGTCAGTGAGACAGTTAATGACCCATCTAATGATATAAGGGTTGATACCTATGGGTGAGTTTGTCAGTGATGACTTAATGGGGGGAATAGTGTCAAATGCATTGACTAAGTCTAGGTAGGCAGTATGCACAGATTTCCCCTCATCCAGGTCCTTGGTGACTGTCTCAAAGAAGTCCCCTGGGCTTAACAGGCATGATCTTCCTTTGATAAATCCAACCTGAGGAGTGTCAAGTGTTTGGAGATACCTGTATCTTTGTTGATAAGGTCCATGATGATTCGATTCATGGCTTTGCAGATAAGGCTAGTAAGGCTAATATGTTTATAGTTCCCGGGGTCAGTGGAATCACCACCTGATGGCCATTTTCCATTCAGCTGGGATAAAGCCAGTGCTTAGACTATGATTGAAAAGAGTAGCCAATAGTGGTGGTAATCCATGTTGGAGACATGTAGGACGCAGCCTGGATTGTTATCATGTCCCATAGATGGTGTGTTCTTGGCCTTAGAGGGGGTATTAATGACCTTCTGTTTAGAGAGACAAGGGTAGGGGACAGGTGGCAGTGATGTCATGGGTACATGTGGCGGGTACAGGGGAGTGAAGTTTTCACAGAACCTGTCTGCCAACAGGTTAGCTATGTCCACAGGCTCAGTATATGTGATATCATTAACTAACAGTTCAGCATAAATCTGGGCCTTTCCTTTTAGGTTACAGATGTAACTAAAGAACGTCTTATGGTTGTCTTTAGTTGAGGAAGCTAATTTGGATTCATAGTTTGCTTTGGAGGACTTCACAAAGAAGTCTTATGCATTTGTTTAAGCTGATGAGGGAGTGTTTCCAGTTTAGGGTTTACTCCCTCTTACTGTTAGATAGAAATTTCTTCCTTTTATTGTAAAGACTGTTCAGTCGTCCACCAGGCAAGTTTGCTCTTCCTTGAGGAGCTTATTTTGGTCTTGTCAGGTATGGCCGAGATAATGCAGTTATACAGGTGTTTGTATTAAGCATTGTTGTAAAACTCAGTATAGTTGCCAGTTCCGTCTGAAAGAGGAGGTGCAGAGAAGCTATTTATACCATCCCATAAGAGGTTATAATCTGCTTTGGAGAAGCTTTTTTAGTTTAGTTGCTGCTAGGGCTACTCAGGTGTGATAGTTACTTCAAATGAGACTGATTTATGGCCAGATCTCACTAGGGAAGAGTCATTAACAGATAGTAGAGGATGTCATGGTTGCCCAAAGAAAGAAAGAGATAGTGGGATTAAGCTGACATTATATTGTTTCGCTTTGAGTAGTACTTCTTTAGTCAAAAGGAATGTGTTGAAGGCATCCATTAAGGCTTTAGTCCATGGAAATGGAGCTGGATCATGGTAAAATGATGCCCTAGGCAAGGTAATGGACTTTACCCCCTGGCATACTAATATCTCGTTACTTGTCTCTCTCTCTCCCAATTAGAATAAAGCACTGCTCAAACCCTCTCAGTATGCATGTTATTTTCTTTAGTTTGGCAACAGTCCCAGAAGGCTGCATTTAATTTACAACTTTTTTTAAACACTTTTATTAAATTGTTAGTTAAGACATAGGTGAACATAAATTAACAGAAAAGAAAACAAACCATATTAACATTTTTTTTTCAGTTTTATTACATTATGCATCATATGCATTTCCTTCTTTATAATTCTCATCAGTCCAGCATTTCATAAATTGCTCAACTCCTGCCTTCCCTTAAACCTCACTCTTCCTCCTCCTGAACATTATTCTGCATGTATTGTTCCCACAATTTCCATTTAGTTGTATATAATCTGGTCCTTCCCCTTTCTAAAAATCCCTCTTGCAGTTCTTTTATCTCTTTTACAGTGTTCTTTACTTCATATACAGTTGATTTAGACTTTGATTTCCATTTTCTAGTAATTGCTTTTTTGACACCCAACAGAATTAAACTTAGTACCTTGCTATGTCTAGGCAATTCAGATCCTGTGCCCCAGCTCAGAAGACTCATTTCCTTATTTACGGGCTTTTCTATCCAGTATTTCTGACAAGTAGACAGTATAGGGAATTATTAAAGTCTGCCATCTCATTACGCACCCAAGACATATGATGGCCTTACATTCACTGCTGCAGTATTCTTAACAGATGGGATTCCTTGCTGTAGAAGCCCAAATGTCCTGCCAGTCTACCAAATACAACTTGTTGCTTATAAAAGGAACACCAAACATTACCCAAATGCTCCTTGTGTAGCGTAAGGCATAAAGGTTGACGTTCAGGCCTACCATAATCTGAACTTCTTTGCCACCAGTTTGAATGTATCCTTTTACCGTCGATCAGTTTACCTGTATCCGTTTTCTGCCAGTTGAATGCATTTTCGCCGTCCAGTGACTGACTACACGTGTTTGCTGATTTCTGTTGTAGTCGCAGATAAGTGCTCAATTGGGGATTTTGTTTCTTCTTACTTTTTTTGTGATGTTCATCGTGCATACAGCTGCAGTCATAACAGATGGGTTCTCCTGCTGTCAGGTGGGTCCTCGGTCAGCCGAATTCCAAAGTCTAGGTCCGGCATCGGTTGTAGTCGTTTCTTCCCTGACGTCAGTGCGCCAGGGGTATAAAAGAACCAACCGACACCATTTTCTTCAGTCTTTCTTGCCGCGCGGTGCCCGAAGCAGAAGCAGTTAGCAAGTGCCGGTCAACCAGCTCCTGAAATTACGAAAATTTTGCATCCGAAATCTTCTTTAAAGCTAAGTACCCCATTGGGGAAACTTTTCTTGCCTCAGACCGATGTCAGACAAAGTTAATAATTGTATTTCTTGTGGGAAGCAAATACCGCATAAGGATTTTCATTCTCTCTGCATTCCTTGCTTAGGCCCAGACCACGACGTCTCGGTCTGTCGTTTTTGTGCTACATTCAACAAATGCACCATTAAGCGTCGGGGGGAGTTCGCCCAGCACTATTTTGGCAAAAAATTTAACTATATTATGTCGTCGGATACTCCGACTCCAGTTTTGTCTAAAAAACGCAAAGATAAGGACCGACACACGCCAAAGCCGACTACAGGTGGTCCGGTTCTCAGCGAGGCGCCTACGCAGCCCCTGCCTACCAACGACACTTCATTGGCGGTGTCTTCTGTGCCCGAGGTCGCAGGCTCCTCGGCCCACACTCCGACTACAGATACCGAAGCCACTCTTGGTGGTGAATCTCAAAATGTAGACAGGTCTGCCTCCTCTCAAGGTGTCTTCAGACCTTCCTCTTCTTTTTCTTTCAAGGCTTTCACTAAGTCTAAAGCAGCCATGCATTCTAAGAGACAAGCTCCACAAGGCCCTTCTCCAGGCCCCATGCCTAAAAAACAGATGCTTAAAATGGCTGAGGATTTGATTACTCTTATCAGGGGTTCTCAACCCCCCCCCCGGACAAAAGGCCCAGAGTGGAGGAAGAATCCCCCTCCTCTGACCAGGCCTCCATTATTTCAGAGCACTCTGATGAACAGGAACATTCTTACTCCCCTTTTGAAGATTCTGATGCTGAGGAGTCCATTTCCTCTGTCTCCCCCCCAGAGGATTACTCATTTGGGGAAACCTTGCATACCTTAAGGGAACACTTCCACTGGGAAGGCCAAGAGTACTCAGATTCCAAGAAAAGGCTTAGGGATTTTCTCTTGCTACCTCAGCACAGGCCTCTGGCTATACCTCCTGTCTTAGACATACTAGATGATGTGTACTCGGAGGCCTGCCTTAACCCCGATTCTTTACCTCCAGCCCCAGTCAAGCCTGACAGGTACTACCGGGTTCCTGACTCACACCAATTTTTATACAAAAGCCATGCGGTTGACCCAGAAACTATTTCACGGGGTCCCAAGGGAATTAAGGCCTCTACTGCTAAAACCCATTACCTTCCGAGAGAGATTCCAGATCCTTAGAAAGGTGGGGAAAAAGGTATACACCTCGGCCACCTTAACCATGAGGGCATTAAACTGCCAGTTCCATATGCTAAAGTACCAACAGTTTCTGTTATCACAGTTGAGAAGCAAAATGTCACAACCTGAACAACCAGACTTGAAGGAGTTGCAGGATTTGATGCATAGTGCAGAACAAGTGGGTAAACATACCTTGCAATGTGGTTTTGATGCTTTAGAGGCCTCATGTAGAGCTGCTGTTACAGGATCAGTCATACATAGACATGCCTGGCTCAAGGAGCAAACCTTACCAGATCATGTCAAAGCTAAATTACTAGATGCCCCTCTTCAAAAGGATGTATTATTTGGTGTTAAAGCTGAGGAGGTATTAAAGAAAATGGAGGAAAAGGCTAAATCAATGCAAACAATGAAAGATTTTCTACAGGTACAACCTCCACGTTTCAGTAGAAATTGGCGTTCCAAAAATTGTTCCTTTCCAGCCACGGACAGACCCCAAAGAGGTAGATACAGGCGCCCGAGGGGCAGAGGGCAATCTCAAGGATCGTTTAGGGGCAGACAATGGCAAGCTCCTACACAAAGAGGTGGTGAGGATAGTTCGCAGCCATTCAAAAAGCAAGCCCAATGACTTTCCCCTTTGCATGCCAAGCAAGGGTCAAATGGCAGCACCCTTAGGCAGAAAACTGGCATTATTTTCAAAAAATTGGCATATTGTCACAAAAGACAAATGGATCCTGGACATTATAAACAGAGGCTACAGATTCCATTTTCACACCCTTCCAAAAATGAGAGGCATGCCAAACCTGCCAAGCAATCAAAGGGCAGAGGCACAAAGACAAATTTCAGATCTCATGGACATGAAAGCTATTCAAGAGGTACCTACTCACGAGTAAGGTCAAGGTTTTTATTCCAGACTATTCCTGGTACCAAGGAAGGGAAAAGATTGGAGACCTATTTTGGACCTATCCATCCTAAGCACATTTTTACTCGTACCAAAATTCAAGATGCTCACATTACAGCAGTTTCTTCCTATGCTGGGCAAGGAGTCTTGGCTGGTAACATTGGACCTCAAGGAGGCATACCTGCATGTTCCCATCAGACAAAATTGCAGAAGATACCTCAGATTTCTTGCAGGTTCAACCCATTTTCAATTCTCTGCGTTGCCCTTTTTTCTTATCTACTGTGCCCAGAGTATTCATGAAATGCCTGGCATCAGTAATTGCCTACTGCAGACTTCAAGGGATACAAATATACCCATATTTGGACGACTGCCTGATCCAAGCGGACAGCAAGCACATACTTCTGAAACATCTGGCTTTTGTAATAATGTTGTTGAATTCTCTGGGATACACAGTCAACATAAAGAAATCAAGGCTAATACCCTCTCAGAAAATAATTTTCCTGGGTGCCAACTTGGACACAAACACCCAGATGGCCTACCTCACGCCAGAGAAGCAGGGGCAACTAACTCAAAACTTCAGAAAACTAGCAAATTTCACCAGGCTGACTGCAAGGAAAATCCTGCAGGCTCTGGGATTCATGGCATCTTGCATCCTACTAATCCCATGTGCAAAGCTGCATATGAGGAAACTTCAATGGTACCTGAAAAACCTATGGTCTCAACACAGCCACAGTTTGGAAACAATAATACCACTAATTCCATGTCTTCAAAAGGAATTTCTGTGGTGGGCTCAAGCATGCCAAACAAACACAGGTCTCCCATTCTGCAAGCCTCAAGCAAATCAAGTAATCACAACAGATGCCTCGGACTATGCCTGGGGGTGCACATGACAGATCGGTGCATTCAGGGCAAATGGTCCCAAAAACAAAAGCACCTTCACATCAATCAAAAGTAAATGCTAGCAGTAATAAATGCTATTATAGCTTTCAAAGACCTTCTGCATCCAGGTCAACTATTGATAAGGACAGACAACACCACAGTAATGTGGTACATAAACAAACAGGGGGGAACCCATTCATACCCCCTATGCAGGCTGGCCATGTCACTTTGGAACATGGCCCTGGAATTACAAATCGAACTTCAAGCACAGTACTTGCCAGGCAAGGAAAACACGCTGGCAGACAACCTAAGCAGAAATATGACAGATCCACACAAATGGAAGTTGCATCCTCAAGTTTTTACAGAGATAATTCAAGCATGGGGAAGGCCAGACATAGATCTCTTTGCCTCCCACAAAAATCACCAATTGACAAAATTCTGTTCAAGGACTTTCCATCCACAGGCCTGGAGAGTGGACGCTCTCTCTTTCATTTGGACAACAATGACAGTTTATGCCTTTCCACCTCTTCCTCTGCTGCCCAAAGTTCTATTAAAAACCAGAGCAGACAGACCAAAGATGATTCTCATTGCTCCAGACTGGCCAAGACAGCACTGGTACCCACTCCTGAGGAGCCTGACGCGTTCCCCTCCATGGACCCTACCTCTAATGCCTCTTCTTCTGACTCAGCACAGCTTCAAAACTCTTCACAGTCAGCTGAAAACACTCAATCTGGCCGCATGGAAGATTCCTTAACATCATGACAGACCCTACTCTCCAAGGAGGTGCAGGATGTCATTTTGGAGGCCAGAAGGCCGTCTACTAGAAAAGCTTACTCCGCAAAATGGAAACGGTTTTGTGCCTGGAATGAGAAAAAGGGCCAGAATCCTGGAAAACTGAATTTACCTCAAATATTACAGTATCTAGCTGAGCTGCTAAGCAGTGGACTTTCATTCTCCTCCATCAAAATCCATGCCTCAGCCATTTCTGCAGAATACAACACTGATCCACCTTTATTCTCTCACCCCCTCTTAAGACAGTTCCTCAGAGGGGCAAAGAATATAAAACCCCCAAGGAAACAACCAATACCTGCTTGGGATCTCTATTTCATTCTAGAAAAGCTGACCTTGCCTCCTTTTGAGCCAGCTGCCTCAACAGATTTGAAATATTTGTCCTGGAAAACAGCTTTCCTTCTGGCTATCACCTCAGCTCGTAGGGTATCAGAACTACAAGCCCTCGTGGCTGTGCAGCCTTTTGTCATCTTCCATCAGGACAGAGTTTCCTTACGAACCAACCCGTCCTTTATGCCAAAGGTGGTATCCAGGGTAGCTTTGAATCAGGCTATACACTTACCTACCTTTTACCCTAATCCTCAAAACAAAGGGGAGAGACTACTACATTCCTTGGACATCCACAGACAGCTGCGTTACTATTTGGACAGAACAAAGCCTTTCAGAAAATCAGAACAGCTCTTTGTGTCCTATGCTATAGGAGCTCAAGGGAAGCCAATTTCCAAACAGACAATCTCAAAATGGATAGCCCACTGCATATGTTTTGTTACTCCTTTCATGGTAAAACTGTACCTGCAGGCATCAGGTCTCACTCCACAAGGGCCACAGCTACCTCTGCAGCTTTCCTCAGAGGAGTTCCTACCAAAGATATTTTGGAAGCAGCCACTTGGAGTTCTGTGCATACCTTCTCCAAGCACTACCACCTACCATTATACTCCAAAACTAGAGCAGGCTTTACCACTGCAGTCTTGCAGGGCATTCTGGCTCCTCCTAGTTCCACCTAGTGCCTACCACCCCTTTCTTAGCTTTGGGATTCTACCCATCTGTTATGACTGCAGCTGTATGCACGATGAACATAGTACAGTTTTGTACCTACCATAAATGTAGATGTTCGAGTGCTAATACAGCTGCAGTCCAGGTTTCCCTCCCTCCTTCCCCTCTTGGGACAGGCCTATTGGCTAACACCTCCTCATACAACCTGATTGGGGTATTCTTCTATGGTGTATTTGCTTGCAACTACTGTATTTTGATTATATTGCATTACTTTATTACACAAATTTATGTATTGCCTTCCTTCTGGGGGCATCTGACATCTGGGGCAAGAAAATCTGAAGAAAATGGCGTCGGCTGGTTCTTTTATACCCCTGGCGCACTGACGTCAGGGAAGAAGCGACTACAACCGACGCCGGACCTAGACTTTGGAATTCGGCCGACCGAGGACCCGCCTGATGGCAGGAGAACCCATCTGTTATGACTGCAGCTGTATTAGCAGTCGAACATCTACATTTATGGTAGGTACAAAACTGTACTTTCCTTGGGGTTAATTCCTTCCAGAAAGCTTAAATGCCAGTGTGGTAGACAGAATCCCCATAGAGACTGCCACGATAAGTGCCTTTTTTGTGTAGGATCTTCTCATGACTATAGTCTTGTTCTGTTTGTCAGGCATTCATTTTGAAAACCCAGCATCTTAAGCTTTTTGCTAAAGATAGAATAAAAGGAATCTCCCATTCTCAAGGTCAGCCACTAGGGAAAGAAGAAGGTGAAAAAGGTAAGACCGGAATCTTCCACTGTTCAGCCTCTGCCAATTGTCTCTCGAGGCTGTTACAAACGCTGAGGCTAGCCTGGCTGTGTTGTCAGATTTTTCTGCCACAACTGTGTTGGAGGCCATTGATGGTCTGGATAGCAGCACATCCGAAGAGGCTTTGCAGGCTTCCATATAAGACATTTGGGGGCAACCATGGCTGATTTTTTCCAAGGGGCCTAGGAACTCCCCTAATCAGAAACTGAGGAACTCCCCTAGGGGAGTTCCTCTGTTTTTGATTGGGGAAGTTCCTGCTATGGTTCTTGACTGTTGTCCTAGGTCTGAGCCTTTTCAGTATTTTTGAGAGGATGTTCCCTTAAAAAAGAAAAAAAATTAAACTTGTTTCTTCTGCTTCTAGGGATCCACAAAGTGATTGGGAGGGCTTCTCTCATGGGCTATTTACTGCTTTAATGTCCTTAAAGCCTCCTCAAGGGGTTTCAGTTCCTACTCCTCCTTGGTCCTCTACTCCCCTTAAAAGGCCTGGAGAACAGGATTCTTCTGAGGATGAGTTGGACTTTGATAACGAATCCTTGACTTATTCTACTCAAATCCCTTCTCCTTTAGACTGTGGGTCAGAGGAGGAGGATCAGTCCAGATGTTTCTTTTCAGGAAATTTTCTTTTTTGACACACACACACACACACACACTAGGGTGATGGATTTTCTTTTAAGTGAGATTATGCTTGGGTCTCTGATATCCATAGGCGATACTATGAGTTGCTGCAGTTGGAATCCCCTAAACTTCCATGCCTCTCATGCACCTGATTCTCTGCCCCCTACTCCCAAGGAGCCTGACAGGTTTTATAGGGTGCATGAGGATTGTTTTTTCGTGTATAAATGTCCTGCTGCTGACCCCTCTGTCATGCCTGTAGCCTCTGATAAACCATCTCAATTGCTTCCTTTGCCCAAGTTATTACCTTCTGACAGTGATAGCAGAACTGTGGAAAGGTTGGGTAAGAAGGTTTATACTTCTACTACCCTAGCTTTAAGAGCTATTAATTATCAGATCCATATGTCTAGGTATCTGTTGGCTGTTCTTTCTCAGGCCTGTCAACTTTTCTTATTTTCCAGACTCCGAGGGTAAACCTTCTGATATTTCCTTGCTAGGGGCTTCCTCTCAAGTCATTTGTTATTCTATTAAATGTAGTTATAATGCAGCAGATACCTCTTCTAGGACTACTGTTTTTGGTTCAGTGATGAGGAGGTATTCTTGGCTTCAACCTCTACCTGATGATATTAAAGCTAAGTTGATGGATGCTCCTCTGGCTTCTAAGCTTTTGTTTGGGGAAGCTGCTGCTGGTTTGTGTAAGTCCCTTCAGAGTAATGGTAAGGCCTAACAGAAGTTTAAACATGTGTTTGTTTCTCCTTTTCCTAGGTGTCAGGGAAACTACCCTGCTAAGCCTGCATTTGTTTGTAGGCAATCCCGCCCTTCTACTAAAAGTAGGAAGAGTGGCAAACCGGCTCCTTCTTCCTGGACAAACTAGGTGCTGTATGACTCTCTGTCTCTTCCCAGCCACATTCCTCTTTCTATCACCTTTCTCTTTTTCCTCTTGTTTGGCTTCAGATCACTCAGGATTCTTGGGTACTATCGATTATTTGTCAGGGGTACTTCATGGTGTGGAAATCCCATCTTCCTTTTATGGGCATTCCTCAGCCTCCTTGGGAACAACTTCCCTTTTTCCCAGAGGTCCTTCAAAATCTCTTCACTCAAGGTACTATTCAAGAAGTGCCTGTGTCCCAAAGAGGGAAAGGGTTCTACTCCAGACTGTTTCTAGTGCCCAGAAAAGAGGGCACTTGGACACCTGTTCTAGACCTGTCTCTTCTAAACACTTTTCTAAAAGTACCTTCCTTTCAGATGTTGTCCTTTCAGATTCTGTTTACTCTCTTGCTCCCTCAGGCCTATATGGTGTCTCTGGATCTCAAGGATGCTTATTTCTGTATTCCGATCCATCCTCTTTTCAGGAAGTTTTTGTGTTTCTCCGTTGCTTCCTGGCATTTTTAGTTCTCTGCTTTGCCGTTTGACCTTTCTACTGCCCCACGGGTTTTCACCAAATGCCTTGCTCCTGTGATTGTTTTTTTGCAGTATTCAAAGAATCCGTATATTTCCTTACTTAGATGACCTGTTCATTCAGGCATCCTCTCCAGAGACACTTTTACCAAGCCTTTCTATTTGCTTTTCCCTTTTTCAGAGTCTGGAGTTCACTATAAATTTCAAAAAGTTTTCTCAGACTCCTTCTCAGGATCATGTTTTTCCTGGGTTGCAGGATTCAGACATTGCCAATGCTTGCTTCCCTGCCCCCTCCAAAGGCTTTAACTGTCATTTCTTTCTTTCAAACTGTTCTTCCTCTGGTTTCCATTACTGCCAGGGAGTTTCTGAGAGCTCTGAGTTTCATGGCATCCACCATTCTGATACTCACTCCCTCTGGCCAAACTTCACATGAGAAAGTTTCAGTGGTTTCTGAAGTCAGTGTGGCTCCAACATGCACATCCTCTAGACTTTTGTAGATGTTCATCGTGTTTCACTGTTGCAGTCATCACTGTAGGGTTCTTCCTGCCGGCAGGCAGCCCTCGGTCGGCCAGAATCCCAAAGTCTGTGTCCGGCGTCGGCTGTTCAGTCATGCTCCCTGACGTCAGAGTGCCAGGAGTACAAAGCTGCCAGCCGACGCCATGTTCTCCAGTCTTTCTTGCCGTGCAGTGGAAGCAGTTCGCAAGTGCCGGTCGGCTGACTCCTGATATTTTTTCGTGCTTCAGTCCGAAGACTTACTTCTTCTTCACAAAGCTAAGTACCCCGTTGGGGAAACTTTTTTCTTGCTCCAGTCCGATGTCAGAAAAAGTTTATAATTGCATTTCTTGTGGGAATCAAGTACCTCATAAGGATTTCCACTCTTATTCCTTGTTTAGGCCCTGACCACGACGTAGCTAGTTGTTGGTTTTGTGCTAGATTTAACCAACGTACTGTTAAGCAGTGGTACGATTTTGCTTTTCATTACTTTGGCAGGCGATTTAATTATAAAATGTCGTCGGACACGCTTCTGACTACCGGAGTTCACAAACGACGCAAGGATAAGGACAGGCCTCCAAGGTCCAAATCAGACGACGTTTTACAAGCAGAGCCAGCTACAGGTTCGGCCGTCGTCAGTGAGGTGCTTTCGCAGCCCCTGTCGTCAGCCATTTCAGAACCGATTGCCGAAACGGACTCCCACGAGGAGCCAACTAGGCCTTTGAGTACTCCAGCTGCAGGACCTTCGGACAATGCTCCCTCAGATGGGTCCGGAGCCGCTGTGCAGGAACCGGCTTCTGAGGGGGTTTTCAGGCCTACTCAGCTTCTGATAAAGGCAAAGGCAAAGACTCCTTCTAAATCTAAGACACCAGCCCAGGCCTCTTCTGATCCAGGACCCAAATCTCAGAAACAGCTACTTAAAATGGCGGAGGACTTACTAACCATGATTAGGGGTTCACATCCTTCTCCAGACAAAAGGCCAAGGCAAGAATTGGATTATGAATCCTCTGATCAAGCATCTATTTCTTCAGTGCCTTCCTCTGAACAGGAATACACTTTCCCTCCTCATGAGGATTCTGATGCTGAGGAATCCATTCCGTCAGCTTCTCCCCCTGAGGATTTTTCTTTTGGGGTAACTTTACATGACATGAGGGAACATTTTCACTGGGAAGGACAGGAGTACTCTGAATCTAAGAGAAGGCTTAGGGATTTCCTTCTTCTTCCCCAACATAGACCCCTGGCTATTCCTCCAATTTTGGATATTGTGGATGATGCCTTTTCTGAGGCTAATTTAACTCCTTACTCCTTTCCTCCAGCCCCTGCTAAGCCTGACAGATATTACAGGGTCCCTGACTCCCACCAGTTCCTTTACAAAAATCCTACTGCTGATCCAGAAACCATTTCTCAGGGTCCTAAGGGTGTTAAGGCCACCTCTGCTAAAACCCCTATTCCGACAGATAAGGATTCTAGAGCTTTGGAGAGATGGGGCAAAAAAAATGTACACTTCTGCTACTTTATCTATTAGGGCTTTAAATCGTCAATTTCATATGTTAAAATATCAGCAAGTCCTGCTGTCTGTTATGAAACAAAAGCTAGGTACCATTTCTGCAGCCCCCAAGGTTTAGCAGAAATTGGCCAACTAAAAATTGGTCCTTTCCCAGTTCGGACAGGCCTCAGAGGGGTAGATATAGGCGTTCCAGAGGGAGGACCCAAGCACAGACCTAGACAGTGGAATGCTTCCACCCCCAGGGGTGGAGAGGACAGACCTCAGTCTTATAGAAAACAGGCTCAATGACTCCCCCTGCATGGCTCCAGGAACTTCTCTCCTGGAAGCCCCTCTAGGAGGAAAACTCTCTCTTTTTCAACAAAATTGGATTTACATAACCCAAGACAAGTGGGTTCTGGATGTAGTTTCAAGAGGTTGCAAATTCCACTTTCATACCTGGCCAAGACCAAACGGATGGCCAGACTTACCAAAACACCAATGGGCAGAGGCATTAAACCAAGTGGGATCCCTCATGGCTATGAGGGCCATAGAACTGGTTCCACAATCAGAGACTGGGCAAGGCTTTTACTCAAGGCCCTTTCTAGTTCCCAGAAAACAAAATTTGTGGAGACGCATCCTGGATCTGTCAGTCTTAAATAGTTTCCTGGAGATACCAAAGTTCAAGATGCTTACTCTGCAGCAGCTCCTGCCAATGTTGAGCAAAAATGCATGGATGGTGACATTGGATTTAAAGGAGGCTTACCTACACATCCCTATCAGACAGGAGTGCAGAAAATACCTCAGGTTCAAGGCCGGCTCGAAACATTACCAATTCTCTGCGCTGCCCTTTGGCTTGTCTACTGCGCCCAGGGTCTTCACCAAGTGCCTGGCACCAGTAGTAGCTTATTGCAGACTCAAGGGAATTCAGATTTACTCTTATCTGGACGACTGCCTTATTCAACCAGACAGCAAGGATGTCTTACTCCAGCACCTGGAATTTGTTCAAAATCTACTCAAGTACCTGGGATTCACTGTGAACATAAAAAAGTCAAATGTGACACCCACACAACAGATAACTTTTCTGGGTGCTCTTCTAAACACAACAACCCAGATGGCATTACTGACATCCGAAAAACAACTACAGCTGGCTTCAACTTTCAAAACCTTGGCGTTAATGTCTCAGCTAACTGCAAGGAAATTCCTGCAGACTTTGGGTTACATGGCCTCCTGCATCCTTCTCATACCAAATGCAAGACTACATAAGAGAAAAATACAATAGTACCTAAAAAGTGTATGGTCCCAGCATTGCCACAGTCTAGACACAGATTGCTGTCTTGCCTTGCCTACAAAAGGAATTCCATTGGTGGACCATGGCATGTCTTCACAACAAAGGGAAAGCCTTCAGTCTGCCTCCAGCCAGCCAAGTGCTAACCACGGATGCTTCGGATTACGCATGGGGAGACCACTTGCAGGGGAAAGGCCTGCAAGGTTTTTGGACAGAGGATCAGAAGCACCTACATATCAATTTAAAAGAGATGTTAGCTGTACAGAATGCCCTCTTGGCTTTCAGGGATCTTCTACAACCAGGACAACTACTGATGCGGACAGACAACACCACAGTTATGTGGTACATAAACAAGCAAGGGGGTTCACACTCCTACCCCCTTTGCAGACTAGCCATGACTCTATGGAACACAGCTGTAGCTTGCAAAGTGGATCTACAAGCTCAGTTCCTGCCAGGGAAACAAAATATTCAGGCAAACAGCCTGAACAGGAACCTGTCAGACCCACACGAGTGGATGCTAGACACCCAAATATTCAAGATGATTACAGAAGCCTGGGGCTGCCCTGACATAGATCTATTTGCATCCCCCCTCAACCACCAGTTACAGATTTTATGCACAAGGACATTTCACAAACTAGCATGGAAAATGGATGCACTTTCATTCAGTTGGAGAAACCTTTCGGGGTATGCCTTTCCTCCACTACCTCTTCTTCCACGGGTGTTATTAAAGATCAAGCAGGACAAACCCAAGATGATTTTACTGGCCCCAAATTGGCCTCGTCAATTTTGGTACTCAACACTGATGAATCTATCCCAGGAGCCTCCTTGGATTTTACCTCAGATTCCAAATCTTTTGTCCCAACACCAGGGCCAGGTTCTGCACTCATATCAAAACTCTCAGCCTGGCAGCCTGTCGAATTCAGGGTCTATGATTAATCTTACCCTTCCCAAACAGGTCATGGATGTCATCTTAGAAGCCAGACGGCCTAGCACTAGAAAATCTTATGCAGGTAAATGGAAGAGATTTTGCACCTGGATGCATGCTCAGGATTCGGATCCTCTCATTCCTAATATCCCACTGATTTTACTTTACCTGACAGACATGCTACATAAGGGTTTATCCTTCTCCTCCATAAAAATACATGCCTCAGCTATCTCTGTACATTACAATACAGATCCACCAATCTTTTCGCATCCACTTCTGAAACAATATCTCAGAGGAGCAAAGAATTTAAGGCCCCCTAGGACACCCCCCCATACCTGCCTGGGACCTCAACTATGTTCTGGAAAAACTCACTCTGCCTCCTTTTGAGCCTGCTGCCACATCTGATATTAAGTATTTATCATGGAAGACAGCTATCCTACTGGCTTTGACTTCAGCTAGGAGAGTCTCGGAGTTACAAGCACTCATGGCTGTGGAACCTTATATTATTTTTCACCAAGACAGGGCGTCTTTAAGGACTAATCCTACTTTCATGCCTAAAGTGGTTTCCAAAGTGGCTTTAAATCAAACTATTCACCTGCCAGCTTTTTTCACTAATCCACAAATAAGGGGGAAAGGATCTTGCATTCCCTGGATGTACACAGGCAACTTCGTTTTTACCTGGACAGAACCAAGGATATCAGGAAAACACAGCAACTGTTTGTTTCTTATGCAACAAATTCCCAAGGCAAAGCTATTTCAAAACAGACCATTTCTAAATGGATTGCTCATGGAATCAGATTTTGTTGCTCTCATTATGGAAAGCAAATCCCAGGAAAAATTAGGACTCACTCTACCTTTGCCTTCTTGGATGTTCAGGTTACCTCTTGGGTTTCTTGGACTGTGTTCCTACTAAGGGCATTCAGTTCTGATTATGGTAGGCCTGAACGTCACCTTTATGCCCTACACTACATAAGGAGCATTTGGGTGATGTTTGGCATACCTTTTAAAAGCAACAAGTAGACTTTGATAGACTGGCTGGATGTTCAGGCTTCCATGGCAGGGAATCTCATCTGTTAAGAATACTGCAACAGTGAAGGCAAGGGCATCTACCGTTATGGTAAGATTTTACACAACTGTACTTCCCGTTACTTCTTTCTTCCCTATCACATCTCCTGCATTTGCTATATACCTGAGGAAAAATTCTTTGAAGTCTGCTGGGGTATAAAAACATCCCTGCAAACACTTCCAAGCAAAAATCATAAACCTTCTGGTCTTTGTTGCATACTTGAGAACTATACATATGTCCTCCCATTGTTCCCTTGTAAATTATTTTTATATTCATTCTTTACAATCTTTTCTAACTTCTGATTGATTCTTGTAGTTATTGTGCAGTATTTTATATGTCCTTTTGATTATTGCTTTTTAACAGCAGCTTCTGTTCTCGATTCAAATTAAAACTCTACCAGAGCAGATCTTTCACATAGGATTCCAGTATCCCTTTCTCTTTGCTTATATTCTGATATTACTCTCTGGTATGGAAGTTAAGTCTTTAGTCTGTAGTCCAAATGTCTTGGCTTCTTCCACTGTATTGCCTATGTTCTTCGTGTTTCACTGTTGCAGTCATTACATTTGGATAATCTGCTGGCAGGTTGTCCTCAGTCGGCCTGAATATTAAAGTCTTGGGTTCTGCGTCATTTGCTGTCTCCTCTTCCATGACATCAGGTCATCAGGGGTATGAAACATACAGCCAACACCATTTTATTTATTCTTTCTTGCCGCGCAGTTCCAGAAGCAGAAGCAGTTCGCAAGTGCCGGTCGGCCGACTCCTAAAATTTCGCATTTGAGTTTCAGAACCGAAGTCTTCAATTAAAGCTAAGTACCTCGTTGGGGAAACTTTTTCTTGCTCCTTACCGATGTCAGTAAAAGTTAATAATTGCATTACTTGTGGGAAGCAAATACCTCATAAGGATTTTCATTTGTACTGTATTCCTTGCCTAGGCCCAGATCATAACATACCTTGCTGTCAGTTTTCTGCTAGATTTAACCAACGCACTATTACGCGTCGGTATATTTTTGCTTCAAAATATTTTGGATCCAGATTTAATTACCCTGAAATGTCATTGGATAGCAATCCGACTACCAGAGTACACAAAAAACGCAAAGAAAAAGACAGAGACAGACCGTCGAGGTCCAAAACCGATGACGAAGCTTCTCCTAAGCCAGTCGCCGGTTCACCGGTACTCAGTGAGGCATTTTCGCAGCCCCTGGTACCTGCTACGTTTGAGTCGCAGGCCTCTACCGAGACCCATGTAGAGTCCGGTATGCCGCAAGATTCTCAGAGTATTGAACCCACAGATGTCTCTCCCTCGGATAGGTCCAGAGCTGCCGAGCAGGCACTGGCTTTTGAGAGTGTTTTCAGGCCTCAACATTTTTATATAAACCCAGCGCCAACTTCAAAAACAAAAATAAAATCAACTTCTAAGTCTAAAAAACTGACACGTGAGCCACTTGCTCAGGCCCGTATGCCTAAAAAACAGATGATCAAAATGGCTGAGGACTTAATTACCTTGATCAGGGCCCCCCACTAAGAGGCCTAGGCAAGGCACTGACTATGAATCTTCAGATCAAGTTTCTATTTTTTCTAATTCCTCTTCTGATCAGGAATTTTTATGCCACCCTATGAGGATTCAGATGCAGAAGAATCCATTCCAAATGCATTTCCTCCTGAGGATTATTCTTTTGGAGAAAACTTGCATACTTTAAGGGAACATTTTCATTGGGAGAGTCAGGATTTCTCTGAATCAAAAAGGAGGCTTAGGGATTTCCTCCTTCTTCCTCAGCATAGGCCTTTGGCTATACCTCCTGTATTAGACATTGTTGATGATGTGTTTTCGGAATCAAGCATGACTCTTGATTCCCTACCTCCGGCTCCTAGTAAGACAGACAGATATTACAGGGTTCCTAGTAAGCCAGACAGATATTACAGGGTTCCTGACTTCCACAAATTTCTATTCAAAACTCCTGCTGCTGATCGTGAAACTATCTCACAGGGTCCCAAAGGTGTAAAGGCCTCTACAGCCAAAAATCCTACCCCCTCTAATAGAGATTCCAGGGTGCTGCATAGATGGGGAAAGATGGTTTATTCGTCTGCAACCTTGGCAATTAGGGCCTTAAACCGCCAGTTTCATATGCTTAAATATCAACAGCATGTTATGGGCCTATTGAAACAGAAAATTATGTTGATTTCTGATTGTGTGGAAAATAAAGAATTACAGGAATTATTGCATGCAACAGAACAGGTTGGAAAGCATACTTTGCAATGTGGATTTGATTCCTTGGAGGCTTCTTGCAGGGCCGCAGTTACTGGATCTGTGATTAGAAGGCAGGCCTGGCTCAAGGAGAAAAATCTGCCTGATCATGTTAAAGCTAAATTGTTGGATGCACCTTTACAGCATGATACTCTGTTTGGTAATAAGGCAGAAGAGGTTTTAAAGAAAATGGAAGACAAAGCTAAATCTATGCAAACTGTAAAAGATTTCTTACAAGTGCAGCCACCCAGATTCAGTAGGCACTGGCCTACTAAAACCTCGTCCTTTCCTATGTCCAACAGAGCCTCTCAAGGCAAATCCAGGAGTTCAGAAGGCTCTAGATATCAAACACAGGGTTCTTACAGGTCAAAGCAGTGGGGTGCCTCTACCTCCAAATCCGAAGGAAACAAAGCACAACCCCACAGTAAGCAGCCTCAATGACTTCCCTGTACCATCACCAAGCACTTATCTTTTGGCAGCCCCCTTGGGGGGAAAATTAGCAGCCCAGGACAAGTGGGTATTAAACATAGTATCCCAGGGGTACAGATTCCATTTCCATACTTTGCCATTTCCAAATGGTTGGCCAGATCTGCCACAAAATCAATTTGCAGAGGCTCAGAAACAAGTTGCGTCACTCATGGATATGGGGGCTATTCAGTCAGTACCAAAACAGGAAAAAGGACAAGGTTTTTATTCAAGACTGTTCCTGGTACCCAGAAAAGACAATGCCTGGCGTCCAATACTGGACTTATCAATTTTGAGTACGTTCTTGGACATTCCAAAATTCAAAATGCTGACTTTACAACAGCTACTGCCCATGCTGGGCAAGAACGCTTGGTTAGTGACTCTAGACTTAAAAGAGGCATACATGCATATCCCAATAAGGGAATCATGCAGAAGATACCTCCGCTTCAAGGCAGGTTTTATGCATTACCAATTCTCTGCACTGCCCTTTGTAAAGACCCTGGGCGCAGTAGATAAGCCAAAGTGCCTAGCACCCGTAATTGCATTTTGCAGACAAGCATACAAATCTGTCCTTACTTGGACGACTGTCTCATTCAAGCAGAAAACAAGGACATTCTTCTTCAACATCTGGTGTTTGGAAAAAAGGCTTCTAACATGCCCAGGGTACACAGTAAACGAAAAGAAATCACAACTGGTACCCTCACAAAAAATTACATTCCTGGGTGTCAGCTTGACTACAGCTGCCCATATGGCTTACCTTATGCCAGACAAACAAAGGCAACTGGCTATATACTTTAAACAGATGGCAACAAAAACCCAATTATCTGCAAGACAAATTCTGCAGGCTTTGGGGTTCATGGCATCCTGCATTCTACTAATTATATATGCAAGACTGCATATGAGGAAACTTCAGTGGTATCTAAAATGTTTATGGAGTCAACATTGTCATAGTCTGGAAACAATGATTCCTCTCATTCCCTGCCTACAACAGGAGTTTCTTTGGTGGGCAGAGACATGTCACCAAAACAAGGGATGGTCTTTCACTCTACCCCCTGCTATCCAAACCCTAACTACAGACGCATCAGACTATGCTTGGGGGGCCCACCTGGCGGGGAAATGCATTCAGGGCATGTGGAACCCAAAACAAAATTATATGTATATCAACCAGAAAGAGATGCTAGCTGTTCAGAATGCCTGACAGCCTTCAAGGACTTACTTCATCCAGGACAACTACTGATAAAGATGGACAACACCACAGTTATGTGGTACATAAACAAGCAGGTGGGTACACATTCCTACCCCCTTTGCAGACTAGCCATGGCATTGTGGGACACAGCCTTGACTTACCAAGTACATCTTCAAGCTCAATTCCTGCCAGGAAAACAAAATACTCTGTCAGACGACCTAAGCAGAAATCATATGGACCCTCACGAGTGGAAACTGGATCCACAAGTCCTTCAGCATGGTAGCACAGAAATGGGGGAGCCCAGACATAGATCTATTTGCCTCTTCCCAAAATTATCTGCTGGACAAATTCTGCACAAAGACTTATCACAGACAAGCATGGAAAGTGGATGCCCTATCCTTCATTTGGAAAAACCTATCAGTCTATGCCTTTCCTCCTCTGCGTCTTCTCCCCAAGGTCTTACTAAAGGTCAGACAGGAAAAAACATAAATGATCCTAACTGCTCCGGACTGGCCTCGCCAGCACTGGTACCCAATTCTAAGGAATATGTCTCAACTCCCTCCTTGGTACTTGCCTCAAATACCTCATCTACTGTCTCAGCAGAATAATCAAATTCTGCACACTCAACTCCAAACTGAGCATGGCTGATCATGTAATTATTCAAACAACATCTCTCAGTAAATCTGTGATGGATGTCATTTTGGAAGCTAGAAGGCCTAGTACTAGAAAATATTATGCTGATAAATGGAAGAGATTTTGTGCTTGGAACCAAGCACAAGGAACGGACACAGCAAAACCAAATATTCCTCAGATTTTACAATACTTGACTGAGATGCTTGACGAGGGCCTATCTTTTTCTTCAATAAAAATCCATGCCTCTGCCATCTCGGCTCATTACAACACGGAGCCTCCCATCTTTTCTCATCCTCTGCTAAAACAGTATCTTAGAGGGGCCAAAAATTTAAGGCCTCCCAGAAGATCACCAACTCCTGCATGGGACCTCAATTTTGTGCTGGAAAAACTCATCCTGCCTCCTTTTGAACCAGCAGCTACAGCGGATATAAAGTTTTTATCTTGGAAAACAGCTTTCCTTTTGGCAGTCACTTCAGCAAGAAGGGTTTCAGAACTACAGGCCCTCATGGCTGTGGAGCCTTTTATTACATTTTACCCGGACAGGGTGTCCCTCAGTGCCAATCCTTCCTTTATGCCTAAGGTGGTATCCAGTGTGGCTCTTAACCAAACTATTCACCTGCCAAAATTTTACCCAAATCCGCAAAACAAGGGGGAGCGGATTTTGCATTCATTGAACGTACACAGAGCTAAGATTCTATTTAAACAGGACCAAATCTCTAAAAGTCTGAGCAACTACTGGTGGCATTTGTTGCAGGATCAGAGGGGAAGGCTATATCAAAGCAGACTATTTCTAAGTGGATAAGCCACTGCATTCATTTCTACTGCTTGCATCATGGTAAACCGGTGCCCAAGGGAATCAGGTCACATTCCACCAGGGCTGCCTCTACCTCAGCAGCCTTTCTCAGAGGAGTTCCAACCAAAGACATTCCAGAAGCTGCTATTTGGAGCTCTGTTCATACTTTTACAAAGCATTATCATTTGCCTCTCTTCTTTAAGTCCAGGGCAGGCTTTGCCACTGCAGTTCTGCAGGGCCTTATAGCCGTTCCTAATGCTATTTAGTTCCATCCTCCCATCCATAGCTTTGGGATTCTACCCAAATGTAATGACTGCAACAGTGAAACACAAAGAACATAGTACAGTTGTGTACACTTACCATAAATGTAGATGTTCGAGTGTATTCACTGTTGCAGTCCGGGTTACCCACCCGCCATCCCCCTTTTTTCTAGAACTTCTCTTTCCTTCACTATATTCAAAAGCCTTTGTGGTGTATTTGCTTTTAGATGAAGGTAAAGTTTATGTTGCTAAAAGTGCATTTACATGTTTATTGCATATATATATATATATATATATATATTTTTTTTTTTTTTTGCTCCCCATTTGGGGGGCACCTGACATCTGGGGCAAGAAAAACTAAATAAAATGTTGTTGGCTGCATGTTTTATACCCCTGATGACCTGACATCATGGAAGAGGAGACAGCAACCGATGCAGGACCCAAGACTTTGATATTCAGGCCGACTGAGGGCAACCTGACAGCAGATTACCCAAATGTAATGACTGCAACAGTGAATACACTCGAACATCTACATTTATGGTAAGTGTACACAACTGTACTTTCCCTCTTCAGTTATTTGCTCCCAATACCTTAGATTTTTTGCCAGTTTTCACTAGAACATTCGAGTCCCCTTGTGCCTATTTTCTGTACCTCTACTTGCAGTCATCACTGTTGGCAAAATCTCCTTTCTTCATCCTCACATTGGCTTAGTTCTTAGAATACTTTCTTCTGTTTTATCAATATAATGTTCTAGATGGTTGCTGGCATTCTCCTTCTGAATCTACATCGAAAATCTCATTCTCTCCTCCCCCCCGGCTTTATCATCATCCCTTTCCAGTTTGAGTTATAACCCTCTGCTTGTGTTATGTATGTGAGCCTTAATTTTTTTAGCTCTAAAACATCCCTTCAGATCTGGTAAATCTAAATCACCTTCTTTTGGAATGGTCTACTTAACTCTTGCCTTCTTCCCTTCCCAGATAAATTTTCAATTCTTTAATTATTGGCCACGACTTCTCCTCTGGTTGATAAAAATATACTGACTTGCATGTAAAACTGAAGGGACTAAAAACATTTTCACTGCTTGTATCTTACTATCCGCAGCCGTAGACAACAGCCTTCGGTTTGTCAGTTTTTATATTTTTTGTTTAGTCGCTTCCCACATATCCTTAGATGCCAAAACAGAGGCCTTTTTAATTCATACTCCTAAATACTTAATTTTATTTTATCCCCATAAATATGAGTGTTGCTGAACCTTTTTGTGCATGGTTACTTAATTTACGGCTATACCGTTTGTTTTATCTTTATTAATTTTGTATCCCCAAAAGACTTGAGACTGTCTCAAAATGTTCCACAACACTCTTGTTCTGGATTTATCAGATCAAAATAACCTTATTTGCAAATAAAGCAAACCTTTCATGATTACTGTTTCAAATATATCCTTGAATTTCTAAGTCCCCTATTTTCTGTGCCTGTGCCTCTAAATATAAAGCAGACAACAAAAGAGGAAGGCGGACACCCCTGCTTGGTTCCTGTGTTTGAACACAACTTATCAGAGAGGAACCCTCCTAATTTAATTCTTACCTCAGATCCTTCATACATCTTCCTAATTAACCGTATTATTGTATCAGGGAATGCAAATGCCTCCGTTGCCGTACTCATAAAATCCCAGCTCACTCTGTCAAATGTTTTCTCTGCATCAAGATCCACCAACAAAAGTGGTACTTTCTTACAATTCTGTTCCCTCTGGGGTCATCATTGTTCTATTAATGTTGAGAAATGCTTGCCTCACCTCCACAAAACTACATTGAGCCATATCAATTCATTTTGGCAATACCCTTCTTTTAGCTAGTATAGCCATAAGCACTTTATAATCATAGTTTAAAATTGAAATGGGTCTACATAAAACTGGGTTTAACAGGTCTTTGCTGTCATTGAGTAATACAGCAACCATAACTTTCTTCCAAGATGTTTGTGCTTCACTTCCTTTTAAAATACTGTTAAACAGTATCTTCCAGAGCTTTATTCCTTCCTTCCCTTCTAACTTTATTACTTCCACAGCATGTGGAGATACCATCTGTTCCTGGAGAGTTTCCTGCAGATTGATTGTATATCACTGTTTTTATTTCACTTCCTATCTTAACTATTAGTCGTTGAGCCTCAACTACCTCTAACCTTGGCATAATTAAATATTTCATAAATATTTCCATTTGTGCTTTTTCTTGATTTCCAAGCTTCTCTGTTTTATGCAAATGTTTGTAAATTGTTTGAAATAGCTCTAATACCTGTACAGAATCTCTGATATTTTTGTTGTTATAGGCTCCGTGAGTTTGGCAACAACTCTTTCTGCTTTCTGTTTACCAAGTTGTTATGATAAAAGTTTTTGTGCTGTGCAATTGTTGTCCAAAATGGTTGCTTGATATGATTCATGCATACTGTCCAAATGCTTCCTTATTTTCTCTAGCACTCCACATCTGCATATCTTCTTGACATGTGAGATTCCCCCTTTTCTGCAAAATTTTAACCTTTGTCAGCCCCTGTAAATAGTTCCTGCTGTTTTCTTAATCATATATTTTCTCTGTTATTTCTACCTTGTTTTTAAACTCCATTTCCATTTTATTTCACTCACTAGCTATTACTTAATTTCTGTCTTCCTTAATAACTCTCAAATAATTTCCAATACCCATTCCTTAAATTCCACTGTTTTTAACAGGTATGTGGGAAAGCGCTAGTGTCTATTTTTTATTTCATTACCCTGCATTTTTATCTTAGGCCTTATCAGTACATGGTCTGAAATAGTTTTTGGATATGTCGAAGCGTTCAGTTAAATGTACATGTTCCATTGAAATATAACTCGTATCCAGCCTAGTCCAGTTATTGTAACTTTGGAAATATGTACATTCTGAGTTCCTGCTACTGAATACATGTCTTCCATACCAAATAATTTCATAAATGTCTTCAGACATTTACCGTTTTGTTATATTCTATTCTAGATCCCTCTGATGCAGTTTCACTTTTGAAAATGAAGTTCCAGTCCTGACCTGTAACTAATATTCTCTGCTAAAAGCTGATTATTTCTCCCAAAGTTTATTGCATAGATGCAGTTTTTAGTGGAATATAAATACATGTCAGTGTAATTCTCCTCCCTTGCCAGTAGCCCCTTAGTACCACAAGTCTACCATTATTGTCTTTTTACTCCTCTTCTATCACTATTGTTATCCCCTCTAACGATCAGTATTATTGCTCCCCTTTCCTTTTCTCCCTGATGTTCTCTAAATATCCATCCTGAAAACCTTTTTTTGTCAAATTCTTGCTCAGTTTTTTCCAAATGCATCTCCTGTAACATTTCTATTTCACTCTGCATTTCTTAGTATAATTCAGTACTCGTTCCCGTTTGTTTATACCTGTAAAGGCCATTTACATTCCAAGATGACATGGATAGAATAGATATTATAACATTTATTGTTTATATCTATTATATGCATCAGTTTTTTAAATGTGTATTTCCAACTTTTGTCTTACATGCATACACTGTTTGGCAGGCTGATCTTTTATATAGTTGTTTCGTCTAATCTCCATTTCAATCTGTCACATTTTTCAAGATCTTTTTTAATGAAAACCATCGAGCAAACTAAATTAAATTAACATATTAATATTAATTAATTAATATTAATATTAAACTAAACAAACTAAATACATTTCGTAACACCCCCCATCCCTTGATAACTTAGAACAAATGCAAAAAGTGTACATTTTCAAAAAATTAAGTTTAAACTTGCAGAAAGAAGCAATTGCCCCAAATTGACAGCCGTATCCACAGGAATAAGGTTACCTATGTTAAAGTATGTGCTACAGCCTGTGCTTCCACTTAAACTGATTGTTGGCTGTGGATATTCATCGTGCATACAGCTGCAGTAATCACAGATGGGTTTTCAGCCGTCAGGCAGTCCCTCGGTCGGCCGAATTACAAAGTCTTGGTCCGGCGTCGGTTGTCGTTGCTTACTCTTCTGACGTCAGTAAGGCCAGAGTATATAAGACACAGCCGACGCCATGTTCTTCAGTCTTTTTTGCCGCGCGGTGCCCGAAGCAGAAGCAGTTCGCAAGTGCCGGTCGGCCAGCTCCTGAATTACGAAAATAATTGGAACCGAAGTCTTCATTAAAGCTAAGTACCCCGTTGGGGAACCTTTTCTTGCCTCAGACCGATGTCAGAAAAAGTTAATAATTGTATTTCTTGTGGGAAGCAAATACCGCATAAGGATTTCCATTCCCTTTGCATACCTTGTTTGGGCCCAGACCACGACGTCTCGGGCCGTCGCTTTTGCGCTACCTTCAATAAACGCACTATCAAGCGTCGGGCAGAGTTCGCCCAACACTACTTTGGCAAAGCTTTTGACTATAAAATGTCGTCGGACACTCCGACTACCGTTTTGCCCAAAAAACGCAAGGAAAAGGACCGACACGCGAGGCCCTCGGTCCCCGCCGACACCATGCCAAAACAGGCTACACGTGGCCCGGTACTCAGCGAGACGCCTTTGCAGTCCCTGACTACCGACGACACTCCTTTGGTGGTGTCCTCTGTACCCGAGACCGCTGGGTCCTCGGCCCTTTCCCAGACTACAACCGAAGCCCCTGCTATTGTCGAGCCTACTAATGTGGACAGGTCCACTTCCACCCATGATGTATTTAGGCCCTCATCTGCTTTTTCAATTAAGGCCTTTACTAAATCCAAAGCAGCCAGGCATCCCACGAGGCCTGTTCCACAGGGCCCATCTCCTGGACACATGCCTAAGAAACAGATGCTCAAAATGGCTGAGGATCTAATTACTCTTATCAGAGGTTCTCAGCCCCCTCCTGACAAGAGACCCAGAGTGGAGGAAGAATGTAATTCATCTGATCAGGGATCCATTTTATCAGAACATTCTGATGCAGAGGAACAGTCTTACTCTCCTTTTGAGGATTCGGATGCAGAACAGTCCATCCCTTCTGTATCCCTCCTGAGGATTTCTCTTTGGGGAAACCTTGCACACCTTGAGGGAACACTTCCATTGGGAAGGCCAAGACTTTTCAGATTCCAAGAAAAGGCTTAGGGAATTTCTTTGGTTACCTCAGCATAGGCCTCTGGCTATACCCCCTGTTTTGGATGTTCTAGATGATGTCTACTCGGAGGCTTGCCTTAACCCTGATTCTCTGCCTCCTGCACCAGTAAAACCTGATAGGTATTACAGAGTACCCAGTTCTCATCAATTTCTCTACAAAGGCCATAATGCTGACCCTGAAACCATTTCACAAGACCCCAAGGGATTAAAGGCCTCCACTGCCAAGAATCCACTTCCTGCAGAAAGGGAATCCAGATCTCTAGAAAGGTGGGGTAAAAAGGTATATACCTCGGCCACCCTAGCCATGAGGGCCTTAAACTGTCAGTTTCATATGATTAAATATCAACAGTACCTGTTATCACAATTAAGGAACAAAATGTCTCAACCTGAACAACCAGATTTAAAAGAGTTACAGGATATAATGCATAGTGCGGAGCAAGTGGGTAAACACACCTTACAATGTGGTTATGATGCCCTAGAGGCTTCGAGTAGAGCGGCTGCTACAGGATCAGTGATTCGCAGGCACGCCTGGATTAGGGAACAAAATTTACCTGACCATGTGAAAGCTAAACTTCTTGATGCTCCTTTACAAAAGGATGTACTATTTGGTACTAATGCTGAGGACATACTAGGGAAAATGGAAGAAAAAGCCAAATCTATGCAAACTGTCAAGGCTTTCTTACAGGTCCAACCACCACGCTTTAGCAGAAATTGACCTTCAAAAAACTGGTCCTTTCCAGCCACTGACAAGCCCCAAAGAGGTAGATACAGACGCACAAGGGGCAGAGGGCAATCACAAGGATCATATAGAGGCAGACAATGGCAATCTCCAGCACCAAGAGGTGGTGAAGACAGTGCACAACAATACAGGAAGCAAACCCAATGACTCCCTCATTTCCATGCCAAGCAAGTCTCAGCTGACAGCACCTTTGGGAGGGAAACTAGCATTATTTGCAAGCAATTGGCATATTGTCACAACAGACAAATGGATACTGGACATTATAAACAGAGGCTACAAATTTCAATTTCACACTCTTCCAAAAATGAGAGGCATGCCAAACCTGCCACAAAATCAAAGGACAGAGGCACAACTGCAAATTTCAAAGCTCCTAAACATGAGAGCTATACAAAAGGTACCTACACACCAACGAGGTCAAGGTTTTTATTCAAGACTTTTTCTGGTACCAAGAAAAGGAACCGACTGGAGACCCATTTTGGACTTATCCATCCTAAACACATTCTTACTCATGCCAAAATTCGAGATGCTCACATTACAGCAACTTCTTCCCATGCTGGGCAAGGAGTTTTGGCTGGTAACATTGGACCTCAAGGAGGCATACCTGCATGTCCCAATCAGACAAAGCTGCAGAAGATACCTCAGATTTCTTGCAGGTTCAGTCCACTATCAATTCTCTGCATTGCCCTTTGGCTTATCTACTGTGCCCAGAGTATTCACAAAGTGCCTGGCATCAGTGATTGCCTACTGCAGACTTCAAGGGATACAAATTTACCCTTATCTGGATGACTGCCTGATCCAAGCGGACAGCAAACGCATACTACTGGAACATCTGGCATATGTGACACGGTTACTGCTTTTTCTGGGATATACCATCAACAAGGAGAAATCAAGACTAACACCATCTCAGAAAATAACCTTCCTGGGTGCCAACCTGGACACAAACACCGAGATGGCATATCTTACGCCAGAAAAACAAGGGCAACTATCTCAGTACTTCAAAACACTGGAAAAAAGTACCAGGCTTACTGCAAGGAAAATCCTGCAGGCTCTGGGATTCATGGCATCTTGCATTCTTCTAATCCCATGTGCAAAGCTGCATATGAGGAAACTTCAATGGTACCTAAAAAATCTATGGTCTCAACACAGTCACAGTTTGGAAGCAATTATACCAATAATTCCATGTTTGCAAAAGGAATTTCTATGGTGGGCCCAAGCATGTCAAGTAAACACAGGCCTTCCATTCTGCAAGCCTCAAGCAAAACAAGTCATAACCACAGACGCCTCAGATTACGCCTGGGGCGCACATGAAGGACAGGTGCATTCAGGGCAGATGGTCCCAAAAGGAAAAGCACCTTCACATCAATCAAAAAGAAATGCTAGCAGTAATAAATGCAATTACAGCTTTCAAGGACTTCCTGCATCCAGGACAATTACTGATAAGAACAGACAACACCACAGTAATGTGGTACATAAACAAACAAGGAGGAACACATTCATACCCCTTGTGCAGACTAGCCATGACTCTTTGGAACTTGGCTCTGGAAAGACAAATCGAACTTCAAGCACAGTACTTGACAGGACTGGAAAACACACTGGCAGACACACTAAGCAGAAATATGACAGATCCACACGAATGGAAGTTACATCCTCAGGTGTTTACAGAGATAATCCAAGCGTGGGGGAGGCCAGACATAGATCTTTTTGCCTCTCACAGGAGCCATCAACTGAAAAAGTTTTGTTCAAGGACCTTTCATCCAAAGGCCTGGAAAGTGGACGCCCTTTCATTCAATTGGACAGCATGGACAGTTTATGCATTCCCACCTCTGCCCCTTCTGCCCAAGGTGCTTTTGAAAGCAAGAACAGACAAACCGAGGATGGTACTGATTGCTCCAGATTGGCCAAGGCAACACTGGTATCCACTCCTGAGGAGCCTAACACATACTCCTCCCTGGTCCCTGCCTCTAATGCCTCTCCTACTGACTCATAACAGCTACAAAACTCTTCACAGTCAGCTGAAAACACTCAACCTCGCTGCATGGAAAATTCCTTGACACCACAACAGTCCCTACTCTCAAAGGAGGTGCAGGATGCCATTTTGGAGGCCAGAAGACCATCTACTAGAAAAGCTTACTCCGCAAAATGGAGGCGGTTCTGCTGTTGGAATGAGAAAAGAGGCCAGGACCCTAGAAAATTGAACTTGCCTCAGGTATTACAGTACCTAGCTGAACTGCTGAACAGTGGACTTTCATTTTCTTCCATAAAAATACATGCCTCAGCCATTTCTGCAGAATTCAACACGGATCCTCCTTTATTCTCTCACCCACTCTTACGACAGTTCCTCAGAGGGGCTAAGAATATAAGACCTCCAAGGAAGCAACCAATACCAGCCTGGGACCTTAATTACATACTAGAAAAATTAACATTGCCTCCCTTTGAACCTGCTGCCTCAACAGATCTGCAACATTTGTCCTGGAAAACAGCTTTCCTTCTGGTCATCACTTCAGCTCGTAGGGTTTCTGAACTACAGGCCCTCATGGCGGTGCAGCCCTTCCTCATCTTCCATCAGGACAGGGTTTCCCTTCGTACCAACCCATCTTTTATGCCAAAAGTGGTATCCAGGGTAGCCTTAAATCAAGCCATACACCTACCTACCTTTTATCCTAACCCTCAAAACAAAGGGGAGAGGCTGCTTCACACTTTAGACATCCATAGGCAGCTACGTTATTATTTGGACAGAACAAAGTCCTTCAGGAAATCAGAACAACTTTTTGTGTCCTATGCGTAGGGGCTCAAGGAAACCAGTTACCAAACAGACCATTTCCAAGTGGATTGGCCACTGCATACGGTTTTGTTATTCCTATCATGGGAAATCTGTCCCTACTGGTATCAGATCTCACTCCACCAGGGCCACAGCCACCTCTACAGCCTTCCTCAGAGGCGTTCCTACTAAGGATATTTTGGAGGCAGCCACTTGGAGTTCTGTACATACCTTCACAAAACACTACCACCTACCCTTATATTCCAGAACAAGAGCAGGCTTTGCCACTGCTGTTTTGCAGGGCATTCTGGCTCAACCCAGTTCCTCATAGTACCTACCACCCTATGCATAGCTTTGGGACTCTACCCATCTGTGATTACTGCAGCTGTATGCACGATGAACATAGTACAGTTTTGTACCTACCATAAATGTAGATGTTCGAGTGCTAATACAGCTGCAGTACAGGTTTCCCTCCCTCCTTCCCCACTTGGTAAAGGCATGGGGCCTAACAACCTCTTCATACCACCTGACTGGGTTATCCTGCTGTGTTTTATTTGCTTGCTTACACTGATTTTGCATTACATTGCATTGCTTGCATATGTAGATAAGCCTTATTTATGTATTGCCTTCCTTTTGGGGGCACCTGACATCTGGGGCAAGAAAGACTGAAGAACATGGCATCGGCTGTGTCTTATATACTCTGGCCTTACTGATGTCAGAAGAGTAAGCGACGACAACCGACGCCGGACCAAGACTTTGGAATTCGGCCGACCGAGGGACCGCCTGACGGCTGAAAACCCATCTGTGATTACTGCAGCTGTATTAGCACTCGAACATCTACATTTATGGTAGGTACAAAACTGTACTTTTTAACTCTAGGAAACTTTTAGACCCAAGAAAAAGTCCACTAAAAACTAAGCTGTACACTATTTTATTAAATGCATTTAAGTGTTATGGCTGCTGGGAGGGCTGCTATCTCTTATTCATTTCCCATAATTTCACACTTTATTTTTCACTGATCTGCTTGCCATTGTGCCTTAAATTTTGCACTTCCCTCAGCAAGGAATGCTGTGGACTCGAGAGTAATTCCTTGCACCTGCAGTCAGCATGTCTCCATGTAAAAGTAGTCAGCAGTGGGAAAGCTAACATCTCTGCAGATACATGAAGGAATCTTTGTCAATTTCAGAACAGAATGTACAACTGAAGATGTGCTAATGAAAACAAAATAAGCTAATAACGTTGCAGATGTAGTGAACTTGTCATTTTCATGACTTTCAACATTTTGTCTTATTTTTCAAACTTAATTGCTTACCAAAATGCTTGTTTATAGTTTATGCCAAGGGCAGAAATGTAGACATCCACTCTTTTTTAAAAAATAGCGTAAATTATCTTAATTCTACGTATTAATAATAATAGTGCATTTTTGCACCCCAGCCCACCACAGCAGCCCATGATCAGAGCATATTAACTTAAACTTGCATATATCCAGCCTTTCTTCTCTTATTGTACTGTAAAGCCTTGAAGTACTTGTTTACTTTAGTATCTTTAATACATAAATCTGTCACTGAAAATACTTCCCCTCCATTTAAAATGCCCATTACTATGTTTGCATGAAATGTTTTATACAAATACTAGTAAGACCAAAAAATGTTTAAATACAGTTACTTTGTTTTCCTTTCAGTGTCCCTCTAAACGTAAATAACACAAAGTGAGGTGTGTGCTTTATAGTCCACCCATAAGTTGAACTAAGTTAAAAAAGTCCAGTGTTTCGCTGCCACATTTTTTGCAAAGCCATATTGCCATAAATGTGATTGATACCAACAGTCTCCCATTTATTTACTAATTTCAGTGTTGATGGCCTTCATCCTGTTCATCTCTTTCTCCCAATACCAGAATCTGGTTCAAGTCCAATGTACTCACAATTCTTCTAGTCAACTACTGTGCTTTTTTCTGTCTGTCAAGCTTTTTTGGAACATTGGAAAATATTTCAATGGCAAAGTCTCTTCATGAGCTTTATTGTCCGAAGAATGAAAATCAGAGTCCCCTTCTGTTTGCCAGTTCTCTCTTTGTTGGATAAACTTTTTTTTTCCTTCTTAGCCTGTTCTTCATTCATAAATGTGTTTGATCCTGTAGGAAAACATATTCTTAAGACAGCTGCAGCTTGAATGTCACACCTATTTCTCTACATTCCCTGATTGCTGGGATACATTTGCTTCTCTTCTGCTTGGTGTAGGGTGAATAATCATTTTCCACAAATACACTGCTGCTCAGTGGCGGCTGGTGACTTCAAACCAAGAGGGTGGGGGGAATGCAAAATACAACTGAATGGGGTAGGCCTAACTGCAGTGAGGCAGAAATATATTACAGCTGGATCAATATTGACCATCCAAACAAAGGCTCATATGATGTGGAGGACCGGAACCAAAAATAAAACACTTCAAAGTAGTATGTAAAATCCACCAAAAACTGTAAAAGTCTTACAAAGCAACTTAGCCGTAATGGGTAAGCACTTTTGTCCTCAGTATAGTACTTCGTCAGAACCATTGAAAACATAAAAGTGCTGGTATTAATACCAAAATGTGCAAAGGTCAAAGTTGAAATAAAATTTGTGTTTTTGGTTTCAAAACACATGATTAAAACATACATCAGTATAAAATGCCTGCTAAAAGTCTACAAGTCCTAGATTATACACAAAATAATAAACATTAAAGTGCTGGTATGAATACCAAAAGGAAGTCATGTACAAAGGTCAAAGTTGACAAAATAAAATTTGTGTTTGTGGCTTTAAAACGCATGTATGTGTTAGTATGAAATGCTTGCTAAAGATCTATAAATCCTAGATTGTGCACAAATAAAATTGGAAATATAGTTTTGCTGCCATTAGTTTGAGAACCAGTTAATTAGATATGTTCTCATTAAGACCAGGGTAGCAGGATGCATTTACTTTTAATTTCTAGAATAGTTCTCTGTACTCAATTTTGTTTTCCCAAGAACCGCCTCTTCTTTTGTAGGAAACCGTTTCCAATATCTCAAATAAAAACTTGGAAAAACTGGTGCATGCCTGTGTGTGTTTAAACAGTGCATTGTTGAAATTACACTTGGAAATTCCATAATTGTGCTCATAAGTACATTTGCAAAACTGCCTTTCTATCTTTCCCACATAAAATGCAGGGTAAACAGAACACAAAGCAATATAAATAAATGCCTTAGATCCACAGTTATTATCAGCCAAGAATATCTTAGTGAGAAGAAATTGATGCAAAATAATAGTCTTTTTCTAAAATGTTGGAACAGTGGCCACAAGCTCTACATTTTGTGGTGCCTTTTGTGGTGAAAGTAAGTGTCTGATTTTGTCATTTTCATTCATTCCTCAACGAATGGGTTCAGATCCGACCATCAGATCCAACTCAGTCACTTTATACAGATTCTAGGATCCAAATCTCGAGCTCCTCCCTTACCCATAAAGCTCCTGATCATCATAGTACCTCGCATCTCATTTGCTACTCTTCTAGATGGTCAGGATTGTGACTTCTCAAGCTCATTTCGGGTTGAGTGTATTTTTTGCTACTTAAATCTAAAATATTTCTCTATTTTCTATTTATCCCTACTTACCCTTATGTCAGTACCTTTTTTGTTAATTCTTTAATATACCATCTTCGGTAGTTTGTTCTTTCTTCATTCACATACCTGCAGATATATTTCTTAACTACCATTGTTGGTAGTCTTTTTCCAATTCTCTTTATTGATTTAAAAAAAAAGTATTTTTTGTGTTGTACTTTAAGTAGGTCCCTTTTTCCTGTATGGCTGATAAACCTAGTGGATTTAAAAAATGCTCTTCCTGCGGGCATAAAATTCTTAATTCTCATGCCCACAGGGAATGCGTTTATTGTCTAGGCCCAGCACATTTGGATATTCCCTGTGCTATTTGTGCAGCCTTCAGTGCAAGAGCTATTAGTGATCATGCTTATATTCTTCAGGGACTCATACCCCCTCTCAGAAATCCTTGGAGCCCAGGGAGCACCGTAAGTGCTGTACTGTCTGGACTCCTCCACAGACATCTTCCTCCGAACCTATAAAAAAGGTTCCAAAGTTATCTGATCCAAAGCCTTCAGATCCGAAACAGTCTACGGCTCCATCCCTTTGACTCCATGATGTTCATCGTGTTTCACTGTTGCAGTCATGACTGTAGGGTTCTCCCCTGCCGGCAGGCAGTCCCCGGTCGGCCAGAATCCCAAAGTCTGGGTCCGGTGTCGGCTGTTCAGCCATGCTCCCTGACGTCAGAGCGCCAGGAGTACAAAGCTGACAGCCGACGCCATCTTCTCCAGTCTTTCTTGCCGTGCTGTGATAGCAGTTCGCAAGTGCCGGTCGGCTGACTCCTGACTATTTTTTCCGATAAACTTCAGTCCGAAGATTTTCTTCTCCACTCAAAGCTAAGTACCCCGTTGGGGAAACTTTTTTCTTGCTCCACTCCGATGTCAGAAAAAGTTAATAATTGTATTTCATGTGGGAAGCAAATACCTCATAAGGATTTTCATTCTTACTGTATTCCTTGATTAGGCCCTGACCACGACGTAGCTAGTTGTCAGTTTTGTGCTAGATTCAATCAACGTACAATTAAACGAAGGTACGATTTTGCTTTTCATTACTTCGGTAGGCGCTTTAACTACAAAATGTCATCAGATACGGTTCCGGCTACCGGAGTTCACAAACGTCGCAAGGATAAAGACAGGCCTCAGAGGTCCAAATCTTCTGATAGCGCACAAGCGGAGCCAGCTTCAGGTTCGGCCGTCGTCAGTGAGGCGCTTTTGCAGCCCCTGTCGTCGGCCATTTCAAAACCGATGGCCAAAACGGACTCTCATGAGGAGCCAACCAGGCCTTTAAATATTTCTAGCAGGACCTTCGGACAATGCTCCTTCGGATGGGTCCGGAGCCGCTGTGCAGGTACCGGCTTCCGAAGGGGTTTTCAGGCCTACTCAGCTTCTAATAAAGGCAAAGCCAAAGACAAAGGCAAAGACTCCTTCTAAATCAAAGACTGCAACACAGGCCTCTTCTGAACCGGCTCCCAAGTCATAGAAACAGTTACTCAAGATGGCGGAGGATTTACTTACTATGATTAGGGGTTCACATCCCCCTCCAGATAAAAGGCCAAGGCAGGATGTTTATTATGATTCCTCTGATCAGGCTTCTGTTTCTTCAGTTTCTTCTTCTGACCAGGAATATTCTTTCCCTCCTTATGAGGATTCTGATGCTGAGGAATCCATTCCTTCAGCTTCTCCCCCTGAGGATTTCTCTTTTGGGGAAACTTTGCATGAAATGAGGGAACATTTCCACTGGGAAGGACAGGAGTATTCGGAATCTAAGAAAAGACTGAGGGATTTTCTTCTTCTTCCCCAACATAGACCCCTGGCTATTCCTCCTGTTTTGGATATTGTGGATGATGCCTTTTTGGAGGCTAACTTGACCCCTGACTCTTTTCCTCCTGCTCCTGTTAAGCCTGATAGATATTACAGGGTTCCTGATTCCCACCAGTTTTTATACAAGAACCTTCTGCTGACCCTGAAACCATTTCTCAGGGTCCTAAGGGAGTTAAGGCCGCTTCTGCCAAAAATCCCATTCCTACTGAAAAGGATTCTAGATCCTTAGAAAGATGGGGCAAAAAAGTGTACACTTCTGCTACTTTGTCCATTCGGGTTTTAAACTGTCAGTTTCATATGCTGAAATACCAGCAATTTCTCTTGTCTGTTTTAAAACAAAAGCTTACTTCCATTTCTGCCTGTGCAGATGATAAGGAATTACATGCCTTATTGCATGCCACTGAACAAGTTGGGAAGCATGGTTTACACTGTGGATTTGATGCCTTGGAGGCTTCTTGTAGGGCTGCTGCCTCCGGCACAGTCATTAGAAGGCATGCATGGCTAAAGGAACAAAATTTGCCTGAACAAGTAAAGGCTAAATTATTGGATGCTCCTGTTCAGCATAATGTTTTGTTTGGATCAAAAGCTGAAGAGGTGATTAAAAAGATGAAGGATAAGGCGAAATCCATGCAAACAGTTAAAGATTTCTTACAAGTACAGCCACCTAGATTTAGCAGGAATTGGCCTTCAAAAAAATTGGTCCTTTCCCACTTCAGACAGGCCTCAGAGGGGTAGATATAGACGCTCCAGAGGAAGGCCTCAAACACAAGCTTCTTGTAGACCAAGACAGTGGACTGCTTCCACCTCTAGGGGAGGAGAGGACAGGTCACAAACTCAAAGGAAACAAACTCAATGACTCCCTCTGTTGGGCCACAGGAACTTCTTGCCTGGAAGCCCCTCTCGGAGGAAAACTCTCTCCTTTTTATCAAAATTGGGCTCAAATAACCCAAGACAAGTGGGTTTTGGATGTGGTTTTAAGAGGTTACAAATTCCATTTTCATACCTTGCCAAGGCCAAGCGGATGGCCAGACCTTCCAAAACATCAATGGACGGAGGCCTTAAACCAGGTGGAAGCTCTTTTGGCTATGAATGCCATAGAACTGGTTCCACTTTCAGAGATGGGTCAAGGTTTTTACTCAAGGTTTTTTCTAGTCCCCAGGAAGCAAAACTCATGGAGACCCATTCTGGATCTGTCGGCCTTGAACACCTTTCTAGAGATTCCAAAATTCAAGATGCTTACTCTACAGCAGCTACTTCCAATGCTGTTCAAAGATGCATGGATGGTAACTTTGGATTTAAAGGAGGCATATTTACACATTCCCATCAGGCAAGATCGCAGAAAATACCTCAGGTTCAAGGCCGGATCGAGGCAATTTCAATTCTCTGCGCTGCCCTTTGGATTGTCTACTGCGCCCAGGGTCTTCACCAAATGCCTGGCTCCAGTAGTAGCTTACTGCAGACTCAAGGGAATTCAAATTTACCCTTATCTGGACGATTGTCTAATTCAGGCAGACAGCAAGGATGTCTTACTCCAGCATCTAGAATTTGTACAGAACCTCCTCAAGTTCCTGGGATTCTCGGTAAACATAAAAAAGTCAAATTTGACACCATCACAACTGATAACTTTTCTGGGTGCTCTTCTAAACACCACAACCCAGATGGCATTTCTGACATCCGAAAAACAATTACAGCTGTCTTCAACTTTCAAAACCTTGGCAACTTTAACTCAACTATCTGCAAGGAAATTCCTGCAGGCTTTGGGTTACATGGCCTCCTGCATCCTTCTCGTACCATATGCAAGACTACACATGAGGAAAATACAGTGGTACCTAAAAAGTGAATGGTCTCAGCATTGCCACAGTTTAGACATACTGATCTCCGTCCTTCCTTGCCTTCAAAAGGAATTTCTTTGGTGGTCCAGGGCATGTGCTCTAAACAAAGGGAAACCCTTCCGTCTGCCTCCTGCCACTCAGATTCTAACCACGGACGACTCGGATTATGCTTGGGGAGCCCATTTTCAGGGCAGCTGTCTGCAGGGCCTTTGGACAAAGGATCAGAAGCACCTGCATATCAATTTAAAGGAAATGTTAGCCATTCAGAAAGCTCTATTGGCCTTCAGGAATCTTTTACAACCAGGACAACTACTAATACGGACAGACAATACCACGGTTATGTGGTACATAAACAAGCAAGGGGGATCTTTTTCCTACCCCCTTTGCAGACTAGCCATGGATCTATGGAACACAGCTCTAGCTTGCAATCTGGATCTTCAAGCTCAGTTTTTACCAGGGAAACGAAACTTCCTGGCAGACAGTCTGAGCAGAAACCTTTCGGATCCACATGAGTGGATGCTGGACACCAAAATATTCAGGATGATAACAGCAGTCTGGAGATGTCCTCACATAGACCTCTTTGCATCCCATCTCAATCATCTACAGAATTTTTGCACCAGGACTTTCCACAGAGAAGCTTGGAAAGTGGATGCCCTGTCATTCAGTTGGAGAAACTTCTCGGGATATGCCTTTCCGCCTCTTCCTCTTCTTCCACGGGTCTTATTGAAGATAAAGCAGGACAAGCCCAAGATGATAATCTTGCTGGCTCCAAATTGGCCTCGGCAGTTTTGGTATCCAACTCTAAAAAACCTATGTCTGGAGCCCCCTTGGGTTTTACCTCAGTCTCCGAACCTTCTGTCCCAACATCAGGGTCAGGTTCTACACTCTCATGTCAGAACTCTCAGCCTGGCGGCCTGGTTAATCCAGGGCCTTTGATTTCTTCTTTCCTACCCAAGCAGGTTATGGATGTCATTTTAGAAGCCAGATGTCCTAGCACTAGAAAATCTTATGCAGGAAAATGGAAAAGATTTTGTTCCTGGATGCAGGCTCAGGATTCTGATCCTCTTCTCCCGAACATTACCTTAGTTTTACTTTGCTTGACAGATCTCTTACATAAGGGTCTCTCTTTCTCTTCCATTAAGATACATGCCTCTGCTATTTCTGCTCATTATAATACAGACCCTCCCATCTTTTCACACCAGCTCATGAGACAGTTTCTCAGAGGAGCTAAGAACTTAAGACCTCCTAGATCTCCTCCCATTCCTGCTTGGGATCTCAACTATGTTTTGGAAAAACTAACCTTGTCTCCTTTTGAGCCTGCTGCCTCTTCTGACATCAAGTTTTTATCTTGGAAAACAGCTATCTTGTTAGCCCTAACCTCTGCCAGCTGAGTTTCAGAGTTACAAGCTTTTATGGCTGTGGAACCTTATATTATTTTTCATCAAGACAGGGTATCTTTGAGGACTAATCCTACCTTCATGCCTAAGGTGGTTTCCAAAGTGGCTTTAAATCAAACTATCCACTTGCCAACCTTTTTCCCCACTCCTCAAAATAAAGGGGAAAGGATCTTACATTCCTTGGATGTACACAGACAAATACGTTTTTACCTGGACAGAACCAAGGACATCAGAAAATCAGAACAACTGTTTGTTTCTTATGCTTCAAGTTCCCAAGGTAAAGCCATTTCAAAACAGACCATTTCTAAATGGATTGCTCATGGAATCAGATTTTGTTATTCACACCATGGAAAGCAAATCCCAGGGAGTATACGGACTCATTCCACCAGAGCTGCTGCCACTTCTGCGGCTTTCCTTAGGGGAGTTCCTACCAAGCTGCAACTTGGAGTTCAGTGCATACTTTTTCTAAGCACTACAATCTACCTCTCTACTCTAAGTCTAGGGCAGGCTTTGCCTCTGCAGTCTTGCAGGGCCTTTTAGCCGCCCCTTCTTCTTTATGACCACCTCCCTTTCTTTCAGCTTTGGGATTCTACCCTACAGTCATGACTGCAACAGTGAAACATGATGAACATAGTACAGTTGTGTACACCTACCATAAATGTAGATGTTCGAGTGTCTTCACTGTTGCAGTCTGGGTTTCCCTCCCTCCTGTCCCCTCTTATTTTTACTTTTGTGTAGTTCCTTTTTTCACCATTCTTCTGAGGTGTATTTGCAAAGGTTTTGGGACCTTTTTCATTTTGGGACTCCTGACATCTGGGGCAAGAAAGACTGGAGAAGATGGCGTTGGCTGTCAGCTTTGTACTCCTGGCACTCTGACGTCAGGGAGCATGGCTGAACAGCCGACGCCGAACCCAGGCTTTGGGATTCTGGCCGACCAGGGACTGCCTGCCGGCAGGGGAGAACCCTACAGTCATGACTGCAACAGTGAAGACACTCGAACATCTACATTTATGGTAGGTGTACACAACTGTACTTTCCCAGGTTTTCCCTGGAACCAGCATCTCCGAGGTTGAGGTTGACCTTTTTACAAGAAACTCCTAAAAAAAGTCCTGTAGGCCACCCTCCACATTCTTTTCTGTTTGGTCCTCTCATAGTCTTTCTGAAACGTAGGTGGATAGTATAACAAGATTCCTCAGAGCAAAGATCCAGGTTGGGATTTTGTCAGCTCCATCCCCCACTGGATTTGTGAGCCCATCAACCTGCTTTTCTACCCATTATTACTCCTCCTCCATTCCGACCACCTGTTTTGGAGTCAAAGGGGCCAAAGGTTCTGGGAGTCAATACATCATATTCGAGATTTCTTTGTACTTCGACTCCAACTACTTCCCTTTCCCAATTGACTCTGATTCTGTTGGAGCACAATGGTTCTTGGAGCCAATGCTTCAGTTTTGGATCTAAAGGGTTGACTTCATCTGAGAAGTTTTCGGAGCAGTCACTTCTTCTCTGAGCCTCGATGCTTGAGCTCAGCTCTGACTCCTCCCTCAGAATGGGGGATCGGGAAACTCGAGGGTTGTCTGCTTTGAGAATCTCTGCTCCAGAGCGATTGTCCTTGGTCTCTCTGGGTCCCTCTGCCTTAGAGGTGGTGGAAAGGATTTGCTCTCAGCCAAGAGTAGTGTCACTCTCCTGTCTTCGGATCCGTACCCTGTTCTTTCTCTGGATCCTGTGTCTGGGCCTTCACATCCTGCACCACAGTGACGGCTAGCCTAGAAGAGCTTCCAAACAATTCCATCTATGGAGCTCCCTGTCTCTTTTGATACCTCCCCGGAACATCCTACTGAGGAGGTCCCTCATAAGAGAACATACAAGAGGAGGCACCTGGATTCCCCCCAGGTATCCCTCACAGAAGACACAGACTTTGATGAGGGGGAAGGGTCCCTTAGATCTCCTCTGGAAGATGTCTCATTTAGAGACATCCTTGAGATCCTATGCCAGAAAGGTGATTGATGTGCCCAGACCCCTTCCCAGGAAGAATCTGTGTTTTTGGAAGCCTTTGGGTCTGGGCCATTTACATCTTGCATTACCCCCCTGTGGATGAGCTTATAGATCTTGTCTCCTGCAGGGTGTGGAAGGAAGCGGACTCTGTGGAACCGATCCTGAAATGCCCGGATAAAATACTAAGTGCCCCAGCAGATAAACAGCACTGGAAGAAAGGATTGCCTGTAGATGCCATGGTTGTTGTGGCAGCCACAAAGAAGGAGCTTGAAGAACAGAGCTCCACTGTCCAACCCCCCTAACAGGGAGTTTAGGGCTTTGGACATTATTGTGAAGCAGGTTTATGCTTCAGTGACTTTCACACTGAAATTGCTAAACTACCTGGCACATTTCATCATATTACAGAGGGACTTCATAATGGATCTCTCTAACCCTGTCCCAGATCCATGTCTACACAGGAACAGAAATACTTTTCCTTGTGATTGGCCACCCTACAGTCCATTTCAAACATGTCCATGAGGTTAATCTTGCATGCTGCAGAATGTACCTCAAGGGAGGCCAGTTCAGGTATTGCCATAAGGAGACCTGCCTGGATGCAGCTGTGTGATTTAACGGAACCCTTCAAAGCATCATTCATCAGTGCTCCCTTTGATGAATCATCCTTTTTTTGCCCAACAGTGAAAGAGACCATCTCCCGCAGTTAACAGGATGGAAAGACCTTATTTACTTTTCTACCACACAGAGACCCTTTTCTAGGAACCAGCATACTGGTAAGAAAATATGGTTGAAGAATTCTCAAGGTCCTTTCCAGGAGTGACACGGAGACTATTCATCCAGAGGCAGAGGGGGAAATAGTTATAATGGTAGATGTCCCCTACATGGCAGAGGGGGTCTGCAGAATCAAGGATCTTAAGATTCTTTCTCAGACAGGTCTTTCCAGTGTTCCTCATGGGTTGCCCAACTGTCCCTCTCTGGAGGCAGTCGGAGGGCACTTGTACTTGCACCAAGATGCCTGGCTAGCCATCTCAAGTGACTTTTGGGTGCAAGCCATATCCAGAGGATATTTCATTCCCTTTTTAAAAATTCCAATAAAACCAAAGAAAGTTCTCCCTGACGTTCCAACCAATCAGAGAAACATAGCACCTTAAGAAATTGCAAAGTTGATAGACAAAAGAGTCATCCAGGAGGTCCAACCAGACCTAACAGGATCCAGAATTTACTCAAGGTTATTTTTAGTGCCAAAAAATACAGGGGACCTGAGATTAATTTTGGATTTAAGTTATCTGAATCAATTTGTAAAGAACTCCAAATGGTCACGGTCCATTCCATTCTGCCCCTTATTCAGAAGGACGACTGGATGTGCTCAGTCGATCTTCAAAATGCATACCATCACATCAAAATAAACAGGCGCTCTCAAAGGCGTATCTGCTCTGGTTGGGAGCCAGTCATTACCAGTTCAGAGAACTGCCCTTTGGTCTTACCTCAGCCCCCAGGGTGTTAACCACGTGCATGGCAGTGGCAGCAGCTCACCTGAGACTGCTTGGATTCAGGGTATTTCCCTTTTGAGACAACTGGCTCCTTACTGCACTAACCAGGCATCTTCTAATAAAAGCCAAAGATTATTTACTTCACCTGGCACTCTCGCTGGGAATAACCATCAAAATGCACACATTTCATCTTCAACCAGTTCAAGTAACAGACTTATTAGGGGTTTGTTTGGACATGGACAGTTGTCTAGCTTTTCTGCCTAAGAACTTAATTCTTACATTGACACATGTCAGGCAAGTTCTTTCTATTCTAGCACCCTTGACAAAATTCCCCTTCATTAACAAATGCAGCAGGTTCTTTGCCCTTATCCCTCCTCAGGGACAGTCACCAAGAGATGCTGTAGTCCATATTTGGCCCTCCAGGCTCCTTTACACTTACCCTCCCCTGCCTCTCATCCCCAAATTTCTTCAGAAAGCACTTTGTTTGAAGAGCAGAGTGATCCTCATTGCTCCCTTTTGAGCTCTACAGGTATGTTTTTCCTTCCTTTGGTCTCACTTAATAAGTCCCCCTTGGACTCTGGATCCCAGTCCAGACCTCCTATCTCACCCATCAGGACAGATTCACTCAGATATTGTAGGCCTGAAGCTGACTGCATGGTTTCTCCAATTCCGATGATGGTGAGACATTCCAAGCTTTCTTCCCAAGTTCGAAAAATTTTGGTCTCTTCCCATAAAGCTTCTACTATAAAAGTTAACAAGAGTAAGTTTGGGCTAATCAGAAACAGTTTGATCCCTTCACTGCTCCAATTCCAGCAGTTCTAGACTTTGTTGCTTCAGTTGTCTAAGACAGAGCAAGTTTTTCTACTATTAAAGTTCAATTGGTAGCCATCTCGAACTATCATATAGGGAATAATGCTTCCTCTTTAGCATCATCTAAACTGTATAAAGCATTCCTTAGATGTACTTACTTAAACCTCCAGTAAAGGACCCCATTCCACCTTGGGACCTCACCATAGCTTTACAAGCCTTAGTACACTCTCCTTTTGAACCCTCCGCTAAGGTGGATCTCAAGTTTCTTTTGTGGAAGTCTGTGTTTTTAGTAGCTATAACTTCCTCAAGACGAGTATAGGAACTCCAGGTACCATCTTATAAATCACATTATTTAATTTTTCACAAAGACAGAGTTACTTTACACACAAATACGTCTTTTTTACCGAAAGTCACCTCTGAAAACAATATCAATCGGGTCATCAATTTGCCAGGTTTTTTTTTCCTAAATTTGAAAATAAAGAAGAGTACACCCTTCATCTTCTTGATGTACATAGAAATTTTGGAGCCCACTTACTAGCCAGAAGTCACGGCACAAGGATCCAAGACATAACTTATAGCAGTCTTTTTACTGATTGTGTTTTGAAAAATTCCCTGAAACAGATAAATTACATTCTAAAAGATTCCTTGGACTTTTTATCCAAAATCAAGTAAGATTACTATGCTGATGTCAACTTTGTTATGACTGATGATGTTGAGTCGTTCACTTGTATTCCTCACACCACTGACTTCAGACTTTTCCATCAAGCTATTATTGACCTTACCAATTTGGATGGTGTACTTATCAATTTTCTGGTGGCATCTATGGAACTAGTACTATTTAATAATTTCATTTTTTTTTTTTAGGGTGAATACTTTCGACAAACCCATGGGCATCTCATGTGCTCTCATATACGCCAACCTCATTATGTATTCCTGGGAAAAGGAGTAGATTTTAGATTCAATCTGCATCAAGTTTTGGCATATTTATTTACGTTTTTTGGATGACATTTTCATTTTGTGGTCAGAGCTTTTCAACACCCTGACTGATTTCCTAGACTTCATTAACCATATAACTGGATTTTTGAGGCACTCGTATAACAGTATTAATTATTCAGATGTCCCCATTTTGAAAGACATTACCAACAAATGCTTTAGATCTACTGTCTGTAAGAAACCAACTTTTTTGAATAGTTACCTACACTACACAAGTTGTCACCCACAGCTGTCTAAGAGAAATATCTTCAGAGGTCAGTTGATTGTCAGTTCGTATGTGTTACAACTTTGACTCTTACTCAAGTAAAGCTGATAAAGTTATGAACATGTTCCTACAAAGGGGTTACCCGAAGAAACTTCTGCTTGAAGTTAAGAACGAGATCTCTAGTGGGTGGGGGACTAAATATATCCCACTTCTAGGAACGGAGGCAACTTTCAATAATTACCCCAAACACATGGCCAGTACAAATACTGATGTTTTATGAATTAGTTATTACTTACCCAATATTCATATTCCAAGGAAATCAGAGATCTTATAAGAAGCTGGAATATTTTCAAAGTCACTGAGAGTATGTACAACACTCTGGGTGAAACCCCATCTTTTCTTTATAAAGTGGGAAGAGTATAAAATGCAGGTTAGAACTAGATATGATGAAAGCAGTGCCCTTGCCAGGCATGTCCTTGTTAATGGATCTTGCCATAGAGTTGCATTTCTAGTACTAGAATTAGTTTTAGGAATGTTAGATTAGGCAATCTTAAGAATTTAACCGAGAAGGTTAAGATGAAGTGGATAATTAGGCTACAAGCCGATAAGGTGTATGGGTTGAATGATAAGCTTACACTTAAACCTTTTTTATCCGACAGACCTCTGAGATATTAAGCCCTCCTTTTTAGGTTAGGTTTTTGATATGGCGTTTTGATATGTTTTTGATATGGTCCCCCGTTGGATAGTTTTTAGCATACTATTACATACCACAATGTGTTCTGATATGTTCTGTAATAATATGAATGTTTCCACATCTAGAGTTTTATTGATAGTCAGGATTTTTAGTTTTGTGATAGATTTTTTGATGATCATGTTTTATACTGTTTTTGTTTTTTTATTTTTTACTTTTTTCATGAGTACATTTCCATCAACATGTTGAAGTTCACATGAGGTTAATATCACTTTAAGAGTACCTCTTCATTATGCCTTCAGGTATCCTGTTCATGATGCATGTTTCTTTGCTTAAGGCTTTATTAGTTGTTATATCTAGACTTTTACTGGTCTTAATATGATAGTCTTTTCCAACTATACATTTTGTTGTTTTTATGAAGTTTATGTTTTTTTAGAAGTGTACAAAATTCATGTGAAAGTGTATATGTATTTTTATACTCTTTAAGCTTTCAGGTTCACATTGTATTTTTTAGGAATTCACTGGTTGCCTGATGTTTCAGTTATTTGCATATTTAATCTTAATTGAAAATGAGAGGATTTGTTTCTAATATATAAATATATGTTTAGTACCTTATTGTATTGAGTCAAATGAAGCGTCAATATTAAACGCGAAAGCACTTTGTTTTTATTTTCCAATAAATTACAGTTCGTAGTTTGGTGACCATGTTTGTCATCACCTCTTTGTTGGATTTATTTCAATTGCTTATTTTGTGAGAGGTGCTTCATTGCCTGACTATTGTTTTTTATCGATTTTAGAAAAAGACTTTATTGTTTTGGATCAATTTCTTCACACTAAGATATACTTGGCTGATTGTAACTATGGATCTAATGGACTGACTTATATTGCTTTTTGTTCCGTTTGACTTGCATTTTATGTGTGAAAGACAGTTTCACAAACATTTATAAGCACAATTATGGAATTTCCAAGTGTAATTTCAACAGTGCACTGTTGAAACACACACATCAATTTTTCCAAGTTTTTATTTGGGATATTGGAAATCATTCCCTTCAGCAGCAGAAGTGGTTCTTGGGAATCCAAACTTGAGTATAGAGAACTATTTTGGCAATTAAAGCTACAATGCATCCTTCTACCCTGGTCTTAATTAGAACATATCTATTTTACTGGTTCTCACGCTAAGGACAGCAAAACTATAGCTGCAAAATCTTTCTGTGTGTAGTCTAGGATTTGTAGATCTTTAGCAAGTATTTCATAATAATACATGGTTTAACCATGTGTTTTGAAACCAAAAACACAAATTTTATTTTGTGAACTTTGATCTTTGTACATGACTTCCTTTTGGTATTCATACCAGCATTTTTTTTTCAACTGTTCTGATGAAGTCCTATACTGAAGACGAAAGCGCTTAACCATTACTACAAAGTTGCTTTTTAAGATTTTTACAGTTTTAGTGGATTTTATTAAGTGTCTTCATACTACATCAAAGTGTTTTATTTTTGGTTCCAGTCCTCCACACTACGTGAGCCTTTGTTTGGATGTTCTTAGTATTATTTTGGCTGCACGGACACACGCTGTGTTTTTGGTTGTCAGTATTGACCATGCTTACCGTTTTACTTAAATAACTGCTCATTCACTATTGCACATGCTAAGTAGTCTATCAGTACTGGACTTCTTCACACTGCACAGAGCTTCTTTGAGAGGAAAGCACATTTCAGAGCTACAGAGCTTCTTTGAGAGGAAAGCACATTTCAGAGCTAATGAGATTTTAGGTGAAAAAAAATGCCCCAGGTTTCAACTAATAGTGTCATAAGTTATTTTACACTGGAAATACTTTATTACATGAAACTGAGATTTTATATAATACTCATTTTGCAAATTCTAGTTAATTAATAACAACACAACAATCTAAGGAACTACATGTTGTGAAAAAAAATCCTAAAAAGCAAATACTCAGATCAGCTATTAAAACGTATGAAACTAAATGTAACCACTGCAGCACTTCAGAGGAAGCAACCAAATTCAAAGGCACTGGTGATTGGATGAAATCAGTAAAGATTACAGTTAATTTCTGCAAAAAAGTAACACAGCTTTCCTCAGCAGAACAAAAGAAGTCTTCTTACATTACCGATCATTTCATCCACAATAGCCTCCATATCCATTCCTACCTAAAGTATCTGGTTTAACCGTGCCAGGGCAAAAAAATTTAATTTATATAAATGCATTTTTATTTTATCTAAACCGTAATCACAGCTTTTGTTCTAGCCTTCTTCACCCAGATAAACATTCATCCTGCAAAGTTATAATTACAGCAACAAAAAGCAGGACCAGTCATTTCATCTACAAACAGCCTTCATGCCCATTACCTACCAAAAATGTCTGGTTTGATCTTGCCAGCATTGAAAGTAATAATACTATAATAATAATAATAATAATAATATAAATTCTTTCATTGATGTATTTTTGATGCACACACAGTTACGGATTGCATTCCATCTTACTTTACCCAAATACACATTAGTCCTGGAAAGTGGAATTGTAGCAGTAAACAGCAGGGCCAGTCATTTTCTTCACGGACAGCTCCCATCCCACCCTACCCACAATATTTGTCTTGACCCTACAAGGTTAAAATAAATCAGAAAAAAAGACAATAGTTCATTAACGTATTTTTCACTTAACAGTAGTCAAGAGCTTGCAGTCAGTCTTACATCACCCATATGCACTTTAGTCCTACAAAGCCAGAGTTTCCACAGCAAAACTGCAGGTACAATCGTTGCATCCACAGACATCCCCTATATCCATTACCTACCTTCCAAAAGTGTATGCTTTGACCCTGACAAGGTTTAAAAAAAGAAAAGTAAGTGGTAGTAAGACCTACTAAATTAAAAAAAAAAAAAAAACACTGCCTAGTGTCTGGTTGACCCTGCCAGGATTATTAGAAAAAAATCATCTATAAACAGCAACCCAAATATACTGCCTAGCCATTGCCAAAAACATTTCATCCACAAAAAGCCCCCAAAACACTTGCCTAGTGCATATGTGGTATCTATTTGACCCTACCAGGATATTGTAAAACAATCATCCAGCTTAATTACACTTCTACCTGTATGTATTTCTAGGTGACAGTTGCATACACTGCCTATTCTACCTACCTACTTAAAGTACCTGGTTTACACTAACAAGAAAAAAAAGTAAGACATGTGTACATTTTAAACTGGTAATGGTGTCATTATTCACTTCCATTACTAGTCCTGTTAGCCATCTCCTGTCTTTTTTTTTATTTTTTATTTTTTATTTATTTTTCAATTTGGCTGCTGTCTAATAATTAGGTACCCACTTGTGTGTGTCTGGTGTGTGTGTGTGTGTGTGTGTGTGGGGGGCAGACAGCTGCAACTGTATAATCGGATGGTCTGGTCGTTACTTTGCAGTTGCACCATGCCAAAATCCAAACACTGCAGGACTGAAACTGAAAATAAAAATTCTCACTCACAAATGTGAGCAGGAAGGGAACTCCTTGGCTTTAACTTCTTCTTGAACATTCCCTGTCTAGCTTATGTCAGCAAGTAGTATCATGTTACATGGACAGGCTGTGATTATATGACAGGCTGCTGACTCCAACCATGGTCAACCTAGCTTATGTCAGCAAGTAGTATCATGTTACATGGACAGGCTGTAATTATATGACAGGCTGCTGACTCCAACCATGGTCAACCATTAAATTTGTGCTGTTAAAACTACAATGACCTCTCCCTTTAATGCCTCCAAATCTTTTGGGTTTCTAATACCATGACGGGAATGAACCCCATTCCGAAGTCAAAGTATAATTAAAGTTCATGAAATTAGAATTGTTTAAATCTTTGATGTCAGCCAGAAGTGCTCTTCAACAGCACCCACAATGTGCCCAGTAATGACTCCTGCTGCAATTCGTGCAGGGTTACATGGATTGGTAACGCATCTAAATACGATTATAGATTCTTTTTTATAACACCCGTTACTCCTACTACTGTTGGAACTGTCTGGGTATCTTTCTTCCACATTGCTCTCGTTTCTGCCTGCATATCCTGATATTTTATGACTTTGTCTCTTTCTGTACACAACACACTGTATTATAGGTTCATAGGTTCATACTAGGCTATCTGCCCGAGGGCATTTACAAGCCTAGCCCATCGTTTTGTGGCTTATGCCACCCCTTTAGTATGGGGAACTATACCCATTATTTTGCTGTGCCTCTGTCGAGCAGTGACACTGAGGTAATCCCTGGGGTATATCTGCGATCTCCCATCCATTGGTCAAGATTTCTCTTGAACAAGGCCAGCGAGGTGCTCTGCCTCACATGTACTGGGATTTTGTTCCACAGCATAGGGAGTCTTTGGGTGATGAATCTATCCCTCCAGCACGTCCTATTAATAGCCGTGTCGAGGTTTAAGTCTCCCGCCCTTGTGGCTCTGATGGATCTAGATTTTTGAGGTGAAGCATATTCATCAAATCTGGGTTTGACATGGCCTTGTATGTTAGGCAAAGGTCACCTCTGAGCAAGCGGTAAGTGACTGAATAGAGCTGGAGTTCTTTCAGTCGGGCAGCATAGGACAGATTTTTGAGACCCTTTATCCTTTTGGTGAGGAACTTTTGTGGCCTCTCCAGCTGCTGCAAGTGTCGGGTCAGATACATCCCGAATGGGGCATTGTACTCAATCATTGGTCTGATGAGTGATGAGTAAAGGGAGACTATGACCTCCCTTGATCTAGATGAGAATCCCTTCATGATAAGGTGGGCAATGTAGAAGGTCTTCCTAACTACTTTAGCTACATGGGTGTCGAATGACAGACTACTATCAACCTGGGTCCCCAGGTCCCTGATAACTTCTTCTGTGCTCAGTGGATTGCCACCTATTTGGTAGCTAGGGGTAACCTTGTTTTTCCCAAAGGGTATGACTCTGCATTTTTTGGCATTTAACTTCAGGCCGTGGCTCTGGCACCAGTTATCCGTTTCTGTGAGACCCTTCTGAAGGATATCTGTGTCAGATGTGTTTTCTACTATGGCGCCCAGTTTGCAGTCATCTGCAAACTTTGTCAGCCATAACCCTCCTGTGTTTGCTTGTACTTCGGAAAAGTAGATGCCAAACAAGAGTGGGCCCAGGACTGAGCCCTGTGGGACACCACTTGTGACAGGTTTTGAGTCTGACATGGCGCCAGCAACTCTGACCCTGTGGGTTCTGTCACTCAGCCAGTTTGCAACCCATCTTGTGATGTATGGGTTAACATTTAAGCTGATGAGTTTTTCAATGATACCCGAGTGGGGTATTGTATCGAAGGCCTTAGCCAGATCGAGGTAGGCTGTATGGACTGCCTTTCCCTCGTCAATGGCTTTGGTGACTGTTTCAAGAAGTCAACCAAGTTTAAAAGGCATGATCTGCCTTTGACAAAGCCAAACTGGGTTGGATCCAAAGTCTGCAAATTCCCTATGTCTTTATTTATGAGGTCCATTATGATCCTCTCCATGGCTTTGCAGATAAGGCTTGTCAAGCTAATGGGCCGGTAATTTCCAGGGTCGGTGGAGGCACCGCCTTTGTGAAGTGGGACCACAGTTGCAGTGCGCCACTCCCTGGGTACGTATCCAGAGGTAAGACTTTGATTAAACAGCTGTCCTAGCTGTGGGTTTAATTCCTCATTGAGTTCGTGGAGCACACAGCCGGGGACACCATCAGGTCCCATGGATGCTGTGTTTTTTGCTTTGGAGAGAGCAGTTCTCACTTGGGCGCTGGAGATGTTTGGGGGGCTGCAATCGTTTAGTATAGATATCTCTCCTTTTGGGGGGGAGAAGTTTGCACTGAACCTGTCAGCCAGTATGTTGGCTGGTTGTGACGATTTCAGTGGTCAATGCTACTTTTGTTTCTTTTTATGGACCATTATATCCAGTTTTCTAACATCTGTCTTTTGAACTGTTGTTAATGGGCGATCAATCCCATGTGATATAAACATCGTTTTCTATGATGCTTTGTGACCTATGTTTCCAGTGTTTTTCACCCACTTCACTACTATAATGTTTGCACAGTCCCTAGTGCAGCAGTCTTGCCACATTGTTATGCCTTTCAGTATACACTCCTTCTGCCATTAGTATGTCCCAACCAGCAACGAGGTGTGCGACTGTTTCCAGTTCGGTTTACAAAACCTACATTTGTCTGTTTCTCCCACATGTTCAATGGACTTGGTAAACTAGCATGACGTAGCCCACTATCTTGGGCCGCCAATATTAACCTTTCATCTCTTGGTTTGAATTTGCCTCTCCTTAGCCATTTCTGCGTTCTTTCCTGATCAACATGAGGTTCTTACAAAAGTTTTCTATACTTGCAACTATATTTTTGTATTTTCCACATTTCTTGCCTTCTCATCTGGTCCTTCAGCTTGTATTTCTTTCTTTTTTTTTGGCACATTCAGTTGCTGCCTGATTTTTATATGCTTCTGGTTTGATTTCCATTCCTGCTTGACGCCGATATACTTCTGCTAGATAAAGCAGAAAAGTCATCTTAGATTGATTCTCCTCATGTATCAAAACTTTCACTACATTTGGGTCTTGTGATGTCAGCAGATGTGTGGAGTCCTACAATTGCAGATTTATAGTTTCAAGGAGGCCCATTCCTCCTTTGGAATGGGGAATATAAATCATTTGGTGAGCATGAACCATCCTTCTTGTTATCCTATCTAATCTATCCAACATGTTTTGGGGCCAGTCAGTCACTCCAAAACTGTAAGCTAGGACAGGAAGAGCAAATTGGTTTATAGCTTGAATTTTGTTCCTAGATGTCAGTGCTGTTTTCAGGATTAATTTAAGACTTCTAAAGTATCCTTTACTAAGTTTTATTCACATTTGTTCATGTTTTATTGTTGATCTTTCATTAATTCCCAAATATTTATATACTCCCTCTTGCTCAAGTTCTTTTATATCGCATTCTTGTCCCAAACAGATGTTTTCCTGCTTTAAAGGTTGCTTTTTGCACATTTATCAAGACCAAATGGCATTCTTATATCTTCCGAAAAAGTTTTTGTCAACTTGACAGTTGTGCTTTTAGTTCATCATTTGATGAGCTGTACAATTTTAAATCATCGACAAAGAGAAGATAAGTCTTCACACTTTGTTTTCTAGGAGCCAAGCTGTAGCCATGGCCTAAGCTGTTAAGTAGACAGCTTAATAGGTTAAGGACAAGGCAGAATAGCAGCAGTGACAGAGTGTCACGCTGGCATATCCCCCTTTGAATTTTTATCCATGGGATAATAATTTGTCCTTTGTCATGACTTAATTGCAAAGTGGTCTGCCACTGTATCATGGTCACTATAATGTAGTCGATCAGTTTAAGGTGCATCTTATACATTTTTAAGCACTCCTTTATCCACGAATGTGGAATACTATCAAATGCTTTTTTGTACTCAGTCCATGCCATACTTAGATTCTTCCCCTTATTACAGTTATCCACTATGACTTTAACAACAAATGATCCTTTGTTCCATATGACTTTCTTTTATTGCCCTTTTTTTCTATTGCAATAATTGAGTTTTCTTCTAAATGACTATAAACTCTGTCAGCATCAGTTCCTGTGTATATAGTGTATGCATCTTCTGAAGGCAAGTTATTGCTCTATAATTTTAGGGTAGCTTGCAACTTCACTCTTGAGTAGGAGTATTGTTTTTCCTGTTGTTAGCCAGGTTGGTGTCTGCTCAGGGTGCTCAAAGACCTCTGGGTGAATTATTTGATGATCATTCAGATTCCAGGCTTATTTTAAAAACAGACCAGAATTTATTTTTCTTAAATAAAAGTACAATGTCAGATCTGGAGCTGTGAACATGCAAGCTCAAGTTCCGAATTCCATGGGCACTGGGTAGCGAATGTAGCTGCTATGAGCTGCTTATGTAAATTTTTCTTTAAGTAAAATATTTTAATACTTTATCCTTCTGCCACAGTTTTTGGCAGGATCAGCTCTTTCTGCAAGTATGATTGCATCTTTGTTAATGTATTTCTTGGCAGCTTTCTCATGGCCAGGTTTGGAGCATACACTTGATATGCCCTTTCAGTTAAATCCTGTTTTGTAATACCAGTCCATTTTGCTTGTGCTTTCGTAAAATTAATAACAGTCTGTCCCTTCCGGTTTCTCTGGTACTGCAGATCATATCAGTTTTTTTTCTTGAAACAGCTCTGTTTTGAGAAGCCTCATACTCGGCCAACCTTTTCTTTAGCCTCTGATTTTTGCATTTTTCTTTCAGTTCATCTGAATATCAGTTAAAGCTTCTTCTGTTTTTTTTTTTCCAGCCTTTTGTTAATTGTGTTGCTATATTACTTCAGTGTTTCATTTATTTAAACACCACTGGCTGTAGTTGATTTATTTTTTTCTTGTAACTTACTGGTAGCCATCTATTGTACCATAACTGAAACTTGAACCTGTTTTTGGCGGAACAACTGCAGGATTTTTCACAGATAGTATTTTCTTTTCACCATTTCTGTTTGATTTTTCTTTCAGGTTCTTTACATTTTTTCTTTGCTAGCATCCAGGGAGTGTACTTACTAGACATTAATTAAATTTTGCCCAAGTTAACAATATTACTGGCTGTTATTTCTGTTTCTTCTGAAATTAAACTCTCGATCAATGTGCAGCCATCTTGGAAGTGCCTTAATTTAAAACTTGTAGTTCACATTTTTACAGTAAGAACAGTGACACCCATTTGATAAAAAAAAAATCTCACACTGAAAATAGACTTAATATGAGCAGCATTAAACTTCTCTTCCCTTGAAACTCACATTTATTGAAAATGCATCTGACAATACATTAAACTACAAGAGGCATACTGGGATTCATACTGAAACAGCATATAGTGAAGGTCAATTTGTCAGCTATGTGAAGGGTGCAGAAATTTAAAAGACAAATGTGTAATACATTAGCTAACAGCTACAGACAGCCCACTTGTCCTTTGTCAGTAGAAGCCCAGGACCACTATCTGGTGGAATGACTTGGTCAGGGTCACACAATAGACTAAATGAAGGTTGATAAAATCAAACCCTGCACTACAGGAAGCAGGTCATTAATAGCTGATAGCCTTACTCATCTGCACTAAGTGCCAGGTAAACTGTTGTAACGCATTTGCCTACAAAAAGCAAGCTCAATTAAAAATGTTTTTATAGTTAACAATAAACTCATAGAGTTCATGTTGTGTAGTTTATTCACAGCCAAATAAGTGCACCGTCAACAGTCAACAAATCAAGAAATTCAAGGATTGTGCTCAAAGAACATGCATCATTTGATGATTAAGCTGCTGTTTACTACAATAATTTCCTTTTTGTACACTGTAACTACTCTGGGATGCAGAAGCCAGCTATTTTTCCATACATACTACCATCATTTACAGCCCCTTGTAAGACTGTAGATTTGGATATCTGTTTGATATCAAATGAGTGAATCAGTTCCTAAAGAATGGTCCAAAATTTATCTTGGCACACTGCAACTCCTGTCTGCCCTGTCAAAATCTTAGCTGAAGAATTGGCGACCAGGACACAAACATTAGGAACAGATTTTAAAAAATTCTGTTGTATAGTTAAAAAAAAAGTTGCTAAAGTAACATACTTTGTACTACCAGGTGTTTTCTAAAGGATACAAGTCTGAAACTCACATGTCTGTCATTATTTAGTGACTGCAAACCATAGCAATTTGCTAGAAAGGCACAAATTTTACAAGGACCAAACCAAAATACCTCTTAGTTTATTTGCTCAAGAATTCTGGAGAAAGCCAAAAGTAATGGGGGGAAAAAGGCCCAAAAAGGGACAAATTTAAATGTCATTTTCTTTAATCTATTTATTAACCAGGTAAAACCACTGGACAAGGTGCTGCTTTAAAGTGGCAACTCAGGAGCAGTCTCTGAGTGACTTACTCAAAGTCGCACAGTAGGCAAATGGAGTTGGAAGGACTTAAACTGAGTACTTTTAACTACATGAATCAGTTAACAGTCCACAGCCTTAGTCATGTCTAAAGGACTGAAACAACCTTTGTTTTTTGCCTTAAAAAGTGCATGCAAAAGCTTGTCTGTGCAAAAATCAAAGTTAATTTCACTCCAGTTTGCAAATAAAAGTACTTTAAAATTTTCTTCTAAATGTACACAGCCATGTTTGTGGCATTAATATTAGTGGCTACCCATTATGTTTTTGCCAAGCTGATAATTTAATAGTTTGGCAATTACCCATCCTTATCCAGCATAATTAGTGGTGGAACCCAAAGTGGCAAAACCGCCTCCTTCCCACAAACTAATATTAATGTCTGAAACATGGCCATATAAGTTTAGACTTCTATGTTCGGAAGCAGTTTTTTAAAGTGATTTTATTTGTAACCTGGAGTGAAATGACATTTGTTTTTTGCAATAAAAAGTGTTCTCTTTTTTTAATGCAAAAAATAAAGGCTGTTTTGCCCTTTTAGACGTGATTTTAAGTACCAAACAACACTAAATCACTTAAAAAGTTAACATAACATTTTCTGAACATTAAGAACTATGAAACTGTAATGAATAGCATTACTGACTGACTGTTATCCTCAGTGATTTTCCAGAAAAATAAAGTTAGTGCAGTTTGTGGTAAGAATTAAGGCCCCAGGCTGTTACTGAGCTGCTTCCTGCAGTCAACGGTACAGGGTTTGATTCTTTTTACTTCCATTTCCTTACTGTGTAAGAGTGAAAGGGAAGGTCTACAAGAGGGTAGTGAGACCAGCTATGTTATATGGGTTGGAGACAGTGGCACTGACAAAAAGGCAGGAGTCAGAGCTTGACGTGGCAGAGTTGAAGATGTTAAGATTTGCACTGGGTGTGACGAGGATGGACAGGATTAGGAATTAAGTATATTAGAGGGACAGCTCAGGTTGGAAGGTTTGGAGACAAAGCCAGAGAGGCAAGATTACGTTGGTTTGGACATGTGCTGAGGAGGGATGCAGAGTACATTGGGAAAAAGATGCTAAGGATGAAGTTGCCAGGTAACAGTAAAAGAGGGAGGCCTAAGATAAGGTTTATGGATGTGGTGAGAGAGGACATGCAGGTGGTTGGTGTGACAGAGCAAGATGCAAAGGACATGAAGAAATGGAAACAGTTGATCTGTTGTGGCGACCCCTAACGGGAGCAGCCGAAAGAAGAAGACTTTGTGACTCTGTGCAAAAGTCATTTAAGCAGATAATCAAAAAGGGAAAAAAACACTACTACTGAAAGGAGAGGGCTTATATATAATATGCATATTCTAAGTGGTAAAACTGTAAAACCATAGTAATGGTCTTTACTGACTGAGTGCAGTTCGTTACCAAAAAACCTTGAAGTCCACCGTTGACGTGACTGGAGGTAAAAAACAGAGGCCCAGCATCTGAGTACACTTTTCTGCTTGTTATTAATTTGAGGTGCAAAGCAGAAGTCCAGAGTCTAGGACCATTGTCTGCTTGTTGCTTACTTAACATTCGTTACACACACACTTCTGCATCATGCAAAATGGCAATAACTTTTGTATCAAGTAAAAATTTTAATTTACTGCACCCACACTCATCCCCAGAAAAAAAAGACTGTAATAAAGCTGATTCCATTTAGGTCAAGCTCCAGGAAATCTCTCCCGTTTTTACACTCCAGTCAATGAGAGACAGGAACTCTTTCACATGTAGCTTGCCAGGCAAAGGAAATCTATATCGGGGTTGGCTGCCTGGGACAAATTGCACTGGATCTGACCCTGCATGTAAGAGAAAAAGCATCTGCCTTTTAAAATGTGTCTCAAAAATAATGGTAGTCTTGTCTTTACTGAGTTGAAGGTGATTTGACTAAATTTGCTGTGGAAGGTTGCCAGATCTCTGTAATCTATTTTAAACTCTTTTAGGTTGATGTGAAATAACCTTTCTTGTTCAGAAAGTTTGTTCTGCGCCTGTAGATTATTGGGGTGTGCTTCCCAAGCTGCAGCTAAACATTGGTAGTATTGCCTTCCCAAGCATAATCCAAAGAATCTGCTGTTAGGTACTGATCTTTGGATGGGGGAAGAAATTCTTATTCTGGCAGATAAGTTTGTTATCTCTTTCCATCATGGGAATTTTTCTTTATTCTATTGAAGAATAAGAATCATCATATCTAGTGGATTTATGAGTTGATGCCATCTGTGTATTTGAGGCCGCAAAATATTAAGTTTTACATGAGGTAGTTGGGGAATGCAAGATCTGTACCTCAGAGCTCCCAACACTGTTATGCTTTGGGTAGTTAGCTTGTTACAGAAGTTCATCAGGACTGTTTGATCTGCACCTTCTTCTCTTGAGCAGAGGGAAGTACTTTTAAGTGGGAAATATATGATTGCCTGTAGAAATGTTATCGATTTTGAGGGTGTTAGATGACTTCACTCCTTTTCTTGGAGATCAAACAGTAAGGTTCCCTGATTTATGTGCTGTGTCTACAACTCCCTTATCTTTGTAAGTGTTAAATGTTTATCTAGGTAAGGATGCTTAATCTTTGCTTTCTAAGGTATGCAGCTACTGGAGCTAATCATTTTGCAAATAGTTTTGGGAATGTGATAAATCCAAAACACAGAGTTAAGACAAAAACTGAGGTATGTAAAGTTGTCCTGCTTGGATATGAAAATGGGTGTCTTTTCATATTCATGGTAGCCATTTTTTCATTTGTGAAAGAGCAGATTTCAGCCTCATCATCCTGAATTGAGTCTGTGTTTGTGAACCTTTTCTGAATTGATGAATCTGTGTTAAGGTCTCAAAAAATAAAACTGTTTTATGAAGATAATACTTCATGATTTGGGTGTTAATTTTAAACTGTAAGAAAGATAAACAGTAAAGTTTATTTTTTATCTAAAGACTCCGTTCTTCAACATTGATGTTTTTTTCTTTTGAAATTCTGTTTTGTACTTTAGTTAACAGGTCTTTTTAAAAGATACTCCTAAAGCTATACTTAAATACTACAGTTCTCCAAATGTACTTATATTGCATAAAACAAGTGTCTCCTTCCAAAATGTAAAATTCACAATTTTATTTTTTTATCTAATTTGACAGGACCTGAAATTAATTAGTATTTTAAATTATTCTCAAACTATGGGAGGGGTGAACCACCCAACCGTGTTAATATTGACTCTAGGTGATGGTCACTGTCAATGTGACACCCCAACCCCATGTACATAATGGGGGGAAAAGGGGGATGATACCAGTTTCAGTGCTGCAAAATCCTGATCACAATGGTGTGTTCAATTTTGCATTACACATTTTAATGTTAGATTTCTGTAATATGGTAGATTTTTATCCCATGCAGTTTTGTTTCAAAAGTCTGAATCTCCATTTTTGTCTTTGGCAACAGATAGATTATGACAAATGGGTTCTGAAACTCATTAATGAAGGTTACAGATGGCAGTAGAAGGGAATTCATCCTTTCCAGGGGGTCATTCCTAATCCTAAAGGTAAGACTCTCTTGTTTCCTTTGGTTCTTTATCACTTGCTGTCCCAAGGAAGTGATAGAACCAAGTGGAAGGATTTTCATTCAAGGGTGCTGCTTGTGCCAAAGAAAGAAAATTCTTGGAGACCAGTTCTGGATCTTTCTTTCCTGAAACCTGTTTGTGATCGTGCCTAAGTTCAAAATGATGTCACTTACCTCTTCTTTTTCGTACAAGTTTTCCAGCAACATTACACTTAAAAGATGCTCATATTCACATTACTATTCCTAAAGACTGCAGATGCTTCATAATATTTTGTGTGTGGGTCACATTTTCAGTTCTCTGGTTTTAACCTTTGGACTATCCACTGCAGCAAGAGTGCTCAGAGTTTCTAGCTCCAGTTATATGCCATTACAGGCTACATGATATCCACATTTTTTCTAAATGTAGATGACTTGCTCATCTTTGCAGAGCCCTTTTCAAAGTGTCAGAAAACTCTCTCTCTTAGGTCAGAGATCTCTTACACAAGTTGGGATTTCAAGAGAACACTCAAAAGTCTTTCTTAACTTCTTCACAAAGGATTGTATTCCTGGGATATCAACTAGACATAGTTCAAAGAGCTTTTCTTCCTCAGGAAAAAAATAGACCTGTATCTGGGTCTGTTTCTAAGGATCTTCACTCATACTTTGATCACTGTGAAGGGAATACCTCAGGATTTTGAGTTTTCTGACATCCGTGATTCTCATGATACCTCGGGCAGATTCCACATGAGAAAGTTACAGTGGTATCTGAAATCTCTTTGGTCCCAGCATCAAAATTCTCTCATTCAAATCCCAATGCTAGGGCTTATCAGAAGAGAAATATTTTGCTGGAGACAACACATATCCTTAAATCCAGGTCTCCACTACTTCTTCCCTGCTCCAAAACAGACACCACAGATACTTTGGACTTTGCTTGGGGTGCAGTTTCCAGAGAGATAAAAGTGCAGGTGATGTGGGACACCAAGGACAAATGCAAGCACATAAATGTCAAGAAGATGATTTCCCTGATTAAAGCACTTACCTCTCTGAACAATCTTTGTTCCCCAGGACCTCTTCAAGTGGTTACAGACAATGTACAGTCATGTGGTACATCAGCAAGCAAGAGGGAAACCAGGTCTTGCTCCCCCCCCCCCCTTTGCAGAATAGCCATGTTATAGTGATATATAGATTCACAGCCCAGTCTTACTGTGCAGGCATCCTACATTCTGTCAGAAAAAAAAATCTGTGGCAGGCAAGCTGAGTAGAACCAGGGCAGACCTTTATGAATGGAAACTAGATGGGGGGGGGGGTCTTCCAAGATTTGATCCATCTGTAGGAAGTTCCTCAAGTAGATCTCTTTGTCTTCTCTGTAAACAATCAGCTGTCAAGATTCTCTTCCAGGGCTCCATTCAAGAAGGCCTGGAAGACCAATGACTTTTCTTTTCTTTTCCTTGGGCAGAAATGTTTCTGTATGCTTTTCCACCATTTCCACTAATATCCAGTATACGTCTGAAGATTCAGAAGGAATTCTCCAAGATCATTGTTGTTATTCCCTTCTAACCCAGCAACCATGGTTCTCCCTTCTTTTGGAAATGGCCAGGGGTGTTTTTCACAAATTTCTTCTCAAACTGGATCTACTCACAAGAACAGGGGTGTTTTATGCATCTTGACATCGGTCAACTTCAACAGACTGTCTGGATGATAGGGACTTCATTTCTTTTAGGCACCTATTTACTGAGAACGTGCAGCAGGTACTAGTGGAAGCAGTAGTAGCAAATGGAAAATTCTACTTGGTGCCAGCAACATAACTAGCACCCATTCAGTGCTAGTTGCTCTGTGGTTCTACAGTATTTGTGTGAGTTAGTTTCCGGTAGCCTTTCTTATCAAGGTTTATTTATCAACCATTTCATCTCATCTGCCCATGGATCCTGCAATCAATACAGTCTCATCAAAATGTTCTTGAAATAGGTTTTGCATAAGAGGCCTCCAGGAAAAATGGTAGCCCCTCCTTGGCATCCTAATTTTGTATTAAAGTGGCTAACACTTGCTCTATTTGAACCAGCTAATCTGCCTGATTTGAGGTTCTTAACATGGAAAATAGTTTTACTGATTGTCTGACCTCTGCAGAAAAGGGTGTCTGAGTTGCAAGCTGTTATGATGAGTCAACACTATCTCATTTTCCATAGGGATAGGGTTTCTTTTAGAACTAATCCTATTTTCATGCCTACAGTGGTATCCAAGTTTACTTTAAGCCAAGCTATCCATCTCTCCGTCTTCTTTCCTGATCCTAAAAATGAAGGCAAGAGCATAGTCCATACCTTGGATATCCACTGACACCTCTGGTACTATCTTGACAGAACTAAGTTGTTTAGATCTTCACATCATTTTTTCTTTTCTTGTGAAGGTAAGAAGGGGCAACCTATGCCAAAACAGACAATTTCCAACTGGTTGTCTAAGGTTATTACTTTTTGTTATACATACCATAACAAAACTCTTCCAGGCAGGGTCAAGTCCCTTTCTACCAGTGCCTTGGCTTCATCTGTGGCTTTTTGGAAAGGAATGAATTCTAGAAGCTGCTACTTGGTCCTCTGTAGTTACTTTTACAAAGCACTATAAGCTTGATTCTTTCTCTAGATCCACATCAAACTTTTCTAGGACCATTCTGTAGAGGTTCCTGGAATCTTCTCCTTACACCTCTCAAATGTAGTTAGCTAAGGTAATTTACTCTTATATCTACGGCTGTTGCAGCAGCAATCAATATAATGAATATAGTACAGTTGCGCAAGTAAAACATTCTATAACAATAAATGTTAGAATGATCATTGCTGCAGTAGCTGCTCCCTCCCTCTATTCCCCTTATTTTTTTGTGCGTTTTTTTTATACCAGGTTGTGTTTTTTGTTGTTCCTAGCATTGCCCTTTAATGGCTCAGCCTTCCTGTCAAAGCTGATGGGAAAGCTTTGAAGGGCTTTGCACCCAAAATTGTCGTTTAGTCAGCTCAGCTTGAGCTGCCTGACAGTTTGGGTATTTGGAAGGTATTCTGAAGCTTTGGAAGCTGGCTAGCTGTTATATCTTTGGTAGCTTATAACCCAAATAGCTAAGGCTACTGCAGCAGTGTTTATTTGAACATCTATTGCTGTGGTAAGTTTTGCTTGCACAACTGTACTTCAACAAATACTACGTGGCAGTATGTAGCAGTCAGAGATATTTAACATCTTGGATATTTTAAATTGACTTTTTAGTGATTTGTAATTATGTACTGTATCTTTTTGTCTTTATTGTTTTGTATATGGTGTTTCTTAATTTGTAAATTAAAAGTTGTAATACAATAGTAAACAAATAATTGCTGCATCTGTAAATTAATGTATTAAGTGGTGTTTTTTCTTTACAAGTTGAGTACAGAGGATTATGATTGAGCCTCCAATCACAGCCAAATTATTATGTGTTGGAGATAAAAGATGACAAAAAAATGTATTATGAAAACAAAGCTCAAGAAGTGAGTCTTGTCATCCATGTTGAGAACATATGATATAGGATTGCGATTAGAAACCCAATCATAAATCTTTATAGTACGTGGAGCTTTTATCTGATTCATGTACTACCAGTTACAGGGAAAGAAAAGAGCAAAGTGTTTGAATGGCCTTGAGAGACAGTAAAACGCTGTGCTGTCAGTCAGCAGTACAGTTCTCAAGGTGTTTGCATTGGGGGAGACAGAGGATAAAAAAATTAGAGGCAGTTTTTAAATATTGCTCAAATTCACTTTGAAAAGTTTAATAGAACAGGTGTTGCATCAATATTTAATTTTCTGAACAATAAGTTGTAACTTTTCCAGACTGTGCAGAAAATAAAGAATTGCAGGAGCTTATGCACTCTGCAAACCAAGTCAGTCAGCATACTTTGCAGTGTGGCTTTGATGCTCTAGAAGCATCTTGCAGGGCAGCAGTCACTGGGTCTGTACTGAGAAGACATGCTTGGCTGAAGGAGCAGACCTTGCCAGACCATGTCACATCAAAGTTACTAGACGCTCCTTTGAATATGGGCCGTTTGACACCAAAGCAGAAGAGGTTCTTAAAAAGATGGAAGAAATAGCTAAATCTATGCAGACTGTTAAAGAATTCTTACAAGTGCAACCCCCTGTATTCAGTAGGCATTGCCCTTCAAAACACTAGTCCTTTCCACCCCCCTCTAGGCCTTCTCAAACAAGACCCAGGGAAAACAGACCACCCAGACTACAGTCTCAGGGTATGCGGAGATCTAAGCAATGGAGTGCCCACACCCCTAAAGCAGGGAGTGATAAGCCACCTCCCTATGGAAAAAGCTCACAATGACTTCTTCACTTCACTTCCCAGCCCTGCCCAATTGCTTGTGCCCCTAGGAGGAAAACATGCCCTTCATGCAAAAAAACTGGATATCCATCACCCAGGACCGATGGGTCCTCAACATTGTATCCCAGGGGTACAAATTTTATTTCCATTCACTGCCAACCCCAAGCGGGTTTCCAGATCTTCCTCCAAACCAGTGGTCAGGGGCTCAAAACCAAGTACTTTTCCTGCGCGGTATCAGAACTATTCAGCCTGTTCCAGTAGACCAGAGGGGGTCAAGGATTCTTGTCCAGACTCTTCCTGGTACCCAGGAAAGAAGGCTCTTGGCACCCAATCCTGGATCTTTCAATTCTCAACACCTTCCTGGTGGTACCAAAATTCAAAATGCTTACCCTGCAACAGCTTCTTCCTATGCTAGCCAAGGGATGCCTGGTTATTCACCCTAGACTTAAAAGAAGCCTATCTGCACATCCCCATAAGGGAGTCATGCAGGAAGTATCTACATTTCAGGGCAAGATCTATGCATTATCAGTTCTCTGCACTTCCCTTTGGCTTATCTACTGCGCCCAGGGTATTCACAAAATGCCTGGCTCCAGCCATTGCATCCTGCAGGCAGAGAAATATCCAAGTTTACCTGTACTTGGACGATTGCCTGATTCAGGTGGACAGCCAGGAATTGCTGCTGCAGCACCTGGCATTTGTAAAAAAAAAAAAAAAAACACCCTCAACAAAAATAAATCACAACTGATACCCAGTCAAAAGATTGTATTCCTGTGAGCAAGCTTGGACACAACTTCCCAGATGGCACTCCTCACTTCAGAAAAGCAAGTCTATCTGACAGACTACTTCAAACAAATGGCCACCAGAACCCAGCTATCTGCATGAAAAATACTGCAAGCCCTAGGGTTCATGGCCTCATGTATACTGCTAATTACATATGCAAGACTGTATATGAGGAAACTTCAGTGGTACTTAAAAAGTCTTTGGTACCAACATTCTCAGGACCTGGAAACAGTCATTCCTATCATACCCTGTCTAAGGACAGAGTTCCTTTGGTGGGCAGAAGCATGCAACCACAACAAGGGACTGCCATTTACTCAACCCCACGCCACCCAGACGCTGACCATAGACTCATCAGACTATGCCTTGGGGGCTCACATGGCTGGCAAATGTATTCAGGGCCACTGGAGCCCAAGTCAAATTCATCTGCACATCAACCAAAAAGAAGAGATGCTAGCTGTACAGAATGCCCTGACAGCTTTCAGATCCCTACTTTTTCCAGGACAACTGCTAATTAAAACAGACAACACCACAGTTATGTGGTACATCAACAAGCAGGGGGGAACCCATTCCTACCCACTGTGCAAGTTAGCCGTGGCCCTGTGGAACACAGCCATGGACATCCAAGTCTTTCTACAAGCTCAATTCCTGCCAGGTAAACAAAACTCACTGGCAGATGACTTGAGCAGAAATCTTCTAGACCCACATGAGTGGAAATTGGAGGCCAGCACCTTCAACCTTCTTATTCAGAAATGGGGGACTCCAGAGGTGGATCTTTTTGCCTCTCTGTACCACCTCAGCAAATTCTGCACCAGGAACCCTCACAGCAGGGCCTGGAAAGTGGATGCCCTATCCTTTCAATGGGAAAAGCTCTCAATCTATGCCTTTACCCCTTTGCCCCTTCTCACAAGATAAAGCAAGACAGGCCAAGGACAATTCCAATTGCCCCAGACTGGCCACGCCAGCACTGGTACCCACTCCTGTGCAGCCTGACAATGGTGCCACCCTGCCACCTACACCAGATCCCATCCCTGCTCTCTCAGCAGGAGGGACAGATTTTGCATCCACAGTTGCAAACCCTAAATCTTGCAGCCTAGCTTAGCCCTTGAATTCTCCACCAGCAACCCTAAGCAAATAGGTGCTGGACGTTATCCTTGAAGCCAGAAGGCCCAGTACAAGGAAATCCTATGCTTATAAGTGGAAAAGGTATTGTTCCTGGATTCAGTCTAAACGAAGAGGACACATCACTGCCCTCCTTACATGTAATCCTGGATTACCTAGCAGAACTACTCCATAGAGGCCTATCCTTCTCCTCAGTTAAGATCCATGCCTCTGCTATCTCAGCTCATTACAACACTGAACCCACCCACCTCTATTCTCTCACCTTCTCATCAAACAGTTCCTGAGAGGGGCAAACAACTTAAGGCCACCAAGGAGAGCACCCAGCCTTGCTTGGGACCTTAACTTTGTACTGGAAAAGCTTACGCTTCCCCCCTTTGAACCTGCTGCTTCAGCAGAGTTAAAATTCCTCTTTTGGAAAACAGCTTTGCTTCTAGCCATCACTTCAGCTAGAAGAGTGTCCGAGCTACAAGCACTGATGGCTGTGGAATCCTTCATTATTTTCCATGCTGACAGGGTTTCCCTCCGGACTAACCCTTCCTTTATACCTAAAGTGGTGTCCAGTGTGGCTCTCAACCAATCCATCCATTTGCCAACCTTCTTCCATAATCCTCAAAATAAAGGGGAAAGGATCCTGCACACTTTGGACATACACAAGACAGCTGAGATTCTGCCTTGATAGGACTAAGCCCTTCAGAAAGTCTGACCAGTTACTAGTCAGCTTTGCAAAAGGGGCAGAGGGCAAGGCCATTTCAAAACAACCCATTTCCAAATGGATAGCACACTGTATCCATTTCTGCTACAAGCACCATGGAAAGCGAACCCCTCAGGGGGTCAGAACACATTCCACTAGGGCAACGTCTACCTCTACAGCCTTTCTTAGTGGAGTCCCTACCAGGGACATCCTGGAAGCTGCTACCTGGAGCTCTGTACACACCTTCACCAAGCATTACCACCTGTCTCTCTTTCCCAAATCCAGGGCAGGTTTTGCTACAGCTGTCTTGCAAGGCCTACTAGCCAGCCCTAACTCTTCTTGACTGCCTCCACCCTTCCTCAGCTTTGGGAATCCACTCAAGTGTGATGACTGCAACAGTGAAACACGAAGAACACAGTACAGTTGTGTGCATTTACCATAAATGTAGATGTTCGAGTGTATTCACTGTTGCAGTCCTGGTTTCCCTCCCTCTGGCCCCCTGATTTTCTCTATCTATCTGTCTATTACTATTGGTATTTACTTTTTACTGGTGATGTTTTCCCCACCATAACTTAGCTCCCTATTTGGGGGTTCCTGACAGGGCAAGAATAACTGATGTAATGGTGTTGGCTGCCTGTTTTTGTACCCCTGACGACCTGATGTCAGTCCTGGAGCGACAGCATCCGACGCAGAAATACTAAGTCTGTGGTATTTGGGCCGACTGAGAGCTACCTGCAGGCAGATAACCCAAGTGTGATGACTGCAACAGTGAATACACTCGAACATCTACATTTATGGTAAGTGTACACAACTGTACTTTTTACTTCCTGACACAATTATTTTCTGCCAGTTTTGTCCCTTGATGGTCTCTAGTATGCAGCCCTGTCATACCATTGCTTGAGGGGTTATGTAACGGCTGTTACGTACAACCGTAAGCACTGTTATGAATGGGTCTTGCGATACAGAAGCACTTATCGTGTTTATCTTTTTTCCAGTTTCAGAGCATAATCACACTGCTCCGTGCACCATACAATAGTTAAAGAATTGCTGTATTTGTAAACAATCTTAGGCTTTTTCACCCCCCCCCCCCTTTTTTTTTTTTTAACAAGAGGTGATCTGATGTAAAAAGATATACCTGCCGGTATTGCTTTTATTAGCTAGAACTGCTTCATCAATCGTAAATTTTGAAATTTTGCTATATTTGCTGTAGGGGTATTTGTAAGACAAACTGCATTTGTAGCTGCTAGCTCCTGTTGCATAAGCCTAGTTAGTGTATTTTTTCATAAAATTCCTTTTGTTCTCTGTCCATGTATAAAAAGCAGTTTTAAAGTTTATTCTGTGAAGTGTTTGAGAGGGAATTAAAAAGAGATCATAGTTAATTGTATAGTCTATGGTCATATTTGTCCTTTTATGCTTAATTAGAGTCAAAATTGGCTTTTCTGACAATTTTTTTTTAAGTCCTTGGTCTGTAAATCTGTATATTGTTTTAAGCTGAGAAGTGGATAGTATATACATTTTCACAATGATAGACTGACTCCCAAGCACAAATTGTAAACTTGCAGTTTGTAAAGCATCAGAAGCTGCATCCTCAAACATTTAAGTCGGGTAAAATGTGAGACTATCCTATCTGCATATCCCCTTGCTTTGTATATAGTAGCTCCATGGTCACACAAACATCAGAGAAAGATCAGCACCATACAGTGGGAAACACAGTTGCAGTACAAGCTGCAGTGCAATTAAAATAGCAATAAAAGAGCTGGAGAACATTAGCAGCAGAGAAACAGGATGGGGAGGATTACATTTGACCCTTTAGATATTGACTACGTATAAGGTAACTGGTGTATACATTTTTTAAGTAAACAATTTTTTTATCTTTGTTTCTAAGTGTATAATAATGTCATTTGCTTGATGACCAATTTAAAATATTATCTCAGCTAAGCATTCACTATTCTGGATCTGGGACCTCATTATATAAATTGCTATCCCAAACCATGCAAGTCTCCTCAGAGTGTCTCCTGAGGTGCAGCCCTTTATGAGGCATCCAGTAACATCAATGAACATTTCAATATACAAATTCCAATTTTGACAGTAGTGGCTACTGATTATATGTAACCTAGAAGTAGTAGTATTTGAAATACATTCTGCGTTTTCCTGGATATGCTCTAAACTGTAACTTTAATCTGAAAAGCATGTTGGCTGAATAATTAAGCACCACACCTGCTAAAGTACTAGTTGTATTTGTCTTAACCCCATTTATCTAGTAATTTGGAATTCATGTCAAACGGTAAAGATGCAAAAGGGACAGCTTTTCCACTTTGGTTAAGTGCTATTAGAGAAATAGATAAAGGTCTGTCTTGAAAGAATTCTATAAATCCCATCTAACTGAAGGCAGTTTATAAATTTTGCCAATCTTCTATTTTGTTTGTTTCTTTAACATGCTTGAAAGTAATACTGTGTACAGTTTGTAAGCCTCATTCTATTTGTATATCTCCTTTCATGAAGGGAAGGGAGTCCATGAAGGGAAGTTAAAAAAAAATGTGCCATAGAATTTTATTTTCCGGAAAAGGATGAATTTTCTTTACATAAATGATGAGAAAAATTGCATCTTGTTTGCATAGCATTGAAAACTCTTTCCATTCAGTAATTAAAGGAAATGGTTCTCTTTTCCTTCCATTTTATCTTTCTGAATCTTAATAATTTTCTAGACAAGTTAATGGTTCTGTGTTCCAGTACTAATTTTATTACAGTACAGTTTTTTGCACCATATTGAAATATTCCTTTGCAAAGTTTATATAGTTAAAGCAAAACTGCCGTAAGACTGGGACTGAAATAGACATAGACACTGTTAGCCTAGATTGATGAAACAGTGCTACTTGCCCCTTGTTGTAATCCCTGGATCCAACATGACCACAGTGGATAGTGGTTTATTATCACAGTCTTGAAAATTATAATCCTGAAACCATAATATGGAAAGACCACAATGTTTAAAAGTCTCTCATACCACATCTCCATGCTAGTGTGAACCCAGGAGCAAGTGTTAACATAGGGAGGCGAGTCCAGGTGTATGATGGTATGGTCTGCAACATTTTGGACATTTAATACCATGGTCTTGGGATTATGATTTTTAAGACTGTGGGTTAAAAACTGAGATAGTAGACCTGAATACCAACTTAAGTAACCAGCTTAGGTGTGCTGCTGTCTTTTGGCACCCCTAAGGTTGTTGAGGAGAATTTCAATACTTACCAAAAAGCATTTCATATTCCTGTTATATAGCATATACATAGCCATTAAACTCTCCACCATCAAAACTGGAGCTGGAATAGGTGGGTTTTATGATTTTCTATGTCTTTTGCTTCTGCCACTGAAGATTCACTATGCAGTCCTCTCTCTCTGTTCTTAGTGAACAGAGTTCTTCATTTCTGTTTGTTGTACAAGGTGAAATAAAAGAGAAAATATGGAAAAAAAACTCATGCAAATAGCAGCTGGAACCATGGTGATAACATTCATCATTTGATTGAAAATGTTTTTTAAAGAAATAAGAAAAGGTTGGCAAACATAAGGCACTCCAAAAATAAAAATCATTCACCACTGATGAAAGATGTGATGGACAGAGGTTAGTAAGAACTAAGCAACACTCCTAACACAGCTGGCTGTTTAAATGAGCCTTGTTCACCAACTAGTGTTCTGTAGAATGCAAGAACAGGATAAGCAGAGGTATTCATATGGACAGAGGCACTGCATACAAAATTCTGGCCTAGAGAGAAGACTGTTCAAGCTGGCAAACATATATGCTAAGGTTTATTGTTAACTAGCCCCTTCTCAAACATCAGTGGGTTCTCTCTGTGGTCATACATGGGCACTTGTTACAGGCTTTATGTCCTCCCTTGAAAAAGTTGTGCTCAGAGACCAGTGCATCTGTGCAGAGCTGTTGAGAAAGGCTCAAGGTCTACATCACAGTGGGGCCATACAGAGTTTCCTTTTGATAGAACTAGTCCAGGATGTCTGCTGCCACATGTCTTCGGTTCCAAAGGAGGCAAGAGAGTTTTGTCTCATCTTGGATCTCAGCAGTTTTATTTAGCACTGGTTCCAGATAGTGACTGCATAGGATTGTACCTCTGCAGCTGCAGAGTGTCTGCATAATATCAGACGTGATGGTTGCCTTCTGGCAGATCTTTGTCTTGACCTGCACATGGGGTCTGCTGTGAAGGTTTCCTCATTTTGCTGTGCATGGGTATCACGTTCAGTACATTGTGCTGACATTTTGTCTGTCCTATATGTACCTACAGTGTTTAGCAGGATGATAGCTGTGGTAGTGTATCTTTATGGGATAAGGGACCTCCATGTGCTCCCCTCTTTGGGTCACTGGCTTCTAGTTGGACTGTCAATGGAGCACATTTTGTCCATGTATTTCCATGCTTGCATTTCCATTTCCATGCTTGCATTCCCTCAGGGGCTTCTTCATTGAAGAAGTCCACCTTGAGCCTTGCTCTGATGATTGCCTTCATTGTTGCAGTGCAGGCCACTGTAAACAATTAGTTATTCCTTCTTGTAGGATGGGCTAAGTAGCCATATTTTTATTGCCCTTGATGAGGGTGCAGTAAACTGTCTAGTATCATATCCCTTTTTTTTCTTCTGGGCTCAGTGGCATCCATGCTCTTAATTATTCCACTCACATATTTAAAGATGTAAGTGTTGTAGTGCATGGTGAAGTGTTATTGGCTGTAGAATTACTCCTTAGTTGTGGATCTTCTTCACCCCAGGTTTCATGTTCCTTCTATAGAGTGTATTAGGTTATCCTCTTACCAGATCCCAACAATGGATCCACTACTAACAGAGTGGGGAGCCTAAATTGTCTCTTCCACAAGGGAAGGGAGGACTCCACATAAACCTTTTGGAGCCAAGTACAGTACTTCTTGTCCAGAAAGGTTCTGAGTGCTGCTAAGACCAGAGTGTTTCCTGCTGTAGTCAGCTGTCCAATCTGTGGTAAGGCTCATTAAAAAAAAAAAAAAAAAATAGGACAGTATTCCCTTATATGTGTTATGTAGGGATACATGCATAGTAAGGAACTATAATCACTTTTAGGATGGTTCACATCCCCAGATGCATCTCTTTTAGAACAGTTTGTTTACGTTTCAGAAGTAATTGTACTAGTGGACAACCTTAATCACAGCTCCAGCCCCTTCCTTGAGCTGAGGAATCTGGAATTGTGTCTGCTCAAGGTTTGCTGGGAGTGGGGCTATCCAGAGTTTAGCGTGATCACCAATTTAGAAAACATGGTCCTGCCCCTCTTTTGCTTGGTTTAACAAGACAAAGGGGAAGTTGATAATGGGCACATTTTCCCTTATGAGACAACAAAGAGTTTTGTATATTCCTTATAATGTCCATCGAATTTAGTACCTAATCACAAATTTCAAACAAAGTAAGGCTGTAAGGTTTTCACTGTTTGTCCCACATTGGCCAAATAAGATACAGTTCCATCCTACCAGGACCCTGGCAATGAAGGAATGGCCCCAGTATCAGCCAGGGAAGTACTATTTGGTTGAGACAATGCCCACATTTCACATCAGGGCCTAGCATCTTGTTTTAGATAATTTACTCCTACCAGACCTTTCATCTGGGTGATAAGATGGATAGAGACAGCCTTATATTTTTCAGACCTATTCTGATAAGAGGAAGGTCTTCTTCATTCAGATTGAGAGGTATCCTCTGCTGTCTCTTCCATTTATTGTTCATGCAATCCTCATGAACCTTAGACATCTGTATGATCGCTCTCCAGTTATTTCATGATCATGATGCATTTCGGTAGCATCTTTGTGCATCGTAACCTGACAAGGAGCAGGATGTTTGCCTGGTACTGGCTAACTGAGCAGTTCTTCATAAGGGTTCTGCATCTTTGCAAGATCTTCAACACTCTTCTTTCTTGGAACTTGAATTTCATGACTGACAGCAAAACAGTTTTTCACAGAGCATGTTAATTTGGTCCAGATAAATAGAAATTCCCATGCAGTTCAACAACACAGTAGCTTCCCATTGCTCTTCTGCGGTGACTGCTTACTGCTGTTAACGCTTTAGCAAGAGAGCAATGTTTACCAGTGGTGAAGAGTACCTGACAAAAGCTTGTTAAACACCTTTCTGATGTCAGAAAGGTATTTAACAAGGCTGTCTTTTCTTGAGCTTTAGTGTGCAGCTGAGGAGCTCCATGGCACTATGTTATCATTATAAAAAGTTATAAGTCATAATCTAAATTTAGAAAGAGCAATCAGGAGATTGACTGTAGTTGCCAACCCATCATTCAGCTTGTAGTTTATTTCTTCTAAAGTGCCATTGACGTGTTACTGTCATTAAAATTCATATTTAGCCTTGCAAATTGCCTGCTTTGAACTATATATCACATGTTGAACCCCAGTATTTCAGTATCGTTAGTACATTTGAAGTCACCCATCATGTGAAAAAAGTTATAGTAGAACCTGTTGTAGAACAAGGATTCATAAGTAAATATGATATTGGTCAGTGTCTACCAATGTTGCAGGTAGATCTTTGAAGCATTTTGAAATACTGAACAAATAGTAATATCAACTTTTTTTGCATCCTGGGCGTCAGTCCCATGTATAGTCTTTTGAGTCACTTGTTTTCAAAGAGCTCCCTTTTCAGTAAGAACACGGTTATAACTGTGCGTACAGTTCAGATTCAATTAACAAATGTCAATTAGAAAAGGCAGAAGTGTTGCACTATCTAAATGTGCTACTAGTTGAGTGCCATGTTGTCCCTTTTGGAGAGTCTGTTAAATGATCCCCAGGTTTCAGTTAATAAATGCTTGCTCAGAAAAGATAGTCATTCTAAATGTATCACTGCTCAATCTCATTTTGTCCCCTTTGAACACTCTTCCTTACATGAGTCCCTTACTTAATTATTGGGTAAATGTACTTCAGAAATTAAAAAATGGCTGATAAGCCATTAAAACACAGTCTCCATTTTGCAAATGTTCTTTCACTACACTTGATCATCATCACGTTACTTTCCCGAAGTATAAAGTCAACTCAAGTAGCCAAGTGACATCTCTCTTCCCATCACATATTTCCCAGCGTACATGTAACAGTCTTACCTTCCCCTTGTTTGGACTCCTGTTTACATTCTTCTTCTTAAGCACTGTCTTAGCACTCATTACCCTTACCTTTATCCAGGTCTACTGCCACAGATTCCTTGCTCACCTAATTCATTGATTGTTGTAGTTGTGGCCTATCCACCACTGACTGAGCTGAGGTGAATAGCTCTAAAGAATTTCCCTGTTGGAAAACACTTTCAGAACCACTAGAAATTATATCTTTTATCTTAACCTATGCAGTTAACTCTCTTAAGGCAACTAAGTCCTGCTCCAATTAACATTGTTGTATGGTAGTTTTCAAGAAAACATGATCTGCAAATTCTGATCTTCCATCAGCAGTCATCTTACCAAGTTGTCAAAGTTGGCATGGAATTTGATCTTTCTTTTACTAAATCACAAATGGAGTCAAAATCACTTTCACTTGACCATAAGCTTTGACAGTTGCTGATGGTGACAGTCTATGTTTTTACATACCTGTCAGTCTCTTACAAAATCTAGGGCATTGCAGCATGATGATTTTCACAAAATCTAAACTGTGATATCCTTTTGTCTTTCCAGAACCCCACTCAGGTACAGATTTGTGTGTTTTGATTTGTCTTCCAATGTGACTGACTTCTGTTCTGTGTAAACTACTCAACTAATTATCTGCATGCATTTTTATTTTGTACATCAACCACTTGGTAATGCAGTATCGTCATGGAGTCATATTGCTATTTTAAGAACTCAGAAAAGTCATCTCTAAATGACCCAAACTGCTTAGGTTAATTATTCAAAAGTATAAACACAACTTTTATCTTCTTCCAGGGCACCTACAACCTATACTTTCCATAACCACTTGTTGATTTCTTTCTTTAGCGGTTGAGATGTTCTTCGTTCCACATTGCTGCAGTCCTTACTATTGGGTAGTCCGCTGTCCAGTCGGCCCGAATACCAGAGTATATGGCTGACGTCGGTCAGGGCGCATTAGACTGACGTCAGTACGTCAGAGTACTAATGCGCATGACCGACGTCATATCCTCAGTCTTTTTTGCCGCATGGTCCGATGCAGAAGCAGTTTTGCGAGTGCAGGTTGGCGTTCTGAAATATTTCCGAAACCGGAGTTTCAGACCGAATCAGAGTTGGCTAAGTACCCCGTTGGGGAACATTTTGGTTTTTCTTGCCTCAGTATTTAACGGATGTCAGAAAAAGTGAATAACTGTATTTCTTGTGGGAAACAGATACCTCATAGGGATTACCATACCTTGTGTATACCTTGTTTAGGGCCTGAGCACGGCGTGGTTGGATGCGCTCTTGTGCTAGGTTTAACAACGCACTATTAAGAGGAGGTTAGACTGTGCCAGGTTAGTGTTTGGGAAGCGTTGCAATTATAAAATGCCGTCGGATGCTCCGGCGCCCGCTTCGTCAAAGCGCAAGGACAAAACAGCGAAGCCTAGGGTTGATGAACCGGCAGTCCCGGACGTCGGTTCTTTAGAAAACTCAGTGGAGCCAGAGGTTTTGCCAGGAGTTTCTATGGAGTCTCAGGCAGAAACTTTACTGTTACAGGATGTGCCTTCTCAGGAGGTAGGCCAGGCTGAGGGGCTTCTCAGGTAACTGTTCTTCCCTCTCTTCCCAAGGTAGTTAGAGCCTCTCCTTCTGTTGCCAAAACTTCTTTGAGAGGTAGGCCAAGTTCAGCTTCAGTGGGGGCTTCTCCTAGCATTTGGGTTCTGTACCTAAGAAACATATGCTTAAAATGGCAGAAGATTTGATTACTATGATTAGAGGTTCTATGCCCCCTCCTGATAAGAGGCCTAGGGTGGAACCGGAGTTTGATAGTTTTGAACAGTGTTCAGAGGCTTCTGAGTCTTCTGCGGAAGATTTGCAGGAGTTTCCTCCTTATTCTGATTCTGATGTGGATGATTCCACTCCTACAGCTTCTCCTCCTGAGGATTTCTCATTTTCAGAGACTCTGCATTCCATGAGGGAGCACTTTAAATGGGAAGGCCAGGATTACTCTGATTCAGGAAAAGGCTTAGGGAATTCTTGTTTTACCCCAGCATAGGCCCTTAGCTATACCTCCTGTGTTGAATGTGGTGGAAGATGTTTTTGCAGAGGCTTCCCTGAACCCTGATTCTTTGCCTCCTGCTCCTGTTAAACCTGATAGGTACTATAGGGTGCCCGAAGCTCATAAGTATTTGTTTAAGAGTCCTAGGGCGGACCCAGAAACTGTTTCTCAGGGGCCTAAAGGTGTTAAGGCCTCTGTGGTTAAAAATCCGGTTCCCACTGATAAAGAGGCAAGGGCTTTGGATAGGTGGGGAAAGAAAGTGTATACTTCTTCCACTCTAGCCATGAGGCGTTGAATTGTCAGTTTCACATGCTAAAATATCAAAATTATCTCCTTTCACAATTGAAATCTAAGGTGGATGCTTTGGCGGAAGGTATTGAGTGTAAAGAGTTGCTGGATTTGGTTCATGTGTCTGAACAAGTGGGTAAGCATTCTTTGCAATGTGGTTTTGATGCTGTACAGGCCTCCTCCAGGGTGGCTGCCACTAGTTCTGTTCTTCGCAGGCATGCCTGGTTGAGGGATCAGAATTTAGCTGAGCATGTTAAGACAAGGATTTTGGATGCTCCTTTACAGTCTGATGTGTTGTTTGGTTCGCCTGTGGAAGCAGTTTTAAAGAAAATGGAGGACAAAGCTAAGTCTATGCAAACTGTTAAAGATTTTTTTGCAGGTGCAGCCACCGAAGTTTAGTAGAAATTGGCCTGCTAAGGGGTGGACATATCCTGCTTATGATTCCCAGTCTAGGGGTAGGTCTAGACGTGGTAGGGGCAGAGCTCAAGGTTCTTTTAGGCCTAGAACAGGAGTTCACCTGCTCAGACTTCTGGTGAGGGCAGGGGTCAGTCCTTTCGTAAACAGACCCAATGACCTGCCTTTTCAGCTGCCAGTAGATTCTCGTCTGGCAGCTCCTTTGGGAGGAAGACTGTCTCTTTTCAAAGAAAATTGGGATTTAATTACTCAAGACAGATGGGTGTTGGATATCATTCACCACGGTTACAGGTTTTATTTCCATACATTGCCCGCTTACAAAGGCATGCCAGGCGTTCCTCCTCCACAAAGAAAAGAGGCTCACAAGCAAATTTCTCAGTTACTCCAGATGGGGGCCATTCAGCCAGTCCCTGTATCAGAAAGGGGCCTAGGATTTTATTCTCGCCTGTTCCTAGTACCAAAGAAGGGGAACACGTGGAGACCAATTTTGGATTTATCTCTCCTCAACACTTATCTGGACATTCCCAAGTTCAAGATGTTGGCGTTACAACAGCTTTTACCTCTGCTGGGCAAAGATCACTGGATGGTAACTTTAGATCTCAAGGAAGCTTACCTTCATGTGCCTATAAGGCTAAGTTGCAGGAAGTATCTGCGGTTTCGAGCTGGAAATTCTCATTATCAGTTCTCTGCATTGCCCTTTGGCTTATCTACTGCGCCCAGAGTATTCACAAAGGTTCTGGCTCCAGTGATAGCTTACTTCAGGCTACAAGGAATTCAAATCTATCCTTACTTGGGCGACTGCCTGATTCTGGCTCAAGAAAAGGAAGACCTTCTACAGGATGTGGAATATGTTATAGCAGTGCTAAGATGCGTAGGGTATTCTGTGAGCGAAATAAAGTCCAGTCTAGTACCCTCTCAAGACATGTGCTTTCTGGGTGTGAGACTGAATACAGCAGCCCAGATGGCCTTTTTAACCCCGGACAAACAAAAGAGTCTATCACTTTACTTCCATCAACTATCTCATCAGTCCGTGCTGACTGCAAGGACAGTCCTTCAAGCATTAGGGTTCATGGCATCTTGTATTCTGGTGCTTCCCAATGCCAAACTGCATATGAGGAAGCTACAATGGTATCTCAAAATGTATGGACACAGCACTGCCAGGATTTGGACACTGTCATTCAAATAATACCTTGCCTTCAAAAGAATTTTTGTGGTGGGCTCAGGAATGTCACCTAAACAAGGGACTCTCTGTGACCCGGCCAGAGGCGAGTCAGATTTTAACGACAGATGCCTCGGACATTGCTTGGGAGCTCATCTAAATGGAAAGTGGATACAAGACAAGTGGCCTGCCAGACTACAGCATCTACATATCAACATGAAGGAGATGTTAGCAGTCCAGTTTGCATTAATGGATTTCAAGGAGTTACTTCTTCCAGGGCAGGTGTTGATTCTAACAGACAACACAACTGTCATGTGGTACATCAACAAGCAAGGGGAACACATTCTTATCCTCTATGCAGGCAAGCAATGATTTTATGGGAGACTGCGCTAAGCTTGCAACTAACTCTTCAGGCAAGGTTTCTGCCAGGAGCACAGAACTCCTTAGCAGATGTGTTAAGCAGACAAATCATGGATCCCCACGGTGGAAACTGGATCTTCATGTATTTCAGAAATTGACAGTGTCATGGGGAACTCCAGACATAGATCTGTTAAGCTTCTCCACTAAACCACCAGCTGCCAAAGTTTTGCACAAAGGGGTTTCATCGCACAGCTTGGAAAGTGGATGCTCTGTCTTTCAGTTGGAAAAACCTTCATGTGTATGCCTTTCCACCTCTGCCTCTTCTTCCAAAGGTGCTATTAAAAGTCAGACAAGACAAGCCAAGGATGATTTTGATAGCTCCAGATTGGCCTCGGCAACACTGGTACCCACTACTAAGGAGTCTGGTAAGGAAGCCTCCATGGCCTTTACCTTTGATTCCTCATCTGTTATCTCAGAAGGGCGGTCATCTGCTCAATGTCAAGCTTCACTCTCTTCATCTAACAGCCTGGCATATTCTGTGTTGAAACACAGCAGGTCTCAACTTCCTCAACAAGTTTTAAATGTGATTATGGAAGCTAGAAGACCTAGTACAAGGAAAGTGTCAGAAAAATGGAAGAGATTTTTATTTTGGAGTACAGCAAAGAATTTGGAGGTTTCTGAGCCTAATTTGAGTGTGGCTCTTCAATATCTTACTGAGTTATTGGACAAAGGTTTGTCCTTCTCTTCCATTAAGATTCATGCTGCAGCAATTTCAGCTCACTATGATTGTGACCCACCATTGTTTTCGCATCCTTTGTTCAAGCAGTTTCTTAGAGGGGCAAAGAATATAAGACCCCCACGTAGAGCTCCTACTCCTGCTTGGGATCTCAATTTTGTGTTGGAAAAACTTACTCTACAACCTTTTGAGCCCACGGCTACTGCTGAATTGAAATACTTGTCATGGAAGACTGCTTTTCTGTTGGCTATTACTTCTGCAAGAAGGGTGTCTGAGTTGCAGGCCCTTATGGCAGTAGAGCCCTTTTTGATTTTCCATAAGGATAGGGTATCATTACGTACTAATCCTTCCTTTATGCCTAAGGTGGTTTCTAGTGTGGCTTTAAACCAAACTATTCATTTGCCTACTTTTTATGCAGACCCCCAAAATAAAGGGGAAAAGATTTTGCACACTTTAGATGTACACAGGCAATTGCGTTATTATTTAAGCAGGACTAAGGATTTTAGGCAGTCTCAGCAGTTGTTTGTTTCTTTTGCTTTGAGTTCAGGGCAAGCCTGTGTCAAAACAAACTATTTCTAGGTGGATTGGGCTTTGCATTGCATTTTGTTATTCCCATCATGGCAAGGAGATTCCAGCTGGGATTAGGCCTCATTCCACTAGGGCTACTGCCACTTCAACAGCATTTCTAAGGGGTGGCAACTAAGGATATTTTGGAGGCAGCTACTTGGAGTTCAGTGCATACTTTCTCTAAGCATTATCACCTTCCTATCTACTCTAAGTCTAGGGCTGGTTTTGCCACAGCTGTTTTGCAAGGCATGTTGTCAGCTCCTACTTCTTTATGATTTGCCAGCCTCCCTTACCTCTGCTTTGGGATTCTACCCAATAGTAAGGACTGCAGCAATGTGGAACGAAGAACATAGTACAGTTTTGTACCTACCATAAATGTAGATGTTCGAGGATCCACATTGCTGCAGTCCAATTTACCCTCCCTCCTTCCCCTCTGTGTTTAGGGGTGGTTGTGTAGGTGAGGTTATATCTTGATATTTTTGTATATATTTTTGTATATATTGTACATAATTTTGGTGCAGGTATTTTGGGCCTTGTCTTTTTGGGTCTTCTGACATCTGGGGCAAGAAAAGACTGAGGATATGACGTCGGTCATGCGCATTAGTACTCTGACGTACTGACGTCAGTCTAATGCGCCCTGACCGACGTCAGCCATATACTCTGGTATTCGGGCCGACTGGACAGCGGACTACCCAATAGTAAGGACTGCAGCAATGTGGATCCTCGAACATCTACATTTATGGTAGGTACAAAACTGTACTTTTTGGCATCAACAAGGTACCCAGTGCGCACTGTCTGCTCTTTAAAAACAAGTCTTCTCTTCAGGTTTCCACGTATCTCAATCCATCTTTCCAAAGTCGACAAACTGCTGTATAGCTTATGCCAAATATGTGTCAAAAATGTATTTTAAAAACAAAAGATGCATTTTTTTCCCCCATCATACTTGACAGAGTGATTTTAATCACCGTGAAACTCATCACAGATTTTGGTTCTCAAGACTCTTCTCAAGAGATAACCACTGGAGAAGGTCCCCAAAGTCAGACACTGGAGATATGTACTCACCTTATTTGTTAATTTAAGAGGGGACCTGCTTAATGCCATTCTGCCATTTCCTTCATTTATCCAGCAGCTGCAGATGGAGTCCACTTGTTAAGTCAGGCACATTTGTATCTATGTGTCATTTTTTTTTCCAAGATTTAGAAATTATGCTCTACATGTGGGCAGAAGTCAGACCGAGATTCACATTGGTTAGGCTTGCTTTCCTAGTCTGCCATGTGATGCCATGGTATGTACCAGTAGGAAGATTGAGTTTCTGAGTATATAAATGAGTAACAGAGGTAGTAATATATCCAAGCTAAAGGTGACAAAAGAGGAGATCTCAGCATTTCACCTGTTGCAGAAGGCTCCTTGCAGATCAAGTAATATGGTGAGCACGTGCTTATTATTGTTTCATCACCATTAAATTTATCCTTTCAGATGAAATATTGAAATAAAGGAAGACGTTGCTCTTCCTTCACTTAGAACCACTGCTATACTGCTCTTATGTTTTTAACAGCCTTCCTCTATTTAATTACAGGTTCACGCAAAGAAGCTGCCCCCCAAGTGTTGTTTCCAGAAGAAGAAAAGATTATTGTAGAGGAAACAAAAAGCAATGGTCAAACTGTAATAGAAGAAAAGTGAGATTTTGTTTTATAATTGATATTCAATTATGTATTGCTACAATTACTTGTTCTGTAGATTAACATGATAAAGGTACATAATTTGTTTGGTCTAAATTGACTTTAGTCAGGAATTTAAAATTCATTCAAGACAAATGATTCTGTCGTAAATACAGGCAGTATTTTGGTTTAATGCAGTGAAACATCTGGATAATTAGAGAATGTCATTCAGGATGTGGTTTGCGTTTTTGTTACTCAGTTTGAACAAAAGCAAAATATATTTCCTTTGTGGAATTTGTCTATAATAGCAACCTATAACAGTAGATTGTAAACTAGGAAGTTACAGCATACAGCACTGGATACTAAGAAACAAGATAGGAGTGTTGTCAGCACAGTAACACAATTTTAAATGAGGTGCTTGGCATAGTGGTTAAGGTGTTTACCTTGCAGACACAAGGTACAGAGTTTGATTCTCACCTTTAGGAAGCATGACTATGCTTAAAAAGGTCCCTGTGGTCATTAGCCTAGTAATTACCTATGAACCTTCATTGAATTGAAGTACATAAAACAAATGCAATGCTTTTTTGTGTCTCTTTAAAATCCTCAGATAATAGCATTGATGGCCCACATGAAGAGGTTATTTGAAACCATTCAACCTAATGAATACTTTCAGATGGAAACTTAAATAAAAAGTTGTTTGGACTACAGATTAAAATTAAATGTCACACATTCACCTTAACTATAGTAGCAAGCAAATATAATTTAGATTTTTGGTTTCATAAAACTGAGAATGACGTGGGAGTATTTGTAGTTTAGGAGTGATGATTCAGTTTTAGTAATTTGCTTTTCTGACTGAGCATAGAGCTCTGACAATAGTAATGAGTGAGTTGTCACAGCAGTTAGTCTTTTTACTGATTTTACTGGTCCTATTTCATCACATTCATCTGATCTGACTAATGGGATCCAAAATGTTTGGATTTAGGTTGGCCTTTTGCCATTGCTTTTGCCTTGAGCTCTTTCAGGAAAAAAAATCCTTCCAAAATGCCCTTGTGCACAGATTGCCCTCAGGTTTTGTTTGCTGGCATTAGTGGTCAGACTGATTATCAGCTGAGTACATGGCTTTCTTCTTTTATTACTGTTATTGCAGTTTCTTTTTACTTCAAATTACTTAATTTTGGTCTACATGTATTAAATATGTGTAGGTGTAAGTGAGTTTATGTGTATGTATATAAACACACACACACTTCTGTCAGAGTTAGCAGTTGTCTTCCTCTCTGTTCCTTTCTGACATTTATGTCCTTCTCATGTTTACTTCATATTGTCAAAACTTACAGAAAAAGTTTGGTATTTACATATTATCGCAACCAGATTTTCTCAGTTGCGATTTCTGCATAATGCCATACAAAGGAGCCCATGAAACACAGTAAGGCTTTTTTTTTACAGTGTTTATTGCTGGGGAATAACTTTGGCTAACCTTCTGGAAAAGAAATTTTTCTGAAAACCTTCTTCCTCCTTTTACGTGCATCACACATGCAAGCTTGACTTGGCAGGTCTGGAGTCATCATGACCAATGGATTCCTTTCACTGTGTGGAAGGAATCCTTCACAGAAGGCAAACCCAGACACAGTAATGATGGTCTTGTTTAACTGTACTTGTTTTTCTCAATTTGTAAAAAAAAAAAAAAAAAAAAAAAGGTTCACGTACAAATGAACACACTGCTACATGTCAAAAAGTACAGGTTTGTGTTGTCTTATTACTTGGTGTCACGTTACAGAATGTGTAGTTAAGAAAGTCAGTGTGGGGCTAGAATATGCACAAAATCATTTAGATCCAGTGGGGTTTCATGCAAAAACAGATATGTTGTCGTAACAAGGGAGGGGGGGAAACCAAGAAACAAAGGACATGCATCAATGGAAAGGTGAAGTAAAGTGTTACCGACTGAATCACTGCTGGAGTTACCATATGAAAACAGACCAGCTGAGAGTGTGGGGTCCTGGCAGAATGCGTCCTTTGCAGACCTGGTGAAAGCCCACAGACACATCCTCGCAGGACCAAATTAACACAGTTGTGACCTACATGTACAAGCACACACTTCTGTGATATACACACACCTCCCAACACAGTCTGTCCACATTTCTTGGCCCAAGAAAAGAGCGTAAAGCATCAGGTCTTGAGTTGAACAATCTGGTTGCGATAATACGGAAGTACCAAAAGTTCTATTTTTTTTTTTTTTTAATTACTGTTGCTTCTGTCTTGTTGTGTTTCTTGCTATAGTTTTTCTCAGTACCATTGTAAATTTTAGTTATTATCTTGCTAGAGTTATTTTACCTATAGGTTAGAGCTTCAGGAACTGTGTCCAGTTTGGCCACAAGATCCCACCCCAGAGCACCCAATTTTTCTGTGACAGTGACAGAAATGAGGAGAGAGAGAAGCAATCAAAAGACAACAGGAATGGGAAAAGCAGATGATGTGGACCCATTCTCGGCCTTGAAAGCCCCAAAGTAGGATTTGGCGCAATCTGTATGTGAGAGTCTTTATCCTCTGTTCCATCTATGTCAGAACCCATTGTGATTTATGATAGATCTCTTAGACATTATGAACTTTCTCACTTTGGTCTTTCATGTCCATTAGAATTGCTACAGATGTCAATTGGAATTGTATTATGAGGGCTTGCCTGAAGGTACAACTTGAGATGGGTGTCATCTCACCCCACACCCTCAGTATCTAGGGCAGTTCAGCTTAGCCCTTCCTCAGCCCATGTTTTGGCACAGGTGGTTTTGGAGCTCAGACATTAACTAGAGCCTGTATTCACCAAAACCTTTAGCATTGGCTGAAACTCGGGCCGACTGCACAACATCGATTCTTTGGCACCATCATCAGTGCCAACTTTTTTGTTGTCTTTTTCACTATTAGAGTTCTTGGTCTTCGATGCATCAGCACCTATCCCCAGCTTGAGGCCCTCCAGGTTGTCTGTGTCAGGGCTTCCCTCTTCAGTGACACTTATTTCTACTCTGGTGGGGACAGACCCAGCATTGGTGCTTTCTGATATTGATGAATCTGGGGTAGGCATTTGAAGCAAAGGAAAAGATGATTGCCACTCCTCTAAAACACACACAGAGCCTCCACCAAAATCATATCCGGCTCCTGGCACTCATTTGTTGGTCATTCAGCTAGTTTGTTAAATGTCCCTGAAGCAAAGCAGGAAGGAAAGCCTCAAGGTACTGCCACAGGTTTAATGCGATTCCTCTATTCCTCTGGGGATTCATGCCCCTCCCTCCGGAAAAAGACATGCAAGAGGAGGCACATGGCATTCCCTGTGGAGTCTTTAGCATTGGACACCAACTTGGAATGATAGCGAGAGCTCCACCTAATCCCCTTCAGAAGAGACCACCTTCATTGAAATCTTTGAACTGATTCACCAGAGGGGAATTTGACTAGCCCCCCCCCCCCCCCTACCAGTACTAGGAAGTATGTTTTCAGGCTTACCATTTTGCCTTCTCTACTTCATGGATGGTCCCTCCTGACTGTCTTATAGATTTGGTAACTAGGGTGACATGGCAGAAACCAGATTCCACCAAAGCTATTCCTTGGAAGCCTGACAAAACTCTTAGTCTACCCAAGGGTAAGCAGCATTGGTCCAGGTGGCCTGTGGTGTACTTGTCTGTGAGCATTGTAAGGTGATGTTACTGCTGTCCATATGCTTAGTAAGGAGTCAAGAATGTTACACAGGATGGGGAAATGTACATACATCTTGGATACTTTTTGCCCTGAGGGGACTGGGACAATGCAACACACGCATAAACTCCTTCCATAGACATGTAGTAGAACAGGCTTTTGGCTCTGTATGAAAGCCATCCACTCTTGAGTCAAGGAAACAGGAGACTACAGTGGATGCAGTTCTGAATACTACCAATTTCGTCATGCAACTGTTACATATCACAGAAAGTGGTGCAGTTAGGGCAGTGGTGATAGGCATTACCTTAAGGCATTATACCTGACTTTGCTTTTGTGACTTAGTAGACAATTTTAAGATATCCTTCACCAATACCTCCTATGATGGTTCTGCCATGTTTAAACCTATGGTAAAAGACAAGCTACTGAGATGCAAGCAGGAGGGTAAGATGCTGTCTGCCATAGGTGTCAGTTATGAGACTCCTTCAAAGATCCTATAAAAGAAGTCAGAGGGAGTCCAAGCTTCTATTATTTAAAAAACTCCAGTTTCAAGCCCTTGACTCCTTCTCAGGCAGGGGTGACTATGGCAGAGATGGCTGTTTCAACAGACACAGATAAAGACGTAGTGGTTATCTGCAAATTCAGGGATTTTGGGCCCCCTTCTTAGACAAACAGTCTCAATGTCCCTGAAGTCTCCCTGACTGCTCACCTTTAGAAGCAGTCAGGGAATACTTATCTCTCCACTCAACTGCATGGACAGCCATTTCACAGAATAGCTGGGTAAGAGAAATAGTATCCACAGGCTGTCATATAGCTGCTGGGTATTGTATATCCAAAGGCTGTATATCTTTTTCCCAACCCCTCTCTGTCAGTCCCTGCTATACCTAGACATTCACCTTCATCAACTACAAACAGCAGAAAGAGAAGTCATTACTCTCTTGGCAAAAAAGAGTCATCCAAAAGACCCTTGACATGAAAGGGTACAGAATGTATTCAAGAGTCTTTTTAGTTCCAAAGTAAAACAAAGACCTCAGGCCATTCCTGGATCTCAGAGGTTTAAATTTGTACATCAAGAAGACTTCATTCAGAATGGTCACAGTGCAACTAGTTTTGCCCTGCTTATAGGCAAACAACTGGATGTGCTTGACAGACCTCCAGGATAGCTACCTCCACATAAAGATTGACAAACCATCAATGTGATTTCTGTACTTAATGTAGATCTTCTCACCAAAACCGAATCACAGTACAAAAACCAAAGCGCCCAGCAGGTCAACTTCTCTTATCCTTTACCCTAGCTACCCACCTCTCTAAGAACCTGCAACAACCTAGACAACTTCAAAACCCAACTTTATTCTCACCTTTATCTAAATAGGATATGCAACTGCACTCTTCAACCTACACCAGTCCAACTATCCTCCCCTTCTCTCCAGGCTAACCTCTATACCTTCCTAATCCTCTTCTAACCTCTCCTAAAATACTAAATGTATAAGCTACTTAAAGCATTTTTGCACTATATGCTTAAGCTACCCAGGCGAACTTCCTTACCTCTTCTAAAATACTAATTGCATAAGCTTCTAAACGTTAAAGTTTTTAATTTTTTTCTTTGCTTTTTATACAATATGCCAATCTTTTCTTGCTGAACTTAACTGAAACTGTTAATACTTTTGCTAATTTAGCAATCTGATATTGGTATTGTTGACTATTTTGTAGCCACCTGTTAATTGTAATGTTATCTGTGTCTGAACTCTTTCTTGTAATTAAAATTGTTGTTTCTGTGGAGCTTTTCTTCCCCGGCCTCCACTGAAAACGGGCCCCCAAGCCCAGTGGATCTCCCCGGTAATCAAACTGAAATAAATAATAAATAAATAATGCTGGGAGCCAATCATTTTCAGTTCAGAGCCCTGCCCTTCAGTTTCACAGCAGTCCCCCGTTTACCAAGTGCATGGCAGTAATCGCAACCAACCTGAGATTCAGAAGAATCTAGGTGTTCCCATGCTTAGACGATTGGCTCCTTACTGCTCCAACCAGAAAGCCTCTTTTAACAGCCAGAGATTACTTTATACAGCTGTACCTGTTTTTTAGGTATTTCCAGTCTTTAATCAACTCAATCCATAGTCTTCATAATATGCCATCTGGACCCAACAAACTGAACTTAGTCTTCCTCTTCAGAGAGTTCAGTCCCTCAGAGCTGTAATCCAACATCTGTTAAATCAATACACCCCAAAAGCTGCAGTGGTACTCAGATTTTTAGGATTGATAACTTCAACCATAGCTGTCATTTACACACATTTTTACATGAGAATATTATAGTGGATGCTCAGTGTTCAGTGGTCCCAACCTTCAGATCACTCCACATGCACAACACAACTGTGCAAAAGTCATTTGAAATGATCATTAACATTTGCATCAGTTTCTGTGGGAATGTACTTTGTTGTTCCACCACCCTCAGCAATGCTCATTACAGATTCTTCCTCTCTGGGGTGGGAGGGACATTTCAAAGGGAGAATGGTCCAAGGAACATGGGCTCAGACAGAGGTCAGTTTTTAGATCAGTATCCTTGAGATGAGGGGTTCCTCACATTGCAGTAATTTCAGAACCTCCTCCTTCCAGAAGTGATTTTCATTCAAATAGACAATGTCTGTCAAATGGTATATAAACAGCAAGGGAGGAACCAAATCCTCTCCCCTTTGCAGAGAGGCCATCAGGGTGTGGCAATGGCCAACTGCTTTGTACTGCTTTCTGAACGTAATGTAACTTTTTTTCTGGGTAAAGTTAATTTCCTAACAGGCATATTCAACAAGTCCATCCTAGTGCCTCGAGTGGTTTCTCAATCCCACAGTGGCTCAAAAAATCTTCAGCTACTGGGGCCAGCATTATGGCCACCTTTTTGCACCCCCTTCCAGTACTAAGTGCATCAGCTAATTCACCCCTTTTCTTCCTGAAAGACAGTCAACAAGAAATGTCTTAGTCTGTCAGTGCCACCTGCTTCTGTGTATTTTTCCCCATTCCCCTTATCACTAGATTTTTCCAAAAGAGGGGGCATGCAAAGCCACCGTGATCCTCATTGCTCCATTCTAGCACAGGTAGATTTTGTTTACCTTGCTTAGGCTTCATATATGAAAGCGCACATGGCTTTGAGATCCTCACTAGGATCTACTCTCTTATCCATTTGGGCGGCCTCACCTGGATTTACAGAACTCGAATTGACTACATCATTTCTCCGATGGTTTCTTCAGTTACTTTGATGGCCAAGGACTGTTCCTTATCCATAATTATGATTTGCATTTTGTCAGCTTCACAAGAAGAGTCCAACTGTAAAGTTCTATGATTTCAGTACACGTTGGGTAATAAAACCATCTCTTTTTTTAGTTCTTTTATTTTTTTATCCTGAACAAAATTCCTTTTTTTTTCTTTTCCCTACAGGTTAATCTTTTAATGAAAGATATACTTTACACCCTTAACACTTCTTCTTTAGGTGCCCTAAATGTTAGGCACAATTTGCCTGATAATAACCTATAAATGATGCTGTAAAGGTTTAGATGTTTTAATCTGTCTTCATACTTTATTTTTTCATACATTTAATTTTTGTAAGTATATGTCCTTTGTATAGATTCAACAGTTATAATATCTGACATGGATAAAGAGCAAAAGGTGCAATTATACTCAGTAATTGGTCTTATTAATCTTAGTAATAATACCTCTATGACCTTAGGGTCCCTTGAATCCATTGTACCAAGGATTAATTCAGTATTTCTCATAGTTTTAACCTCACTAAAACTGTTAATGCAGTAAAGGAGTATGGTAGTTGGAACTACAAAGATGCCTTCTCTCCTCAGAAAGAAGATATTATAAACTGATAAAGGCTGATTTACATGAGATCTGGACTATATTGTCTCTGGTGGGCTCTTCTTGTATGCTACTGAAACCAGTTTGGAAGACCTCAAGTTCTCAGCCACAAGCTACTAAGAAAGTCAATGGAATTTACAGAGCCCCTGTACACCGATAAAGCTTATTCAAGAGTCTTAAAGACAAATTCTGTAGTAGTCTTGCTCTCTATTCTTCAGACACACTCTTGCTACTCTTCTTCCTCACAAGGAATGTAGTAGAAATTTAGAAGTGGGGGTTGCATCTCATTTATTTCACCTTCAATTCAGGTAACTGTCTCACATGTGTTGTATAGCATCAGAGTTCGGTATTAAAGCAAGAGATGTCAGGCTATGACAGCAATGATGTATTTTTAAAGTTGGCCTTCACTGCCGATAAAACTGGAACACTGATCACAAAATACTTGGATGAAATAGCCAATACCCTTGCTGAAAAATTTAGTGAAAGTTTTACTCCACCCACAGTCATAGCTATTCCACAGATTCTGCAGTCCCAGCTTCTCTCTTTACTTATCGTGGAACAAGTTCTCTCAGTCCTGTTAAAAGCTAAAAACACCTCATTCATGGGCCCTGATGATAATATATCAGGTTGTCTGACTGTCTGTTTCAATTGTGACCTATCTAAGCCCCTACTAAACCTCTTTAATCTAAACCTCTCCACTGGTTACATTCCTGAAGCCTGGAAATCAACCAGTTCATGCCATTATCCAAGGGGTGGCCCAACAACTAGCACTGGTAAATGTAGACCATTAGTCTCTCTAGCTTATATGTAAAACTATGGAGCATATTATCTCAGACCTCTTTATCTGGACATTGAAAATCTCTTGACACCGGACCCTCATCAATGTGGCTTTGTCAAATGAAGGGTCCTGTCTCTTTAACCTCATTCATTTCTATGAAAAAGTAACCAAAGTAGTGGATAGTGGTTATACAGTACATACTACATATTTGTAATGATCCAAGATATTTGACACTATTCCCCATGCAGGCATTATTGTAAATCTGAATGTAAATCCTTATCTTGTGCAGTGGATAGCTAACTGGTTATGTGACAGAACCCATGTGGATAAAGTTGTGTGCGCTATATCTGAAAGCAAAAAAATTACCAGTGGTGTACCACAGGAATTAGTGTCAGGCTCTCTCCTTTTTGGCATCTATTTCTCAGACCTTCAGGCCAACACTCCTGGCCTGTAATTATCTGAATTTGAGGATAACTGCAAATTGGGTGCTATTCGATCTTTCAGTGACTCTCAGTTGAGCCAACATGGGTTAGACCCCGTTAACAGTTGGTGCTAGGGCAATGGTCTGAAATGAAATGTGAAAAAAATTGTAGCATAATTCATTTTGGTAAACAACACATCTTCACATGCCATGTAGTTGACACACCACTGCAATCACATACTATCCTAAGGGAGATCTAGGCACTGTTGTTTATAATTCCTCATCATTTGACCAATCATGTCTGTGTAGTAGTTGGAAAGCCTTCCATCTGGCTGTTGTAATTTCCAAAGGCATCTCCGCTAAACCCAAAGAAGCCTTAATTCCCCTTAACTTATGTCTCATCAAACTCATTGCTGTGTATAACACACCTTTTAGCATGCATTTTAGAGATTTCAAAGGTTCATGCCTAAAAAGGTCAGTGGTCTCAAAAATCTTAGTCATCAGGATGTACTGGTAACAGTCAGTCTGCACTCGATCTCCTAGATTCCACTGTGGAGATCTGTTTTTAGCTTTTCAAGCAATGAAAGATCCAGCTTTCAAACTTCTGTTCCTTCACAGAACAAATGCTGTTTCGCTTCATCAACAGATAAGACACAGAGTGATACATATTCATATCCCAACATATCCCTCACTTCTAAAACAAACTTTCCCTACACCTCAAGGAGAGAAACACCCTTGCCATTTTACTACACCTCATGCAGAGTAGCTGCCTTGCCACCATCAACGTTAACCTCAGTAATTGGATGGGCAGCCTCAGATTTTCCCCTGGTTTGTCATGTCTTGCCCTCCTTGAGTCTGGGGGGAGCTTTTTAATAGGATTTTGTGGCTATGTTTCTAATGGTTTGCAGACTGATTACCTAGTTCTTATCTATGAACTTGTGACTGGTTTATTAGGTTTGCAGCTTCTTTTGTTATTGTTAAGTGGCATCCCTGGTTAAGGATCTCACTTTTCTGAGAGGACATCAGAGAAAGAGCAAGAAGTTGATCAGCTTTTAAATGACAAGCCTTTGTTTGTAGAGTGATTTTGTCTGACTAGAAAGAAAAAAAAGGGGGGAGACTGTGGCTAGTTGAGTAAATGTCCTGTGCACGTAATACTGTCCCTGCACTTACGAAGGCATTTTCAGAAAGCAATCTGGCAACAAATGAGAAAAAGAAACCGCACTACAGGACTTTACAGAATTTTAGGTTACTCTGCTAAGACTAAAGTACTGACTCAGAAATAGTTATAAAGTTCTTCAGCTATTGGCAGTGGTGACTGTGGATAAGTTTCTTAGTTATTCCACCAAGTTTTTTTCAGGCATTTAGTCTGTAATTACTTTCACAAAAGCTGCATGTGACTGGCACTAGCCATGCAGCTGTAAAGCAAGAATGTAGCATAAGTAACACAACATCAGCAATGGAACGGACTTTTAATTCCATGCCTTTATGATAGGAGAAGGGTAGTCATTGGAGACCAGTTCTGACTTGAATCACTTTGCCACTGTGAAGTATTTCATGATAACCTTTCATGAATGTGTTCCTCTTATAAGTCAGTATTCATAGATGGCGACCTTAGTTACAGAGGATGTCTGTCTGTCTGTCTGTCTCTCTCCATATTTTTGCAGTTTTCACATGAGGAGCATAATGTTTCATATAAGTCCACTTTCAGTACATTACACTTATTTGATCTTCCATAGTGCCAAGGGGTATAACTTTTGGTATTAATTTATCTTAATGTACGTCTAAGCTTAAAGACCTCAAGAGAGTCATAATTTCAGCAATATTTGCTTATTAAAGACTTCAGAGATTGTCTGTGTGTTTATTTCCTTATCTGTGTAGTTATCTAATGATGACATGTACATCTTTTGGTTCATGTTTGGAAGTGATGAAAAAACTTTTTTTCTGTGTTCTTAGTATAGTGTAAACTTCAGGAAACTTCACAGTGTTCCTTTTCAGAAGATTTGTTTCCTAAATTTGATGTAAGCACAAGATTTTCACCTCCAGAAAAGTAAACATTTATGGCACACAGCAACTTTAACCCAAGCCATGACAGTTCACTAACTCATTGCTTCAGTGTTTATGCCAGTCTGTATTTTGATGGTACAAAGTCAAGTTTATTTATGAAAAAAATTCAGCTACTCTCAAAAGATGTGAATTGATTGTATACTAGAACAGAAGATTCTAGTAATTTTATAAATTGCCAGAGAAATTCTTTCATGAGCATAGCTTCTCAGTGTGACTGAAAGCATCTCCTTTTTATTTGTTTGCAGTACAAATACTGAGAGTACATGTTTCAGAGTATGCATGGGTTGCTTGTCTGAAATATTTAAAAGTCCAAGGAATTTTGTCTCACCAAGACTACTTTCTCAACCTCCTTCTGAAGTAAATAAGAATATTGATTCTCCTACTAGGAGCATTCAAGAATCCTTTACTTTTGCACAGACAACACAAATTGATATGGTATATCAACAAATTAAGTAAGCTCTTGTGTTTGTCTCTTGTGCATTAAGGCACTGAATTCATGAAACTAGGCAGTGATTCATAGCATCCCTGTATGGTTAATATATCTAACTTTTCAGCTGACCACAGTGGCAAAAATAATTACACTGTGTGTGCATCAGTGTAGGTGTGTGTGCGAGTAGAAGTTACAGGTAGAAGTTTTTTGTTCAAATGCAATTACTTCTTGAAGACTGCAGAAGTACCTATCTCTACCAGTGAGCATGGATGGGTATGTGCTTCTCAAGTTCTGTTGTCAACTTTTTCATTATGACAGGTAACAATGTAACACCAGCAGAGCTGTTGTGCTTTCCACTAGGGGAGCTGCCATGTTGGCTGCATGTTTTAAAGTGCATCAACTCAAGATTTTTGTGAAGCTGGAACCCCACCATCTGTTCTCATAAAATAATACATGTAAAATTCCCATAGTACAAACAGGGAGTATATTTCATAGTAAAATTGTGCTAGGAATTGTATCATAATCTTTCTACCGCCCTAAGAACAATCCATCCTCAGGATTCCATTCATCTGTTGTATTACTGTGTGGGTCCTTTCTGAGTTAAGGTAATGAGTTTGAAGGTTCATCATAACAGCAGGTAATTAAGGGAAAAACACATGCAGCAGTAGGTAAAACTTGCTCACTGCCTCTTTTACCCTGTATCTTTTTTTGTAATGAAAATAGGTACAATGTATATTCGCATTAACACTGTTTTTACATGTTAGCGTTTATTACGTTTGTATTTCATACGTGTTTCTTAACCTGAAAATTGCAAGATAGCACTGAGCTGCATTCTTGTGGAGCATATACCACTCTGCAATCTGCAAGCCAGCCATGGTTTTTTCATGACTTACACTGTATGAATTGACACCTGCATTAAAACAAAATGCTGCTGTGTAGCATGGATGAGTGATATTTAATGGTCATTTTCTTCCCCTTGCTAAGCAGCAATGTTGAGATTGGTAAACAAAAATGCAGTTATCAACTGTTCTTGTTGATAACCATTTGTGATGTAGTCTTCAACATGACTTGACTCCCCTGAATTCAGTTATCCTTTAAAATGTATAGCATTTAACAAGAAATGGGGCAATAAATAGTCTTGAGGAAAGTTGTTTTGTAATCAGATTTGTGACAGTTACAATGGGCTCAATTTGTAAAGAATCCATCTTAATTCTCACTTGTTTAGTGCCAACCTCCCAGAAGTAGGGGCTGCGAAAGCTTGTAATTTCCTGGAAAAGACTCCAGGGGTTTCTTGGACAGCTTGCTCAAGTCCATGTAACAGAACTAGATTTGTCACTTTGGTGGTGCTTCCTCTCACTGAAGCACTAAAAATTAAACAGCGGTGTTGTCTGATTTCCAGTGTTCTAATTGGCTGGTATAAGTCCACTGTATAATTGCTGCTTCTTGATTTTGTGTGTATTAGATAGATGTTAAGCTGCAACTAAGAGTTGCACTTTTTTGTTGAAAGAATTGTTTACTAGCTGGATATTTTAACCTATAATCTATTATTTTGTCTTTTTGTTGGGCTTGAAAAGTCATTGCATCCATATTCAAAATTAACAGTATAGTGGCATTTTGTGTTTACTACATGCACATTAATAACATGCCAAACAGTGTTTAGTCTAGGATGATGCAGCTGCACAGAATTTGCAGCATTAAAACACATTTAGCAGTATGCATATTGCTATGAGTTGGGCATGTTTAACCTAGGAATGAGTAGTACTGCTACCCAAAGCTTGTGGTACTGCATACTTATCACATAGGGTATGATATTCAAGATTGTACAGTTACTACATACATCGTAAAAAACAAAACAAACAAAGGTTTCATTCTGTGTGCTGACTGTCATGTGATAGACTGCCATTTTGACCTTGTTTAATCTGGAGGTGGATATTGCAAAGCTTGCACTTACTATATTAAAAAATTGACAAAAGCCAGTATACTGATGCCGCAAAGGTGTGGGTGATCACTTGCAGCTGTGACACACAGTAAGTTTCACTAGAATAGTACGTGACAGAGTGGAGTGGCAAGCTCTGTCATTTATTGTAAATGTAGTCCATAATGTTTAAGTCTAAGTACAGTAACCACGGCAGTCATTGCCTGTCATTTCAAGTAAAGAGGACTATGGAAGTAGTTTTACTTTTGAATATATGAGAACTTGTCTCTATTCACTCAGCTTGCCATATCAAGTCCATCCCTATCCACAGTTTCCTGGATTCACAGCATTGAGACCACATTTTACCACTGAATGTTAGAAGTAGTTACAATTAAGTGTGGGTTTAGAAAGAGTAAATAACACCAAAAATGTTTTCATCCCATTGTTGCCATTAGCATATTAGAGATGCAAAATCAGATAACAAGTACAGCTCATACATGTTGCCTTTGTGGTCTACCCATGTCTATAGTTTATGAATAAGCTATGTAAATCCTAGTTAACCAGACACTTTCATCTTTTTCTCCCAGCCACTGTAAATATTACTTTTTTGTATAGTAAATACATTTTTGTGTGCCATTACTGTTTTTTTACTGTACTACCACTTCAGGAATGTTGTCCTAGTTAGCATAACACTTTGTGAAGTATTATTTCCTCATGCCTTGTTGAAGTTGTTTGCTTGCAGTCCTACTTGTAAAGTGTACCATTCTTTCACATTAAAGAATGGATGGACCTTGATTTTTCACCTTAAATGGCCTCCAGGACCTTGGCAAGAACACTGAGAACATTAGACCCCCCCCCCCCCAAAAAAATTCATCAGGCTAGCGCCTGTGATGTCTTGTCTTATCTATGAGCTCCTATATGTTAAGATATTCATCTTAAGAGACCAGTGCCTCATGATGTCCATTAAGGTCTTATGGTCCCTACCCCTTATCTCTCCAGAATGTTATGATTCCATGATAATGTGGGTTTCACCATCTTGTACAAAACCATCTTCATTAGTTTCCATAGTTCATTCCAGAATGAGTTATTAAGCTCCAGTTGGAGAGATTAAGCTATAAAAATAAACCCAGGGAAAATGGCATTTTCCTTTCCTTTGCTTTGCGTTGAAGTGATCAGTTCAGCCTCCCCATCTGCGAAGGGCCAAAGTAGAGACTGTTAACACTATAATTCTCTACCAAAGACAGCCCACCCACACCGATATAGATGTGCAATTATGTGCACCGTTTTAAAATTGACAGTAGCTCAATTGCTATGTACAAGTGTTGTTCTCATGGAAAAATTGTGATTTAGAAAAATGTATCCAGAAATTCAGCCAAATTCTTCATGCATGATCTACATCATTGTCAAATCTTTTTAGGATCTAAATTGAGAGAACCACATTTCCTACATAAAGAAGTAGGTTTTGGGTTGCCCCCTGCACTGAAATCCCTTACACTACCCAAAATCCAGGGGTACCAGCATCAGGATATATCCAAATCGGACACCCCTGCCACATACACTTAGAGGTGTTCAAATAGTTGGATAAAGTTCTGTTAACTTTTACATGAGTCCTAGGATAGGCACATAATTTCTGCAGCCCTAGTTGTCAAGGGAAGGACAGCGAAGTTTGCCAGTAGTAGGACCACTTCCCCAGTCATACATTATCTCATCAGTGCAAAACAAAAGTACTTCTGAGTCACATTCTTCCTTCCACAACTCCCAACATTTTCCTTGCATTGTTGAGAAGCTGCCTATTTGGGATGAATCCACAGTGTTCATATTGATCAGTTGAGCTAGAAAGATTACCAATCTGTTCACCCACACTCTTGTGAATATGTTCAGGTTTTCTTTTAGTATCTCAGTTGTGGCATTTACTTCATGTGCCTCTTAACCAGTATAGGAGAATGTACCTGTAGTGAGTTTGTCCCATTGTACACCACCACTAGAAGAGGATTCAAAATGTCTACACATTACCAGTAAGAGGATTAATATGGTTTGCTGACTTCTGCAGACAGAGAATTACACTAGTCTTTGCCCATGCCTAATCCTTTGTGCCCAATTCCTCCTTATTTGCCTCTCTCAAGTATTTTATAGTTGTTTCCCAATTCAGAATGCCAAAAAGGCAGTTAACTCTTAAGGTCTTACTCATAGAACTTTTGATATATATACCTTAGCCTTGACTTACTGTCTTCAGTCCTTAATCTGTTCAATTTTTCCTGATGTCTTCCACCTCTTGTTACAACTATCCATTACTAGTTGTACTCCATTATACTTCTTTGATTTCCTCCATTCTGATTTCTTTTAAGTCCACCATGCCTCCCATCTTATATTCACTGGATCACAGAACAGTACAGCATCCAGAAAAGACTCATTTAACATCTCCATAACATTTCTGACCATCTTTTCCCTTTTCAAATGGTGAGATATTCACCCAGCCTCCAAGATGTAACTTAGGGCTTCTGTGCAAAACTGAAGGCTAGGCTGTCTGCCATGTCAGTTGAGAACATCCTGTTGGTTAAATAACAGCTGTGGGGTTCTAATTTCAGCTGAACCAAAAGCAAAAAAGTCTGCTTTAGAAGTCAGTTGCTGAAAGGGGGCTAAAATATATGCACACGTTTACATTTGTTTGCCAATCTCCAGACGTCATTTAACTAATAGTGAATGCAGTGTCTCTGTGTGCCTTGGACAGTGCCTCTTGATCTCTCAGTCTATGCATGTTTCCAATACATTATGACTCCCCCACGTGCAAACAAATTTTGCACTATACGGACGAACTCAATAAAGACCCTGTAGAGATGCACATTTTCATTGTTATTCAGTATTACCCTGTCTTAAGTACCACTTTCTGGTAGATTCCTACCCAGAACTAAAATCCTCTGTGATAATATTTTCAGTTCCTTTTTTTTTTTTTTTTTTTTTTTATAACTCCAGGAGCAACCTGTTCCATGTCTCTTCTCATCTGCTGCAGTAGTTCTAATATCCATACTTTATAAAACTTTTTTAGGTCTCTCTTCTTCTTGAATAGTCTTGTTTTCTACATCATATCTAGTTCATATTTAAGTTTTTTTCACTTAAGTTTGTGTTCCACCAAAGTATGAAAATACAGTCTACCTTTCATAAATCAGGCTTTTAAATTTCTGGTTCAAAGGCAGACCACCCCCCCAATCCATATTTCCTCCCAGGGCATTCAGACTTTGTTCACTCTACGCTCGATGTTTACTATCTTTTCTTCATTCATAATTCTTGTTTCCAAAATGAAACTTTAGCTATAAAGTCCTTTACAGATTGCTGTCAAGTGGTTAGGTGGTGTGGGTTTTCGGATCTGAGGCTGGCTCTTTATAATCTGCAGCTCTAAAGCCCCAGCTCCTCTCCCATAATGCTTTGCATGCATAAATCTCCTCAGATCTCTTTGTACTCTTCAAGGTCAGACATGTTCTGTGAAACTCCTGTCAGCTAAGTGTAATTGCTTTAATTTACAGTTTTCACTCGCAGCTTGCCTCCTGTTCCTGTAATACAGTTGTTGATAGATAAATGCATAGTTTAGGGTTTAGAATGCAGGCAAAAGTTGCCCCTTCAAGATACCATGACCAGTGTGTGTCCTGTTTAGGAGTCACACACACTTAGATTCGGATTGCCAGGCTTGTGCTGCCTTTGGAACCAGGGCCTTGGGTGACCATGGGGAGAAGCTTGTAATGATGAACATGCTTCCCACCACTTCTGCTGTGCTTTCCCCAGGTTCTGTTTCTCATTCTCCTTCAAAAACTCTGTGGAAAGAGGAAGGAGAAAGAAAAAGAAAGGGAGAAATCTAGAAAAAGAAAAGAGAGGGCAGGAATCGAACTTTCATGTCTCCTATTGAGGAAGAGACAGACCTGAAGACTCCAATGTCCTTGGCTTCAGTGGTTCCAGATTTGGATCCAGTGTCAGTAACTCCTAGTAACTCATTGGCTCTGGCATCAGAGCTGATCAGATCGCCACAGTTGGACTTACCAAGTCCTTTCTTGTCTGTGTCTCTGAGGTCTGGTTGGCTCCAGTCTCCTTTTTAGCCACTACACCAGATCCAGTTTTCCCCAGAGCCTTCTCTACATCAGGTCCAGGTTTCTCCTTTCTGGACCCAAGAAATTAAACAGCCTTTGCATCAAGCCAGTAAGCCATCCTCTGCAGTTTCCTTGAGGTCTGTAAAGTCCACCAGAATCATTAAAGAAACAGACTTGGACAAGGTCATGTGAACTTTTTTGAAGGCCCAGATGGACCTGGAGATCATTTGCTTCCCTTCAGACCCAAGAGCAGGGGGAGCTTCCCTTCAGCCCCATAACTAGTTGCTCTTCCTCCTCCTTCGGTACCACTGATCCTAGATCAGACATAGATCCATGTCATCCCTTTGTCTGTTCTGACAGCTTGACTGTCCTCTACACTGATCGTCCTCTACACTGACCTCTGACCTGGTGTGTCTGACTCCAGCCTTGTTGGAGCCGTGTGCATTCTGGAGCTGTAGAGTCATAGCTGAGGACCTGGAGTCATCATCAACTTTGAGCTTATTGGAGCTAGCCCTGCCCGTGGGAGTATCGACCCTGGACAAGCTTGGCTCTGGTCTAGACATTGGACTCATCTGTGTCATCTGTGTCAGCAACTGAAGACACTATTTTTCCAGGGTTTATGGATCAAGAAGGGTTTTTTCCCAGTTGACCAACTTCAGAGTTCGATGTTGTTGAGAGAATTTTGTCTCATTCAGAAATGGGAACTTCACATCTAGTGTCAGATCCATTCCAATCCTCCCTTCCTTCTAATTTCTTGGCTTCACATGAGCTTGCCATGGGACAAACCACACTGAAAGGATTAGAACAGCTCCATACTTGGAGCTCCCCTGTTTCCTGCTTGTCCTTTCTGGCTAATCCCCCCCCCCAAGGAGATGAACAAGAAAAGCCAGTGTAAGAGGAAAAACTTGGATTTCCCCTGAGAAATCCCTCACTGAAGATTCAGACCTCAGTGAAGGGAAAGAGTCTCTTAATGATGCATCCATTGACTATTTCCTGGAATTGATGAGACAAAATGGGGATGGACTATTGAGGCCTCTTCCTCAAGCAGTCAGTCTTTCTTGAAGTCTGTGGTGTGGGCCAATTCACATCTTTGTTGGTACCCCCTGGGCACACTAGTCAGTCTTGTGTCCAGGAAGGCATGGAGAGAGCACAATGTGGTGGAGCCAGTACTGTGCAAGCCTGACAAGGTTTTGGTCCTGCTAAGGATAGGTCCTGTTGGAGCTAAGGTCCTGCATTTGATGGTATTGTCATTGCTGCAGCCATAAAGAAAAAAGTCTCCAAAGAAAATGCATCAGTTTATCCCCCAAATAAGACGTCACAGGTGCTGGACCAGTTTGGGAAGTGCACATATGCTTCAGCCACATTTGACCGCCATGTAGTGGACTGTATAGCATATTTAACTAGACTTCATAGAGACTTAATCACTGAACTGTCTAAGTCAGTGGCATCACAACCTTTGCTTGAATCTTGTAAGACCTTGGAGACTCAAATAGCCACCGTGATATCTAAATCTAACATTTCCATGTGACTCATCTCTAATATAGCAGATAGTACAATAATTGTGGTAGGCACCAGCATTGCATTTTGCAGTCATGCCTGAATGAGCCTGTGTAATTTTGGAGAGCGCTTGAACACGTCATTTCTAAATGCCCCTTTTGATGTGTCCACTTTGTTTGGCACTAAAATTGAGAACACACTACCTATAAAAGGTGGAAACTGACTTTTCCACCCTGCAGAGGACTTTTTCAAGAAACCAGAGGGGAGGGGAGGCTGTTCTTCCACAAATTAAAACAGTTTTCCCAGGATGCTTCAAGTGAAGGTACCCCACCCCTTGGGTCAGGGGGGAAGTTTAATGGAAGCTGTCCTGGGGGTAGAGGTGATAGGCATAATCAAGCCTTCAGAGGATTCTTCTCTGACGAGCCCTTCCAGCTTTCCAGAAAATTTGCTGGAGGCAGTCAGAGACACTTGTCTCTCATCCTCCAAATTTGTGAGGCCATCACATTGGAAGCATGAGTTTTGAGAGTCATTCCCAGAGGCTCACTATTCCCTCTTAATTTTCTCAGAGTTTGAGATAAAATCCCAGACAGGTGTACCACCCCATCAATGAAGGGAAGCAGCAGGAGAGATTTGAAAGCTGCTAATGAAACAAGTCATCCAAGAGTTATCACCAGGCTTGAGCAAATCCAGGGTCTATTCAAGGACCTTGGGCCCATTTTGGATCTTGGCAAATTAAAACTTTTTGCAAAAAAGTTCTAGATAGCGACAGTGCAGTCAATTGTGTCTCTACTGAGCAGGGACAATTGGATGTGCTCAGTGGACCTCAGAGATGACTATTATCACATAAAGATAGTGGGGCATTCCAGACAGTTATTGCACTTCTGGCTGGTAGCCAATGCTCTGCCCTTTGGCCTCGCCACAGCTCCCTGGATGTTTACCAGATGCATGGCAGTGGTAGCAACTCAGGCTGCAGGGAATCCTGGTCGTCGTGTACTTGGATGACTGCCTCCTTACAGTGACTTCGAGGACATTGTTGATTCAGGACTAGAGATTTCTTGCGCCATCTGTGCCTGTCCTTAGGCAGCAGTCAGTTTCAGAAATCTGTCGAGGAACCTGTTCATGCTCTTGAGTTGATTGGATGCCATCTGGATACCACCAATCACATTGCCAGGCTTTCCTCCTTTGAGATTGCTATCCCTGCATCTTCAGGCCAGTCATGTCTTCCTACATTAGAGACCAGCAGCTTCATTGGTCCTTAATTTTTTTCAGTCTGATGGCTGCTATAGTCTCTGTTTTTCCATTCAGCCAGGTTCTTCATGAGAGTTCTTCAGTAGACATTCAGTCCAGTGGCCAGTTACAGCTCACCCACTGAATTTTCCTATACATTTGTTGTTGTCACATCCCTTTGTGGCTGATGTCAGATCAGGTTCCTGTAGGTCATCTGTTTGTTTTTTTTTCAACACACGGACATAACTACGAGCACTTCCATCTGTACCTGGTCCCAGTCAGAGGCCCATTTCCACATCAGCGTTTTGGAAAAGAGAGCAGTCCTCCTATCACTGCAAACCATTCAAGACTGCTTCCCCAAAGGTGGTGTCTCTGTCCACACTGACAAAATGGCACTGGTATGGTACGTAAACAAACAAGAGGGAGCCTGATCCTGTCCCCTGTGTGGAGATGCACATTCCAGGGAACTCCAACATTCTAGTAGGCTGTCTCAGCAGAAGCATTTTGATGCCTCACAAGTAGTCCTTCAATGGATGCTGAAGTCTCTTTGAAACTCCTTCAGCACCAGATGCAGAAGCTTTTTTTTTTGCCCTGCTCTGTCCCAAGAGTCAGTCACCAAAGGATGCTCTTTTGCATGCTTGTCCTTGTGGTCTTCTGTACGCTTACCCTCTGACACCCTTGATGATCATGTTTCTGCAGAATGCATCACATGGCAAAGTGACTGTAATCCTTATAGCTCCCTTTTGGACCTGACAAGTCTGGTTCCCTTTCCTGTGTTTTCAACTGCTATGCCCTCCTTGGGTTTAGGATCTCACCCCAGATTTGATATCTCATCCTTCAGGCCAGTCTCACTAAAATCTGAAATCCCTCTGATTGCTCCCTTGGTTCCTCCAATTCCAGTGATGGCCAGAGATCCCAAGCTTTCAAAAAGAGTTGTGCATACCTTTTCCTCTTCTCAGAAGTTCTCTGCCAGAAAAGTTTATAATAGTAAGTTGAGAAAAATTTCTATATGGGCCATTGTTTTCCTTTTTTGCCCGTTGAGATGCAATAAAAGATATTCTAGATGGTCTTTTTCAGTCCTGGACCAGTTAGTCTACTGTCAGGGTCCCACTGGTAGCCATTTCAAGTTTCCATGTCAGCCAAGCCTATGTAAAATCACTTCTCTAAGATTATCCAAAGTGTTTTTGAAGGGTATGTTTTTGCTCAGACCTCCAGTAAGGGATTCAATTTTTACTTGAGATTTGCTCCTCCTCTTCCAAACTTTGACCAGGGCCCCATTTCAACCAGCTTATACTATAAACGTAAAGTTTCTTTCATGGAAAACACAATTCATAGTCACAGTAACTTCATCCAGAATTTCACAGTACCATATTTTTCACAGAGACAGGGTTTCTTTGGGGTCAAATTCTTTTTTTCTTTTCTGAGATAGCCTCTGAGTCCAATCTGAACTTGTCAATTCAGTTGACAGATTTTTTTTCCAAATTTCAGTAACATGGGTGAATGTATGCTTCATTGTTTAGACCTGCATCACCAAATGAGATTCTGTTTGGACAGAACTAAATATATCAGCAAATCAGACCAACTTTTTATCCTTCTCTAGACGTAAATATGAGAAAACATTTTCCAAACTAATCTTTTTTTTCAAATGGATTTCTTGCATATCCTTTGTTTTATACCATGACAGGTTTACTTTTACCTGTTAATGTATTGTCATACTTTCCTTAGCAAATGTAAATAAATAACCCTTAGTGATGGGGAATAGTCTCCTTACCATATTCCATATCAAATTTTACAGTCCTTGAGACAAATAGTGTATTTTTCACAATTAATTTCATTCATAAGCACTGCCCCTTGAAAATTTCTTAAAACTGAAACACCAAATACATCATGAACAACGGCACCCCCTATCATCTTGCATTAGTGTATAAGGTACTGTTTTCCATGCTAGGTGCAGTAGGAAGTGATCTTATATCCTAGTAAGACAATTTGTAAGCTATTTCTCACAGTTAGAATACCCATCCTTGAATATTTAACACATTTGATGCTCTTTTAGTGAAACCATAACATAAATAAGCAGCTGTTTTCTAAAGAAGACATGTTGCTTGTGATTACTCAGAAAACTTTGCATTTGCATGTAAATTATTGCCAGTACCTTACTGGCATCGTTTTTGGGTGTGGTCATAAGGAAGAACTGAGTCAGCAGTAAAACTAAAACAAAGTCATAATCTTTGTTCTGTTTTCAGACTAGTTACTGCTATCACAACAGGAGTATATCCAGAAGTGAAGTTAACTGTAAAACAAGGGAGTATAAGAAGAGTAACAATACACTTTAAGCAAAAACCCAGTCTAACAGGGCAGTATCTTCTTGAACAGCATTTTTTAGCCATGCTTCTTTAGATATTTGTACAGCAGCTACCTGATCTCTCTCTCTCGCATCTTTGTTTCCCTTTTACAAACTAGATATTCAATCCAGATCCAGGACTTCTTTTGGCACCACCATTTTGCGGAATATTCTCTCCTGATACAGCCTAGTTGTCTTGCTGTGGCCTCTATCCCACAGGTTGAGTCAAATAGAAAAGAGAAAATCTGATACAAAAGTTATATACCTACCATAATGCTAGATCCATTTTGCCTTCTTCTGTCCATCTCAGCCATCCTTCCCTCTGTCCCTTTTCCAAATTGTCATGGGTAATTTATGGTTCTTGGTGGACAGTGAAAGCTGGTCTAAAGTCTGTTGTTGAGACACTTGTTATTTTGTTGGGGACTCAGTTAGTGCATGTCAGGTATGGTAGGCCATACTTTATCTGAGAAACTTTGGGTATGTGGAGCATTATCGGAGAAGAGATGGAGTTTCAGAGCTGAAGATTCTGAAATGCTGGCTTTGGATCTGATAAGATCTGATAACCCACAGGCTGAGATGGATGGAAGAAGACAACACAGATCTAGCACTACAGTAATTACATAACTTTAGTTTGTGACCATATGAGTCTGTTATGGCTCACCACTAGTTGGTAGGTCAGAGTAAGCCTAGGCTCAGTATTCTATTGCTACTACTACTAATTATTATTATTATAAGATGTGCATCAATCTCCAGTAGTAATTAAGGTGTAATTTGCTTAAAGTGAAAATGTTTGGTCAGGCAAGGAAAGGAGCAGCAAGCATGTACCATTCTATACCCTGTTTCCTCTAACTTTTGCCAGTCTACCCATAACCACCAAATAACTATGTCTCAAACTTAATCATCTCAGTCTCTGATGTCACTTCCAGTAAATAAATAAGAAAAGTAAAAAAAAGTATCTGTACTGACTTCCATGACCAGCACTGCGGTTTTCTGTGGCATTCCACTCAGCCTATATAGAGTGATAACTATAAACTGTTTATAATAGTGACTGCCTATCTAAGCATTGTAAAAGTAATATCAGTAATATCCCTAATCCAGCATCAGTCTTTTCCCTTCCCCAGTGTGTTAAAACTCAAAATGGCTTAAATAAGGTTGCAGTGATAAACTTGCAGAAAGAGATTCAAACAGAAGTGGAGGGAATGAAAGAATCATGTCCTACTTCCATTTTGTATAGCACTTGGAGTGTGACTCAGAAGAAAAAATATATTCTGTGATGAGAAAAACTTGAGATTGGATACAGCCATTTCTCATCTCCTTCAAGATGTAAAGTAGCCAACCTTCATTTCTTCTGAGTTCATGTATTCTGAACTTCCTGGGACTGCCTCTTCCCAATTACCCAACAGGGTCAGTAAAGAGTGGTGGTCAGCCCAAATGATTGGTTCTCAAGGTGAGGATAGTAAAAAGGTAATACAGGCCAACAACAGTTATGTATCAAAATATGAGACAAATATCAAACCATTCTTAAAGAATTAACATGTTTTCAAGAGGAAATTAATACTGGGGATTTAGGGAAAATAAAGAGGCATTGGGTCTCTTTACAGGCCAATAAGAGTTATGTATCAAAATATGAGACAAATATCAAATTATTCTTACAAAAAAAAGACATATTTAATAACTTGTCCTTGGATATTATGCTAATTCACAACTTCAGAACTAAAAAGTAGCCACTCATAATCCCAGAGTACTGGTAAAACCCTGTATATTACTGTGATACAATTCTACCTGCTAAGATATCTTTCCCTTACATTTATCCTAATCATCTTTTTACACCATTAACAACTTCAAAAATAATACTTAAACATGCTGCACTTAGCATTTCACCTCTGTATACCCTTTCTGTCACTGTAACACCAACATCCCCATACACTTCTTAACAATATTAAAACCAAGAACTTCTCTTCATGTTTATTCCTTAGAGGAAGAGGCTTAAAAACCTCAGCTTTGGCCAGCTAAGATCTAGCTGTATTCAACTGGACGTATAAGAGAATTTAAGTACCTTTATCTGCACTTTTTTCAAATAATACAGTATTTAAATTGATTTAACTGTGTTGCATGATTATTAACTGAACTGGAAGTTTTGACTCTGTTCTTCAGTTAGTGCTAGCTTGAATTTTATTATTTGTTTCTAATTGCAGGTATGGGGGAAGCCACATTCTTTGATTTCCTGTCCTTGCCTATTTAAGTGGTACAGTTTGAAATATTTTCTGCTTAATAACCTCAGCTTTGGCCGGCTAAGATCTAGATGTATTCAACTGGACGTATAAGAGAATTTAAGTAGCTTTATCTGCACTTTTTTCAAATAATACAGTATTTAAATTGATTTAACTGTGTTGCATGATTATTAACTGAACTGGAAGTTTTGACTCTGTTCTTCAGTTAGTGCTGCTTGAATTTTATTATTTGTTAGTAATTGCAGGTGTGGGGTTAGCCACATTCTTTGATTTCCTGCCCTTGCATATTTAAGTGGTACAGTTTGAAATATTTTCTGCTTAAAAACCTCAGCTTTGGCCAGCTAAGATCTAGCTGTATTCAACTGGACATATAAGAGAATTTAAGTACCTTTATCTGCACTTTTTTAAATAATACAGTATTTAAATTGATTTAACTGTGTTGCATGATTAACTGAACTGGAAGTTTTGACTCTGTTCTTCAGTTAGTGCTGCTTGAATTTTATTATTTGTTAGTAATTGCAGGTGTGGGGTAGCCACATTCTTTGATTTCCTGCCCTTGCCTATTTAAGTGGTACAGTTTGAAATATTTTCTGCTTAAAAACCTCAGCTTTGGCCGGCTAAGATCTAGCTGTATTCAACTGGACATATAAGAGAATTTAAGTACCTTTATCTGCACTTTTTTCAAATAATACAGTATTTAAATTGATTTAACTGTGTTGCATGATTATTAACTGAACTGGAAGTTTTGACTCTGTTCTTCAGTTAGGTTTCCCACCCACCCTCCCTCCCTGTTTCTGTTTTGGTGTTAATTTTAGTGGCTTTGAAACTGCCCGCCCCTCTTGTAAATTTGTGTTTGGATACTCCTTCTGGGCCCAACTCATTTGCTCTCTCAACTGAGTGCAGTGAGATCATACTCTGATTTCAGGCACTCCTACTGTGTACAAAGAGAGCATCTGGGCAAGAGAAAAAAAAATTAAGCTTGTTTCCTGCCTTTCCTGTTAAGTGGTCTAGACTGTTTGTAGGCTTCTGAGCCCCCAAGCCCTTCTGTGTAAGCTGAGCTTACTTTTGTTTCTTATAACTAGCCAGTTTTCTAGTTTCCGCACTCAAATCTGTTTCTTTCAACTCAGCACTTGTTCAGAACTCATTGTAAGCACTACATAAGCTGCAAATTACTACAGCACTCAACTTTCCTCACTTGTCTAGTGGAAAGCAGTTTTTAGTACTTAATAAATAAGCACTTATCCAGGCATGTCTAAGGGTCAGCTCCCAGTGATTTCTCCTGTCTACCTGATGAATCTGGGCATCTTGGGGCAGTGCAGCAATTCCCTCATGTACACAGACAACCCTCTCCTCCTACCACCCAACACTACAACCTGTGAGAGATGCACTTGTATAGCCAAACTGGAAGCAAAGCTCTCTTCACCCAAGACTGGACTAGACAGTCAAGAGGAGAAGGTAAACACTTGCACCACGCCACACTCATCACATAGTCCCTCAAAACCTACACCACCAAAACGCACACATAGAAACACAAAACACACACCTACATTCGTGGAGGCTCTCAATAAAAACCTGCCCAAGCATCAGGTACATCCAAAGCATAAACGCAAGCAAATTCCACCCCCCAACACAACCCAAATGACACATAGCCCACAAACTAGTGTGCCACTCAACTACAGCCCATAAGGCATAACAACGTACCCAACACTCTAGTCATAGGTGACTCTATAGTCACTCACTAGACTAAACAAGGAGAAAGTTACTGTCATCTGCCTGTCAGGTGCCAGGATCCGCCACATAACGCACTCAGGTCACTCCACAATAAGTACAAATATGACACTGTCATTTTCCATGTTGGTGTGAGTTACCTGAGACGTACCTCCCTGGACTACATGAAAAGAGACATGGAGGAGCTCTCCAATCTTGTATCCCAGGCAGGTATGACCCTAACCCTGAGTAGCATCCTGCCATCACCCAGAATGATACCACAATACAAGGACAAAATGATTGACTTCAACAGTTGGCTAAGCTTCTGGTGTCATTCTAAGAGGATCCAGTATTTGTCTGCCTGGGACGACATGATCGACAGTCCACGATGCTTTGCCAGAGATGGCCTGCACCTGTCGCCCTTAGGATTCCGGATACTGGCTAAGGCTCTTGCCACCCCTATAGCGCCTTTTTTGGGCAAGGTTCAAATTACAAATTCACCACCGTTACAGGACAAGCAAGCAAAATCTGAGGGTAATGCTACTCAATGCTAGAAGTCTAAACCTCAAAATGCACTCACTCGAGGCACGCCTTAAAATGGAGAACATTGACATCTGTGCAGTGGCAAAGACCAGGTTCAGAGCTCCAGAGAGCACCCATGCATTACCAGGCTTCAATTCATACCACACCTTTCGGCCACCTAACCCAGAAAGAAGCACTAAAGGCGGAGGCGTGTCCATATTCATTAAGGATATCCACACCTCCAGGCTAGTTGCACAGCATAATGCATCCAAGATTATCCAAGTGCAACTAACTCTGGGCAAGACTGCAATCCAAATTGTAGCTTGCTACAGACCCCCCACCATGCCCCAGGAGTCACACTCCTCATTTCTTGATACACTGGAAAGTATTAGGGTACAACCCAACACCCTAATAATGGGCGATTTCGACTACCCCACCATTAACTGGGAAAACTACTCTTGTACCAACTCTTTTGCCCAACGTTTTCTAGAATTCATCAATTCCAATGCCTTGGATCAACTTATTCACACCCCCACCAGGGGCAGCAATATCCTAGACCTGGTCATTACCAACATGGAACGTATCATCGTGGAACTCATAAACAAAGACATTGGTAATCTCCAAACTCTGGACCCTACCCAGTTTGGATTTGTAAAAGGCAGATCATGTCTCCTAAACCTGACTGACTTCTTTGAAGCAGTCACCAAAGCCATAGATGAAGGTAAAATGGTTTACACAGCTTATCTAGATCTCGCCAAGGCTTTCGACACCATCCCCCACTCTGGAATTATAGATAAGCTCACTAAACTAGGTATAAATCCCTATGTCACAAGATGGGTTGCCAACTGGCTCACGGACAGAACCCACACTGTGAAAGCGGATTCCAAATCCGACATCAGACCAGTGACAAGTGGAGTACCACAGGGTTCAGTCCTGGGTCTTCTCCTGTTTGGTATCTACTTCTCTGAAGTGCAGGCCAACACAGAAGGTCTTTATTAACAAAGTTTGCAGATGACTGCAAACTAGGAGCCATAATCGAAACTCCTAACGATGTGGACAAACTACAAAAGGGCCTCACTGAGACAGATACCTGGTGTCAAAGCCATGGCCTGAAGCTCAATGCCAAAAAGTGTATTGTCATCCCCTTTGGTAAAAACTCTGTACTCCTAAACTACCCCATAGCTGTAGTCTACTTAATGCCGAAAATGTGATGAGACCTTAGGACACAGGTAGACCGTAGTCTCTCCTTTGATAATCACATCGCCACAGTGGTCAGGAAATCCTTCTACGTGGCTCATCTCATCACAAAAGAATTCTCATCCAGAAAAAAAGAGGTCATTGTTCCCCTCTACTCATCACTCATTAGACCCATTATAGAGTACAACGCCCCTTTTGGTATGTACCTCACAAGACGTCTACAACAACTGGAAAGACCACAGAAATACCTCACAAAGAGGATTAATGGCCTCAAACAAATGCCCTATGCAGACCGTCTCAAAAAACTACAGCTTTACTCCGTCGCATATCGCCTACTCAGGGGCGATCTCTGCCTAACACACAAAGCTATGTCAAACCCAGAGCTGTTGGACATGCTCCACTTAAAGAAATCCCAATCCCTCCGAGCTACATGCTCTAGGGACCTAAACCTTGTCACCACAATAAACGGAACATGCTGGAGGGATAGATTCCTGTCCCAGAGACTTCCCATACTCTGGAACAGACTACCTATCTATGTCAAACAGAGCTCCTCATTAGCACTCTTCAAGAAAAATCTTGATGATTGGATGGAAATTTACCCCGGGGATCACTTCTGTGGCTCTGCTCGACAGGGGCACAGGAAAATAATTTTCTTGGGTGACGAAAGCCAGGGTACATTTTTTGGCTAGGCTTGTATGGGCCCTAGGGCCGATAGCCTAGTACCTACCTATGAAGAAAGTAGCACACCATATATGTAAATACATTGCAGTCTCTCTCTTAAAATATTAAACTTGTCTATGATGTTTATCCTGTCTGGATGATTTTAATTTTTTTTTTTTCTGACACTATGTGTAGAATATTTGTAGCTTCATTCAGTGGATGTATTTTGTTCTTTTTGTTTCTGCACAGAGCTTTTGTCTGTGGACTGCCAATGAGAAGGGGCCTTGTGAAGAGTTCAGCTGGCTGTCATGGTTAGCAAAGGAAATAAGTAAACAACTAGCAGAAAGGATGATACACCAGACAAAATGTAGGTCTAATGCGTAATTGGTTAAAGATCCTCTTTAGCTCTTTAAAGATATTTAGGAAGTATTATGAAGGTATATATGGGTTAGAAGTAAAATAAGAGCTAACCAAGAGGATGTATAATTCTGTCAGGTCTAAATTTAAAGAAAGTTTAACCGGTAGGTGCTCAAAAGTTATTTGAAGAGGTTACCTGAGAGGAGGCAGAGCAGGTGTACACTATGACCTCTAAAAGAGAATCATAGGATTAGATCGAATTCTGCTGAAAACTTTGAAATTTAAGGTTACGTTAATTTATAATTTTACAAAAGTGGTCAGTGACATTCTTCATATGTTTCTTGTGACCTAGAAGCAAGTGGTTGTGGTGGCTTCAAATCTTGGGAAAGATAAGACTTTGGTAGAATAATATAGGCTGAGATCTATACTCATGAGTGTCACATCTTTACCTGCCATATTAGCAACATTAATTGATAGCTCTTGCCATCATTAGTTCATCTTTACCAGGCATGATGTATCCTAGGAAAGAGTGAAGTAGATATCCTGATAAAAATGAGGATGTTGACTGTGGACACAGTGGTACCCAAGAAAACATTCCTTCTATCTAGTTTTGATGCAGAGAAAGCATTTCGTAGGAAGGACTGGTAGTGTTTGTTTATAATATTCTCAGAAGAATTTGTATGGCTGCTTTCTTCAATATTTGACAGTTTGACTGCCAGGATTAAAACTGGTTCTAAGCTTTCTTAGCCTTTTAATGTATTTGGGAGGGGGTAGATAAAGTTATGCAATATCTTCATAGATTTTATTTATATTAATATATATAAAGAGTGGGAAATAAGAGACAGAAGTAGTGTGACTTGCAGAAAGGCTGAGGCAGACCACAACTACTAGACTTAGAGTTAAAAATCAGCTTTTCAGAATATCTTTCTGTATAGGTGAGCTGATTGTGTACACTTTGGGCCCAGATAAGGACTCTTTCTGTATAGGTGAGCTGATTGTGTACACTTTGGACCCAGATAAGGACTTGGATATCTTTTTAATGATAATGTTTATTCCATTACCAAGGTATAATATTTGTTACAAGGCTAATGCCATTAAAATTAACTATGTTCTCAATAACTCTTTGCTAAATAGTTAACCCATTTTTGAAAAGGAGAAAATCTCATCAGGGTAAAATGCGGGCCCACTCTGTAAGATTTATATAAATGAGTATATTCAGAAATTTTGAGTTGCTCTTCATAACTGGATAAATGTTGGAAAAGATTTTCCTAGAGAGTACAGATGCTAATATGGCATATTTTGCCATTAGTTGTCTGTACAACCAATAGGGTTACCCTTTCTTTCCTCTCTCGCAGTTCATCCAGTAGCTCTCCCCCCCTTGCAGTTTTTACAGAGGTGTAGAAAATGTTATTGGCTTTTCTGCGGAAACATGGAAAACCAAGGCTAGCCTGTAATTAATTACTGCCAGTTCAAGAGGGAGGAGCTGGAGTCTCCTGAGTATTAAGCTAATGCAACAATTTTTAGATTGTTTTATAATTTAAATAACATTAGGTATAGAACATTCTATAATGATATGTACCTTGATCATTTTTGGAGGATTGAAAGGGTTGTATGGTAATATTGACAACAAGATTAAAAAGTCATTGTATGTGATAACTTTAGTAAAACATATATAAGGGACAATTAAAAAATTGAAAATAGCATCTAATCAGTATGAAATTGGCAGCAGAACTATATAGTGGCTGGGGACCAAGAACGATAAAATTAAGGTAATATTTAAAAGGTTTCTTGGTGTATTTTGGGAAGATTTATTGCAGAGTAATATATTCGTTTTCTGTGAGTAATTCCTGGTAGAGTTTAGACAGTTTTCAAATTCAGATATTTGATACAAATCAATGAGAAGCATCATCCTTGATGAGCTGGAAATTAGAAATATAAAGAAACTTTAAGTGGAGCTTAATCACCTGTGGGGGGAAGCGGTGTACACAGTATAAAGTTTATAATCTCGGTTTAGTGGATACAGTTGGCTTTAGGTGATCAGAGAGAGACAGAGAAACAAATGTAAAGCAGTGTGAGAAATAAAGAATTGCATCTCCAGTTGACAGTTGTAATATGTACCAAGTTAACATTCGTTCTGAGATATGCCAAGTAGCAGTGTCTAAATATTTTTAAGCTCCTTTTATAATGACCCTATGTTTCTAGGCATTCGTGATGGCTGTTGGTATAAGAAAGGAGTAAGTGACGTGTCTTGCATTTTGGAAGTGTGAAAAACTAGAAGGATTAGAACTGAATCTGCAGGTGACATATTAGGTTGTGTTCAAGGAATATACAACTAATGCTAGCATTTTGTTCTCTGCTATCTTTAAATCTTAATGTTCAGTCAATGAATAGCTGAGATTGTTTCAACGATTTCTATAACACGTAAATGGAAAAATAAGGAATCACCCATGATCAAGTATTTAACTTAATAAAATAAGTTTGTTGTTTGGAAATCAAAATACAACACCCAAGAGCAGACAGAAAAGGTGATAAATGGACTCACTAAGATAAGACTAGTTTTTGGAATCTGAGTATTCATTTCCTATGTTATGTGATAAGTTCTAAAGTTCCACTGTGCATCTGTGGTTAGGTACACACTTGCTGTATTTATATGGTTATGTATGTGGCTTTTGGATTAGACTATAATGGCATTGCTGTACAAAACAAAATATATAAGTGTTTTGGAATTATTGAATGTTTTATGGATTTCACAGTTTATATTGTGTTGATGTGTGACATTTCACATGTTTATGATCTGTCTGTTGTTGCTGTTTACTTGTTTTTTCATAAAGTTTGTCAGTGAATGCAAAACACAAAGAAGCGTTTAATCCAGAGGAGGTTACTAGGCTAATTGCAAGCTTAGCTGATGTTGTACTAGTTTCCCCTAATAGGCCGTGGTTAGAGGGTCATTATTTGCAGAGTGAGTCTGTGATCAGCGCTGACTGCCCCTGTCCACGAGTCTCATAGGTGCCATCCCCAGGTTGAATTTACGTTCTCCTATCCAGTTGTCTAGGTTGAGCTTGAATAGGGTCATTGAGGAGCTTTGCTTCATTTGATTTGGGACTGGGAGCTGCATCTATCTCTACAGCATGTTCTGTTAATGTCACAGGCTAGGTTGAAATCCCTGGAGCGAGTGACTTGTGTCCCATTTGATTTACAGATGCGCAGCATTTCCATTAGGGCAGAGTCAGAAAGCTGTGTAGGCTAGGCACAAGTCACCTCTCATAATCCCGTAGGATACAGAGTACAATGACAAGACTTTCAGTCCTTCTATGTAGGTCATGTTTTGGAGGCCCTGAATTTTCTTGGTAAGAAACCTCTGTGGTCCTTCTAGCTGCTGCAAGTGTCTGGTGAGGTACATGCGAAAGGGTGCATTGTACTCTATTAGTGGTCTGATGTGGGTCAAGTACAGAGGTGTTGTAACATCCTTATTCTTGCATGCTTTCCTTACCACTATGGGCACATGGTGATCGAAGTTTAGATTGCTATCAACCTGTGTGTTCCCAATTCTCACACCATCGGGTTTGAGCCCAGGGGGGTGCTGTCAATACAGTAATTTGCAGGGGATAATAATGCACTTTTTTGCATTTAATTTTAGTTTGTGGCTTTGGCACCAGTCGTTTGTCTGTGTTAGCCCCTTTTGTAATACATTAACATTGTTTGTGGACTCAGTGATTATGCACAGTTTGCAATCATTGTCAAACTTGATAAGCCACAGGCCATCTCCTTTCGCCTGGACTTTTAAGAAATAAATTCCAAGCAGTAGAGGACCCAACAAAGATCCTTGTGGTATGCCACTGGTAACTGTCTACTGATGGAGGTGGAATTCCCAACTTTGTCAGCATACGTTCTCTCGGTTTGCCAGTTGGCTACCCATCTGTTGATGTATGGGTTAATGCCAACCTGGAGAGTTTCTCAATTATACCTGAGTGGGGGATTATTTCAAAGCCTTGGCTAAATCAAGATAGGCAGTATGTCCAGTTTTTGCCTTTATCCATGGCTTTGGTGACGTTCTTGAAGACGTCCACCAGGTTCAATTAGCATGATCTACCCTTAACGAAGCCAGGCTAGGTCAGGTCAAGATTTGAAGATCGTCTATGTCCTTGTTGATAAGGTCCATGATGACTCTCTCCATGGGCTTGCAAATAAGGCTGGTTGGGCTTATGGCTCAGTTGATGGACTCCCTTTGTGCAAGGGGATTGCTGCTGCTGTTCTCCACTCTGTTGGAACAAAGCTAGTACTCAGGCTGCCCTTGTCAATCAAGTTGGACAGAGAAATGGTTGGAAACTGACGGTCCATTATGGCAGGTTTTTACAGTAACTCCTATTAGGGATTGGGCTAGTTTGACAAGATTTTGCTCCAGGATTAACAAAGGGGCTTATTCTTTTGAAGGCTAGGGGTGAAAACTATGGCAGTGCTTCTCAGTGTTCAACTGAGTTTCTTGCAATGCATCAGGGAAACTTGGGAGGGTTCACTAACACATGTCTAGGAAAAAAATTCAAATTGTTTGTATCTATTCAGGGCACCTCTGAACCCTGTTGCACATTGCAGACGTTAGGCTTAAATACAGACTAAATTAAACATTTTTAAGTTAAACCTCCAACTTGTATGGGCTCAGATTACACACATCTGCCACAAGGGTGCAGGCAGGGCCCTCCTAATGTAAGTTGGCTGGAATAGTGCTCATGTGCAACAATACAGTCTAGATTCAACAGCTCTAAATCTAGTCTATGCTATGTACTACCTATTTAAGGCAACAGAACAGCTTTTTCAAAGTGCAGAAAAATACAGTAAATGAGCATTCATACATTACAACTTTAGAAGGACCACATCAGAATGTTTTTCCCTGCAGAGATCACTAAGCATTTTGCAACCACATATACACTGTCACTGCTTAATTTTATTGCTTTCAGGATTATTTTGTCTTATTTTTGTTCACAACATTATCTTTTGGTACATTAAGTTAGCGTATGTGACACTTCTACCCCATCATCCAACCCCATAACTTCAAATAGCCTGTTATTCCTTTCACAAATGATGGCATATATATGTGTGTGTGTGTGTGTGTGTGTGTGTGTGTGTGTGTGTACACGTCAGCGAAAGTCCACTTAAACGAAAGTGCACTTTTGCTGAAGTCTAGTTCCCCGGGCTACCCAAAAAAAAAAAAAAACACTAAACCATGTTTTTGCAAGGAGGCAAGCCCCCCTGCACACACCCCCTACTTAGATATACCAACTCTGAGATCGCACTACAGCGGGTGAAAAGGGAATATTCCCATTCCATGATGTAGTGTGACTGCCGAAGTCAATGTTCAAAAGTTTCACTACTTCTAACAAGTGGACTTGGTGAGGTGGGGTTCGAAGTAGTGAAACTTCGAACAGATTGACGGATCTATATATATACACACACACACACACACACACACACATACATACATATGCATCTGTGTATATTGTGTATATGTGTAATATATATATATATACACACACACACACACACACACACACACACACACACACACACAGTGGATATAAAATATTTACACGGTTTACCTTCATGTGTGCGTATTGCACAAGGGCAAACAGCAGTTGTCCGAAAGGCAGTTTGCAAAGTTTGAAAACGCCGAATGGAAAAAGGTTTGAATGTGCAAATGCACAGTGACATTCGCTCATTGCACTTTTGACATTTTGGGGTGGATTGCACTATAGTGGGGATCGGAAAATGCTCCCCTTGCCCACTGTAGTGCGATTTTGGAGTTATAATATTAAAGTGGGGAGGTGCAGGGGGGCTTGCCCCCCTGCTTTACACTTCATTAGATTTTTATTTCGATATTTATGTTCGAAAAATCAGAGAATCTGCTTTTCGATTTGCTGATTTTCGAGCATATTAAATTGTCACTATTATGACTTTCATGGTTACGATTCGCTCATATGAGCAATCGCACCACTATGATTTGGTTTTGTATAGGTAAACCTATTTACACACTGCTATTAAAATGCCAGGTTTTCGTGATATTAAAAAAATGAGACCACAATAAATCCTTTCAAAACTTTTCCCACCTTTAATGTGACCTATAACCTGTATAATTCAGTTGATAAACAAATCTATTAGGGAAAAAAGATAAAAAACATACAGTATGATGGTTGCATAAGTGTGCACACTCTTAAACTAATACTTTGTTGTGCACACCCTTAAACTAATACTTTGTTGAAGCACCTTTTGATATAATTGCAGCATTCTGTCTTCTTCAGTAGGAGTCTGTTAGCATGGCACATCTTAACTTGGCGATATTTGCCCACTCTTCCTTGTAAAAGCACTCCAAATCTGTCAGACTGCGAGGGCATCTCTTGTGCACAACCCTCTTCAAGTCACCCACAGATTTTCTGTTGGATTTAGGTCAGGGCTCTGGCTTGGGCATTCCAAACCTTTAATTTTCTTCTGGTAAAGCCATTCTTTTGTTGATTTGGATGTATGCTTGGGGCCACTGCCATGTTGAAAGGTGAAATTCCTCTTCATCTTCAGTTTTCTTGCAGAACCTGACCGTTTTGGGCCAAAAGTTACTGGTATTTGGAACTGTTAATAATTCCCTCCACCTTGACTAAAGCCACAGTTCCAGCTAAATAAAGAGCAACCCCAAAGCATGATACTGCCACCACCATGCTTCACCGAGGGGATGGTGTCCTTTTGGTGATGTGAACTGTTGTTTTTGCGCCAAACGTACCTTTTGGAATTATGGCCAGAAAGTTCAGCCTTGGTCTCATCAGACCATAGCACATTTTTCCACATGCTTTTGGGAGACTTGATGTATTGTCTTCCAAATTTTAGCTCGGACTGGATGTTTTTCTGTGTAAGAAAAGGCTTCCATCTTGCAACCCCCTACCCCATAGTCCAGACATATGGAGACTATGGGAGATTATTGTCACATGTAGTACACATCCAGTACTTGCCAGAAATTCCTGCAACTCCTTCAGTGTTGCTGTCCGTTTCTTGGCAGCCTGCCTGACCAGTTTTTGTATGGTCTTTTCATCAGTTTTGAAAGGATGTCCAGTTCTTTGCAACATCACTGTTGTCCCATATTTTCTCCACTTTTTGATGACTGTCTTCACTGTGTTCCATGGTATATCCAATGCTTTGGAATTTTTTTTGTACCCTTCTCTGACTGATGACCTTTCAACAATGAGATCCCTTTGATGCTTTGTAAGCTCTCTGCGAACCATAGCTTTTGCTGTAGCAGGCAACTGAGTATATGCCAGAAAAATCCTATTAGGACAGCTGAACTTTATTTGGGGTTAATCAGAGTCTTTTTAATTGATGGCAGGTGTGTACCCAAGAAGACTGAATGCTGTAATTAAATCAAAAGGTGCTTCAACAAAGTATTAGTTTAAGGGTGTACACACACAACAAAGTATTAATTTATGGGTGTGCCCCCTAATCAACCAGCGTATTGTACATTTTTTATTTTTTATATTTTTTCCCCTAAAAATGTGTTTGCTTTTCAATTGAATTATACAGGTTATAGGTCACATTAAAGGTGGGAAAACTTTTGAAATGATTTGTTGTGCTCTCACTTTTTTATATAAAAAAAACTGGCATTTTAACAGGGGTGTGTAAACTTTTTATATCCACTGTATATATAATAGTCATCCTTTGAGTTGAGAGTGTTTTTTTGTTCTTGGCAGCTCCTCGTTGTTTGAGTAGCACTAGATCTAACACTCTGGACTCTTCGTGATGATTCAGTGGTTGATTTATCCTTTCTGCTACTCATTTTTCCCTGAAAAGTCCCATGCTCAGGCATGGCTACTTACCCACAAAGACTCACTACATGATGTAACATGTCAGTCATACAAGCTCACTCTTCCCTAGTGCCTACCAGTTCTTGTTTTATGAGTGACAGTTTATATCTTGATCCTTGGTATTATCATTAAAACTTCCCACTTTCACACTCCCTTTTCTTCTCTAAGAGATTTTTTTTTTAATTCATCTAAATCTTGCACAAAATAACAGAAGGACCCCCCCCTCCTTACAGGACTGGTTTGAGGGGATCATCCTGTGGCCTTAGGGAAGGGTTAGAGTTTCTTCATTTGGGACTTGATTTAAAGAATTGAACAAGGCATGTGCTGTTGAATATGGACATACAGATTTAAATATAATGACTAGACACATGGATCTGTGTGTGGTATGGTACACATTTGACTAACATTTTGTGGACTCTACAAACTCGTCTACATCATCCATGTTTTCAAATCATTTGACAATCATTATATTGCATGGTGCACGAGTAGAGAAATATTTGCAAACCTAAAGTACATTTGCAGACACAAAGACATAGAATTACGGAAATATATTTTGCACCTAGAAAAATTTGCCAACTGTAGCCACTTGGAATTTGCTCATTGCAGGACAGTGTAGCAGAAAATTGTAAGCTTTAGATCCAGAAGTTTATTTCTCACTGCAAGCAGAGCAGCTGAGCAGCCTGAGAAGATACAGGTCCAAGTTCATAAAGTTTACAATGAGGTGTATGCTATGTATACACCTTAAGGTAACTTTTTTAATTCACAAACAGCCCTACCACAATGCTTTTTCACAAAGATGTGCAGCACTGTGGTGGGCTTTCTCTGTGGTATGCTTCATGCTAATGAGGCAGTTCATGGGAGAGGCATATGCTAATTATCCATGTGATTTCTTCCTGAACTGCCTATGGCAAGGCATCTATGCAGCCGAGCACGTCATGTAATCACACAGCTGCGCATGTTAGTACAGCCATTTATGCCCCATATCAGTAGTGAACACAGCCAAAAGGCCATGTTCATCCATTGCAGAAGAGAGCAAGTGCTGGACAATTTAGTGGTAAGGTTGTGTTAAGACATGTGCGTGAGTGTCTGTGAGGAGCTGCATATGTGAATGTATGTATAAATGTGTCTGCTTGGGAGGCAGCATTAGGAGCGTTAGTGGGGGGGTAAGTTATATAGATATGGGTGTGGGTGAATGGACATGTATCTTTGAGTGGCGAGGAGACAGTCTGTGTGGGTGGGTAAGGATGGCTGTCTTACATTGGCTGGGGGGATGCACTACCATGCAGGGATACCTCTTTTAACACATGTCTGAGTGACACTTAAATAGAAGGGGGATTGGAGGGAGGAGGAAACCACTACCCTAAGGATAAGTCTTTAGCTGCACTTTAATGACATACATGGTTAGGAGAACATTACACTAGAATGTTTGCCTAAATACTTCATCCTTAAATTTTCAGGGTCTATGTATTAGTTTCCCCTCAAGTGTTTGGCAGTGCTCAGTACAGACTCCGACACCTTGAGTGACACTTTTCCTGTAAAAGCACAATTGAAATTTCTCCAGTACCTAGTTGCACATAGGACAGCTAGTTTGCAATGACAAGCACACTCCCCTTAGTTGCAAACCGGATACTCCTGACAGTGATCGATATTCTTACTTTAACTGTCTAATCAATAAAAAAGGGTCTTTGGCCATGGATATGAACTTTCCTACTGTGTCCGTTACTGGCTTGGTGAATATGGACATCCTGAGGCAATGTAGAAATAGCTTCGTTTACTGACCTCAAACAAACAGATGTGTGAGAGATGCATTTACACAATGTCACTGGAGGCAAAGCTGTCACATAAAAGTACTCTTAATGTCATTAAGGTTGTCAGTAGTACACACACTGCACCCATCTCGCACAACTCAAAGTAGACATATCATCCCACATATGCTGAGGCAATTAAATGTAACCTTTCTAAGCCACAAAGACGTCCTAAGACGAGGTACACATAACAAATATCCTCATCAGCCTCAAATGCACTCTTTCAAAACAACACCCACATCAACACATAGGGCTACATCTCATGGAGCCACTACCTCTAAGCCCATAAGGCAAGCCACCACACAATCCAAAATTCTAGTCATTGGAGACTCCATCATGAGATACACTGATGTCCCTCTTACCAAGCTGAGTAAGGAGAAAGTCACAGTCATTTGCTTATCAGGGGCTAGGATCCGCCACATTACGCATGCACTCAGGTCACTGGAACACAGTTACCGGTATGACTCAGTCATAGTCCATGTGGGAGTAAATGACCTGAGACATACCTCCCTAGACTATATGAAGAGAGACATCATGGAACTCTCAGAATGTGTCTCAGGCTGGTATGAGCCTATATTGAGCAGCATTTTACTTTCTTACTTTACTTTCTCCAAGGATGATTGACTATTAATAATTGGGTTAGTTTCTTGTGTCATTCTAAGGGGGTGCAGTATTTGTCAGCATGGAAGGAGATGGCCAGCAGACCATGCTGCTTTGCCAGGGATTGTCTGCAACTCTCCCATCTAGGCTTTTGAATATTAACTAAAACATTGTCTTTCTCCATTGTGCCTTTTTTAGGCAATGCCAGACCGAAAGTATGTCCGACACAGCAAACCAAAACCAAGAAAATCTAAAGGTATTACTGCTCAGTGCTAGGAGTCTACACAAACAAATCCACTCCGTGGAAGCTCTCTCTATCCTAGGGAATACTGATGTCTGTCCGGTCACTAAGACATACTTTAAAGCCATGGAGAGCACACCAACAGTGCAGGATTATAATGCCTTCCACACATTTAGGCCAGCTACTTCACAGGCAGGGACTAAAGGTGGAGGTGTCTCTGTTTACATTAAAAATAAATATACTTCAAGGCTGGTCAAATAGGACAATGCACTTGAGCTGCTCCATGTTCAAATCAACAGAGGCAAAATCCAGTATCACTTCCTTGCAAAGCTATAGGTCCCCCTGCCATGACCCAGGAAACCCATACCATGTATTTAAACTTATTAGAAATGCTAACCTTCCAACCAAATACCATATTCACAGGTGACTTTAAATTACCCCTCTATTAACTGGGAATCCTGTAAAACACCAAACGTAGATGCACTGTGATTCCTGGATTTTGTAAACACAAACTCCCTGCACTAGATAGTCAGTATACCAACCAGGAGTGCAACCATACTGGATCTGGTCCTCACTAATATGGGCAAATGCTGCACACCCCCTACTGTAATGCCTTCCCAGGTAAGGTCAGACCACAAAATGGTCTCCTTTGAAGTGAAAATAAAACCTGGACCCCCAACTAAACTTAGAATATTCTAAGGTTAACATCCTGCTATTGTGAGAACCTGGCAAAATTTCAAGCCCACATAAACCTTGAGAGCACTGCTGCCTGTGCAGAACTGTGCACAGAAACCCTGTACAAACATGTTAATAGCTGCATAGAGGCAGCAGTACCCACCAGGAAGAAATGCATAACTAACTCATAAAATAAGCCACCCTGGTGGAATCACAAAATCAGTAGGCTGTATAACAGGAGGAAGAAAATCATGGCAATAATTAGGAGGTGCAGCAACCCAGCAGGTGTGAAAGTACTCTCATCAAACTAAACAAACAACTCAGAGGACAAATAAAGTCTACCAAAGCCAAATTTGAGGTAAGTTTGGCCTCCCAGGCCAAGGACAGCCAGAAAACATTCTTTAGTTATGTCCGCAACCTCAAAGGCAATACACAATTGTGTGCATAGCTCATTGTGAATGGAGTCACCTATACTGATCCAGAAGATATAGCAAACCCCCGGACTGATAAATTCAGCTCCAACTTTACCCCTCTCTCCCCCTCAATCTTCCCTCAGGAAATGTCATCAAATATAACTCCCCCTACTATCACTAGGGAACAGATGTTCTTCATGTTTCACTATTGCAGTCATCACACTTGGGTTATCTGCCTGCAGGTAGCCCTCAGTAGGCCCAAATACCAGAGTTTTAGGATTTCTGCATGGGATGCTGTTGCTTCTTCCATGATGTCAGGTCGTCAGGGGTATAAAACAGGCAGCTGATGCCATTACATCAGTCTTTCTTGCCGAGGAGGAGCCCGAAGCAGAAGCAGTTCGCAAGTGCCGGTTGGCCGCTACCTGAAATTTTAGTTTTCGAGTTTGTAATACTGAAGTCTTCTAAAGCTAAATACCCCATTGGGGATCCTTTTTTCTTGCTCTAACCGATGTCAGAAAAAGTTAACAATTTTTTTGCCTGTGGAGAGCAAATACCTCACAGAGATTTTCATTCTTACTGCGTCACCTGTTTAGGCCCAGACCATGTCCCTCGCTGTCAGTTTTGTGCCTTGTTTAACACCAGAACTGTTTATCATCGGGCTGTCTTTGTCACTAAATTCTTTTGCTCTTGTTCTCCATATTCCAAAATGACTTCGATAAGCCACCCGACTACCGATCTTCCGAAAAAATGTAAAGATAAAGACAGGGACAGACCATATAGGTCCAAAACTGCTGACGACGCTTCTGTTAAGCTAGTCGCAAGTCCACCGGTATTCAGTGAGGCGCCTTTGCAGTTCCTGATGCCTGCTTCTACAGATTCACAGGCCTCTGCTGAGACCCCTTCGGAGTCCGGTATGCCACGAGATGCTTCTTCGACTATGGAACCTGCAGATTTCTCTACCTTGGATGGGTCCAGAGCTGCTGTGCAGACACCAGCTTCTGAGGGTGTATTCCAACCTACCGATGTTCGAATTAAACTGACAGCTTCGTTTTTAGCTAAAACTACCAAGTTTGAGGCCCAGAGTACACACAATGCCTAGAAAACTGACGACCAAAGCACATGCTCAAGCTCCCATGCCACAAAAACAAATGCTTAGAATGGCTGAAGACTGTATTACCCTAATTAGGGGAAACAGCCTTCCCCTGCTAAGAGACAAGGAATTGAGTTTCATTCTGATTCTACAGACCAGGAGTCCAATGACTCTTACCCTTCTGATTATCAGAACATGCACTTATCAACCTATGAGGATTCAGATGCAGAGGAATCCATCCCCTCTGCCTCCCCTCCAGAGGATTTTTCTTTTGGTGAAACCTTGCATACTTTAAGAGAGCATTTCCGCTGGGAATGCCAAGACTACCCTCAGTCCAAAAAGAGACTCAGAGAATTTTTAGAGTTGCCTCAGCACAAGCCTCTAGCTATACCCCCTGTCCTGGATGTTGTAGATGATGTTTTTATGGAATCCAGTCTTACTCCAGATACTTTACCTCCAGCCCCTAGGAAACCTGACAGGTACTACAGAGTACCAGATCCCCACAAATTTCTCTTCAAGAATCCTACTGCGGATCCAGAGACCATTTCCCAGGGACCTAAAGGTATTAAGGCTACTACAGCCAAAAATCCTACCCCTGCAGACCGGGATTCCAGAGCTTTAGACATATGGGGTAAGAAGGTATATACCTCTGCAACTCTTGCCAGCAGGGCATTCAATTGCCAGTTTCACATGTTGAAGTACCAGCAGCATATTATAGAACTAATTAAACAAAAAATGATGTTACTCCCAGATTGTGCAGAAAATAAAGATTTACAAGAGCTAATGCATTCTGCAAACCAAGTCAATAAGCATACTTTGCAGTGTGGCTTTGATGTCCTAGAAGCATCTTGCAGGGCTGCAGTCACTGGGTCTGTACTGAGAAGGCATGCTTGGCTGAAGGAATAAACCTTGCCAGATTATGTCAAATCCAAATTACTAGATGCTCCTTTAAATAAGGACTGTTTATTTGGCACCAAAGCAGAAGAGGTTCTTAAAAAGATGGCAGAAAAAGCTAAATCCTTGCAAACTGTTAAAGAATTCTTACAAGTGCAACCACCTAGATTATGTAGGCATTGGCCTTCTAAAAACTGGTCCTTTCCAGCCCCTTCCAGGCCTTCTCAGACCAAACCCAGAGGAAACAGGCTACCCAGACTACAGTCTCAGAGTATGCAGAGATCAAAACAATGGAGTGCCCCCACCTCAAAAACAGGGAGTGGTAAGCTGCCCCCTTATGGAAAAAGTTCACAATGACTTTTCAGTTATCCTTCCCAGCCCTGTCCAATTACTTGTGCCCCTAGGAGAAAACTTGCCCTTCATGCAAAAAACTGGATGTCTATTACTCAGGACAGATGGGTCCTAAACATTGTATCCCAGGAGTACAGATTCTACTTCCATACACTGCCAGCCCCAAGCGGGTTTCCAGACCTTCCTCCAAACCAGTGGGCAGAGTCTCAAAAGCAAGTACTTTTCCTGCTCAGTATCAGAGCTATTCAGCCTGTTCCAGTAGAACATAGGGGGCAGGGTTTCTACTCCAGACTTTTCCTGGTGCCCAGAAAAGAGGGCTATTGGCACCCAATCCTGGATCTATCCACTCTCAACACCTTTCTGGTGGTCCCAAAATTCAAGATGCTTACCCTGCAACAGCTTCTGCCTATGCTAGCCAAGGATGCCTGGTTAGTTACTCCAGACTTAAAAGAAGCTTATCTGCACATCCCCATAAGGGAGTCTTGCAGAAAATATGTACACTTCAGGGCAGGCTCTATGCACTTCCCTTTGGCTTATCTGCTGTGCCGAGAGTATTCACAAAGTGCCTAGCTCCAGCTATTGCATACTGCAGGCAGAGAAATATCCAAATTTTCCCATACTTGGATGACTGCCTTATTCAGGCAGACAGGAATTGCTTCTTCAGCACCTGGCATTTGTAAAAAGCCTTCTCACTTCATTGGGGTACACCAGCAATGAAAACAAATCACAAGTGGTGCCCAGTCAAAAGATTGTATTCATGGGAGCAAGCTTGGACACAGCTTCCCAGATGGCATTTCTCACTTCAGAAAAACAGGTCTATCTGACAAACTACTTCAAACAAATGGCCACCAGAACCCAGCTATCTGCAAGAAAAAAACTGCAAGCCCTAGGGTTCATGGCCTCATGTATTCTGCTAATTCCATATGCAAGACTGCATATGAGGAAACTTCAATGGTACTTAAAAAGTCATTGGTACCAGCATTCTCAGGACCTGGAAACAGTCATTCCAATCACGCCTTGTCTAAGGGCAGAGTTCCTTTGGTGGGCAGAAGCATGCAACCACAACAAAGGACTGCATTTCACTCAACCCCTCACCGCCCAAACCCTGACAACAGACACATCAGATTATGCATGGGGAGCTCACATGGCAGGCAAATGCATTCAAGGCAATGGAGCCCAGCCCAGATTTTCCTACACATCAATCAAAAAGAGATGCTAGCTGTACAGAATGCTCCGACAGCCTTCAAATACCTAATCCTTCCAGGACAACTGCTTATAAAAACAGACAACACCACAGTTATGTGGTACATAAACAAGCGGGGGGGGGGCATTCTTACCCACTCTGCAGGTTAGCCATGGCCCTGTGGAACACAGCCTTGAGCAACCAAGTGACAAGCTCAATTCCTGCCAGGCAAACAAAATTCACTGGCAGACGACTTAAGCAGAAATCTCTTAGACCCACAGTAGTGGAAATTGGAGCCCAACACCTTTAATCTTCTGATCCAGAGGTAGGGGAGACACTGGAGGTGGATCTATTTGCCTCTCCCAAGAACCATCAGTTGAGCAAATTCTACACCAGGAATCCTCACAGCAGGACCTGGAAGGTGGATGCCCTATCCTTTCAATGGGAAAACCTCTCACTTTATGCCTTTCCCCCTCTGCCCCTCCTCTCAACAGTACTACTCGCGATACAACAGGACAGGCCAAGGGCAGTTCTTATTGCCCCAGACTGGCCACGCCAGCACTGCTACCCAGTCTTGCGCAGTCTAACAACAGTGCCACGCTGGCACCTTCACCAGACTCCTACCCTGCTGCCTCAGCAGGAGAGGCAGATTTTGCATCCACAATTGCAATCCCTAAACCTTGCAGCCTGATTTATCCCTTGAGTACACCACCAGCAACCCTCAGCAAACAGGTGCTGGTTATCATTCTCAAAGCCAGAAGGCCTAGTACTAGGAAATCCTATGCTGAAAAGTGGAAAAGATATTGTTCTTGGAATCAGTCTCAAGGGAAGGACACAGCAGTGCCCTCCTTACCTCTAATCCTGGATTACCTAGCAGAGGTTCTCCACAGAGGCCTAGCCTTCTCCTCCATTAAGATTCATGCCTCTGCCATGTCAGCTCATTATAATACTGAGCCACGTCCGTTTCCTCACCCTCTCATCAAACAATTCCTGAGAGGGGCTAACAAGGCCCCGTAGGAGAGCACCCACCCCTGCCTGGGACCTTAACTTTGTACTGGAAAAGCTCACGTTTCCCCCTTTGAACCTGCAGCTTTCAACAGAGTTAAAATTCCTTTCTTGGAAAACAGCCTTGTTAGCTATAACTTCAGCAAGAAGAGTGTCTGAGTTACAGGCACTAATGGCTGTGGAACCCTTCATTATTTTCCATGTTGATAGGGTTTCCCTCAGGACTAACCCATCCTTTATGCCTAAGGTGGTGTCCAGTGTGGCTCAAAACCAATCCAGCCATTTGCCAACCTTCTTCCCTAACCCTCAGAATAAAGGGGAAAAGATCCTGCACTCCTTGGACGTGCACACACAGCTCAGGTTCTACCTTGTCAGGACTAAACCTTTCAGAAAATCTGACCAGCTGCTAGTCAGCTTTGCTACAGGGGCAGAGGGTAAGGCCATTTCAAAGCAAACTATTTCCAAATGGATAGCACATTGCATCCATTTCTGCTACAAGCACCATGGAAAACCTACCCCACAGGGGATCAGACCACATGTCACTAGGGCTCCTTCCACCTCTACAGCATTTCTCAGCGGAGTCTCTGCCAGGGACATTCTGGAAGTTGCAGCCTGGAGTTCTGTACACACCTTCGCCAAGCATTACCACTTACCAATCTTTTCTAAATTCAGAGCTGGATTTGCTACAGCAGTCTTGCAAGGCCTACTAGGTAGCCCTAACACTTCTTGACTGTCTCCACCCTTCCTCAGCTTTGGGAATCAACCCAAGTGTGATGACTGCAACAGTTAAACACGAAGAACATAGTGCAGTTGTATACCCTTACCATAAATGTAGATGTTAGAGTGTATTCACTGTTGCAGTCCTGGTTTCCCTCCCTCCAGCCCCCTGGCTTTCTCTGTCTTTCTACCTCTCCTCTCTATGGTCATTCCTAATGGCATTGGTGTTTACTTTTTACTGGTGGCGTTCCCCACCATGTACTAGCTTCCTATTTGCGGGCTTTTGACATTTGGGGCAAGAAAAACTGATGTAATGCCATTGGCTGCCTGTTTTATACCCCTGACGACCTGACGTCATGGAAGAAGTGACAGCATCTGACTCAGAAATCCTAAGACTCTGATATTTGGGCTGACTGAGGGCTACCTGCAGGCAGATAACCCAAGTGTGAAGACTGCAACAGTGAATACACTTGAACATCTACATTTATGGTAAGTGTACACAACTGTACTTTCCATAATGCTGTTTCTAAGACCAAGAACACTGCATCAGTGGGCCCAGACAGTATCCCAGGATGCCTTCTAAATAGCATGAAACATGACCTATCAGGGCCTTTGGAATTACTCTTTAACTGTAGCCTCCAAACAAGCTTTGTACCTCATGAATGGAGACGTGCAGAGGGATGACTGTTGCCTAAAGGTGGGCCAGCTACAGACCCGTAAGTCTCATTAGTCTTATATGTAAAGCCATGGAAAGAATTATCATGGAGATGATCAATAGAGATATAGTAAAACTCGAGACACTGGACCCAACCGAATTTGATTTCATCAAGGGCAGATCATGACTGCTCAACCTGGTGGACTTCTTTAAGAAGGTCACCAAAGCAATGGATGAGGGCAACATCGTTCACACTGCCTGCCTTGACCTGGCCAAGGCATTTGACACAATACCCCAACTGGGCATTGTTGACGATCTCAGGAGGTTATGTACAAACCTGTATGTCACCCAGCTGGTTCACAGATAGGACCCAGGAAGTTAGAATTGGGGAGCCCACCTCTACAAAAAGTCCAGTCAAAAGTAGAGTCCCTCAAGCTGCTTCTCTAGACAACAATGGCTTACTTGATACTGCTGCTGCTGACTTGTTCAAGTCTTTGCAGGAGAAAGGTAAGGAGTTACAGGGCTTGAAACATCTTTTGGTGTTTCCTGTGCCTTTGTTTCAAAGGAATTAACCTTCCAAGCCAGCTTTTGTTCGGAGGCAGTCTCATCCTACTGAAAGTAAGAACAGTGGATGGAGGCCACCTCCACCTAAGGCTATCACTTTTCTTTTAGCCTCATCCCTCTCTCACTTTGTCTCTCTCTCTTCCAGTTTGGTCAAGCATTACCCAAGACTCATGGGTTCTTTCAGTAATTCAAAAAGGTTATTTCATGGTTTGGAAATCCCTTCCTTCTTTCATGGGCATCTGTAAACCACCTCAGGAACAGTTACATTTGTCCCTAGAGGTACTTCAAGAATTGTTACATCAAAGAATTATTCAATGGGTTCCACAGGATCAAGGGGGGAAAGGATTTTATTCATAGGTTGGTACTAGGCTATCGGCCCTAGGGCCTACACAAGCCTACCCATAACAATTCCCTGGCTATTTCTTCCCACAGTATTTACTTCCCTGGACCCCTGTCTAGCAGGGCAACTGATGTGATCCCCAGGGTGAATTTCCTATCTCCCATCCAATTGTCAAGGTTCCTTTTGAAGAGGGCCAAAGAGGTGCTCTGCTTGACATGTATGGGCAGTCTATTCCAGAGTCTGGGGAGTCTCTGGGTCAGGAACCTATCCCTCCAGCATGTTTTGTTCATTGTAATGACAAGGTTTAGATCCCTGGAGCATAGGACTCTGAGGGATTGGGATTTCTTTAAGTGTAGCATGTCCAACAGCACTGGGTTTGACATGGCTTTGTATATTAAGCAGAGATTGCCTCTGAGTAGATGATCTGTGACAGAGTACAGCTGGAGTTTTTTTAGAAGGTCAGCATAGGGGATCTGCTTTAGGCCTGTGATTCTTTTAGTGAGGTATTTCTGTGGCCTTTCCAGTTCTTCCAAATGTCTTGAGAGGTACATACCAAACGGGGCGTTGTATTCGATAATGGGTCTAATGAGGGATAAGTACAGTGGGACAATGACCTCTTTTTTTCTGGATGAAAAGACCTTAGTGATGAGATGTGCCACGTAGAAGGATTTCCTGACTGTTGTGGCAATGTGGTTATCAAAGGTGAGACCACTGTCCACCTGTGTCCCTAAAGGCTGTTATCACACTTTCGGTGTTTAGTGTACTGCCAACTATGTGGTAATTCACAGGTACATGTTTTTTCCAAAGGGGATAACTATACATTTCTTGGCATTGAGCTTGATCCCATGGCTCTGGCACCAAGCATCTGTTTGTGTAGGGCCCTTTTGAATATCCACATCATTTGGGGATTCAGTAGTGGCTCCCAGTTTGCAGTCATCTGCAAACTTTGTTAGCCAGAGTCCCTTAGTGTTGGCCTGTACTTCAGAGAAGTAGATGCCAAACAAGAGCAGTCCCAGGACTGACCACTGAGGTACTCCACTTATCACTTGTCTGGAGCTGGATTTGGAGTCGGATACTTTTACAGTGTGGGTTCTGTCAGTAATCCAGTTGGCAACCCATCAAGTGACGTAGGGATTAATGCCCAACTTAGTAAGTTTATCTAAGATTCCAGAGTGAGGGATGGTGTTGAAGGCCTTGGCGAGGTCCAGGTAGGCTGTGTGGACCACCTTACCGTCGTCCACAGCTCTGGAGACTGATTCAAAGAAGTCAGTCAGATTCAGGAGACAAGATCGGCCCTTCATGAACCCAAACTGGGTGGAGTCCAGTGTTTGAAGGTTGCTAATGTTTTTGTTTATAGGTTCTATGATAATACATTCCATGGCCTTGCAGATCAGGCTCGTCAGACTGATGGGGCGGTAGTTCCCAGGATCCAAGGTGGATCCCCCCTTGTGGAGTGGGATAACTGTAGCTGTGTGCCACTCAGTGGACATGAAGCCTGAGGTGAGGCCATGATTAAACATGACACTTAGGTGAGGTGCCATTTCATTTTGTAGTTCATGTAGTACACAGCCCGGGATGTCATCTGGTCCCATGGATGCTGTATTCTTAGTTTTGCAGAGTTTGGTTTTTACCTGTTTGGCCATTATTACTGCAATTTGGCAAACTTTTGGTATTGAGATGGGCCCTTTAGGGGGTGAGAGGGGAGTGAAGTTGGCACTGAATCGCTCTGCCAGGATATTGGCAATATCCTTGGGATCAGTATATTTAATGCCTTTCTGTTGTAGCTCAGAGCAAATCTGAATATTGCCATTTAGATTATTGGCATAGTTATAGAATGCCTTGTGGTTGTCTTTGGAATCTTTGGGAATTTTTATTTTCGTAACAAGCTTTGGAGAATTTTATGAGGGATCTCAGCTTCTTACTGAGGCTGGTAAGGGAGTTTTTTGCATCCTGGGATTTTCCTCTTTTCTACAACAATTTCTTCCTTTTGTTGTAAAGTTTATTTATGGCAGGGGACCTCCAGATTGGCTTCCTTTTTTTGGAGGAGAGCGTCTTGGTTCTATTTGGGATGGCACAATTCGTGCACAAGTGGATGTGCTCATACAGTGCCTTAGTGTAGGATTCAGCAGTCGAACTTTCAGTTCCCGTCTGCATGGGTGTCATGAAGTTTGTCACTTCTGACTTGAGTAGCATGAAGTTGGCTTTGGAGAAGTTTTTTATGGAGGTTTCCTTACTGGTGGTTGGGGGAGTGTGGATGTCAAGGGTGATTAGCTTATGGTCAAACCTGACCAATGAGGGGGTAACCATAGGTGTGGAGCATCAATTTCCCATGTTGGTAATGCCCAGGTCTAGGATATTGGATCCCTTGGTTGGACTATGGATTAGTTGATCCCAGGGCATTGGAATTTATGAATTCCAAGAACCGTTGGGCAAAGGTGTTGGTGCCTGAATATTTTTCCCAGTTAATGGCTGGGTAGTTGAAATCACCCAGTGTTAGGGTGTTTGGTTGTATCTTAATATTTTCCAGTATGTTTAGAAAGGTGTAGTGAGAATCTTGGGGAATGGTGGGGGATCTGCAGCAAGCTGCAATTTGGATTGCAGTCTTACCTAGTGTTAGTTGCACCTGGAGAATTTCAGACATATTGTGCTGGGCAGCTAGCCTGGTGGTGTGAATATCCTTGGTGAATATGGACACTCCTCCACCTTTAGCTGGTTCCCAGAAAGGAGGGTCCTTGGAGAGACATTCTGGATCCATCTCATCTAAACACTTTCCTAAAGAGTCCTTCCTTTTACATGCTGTCTCTACAGACTTTGTTCCCTTTACTTCTTCCTCAGGCTTTCATGGCCTGTCTAGATGTAAAGGATGCATACCTTCATATACCTGTTCATCCCCTTTGCAAGAAATGTTTATATTTCTCTGTTGCTTCTTGGCATTTTCAGTTCTCTGCTTTCCCTTTGGAGTTTCTGCTGCCCCAAGGGTATTCACCAAATGCATAGCTCCTGTGATTGCTTTTTACAGGCTTCAAGGCATCCAAGTTTTTCCTTACCTGAGTAAGCTCCTGTTTCAGGCATCCTCTCCAGAGATTTTACTGCAAAACCTTCACTTTGTCATTATTCTTTTGCAAAGTCTAGGGTTCACAGTAAGTTTCAAAAAGTAATTTCTAACACCTTCTCATGATCATGTCTTCCTAGAATGCAGAATTCAGTCAGTGCCTCCGCCAAAGGCCTTGACTCTCATTTCCTTCTTTCATAGTCTTATTCCTCTGACCTCTGCCACAGTCAGAGAGTTTCTGAGGCTTCTGGAATTTATGGTGTCCACCATCCCTATGTTACCTTTAGCTAAGCTGCATGTGAGAAAATTTTAGTGGTTCCTGAAATCAGTTTGGCAATAACATGTGCATCCGCTAGAATTTTCTGTTCCTCTTCCGTGTGTAAAGAAGGAGCTTCAGTGATGAATTCAGCAGTTGTCTCTGAACCCAGGCCTTGCTTTTCATCCCTCTCTTCCATCTCAACATCTGTTCACAGACACCTCAGTGGTAGGTTGGGGAGCAGCGTTTGACACACTCAGAGTTCAGGGGGTCTGGTCTCCTCCTCAGCAAAAGGAGCACATCAACATCAAAGAGATGAGAGTACTCCTACTGGCTCGTCAAGCCTTTCATCCTCCTCTGTCTCCATGCTCTCTCCAAGTGTTTACAGACAACACCACAGTCCTGTGGTATGTAAACAAATAGGGAGGGACAAAATTGAGAGCAAGCCTGCAGAGAATGTATAAAGTATGTGAGCTTGCAATTCAGTTTCATGCAACTCTTCAGGCAGTTTATATTCCTTCAGGTCAAAAATGTGGCAGACACATTGAGCAGGTCCTTGACTCAGTCACACAAATGGATACTTCATAGGGATGTGTTTCTGGACCTTGTCCACAAGTGGGGTACTCCTCAGATAGGTCTTTCTGCCTCCCCTCTGAACAGGCAACTTCCTCAATTTTGTACCAGAGTCCCAAGTCCTTTGGTTTGGAAGATGGGCACCCTCTTTTTTTCGTGGAAGGGGATGTTTCTATATGCACCCCCCCCCATTCCTCTCATTCTGAAAGCTCTGTTCAAGATTCAACAGGCAAACCCAAAATCTTGATAGTGACTCCCTTTTGGCCAAGACAGCATTGGTTCCCTCTTCCTCTTTGCATTTAGTCAAGGACAATCATCACAGGTTACCTCACGGGAGTGGACCTACTCACACAATACAAGTGATCTCTCATCCATCCCCACCTGTCCACCCTTCAGCTGACTGTGTGGGTGATAGGATTTTGATTCCTTACAGACATCTTTTTTTCTGAGGACATGCTTTTGGGCTCTGCAGGAGGCCAGGAAACCCAGTACTAGGAAATGCCATATATCCAAATGAAAGAGGTTTTCTATCTAATTTCTTTCACATAACCAAGATCCACTCTCTGTGAATGTTTCTGTGGATGTTCTTCGTGTTTCACTGTTGCAGTCATCACACTTGGGTTATCCTGCAAGGGGTATCCCTCAGTCAGCCCGAATACCAGAGGCTTAGTATTTCTGCATCGGTTGCTGTCACTCCAGGACTGACGTCAGGTTGTCAGTGGTATAAAGTCAGGCAGCCGACGCCATTACATCAGTCTTTCTTGCCAAGGAGCCCGAAGCAGAAGCAGTTCGCACGAGTGCCAGTGGGCCGCTACTTAAGTTTTCATTTCCGAATTGAAGTTGAAGTCTTCTAATACTAAGTACCCCGTTGAGGATCCTTTTTTCTTGCTCTAATAGATGTCAAAAAAAAGTTAACAATTGTCTCGCCTGTGGAAAGCAATACCACACCGAGACCTCCATTCTTACTGCATCACCTGTTTAGGCCCAGACCATGACGTCCCTCGCTGTCGCTTTTGTGCTTTGTTCAATGCCAGAACTATATGTCATTGGGCCCTTATTGTAGCTAGATATTTTCGCTCTCAGTCCTTGATCTCTGATATGGCTTCAGTAAGCCATCCAACTACGGATCTTCCGAAAAAACGTAAGGATAAAGACAGAGACAGACCACACAGGTCCAAAACTGCTGACGACGCTTCCGCTAAGCTAATAGTCAGTTAACCGGTCCTCAGTGAGGCGCTTTTGCAGCCCCTGATACCCGCTTCTGTAGATTCGCAGGCCGCCACTGAGACCCTTTCGGAGTCTGGTATGCTATGAGACTCTTCTTCAAGTAAGGATCTTGCGGATGTCTCTATCTTAGATGGGTCTGGAGCCGCTGAGCCAGGGACTGGCTTCCGAGGAAGTTCTTCGCACAACCGATACTCTACACAAACCGATGACTTCTTTCGCATCTTCACTTCGTTCTAAAAATACTGAGTTTCTAAGCCCAGGGTGCGAACTACACCCCAAAAACCGACGACCCAAGCTCAGGCACCTGCTTCCATGCCTCATTCTCAAATGCTTAAAATGGTGGAAGACCTTATTATGCTTATTAGGGGAAGCCAGGCTACCCCTTTCAAAAGAAAAAGAGACTTGTCCCCAGTGGTTTTATCTGAACAGGAGTCTGATGACTTTGATGCTTCTGAATATGAAGACATGCAACCCCACTCTGCTTATGAGGATTCTGATGCAGAGGAATCCAATCCTTCTGCCTCTTCACTGAGGATTTTTCATTTGGTGAAACCCTACATATCTTAAGGGAGCATTTCCAATGGGAATGTCAGGACTATCCTCAGTCAAAAAAGAGACTCTGGGAATTCTTAGGTTTACCACAGCACAGACCTTTAGCCATTCCTCCTGTCCTGGATGTTGTTGGTGATGTTTTTATGGGATCCAGTTTGACTCCTGACACCCTTCCTCCTGCTCACAGGAAACCTGACAGGTACTACAGAGTCCCTGAGTCTCACAAATTCCTTTTCAGAACTCCTACTGCTGACCCAGAGGTTATCTCGCAAGGACCTAAAGGAATTAAAGCAACCTCAGCTAAGAATCCCACCCTCTCAGACAGGGATTCCCACGCTTTAGACAGATGGGGTAAAAAGGTATACACCTCTGCAGCACTTATTAGAGCAGTAAATTGTCAGTTCCACATGCTGAAATAGCAGCATACCATGGAACTACTCAAACAAAAAATATCTTCCTTTCCTGCTTGGTGGAAAATAAAGAATTACAAGAGCTTATGCATTCTGCAAGTCAAGTTAATAAGCACACCTTAGAATGTGGCTTTGACGCCCTACAAGCATCTTGCAGGGCAGCAGTCACTGGTTCTGTCCTTAGAAGGCATGGTTAGCTTAATGAACAGACCTTGCCAGACCATGTCAAATCAAAATTATTGGACACTCCTTTGAACAAAGACAATTTGTTTGGCACCAAAGCAGAAGAGGTCTTAAAAAAGATGGAAGAAAATGCTAAATCTATGCAGACAGTTATACTTTTTACAGGTCCATCCTCCGAGGTTCACTAGGCATTGCCCCTCCAAGCACTGGTCCTTTCCGGCCCCCTCCAGGCCAGCTCAGCCCAAACCCAGGGGAAGCAGAACCCCCAGACAGCAGTTCCAGGGTATGCAGAGATCTAAGCAATGGAGTTCCTCCTCTTCAAAAACAGGGAGTGCTAAGCCACCCCCTTATGGTAAGAACACACAATGACTTCATACCTCCACGCCTTACCTCTCCCCACCTACTTGTGCCCCTAGTTGGAAAACTCTCCTTCCATGCAAACAACTGGGCCTCTATTACCAACGACCGATGGGTACTCAGTGTCCCAGGGATACAAATTTTATTTCCACACACTGCCAATCCCAAAAGAGTTCCCAGATCTTCCTCCAAACCAGTGGGCAGAGGCCAAAAAGCAAGTCCATTCCCTGCTCTCCATGAGGGTAATTCAGCATGTTCCTGCAGACCAGATAGGCCAACGTTTCTATTCCTGACTTTTCCTGGTATCCAGAAAAGAGGGCACCTGGAGCCCAATCCTAGATTTATCCATTCTAAACATCTTTCTGGTGATACCAAAATTTAAAATGCTCAACCTCCAGCAGCTTCTTCCTATGCTTTCCAAGGATGCTTGGTTAGCCACCCTAGACCTAAAAGAGGCCTACCTACACATCCCATTCATGGAATCTTGCAGGAAATATCTACGGTTCAGGGCAGGATCTTTGCACTTTCAGTTCTCTGCACTTCCCTTTGGCTTATCCACTGCTGCCAGAGTTTTCACAAAATGCCTGGCTCCAGCCATTGCTTTTTGCAGACAAAAAAATATTCAAATTTACCCTTACTTAGACGATTGCCTAATTCAGGCAGAGAGTCAGGAAAAACTGTTACTACACCTGACCTTTGTAAAGGACCTACTGACCTCCCTGGGGTATACTAATCAATGAAAAGAAATCAAAACTAGTTCCCACACAAAAATTGTATTCCTGGGAGCAAGCCTGGACACAGCATCCCAAATGGCATTCCTTACTCCAGAATAACAAGCCTACCTGACAGGCTACTTCTTTCAACTAGCCACCAGAACCCAATTATCTGCAAGTAAATCCTGCAAGCTCAAGGGTTCATGGCCTCCTGCATTCTACTCATTCTGTATGCCAGACTGTATATGAGGAAACTACAATGGTACCTAAAAAGCCTTTGGTGTCAGCACTCTCAAGACCTGGAAACTGTCATACCAATGATACCCTAAGGAAAGATTTTCTTTGGTGGGCAGCAGCATGCAACCACAACAAGGGACTTCCCTTCTCACAACCCCACGCCGCCCAGACCCTCACCACAGATGCATCAGACTATGCCTGGGGTGCACTCCTGGATGGCAGATGCATTCAGGGCCATTGGAGTCCAAATCAAATATACCTGCACATCAACCAAAAAGAGCTGCTAGCTGTTCAGCACACCTGACAGCTTTCAGACCCCTACTCTCCCCGGGGCCTCTACTGATCAAAACAAACAACACCACAGTGATGTGGTATATCAACACGCAGGGGGGGACTCACTGTCATCCTCTCTGCAGGCTTGACATGACCCTTTGGCACACGTCCTCAGCCATGCAAAATTCACCTGCTAGCACAATTCCTGCTAGGCTCCCTAATCTCTCTAGCAGACAACTTAAGAAACCTGCTAGTCCCACATGAGTGGCAGCTAGACCACAGAACCTTCACCCTTGTAACACTGAAATGCGGCACCCCGAGGGTGGACTCTTTGCCTCCCATTCCAGTCATCAGTTCAGCAAATTCTGCACCAGGGATCCTCACAGCAAGGCTTGGGAAGTTGATGCTGTATCCTTCCAATGGGTAAACCTATTGGTCTATGCATTTCCCCCTCTACCACTCATTTCAAGGGTACTGCTCAAAATAAGGGAGGAAAAACCCAGGGCAATCCTGATTGCCCCAGACTGGCCACGCAGCCTGTCACCTACCTCAGATCCCAACACTCCTGACCCAGAAGGATGGAGAATTCATGAATCCCCAATTGCAGACCCCCAACCTGGCAGCCTGGCTCATTCCCTGATCTCTCCTCAAGCTGCCAGCCTAGGCAAATAAGTCCTAGATGTTATACGTGAGGCCAGACACCCCAGCACTAGAAAATCCTATGCTGACAAGTGAAAAAGGTTTTTCACCTGGATTCAGGCTAAGGGAGCCAAAACAGCACAGCCCTCCCTACCTCTTATCCTGGATTACCTAGCAGACCTACTGCACGGGGGTCTATCCTTCTCTTATATTAAAATGTATGCTTCTTCCATCTCTGCTCATTACAGCAGAGAGCCACCTCCATTCTCACACCCTCTCATCAAACAGTTCTTAAGAGGGGCTATCAACTTAGGCCACCCAGGAGAGCTCCTAACCCAGCTTGGGACCTTAACTTTGTGTTGGAGAAGCTCACCCTACCCCCCTTTGAACCTGCAGCTTCAGCAGAGTTAAAATTCCTCTCTTGGAACACAGCCTTGCTTGTGGCCATCACTTCAGCTAGAAGAATTTCAGAGCTGCAAGCACTCATGGCTGTAGAGCCCTTCATCATTTTCCATGCTGACAGGGTCTCCCTCAGGACTAACCCATCCTTCATGCCTAAAGTGGTCTCCAGTGTGACTCTAAACCAATCCATTCATTTGCCCAACTTTTTCCCTAATCCACAAAACAAGAGGGAAAGGATTCTGCACTCTCTGGATGTGCACAGACCTCAGATTCTGTCTGGATAGGACTAAATATTTTAGAAAAACTGACCAATTGCTAGTCAGCTTCACAGCAGGGGCAGAGGGCAAGGTCATATCCAAACAAACAATATCCAAGTAGCACAATGATTCCATTTCTGCTACAAACAGCATGGGAAACCCCCAAAGGTGGCCAGGACACATTCCACCAGGGCAACCTCCACCTCTGCAGCTTTTCTCAGAGGGGTCCCCACCAGAGATATCCTGGTGGCTGCAACATGGACTTCTGTTAATACTTTCACTAAGCATTACCACCTGCCTATCTTCTCCAAATCCAGGTCAGGCTTTGCCACTGAAATCTTGCAGGGCATCCTAGCCAGCCCCAGTCTTCTTGACTGCCTCTTCCCTTTCTTCAGCTTTGTGAATCAACCCAAGTGTGATGACTGCAACAGTGAAATATGGAGAATATAGTACAGTTGTGTACACTTACCATAAATGTGGACTTTCGAGTGTATTCACTGTTACAGTCCTGGTTTCCCACCTCCATCCCCCTTCTCTCTCTCTCTCTTCCCACTCTCCTTACAGGGAATTTTTGGTATTTACTTTCTACTGGTGGTGTACTTCCACCATAGCCTAGCTCCCTATTTGGGGGCTCCTGACAGCTGGGGCAAGAAAAACTGATGTAATGGCATCGGCTGCCTGATTTTATACCACTGACAACCTGACGTCAGTCCTGGAATGACAGCAACCAACGCAGACATACTAAGCCTCTGGTATTAGGGCCGACTGAGGGCTACCCCTGGCAGGATAACCCAAGTGTGATGACTGCAACAGTGAATACACTTGAACGTCTACATTTATGGTAAGTGTACACAACTGTACTTTCTTTCTTCTTCATGTGAATTGCTCAGTGCTGGGTTGGCTTACTCCTCTTTCAATTCACCCATGAGCTATTTCTGCTTGTCTGCCTTTATTTACCACAAGAGGAGAGGTTCTTGGCCCAGAAATTGTAGTTTGACCATTTGGACAGTTTGTCCGTCTCTTTCAACTTTCTGGTTTAAAAGACCACATCTGTGCTTGTTTCCCATCTTTCCTGTAACTAACCTACTGGGTAACACTAGAAAGCCTTAAACTGATATAAGCCTTCTAGCTTAGGAGAGAGACTTTGGAGTGATTAAGTATCAATTTTCTGAACTTTTTTGCTGTACTTAACTGTTTTCCACCTAAACACAGATTTTCCAGTGTTTAGTGTGATTTACAAGCTTGTTTTTTTCACATATTGTACTTACTTAACTGCCTGCAGTTTTAAAACATTGTTTTTTGTTTAAATAATTTGTTTAACTGTTGTAGGCTACACACTAAAGTGCGATAACCTTTTCTGATCGTTTGTAGTCATTTAAAGCTTTATTTTTTACTGTTTTTGCCTCATCTTTTCCAAAAAACAAAACAAAAAAAAAACAATTCCTTGTTTCCCTTCTTTCTAAGCTACTGTTTTCCAGTCTTCAGGCTAGTGCTGAATTCAGGGCTGTGATACTAGTTTCTGAGTTGCCCATACCTTGCCTGGATAGAAGGACGTTTCTCTGTTCACCTGTGAGAGAGGGGAGCTTTGAGCGTCCTGTCTGTCCCTGGAGGAGTGGTTCCAGCCCAGGAGTTAGTAGTTTATTGGCCATTTTGGGCTAATTTCTCTCTCTTTCATTTCCTTACTATAAAAACCGCATTTGCATGGTTTTGCGCACCGGGCAGTTCCGGTTAAATTATTCCCTGCTCCACTAAGTGTCCTCTTCAGTTTTTCCCTTGAAACTAGCCTAACTCTCAACCTAAGCACTCAAAAAGCATCTTCCAGCCCAGCACTTGCTCAGACCTAACAGCAAACACTAATATATCCTGACACCGATTGCCCATCAGGGCAAGGCTCTTTATTCACCCCTCACCAACCAAGCGACTAAGCCGCTCACCCTACTATTCAGGCATGACCAAAGGGCAACTTCAGGTGTACTGTCCAGTCCAGCTGGTGAATCTGGGTATCCTGAGGCAATGTTACAACTGTGTCATGTACACAGACAACTCTCTCCTCCTACCACAAAACACTAACATATGCGAGAGATGCAATTATACAGCCAAACTGGAAGCTAAGCTGTCTCCACCCAAGACCGGAACAGACAGTCAAGAGGAGGTTAACACTTGCACCACAACCCCAGCCGCACAAAGACCTACTAAAATAGCACTGGCAAAAAATACACATAAATACACAAAATCATACTCGGAGGCTCTAAATAAAAACCTGCAAAAGCATCAGCGACCTGCAAAGCAGACACCCAAACAACCTGCACTTCCCATCACAAACCAGACAACACATAAAACACAAAATCAGTGTGCCGCACAACCACAGCCCTTAAGCTGAAATAATATACCTAACACACTAGTAATAAGTGACTCTATAGTCAGGCACACTGATGTCCCACTCACTAGGCTGGACAAGCAGAAAGTTACTGTTAGCTGCCTGTCGGGAGCTAGAATCTGCCACATAACACAAGCACTCAGGTCACTCCAGAACAAGTACAAATATGACTCTGTCATTGTTCATGTTGGTGTGAATGACTTGAGACGTACCTCCCTGGACTACATGAAAAGAGACGTGGAAGAGCTCTCTGATCATGTAGCCCAGGCTGGTATGACCCTGACCCTGAGTAGCATCCTGCCCTCACCAAGAATGATACCTCGGTATAAAGAAAAAATTATCAATTTCAACAATTGGCTAAGCTGCTTGTGTCATTCAAAGGGGATCCAGTGTCTGTCAGCCTGGGGCAACATGCTCAACAAGCCACGTTGCTTTCCAAGAGACTACTTGCACCTTTCACCCCTAGACTTTCGAATACTGGTCAAGGCTTTTGCTGCCCCCATAGTGCCTTTTTTAGGCAAGGCTCAAAAGTCAAACCCACCTCCGTAAACATCACAATTAACAAAAAACTGAGGATTATGCTACTCAATGCCAGGAGTTTAAATCTCAAAATGCACATGCTCAAAGTACTCCTCAGTATGGAGAACGTCGACATCTGTCAGTAACTGAAACCTGGTTCAAGGCTTCAAAGAGCACCCCAGCACTACCGGGCTACAACTCATACCACACGTTTCGGCCACAGAACACGGACCGAAACATAAAAGGAGAGGGTGTATCCATATTCATCAAGGATACCTACACCTCCAGGTTAGTGGCGCAGCATGATACCTCTGAGATCATCCATGTGCAACTAACATCGGGCAAATCTGCAATGCAAATTATGGCCTGTAACAGATCACCCTCCATGACCCAAGGCCACCACTCCACCTTTCTGGAGACACTGGAAAACATGAAGGTCCTACCAAACACCCTGATTTTGGATGATTTCAATTACCCTACCATTCACTGGGAAAACTACTCAAGTACAAATTCCCAGGCCCACCACTTCCTGGAATTCATCAACTCAGACGCCCTGGTTCAGCTGGTAAACTCCGCTACCAGAGGTGAAAACATATTTATTTATATTTATTCCAGTTTGATTACCAGGGAGGTCCACTGGGCTTGAGGGCCCATTTTCAGTGGAGGCCCGGGGAGAAAAGCTCCACAGAACAAAGGTTATTAACATGAAAAATTTCAAAGATAGTTTGCAATACAAACAATGGGTTTCTTCAACAAGAATAAGACAAAACAATTATAATTTTGTTCAGGGGATAAAAACAAGCATATAGCATAATAGCTAGATTTTACTATTTAGTTACATATACGAATCAGCAATTGAGAGTGAGGTTAGGAAGGTAAAAAGGTTAGCCTGGAGTGAAGGGGGAGGAGAACTTGAGAGGTATGGGCGGAAGAGAGCAGTTGCATTTCCTGTTTAGGTAGAGGTAAGAATGAAGTTGAATTTTGAAGTTATTATGGTTGTTACAGGTCCTTAGAGAGGGGGGCACATATTGGACCTGGTCATCACCAACATGGGGACAGGTGTTTCACATCGGAGGTCAACCCGTCACTGGTTAGATCAGACCATAAACTAATCACTCTGGATGTCCACACTCCACCACCACCCCCAACTAAGGAAACCACAGTAAAAAACTTCCAAAGCAAAATTCACCTTACTTAAGACAGAGGTGGTAAGTTTCATAGCCCCCACACTAAAGGATAGCGCTGCCCAAGATGCAGAAACCTTTACAAATGCACTCTATGAGCACCTACAAAGATGCATGGACCATGCCATCCCTAGCAAAACCAAGACTCACTCCTCTAAGAGAAGGAAACCAGTTTGGTGGACCCCTGCAATAAGCAGGCTATACAATAGGAGGAGGAAACTAGTTCAGAAAAAAAGCAAATCCCTACAAGGAAAGACATCCCTGATCAGTATCAGTAAGAAACTAAGATCCTTCATGAAGTCATCCAAGGCTAACTTCGAAAGAAAAATAGCCAAGGATTCAAAAGATAACCACAAAGCCTTCTTTAGCTATGTTAAGAATCTAAGTGGCAACTCGCAGATATGCACTTAACTAGTGCAAAATAGCACAAAATATATTGAACCTACTGATATTGCCAACATCCTGGCAGATAGATTCACTGCAAACTTCAGCCCCCTCTCACCTCCAAAAGGGCCCACAACACTACTGGAAAAGTGTAGTGTCCCAAAAATCACAGACGCACAGGTGAAAACAGCCCTTTCAAAAGCCAAAAACACAGCATCAGTGGGACCAGATGGTGTCCCAGTCTGCGTCTTGCACGAACTACAGAACGAACTAACCACCCACCTAAACACGCTGTTCAACCTCAGCCTCTCCACAGGCTATGTGCCCGTAGAATGGCGCATAGCAACGGCTATTCCTCTCCACAAAGGAGGGGCCACAACTGACCCTGGTAACTTTCACCCCATAAGCCTGACTAGCCTGATCTGCAAGGTTATGGAGCGCATCATCATGGAATTCATTAACAAGGACATTGGGAACCTCCAAACACTTGACCCAACCCAGTTCGGCTTTGTTAAGGGCAGATGATGTCTACTAAACCTGGTGGACTTCTTCGAGACAGTCACCAAGGCCATAGACGAGGGAAAGGTGGATGTTAAGTTGTCTATCTCACCTTCATTCTTGCTGGTTGGGGTTCGGAGCCGTTCCTCGGCTCCGACTCGGCCTTCTACTAAAGCTCGAGAGCTATTTACTGGCTCGAGGCCTCCCCTTATCCCACAATGCTTGGCGCTAGATACCCAGATCTCGTTTGCTGCTTCAGCTACGAGGTTGCGCTTTTACTGGCTCAGGTCATATTAATCCTTTTTTTGTATTATTAGCTAATATTTACCTTGTATTTTTCTTATATATAGATTGTCTTTCCCTTGTAGTGTAGTTAGACTGTGTATCCCCTAGTTTGTCCCACTAAGGAAACTTGTTTTCTGTTAGAGAGTTTCTACCCCCCCTCCCCCTTGTTTCTCTCTGTTAGTGGCTAACCCCACCCTTGTTGTACCTATAGGAGTAGTGTTTAGCCTTGTATTATTTGTATATGTTTATTAAGGATAGTTGTTATTAAGTGTGTGTGATAGTTTTTTGTGGTTATTATTGTTAGCTTAACTAGTGCGGGTGTGTGAGTGTTTCTGTGTGTCTTGTTTAAGCACTAGTTTAATTTTTCTTTCTTTAGTATCCCCGGGCCAGTATGTCCAAGGATACTAAAGTTTCAGGCTTCAAGAAGTGTGACTCGTGCTGTCAGAAGATGTCTCTGACAGACTATCACACTTCTTGTGTTTATTGCATGGGTTCCCTACACCTGCAGGACTCCTGCTCGGTCTGTCAAGCCTTCAGCCTGAGAGTCCTGCAGGAGCGTAGGAACAAGCTTATTTTGAGAGGCTTACTTAAGCCAGAGGGATCCCCGGCGAAGCCTCAGTCGGGGAAATCCTCAAAGCCCACCAAGCCGTTGGCTCCCAGTTCGAAGCCGTCGCCGGGAGGAGCATCTGCCTCCTCTTCGGCTCCGGCTGGAGCCGACATCCCTAGACCTCAATCGGCTCCGACTTTAGTGTCGGAACCACCATTGGGCCGAAAACATTCTAGGTCCCCTTCCCTAGAATCGGTTTGTTCGGCTCCGAGGTCACCGTTGCTTCATTCAGAACGAAGCCATAGGTCCCACTCCTCTTGGTCGTCCAGGTTATCCAATCATGACTTGGAGAGGGTGGTCAGTAGACTCCTTAAATCGCAGGCCCTGGCCAAAATGTTAACCAGCCCTTCTCAACAGACTGTGGCTGTCCCAGTGTCTTCAGCAGTTCCTCCTCCGACTCCCCTTTTGTGTTCGGAGCCGGAGCTGGTTGGGGCTCGAATCTTGGAAACGGAGCCGATACCAGATCTTTTGGCTCCTTCGTCGGCTCTGATCTCTTCATTGGTTCCTTCCTTGGAGAGATCTCGACGCCGGGACTCCCTCGTCGGCTCCGAGGGGGCGAGTGGCATCAGACCCTTGTCAGACCCCGTTCTCCCTCTCGGGGCTTCGGCACAGGTGAGCTCGGCCCCGACATCGGCCTCGGAGCCGTCCTTCTCGGTGCCGGGAGGGGTTCACGTCTCTTCGGAGCGGGGACCCTCTGCTCTGCCTGATAGGGGCGCCTTCGAGGTCATGAGGAGCGTGCTGACTCCTGAGTCGGCTCCTCCGGCTCCTCCCCCCATGGTGCCTGCATCGGTCTCTGTCCACCCTCCTGACCCCAAGCGTGGAGAACAGACGCTCCAGGTCACCCTATTGGGCATATCTTCCTCTTCCGAGGCCTCCCCTGATCATTCAGAGGAGCCCCCTCGGAAGAGAAAATGTAAAAGGAAACATGTCGATTCCCCCGAGTCAGTCACGTCTGATACCGACTTGGAGGATTTGGAAGGGTCCCCAAGATCCCCCTCTGAGGATGTCTCTTTTTCAGACATCCTAGAGATCCTTAAGCAGAGGGGGAACTGGACTGCCGTTAACCCTTCCGAGGATGAGTCGGTATACCTGGACACATTTGGTTCTCGCCCTTCCACCTCCTGGGTGTCTCCACCCTTCGACCCGCTCATGGAAGTAGTGGCTCGAAGGGTGTGGTCAGCCCCGGACACAGTGGAACCAACTCCCTGCAGGCCAACTAAGTTCATTACAGCCCCACCCAACAAACAATTTTTGACAAAAGGTGTCCCCGTTGATGCCATGGTGGTGGCAGCAGCCACTAAGAAGGAATTGGGTGACCCTTCGGTGCCTGTCCATCCACCTAATAAAGAGTCTAGGACAATGGACAGGTACGGGAAGCGGATGTTTTCCTCAGCAACCTTTTCCATGCGGTCGCTGAATTATCTGTGCCATTTCACCCGCCTTCAAAGGGATCTTCTCAAGGAACTGGGTGATACCCTTCAGGATCCATCAGCTGCGGGGGCTCAGGATAAGATTAACTCCCAGCTGGCGACCCTTAACTCTATCGTCAACTCCTCCATGCGGCTCATTTCTTATGCAGCCGATGGGGCGAGTAGGGCCGCAGGTACAGGTGTGGCTTTGAGAAGACATGCCTGAATGCGGTTATGTAACTTTGGTGACCCCTTTAAGGCATCCTTCACCAATACCCCCCTTCGATGATTTGGCTCTGTTTGGACCACAAATCAGGGTAGCAGAGAATCTTTCTCTGACAAACCCTTTCAGCATCCCCTGAGGAGCTGCCCGACTGTCCACCTTCAGAGGCAGTCGGGGGAAGATTGTCACTGTACCCAGAAGCCTGGCAACTCCTCACACAAGACAGATGGGTATGGTCCATCATATCTGAGGGTTGCAAAATCCCCTTTGTCCACACCCCTGTACAAACAACCAAGTCCCTTCCAGATGTTCCACCCGGTCTAAGGGAACAAGCAGTGCCAGAAATTTCAAAACTGCTAGAAAAAAAGCCATCCAGCCAGTCCCAGCAGACTAGCAAGGATCCGGAATTTACTCCAAGTCCTTTTGAATGAAGGCGAGATAGACAACTTAACATTAAGAAGTTATGCACCTACCATAACGTTCCATGTTAGTTGTCTTCTTCTCGCCTTCTTTCTTGCGTCCCACTCTCCATCCCCCTAGCCTGGACAGACCAAAAAGAGTCCTTTTTTGAGGCCTTCTTCCTCTGGCTGAGTCTTATCTGGGTTACGTCCTCCTCTGTTTTAGTTGTGTAGGTAAACCTTGTATTTTGGACAGGTGTCCTTAAAATTTTTTCTATGGTGTTAGCTCTGCCAAACAAGATCTGGGTATCTAGCGCCAAGCATTGTGGGATAAGGGGAGGCCTCGAGCCAGTAAATAGCTCTCGAGCTTTAGTAGATGGCCAAGTTGGAGCCGAGGATCGGCTCCGAACCCCAACCAGCAAGAAAGAAGGCGAGAAGAAGACAACTAACATGGAACATTATGGTAGGTACATAACTTCTTATTCACACAGCCTATCTTGACCTCGCCAAGGCTTTCAACACCATTCCCCACTCAGGTATTACAGAAAAACTCACCAGCCTGAACATAAACCCCTATGTCACAAGATGGGTTGCCAAATGGCTTACAGACAGAACTCACACAGTAAGAATAGTGGGCTCCAGGTCCGACTCTAAACCAGTCACAAGTGGTGTCCCGCAAGGCTCGGTCCTGGGACCCCTACTGTTCGACATATACTTCTCAGAAGTACAGGCAAACACAGGAGGACTGTGGCTAACCAAGTTTGCCGATGACTGCAAACTGGGAGCCATAATTGACTCTTCGGCTGACACGGACATCCTCCAAAAGGGTCTTACTGAGACGGACACCTGGTATCAAGGTCATGGCCTCAAGCTAAATGCCAAAAAATGCATAGTCATCCCGTTTGGGAAAAACAAAACACCCACAAATTACCACATAGGTGGCAGCCCCCTTAATACAGAAGAGGTAATAAGAGATCTGGGGACCCAGGTAGATAGTAATCTCTCCTTTGACAATCATATTGCCAAAGTAGTTAGGAAATACTTCTATGTGACCCATCTAATTATTAAAGGGTTTGCATCTAGAAATAGAGGTTATAGTGCCCCTCTACTCGTCACTCATTAGACCCATCATAGAGTACAATGCCCCATTTGGGATGTACATCACAAGACACTTCCAACATCTGGAAAGACCACAAAAGTACCTCGCCAAGAGGATTACTGGTCTAAAACATATGTCCTATGCAGCCCGACTGAAAAAACTCTGGCTGTACTCAGTGGCATATCGCTTACTCAGAGGTGAATAGAACATGCTGGAGGGATAGATTCCTGTCACAGAGACCCCCCATGCTTTGGAACAAAATTCCAAATTACATCAGGCAGAGCCCCTCACTAACACTCTTCAAGAGAAACCTTGACGAGTCGATGGGTAACAGAAAATACACCCCTGTGACCACTTCATTGGCTCTGCTTGACAGAGGATCAGTTAATTAATCAATGGGGCGGTGAAAGCTGACACTCTGGCTAGGCTTATAAATGCCCTCGGGCAGATAGCCTAGTACCTACCTATGAACCTATTTCCTCCTTTAGCTTCTAGGTTTGAGACAAAACTATTTCTTAAAGGTTTTTTCTACATCAGACCTCCCAGGAAGCCAGATGTTCTTTGTGTTTCACCGTTGCAGTCATCACATTTGGGTTATCTGCTTGCAGTAGCCCTCAGTCGGCCTGATTATCAAAGTCTTGGGTCCTGCATCGGTTGCTGTATCATCTTTCGTGACGTCAGGTAGTCAGGGGTATAAAGCATGCAGCTGACGCCATTACGTCAGTCTTTCTTGCCTTGTGGTGCCCAAAGAGGAAGCAGTTCGCAAGTGCTGGTCGGCCGACTCCTGAAATTTTCGTTTTCAAGTTTCAGAACCGAAGTCTTCAACTAAAGCTAAGTACCCCAGTGAGGAAACTTTTTCTTGCTCTAAACCAATGTCAATAAAAGTCAATAATTGTATTTCTTGTGGAAAGCAAATACCTCATAAAGATTTTCATTCGTACTGTATTCCTTGCCTAGGCCCTGACCATGATGTACCTTGCTGTCGGTTTTGTGCCTTATTTAAACAATGAACTATTTGTCGTCGGTATGTTTACGCTTCTAAATATTTTGGTACTCAGTTCAATTATCCAGATATGTCTTCGGTAAGCCACCCGACTACCGACATTCTGAAAAAATGCAAAGATAACGACAGAGACAGGCCGCCTAGGTCCAAAGCTGCCGACGACGCTTTTCCTAAGCTAGTCGCCAGTTTGCCGATACTCAATGAGGTGCTTTTGCAGCCCCTGATACCCGCTACTTCAGATTCGCAGGCCTCTACTCAAGACCCATTCAGAGTCCGGTATGCTGTGAGATGCTTTAGCTGTGGAACCTGCGGATGTCTCTACCTTGGATGGGTCCGGAGCCGCTGTGCAGGCACCGGCTTCTGAGGGTGTATTCAGGCCTACTGACTTGCATATTAAACTGACGCCATCATCTTCAAGGCCTAAAACTCGAACCATGCCTAGAAAACCGACGCTCAGACCGCAGGGTCAGGCCTCTATGCCTAAAAAACAAAAGATAAGAATGGCTGAAGACCTTATTACTTTAATCATGGGAAGCCAACCTTCCCCCACTAAGAGACCCAGGACTGAATTTGCTTATGATACTTCTGATCAGGATTCTGAAATTTCTGTTTCCTCTTATGACCAGGATTTACTCTTATCTACTTATCTATCTACAAAAAAAAAAAAAAAAAAAAAAAAAATCTTGCTTTTTTCCCACTTTCTGAAAGTTAATTTAGTTCAGTTACAGATTTGCTGTTCTGAACTGTTTGGAAGTTTCTAGAAGGCCAGTGCTTGCTTGGGCTAAAGGGAAGTATCTGTGTTCACCAGCGGGAGTGGTTAACACTGAACAGCCTGCCTGTCCCTAGAGGAGTGGTTACTACCTAGAAGCTGTAGTTTTATTGGCCATTTTGGGTCAATTCTAAACTCCTTGATCTCTCTCTTAAAACCCTACAACTCTCTTTTTGCGGTTTTTGACTGAGCAGCGTCGGGCAGCGCCGCCTAAACAGGTTTAAACTATTCCAGGCTCCACAAAGTCTGCTCTTCACTTTTTCCCTTAGAACTGTTCAAACTCTCAAAGTAATCACTCTATTCTCTTTCTAAAGCCCTGCACTTGCTCAGCTCTTATAAGGAAACACTAACTAACTAAAGCAGTACTCCCTCCTTGACTTCTCATAAGTATTAGACTCCCGATTGGTCCTTCCTGATCAAGTGAAAAATCAGTTCCCTTCCCTAATCTGATCAGTAAAAAAAAACAGTTCCCTATACTAATCTGGTATGTCCAAGGGTCAGTTTCAAGGTTACTTTCCAGTCCAGCTGGTGAATCTGGGAATTTTGAGGCAATGTTACAATTGCCTTATGTACAGACAACCCTCTCCTCCTTCCAACAAACTCTAATACATGTGAGAGATGCAGTTACACAGCCAAACTGGAGGCAGAGCTGTCTCAACCTAAGATTGGCACAGTCAGTCAGGAGGAAAAGGTAACCACCCACACCACAAATCCAGTCTCACACAGACCTATTGCATCTGCATACCCAACACATAAAAAAACAAAAACATACTCGGAGGCTCTAAATAAAAATCTGCCTAAACAGCAAAGACCTCGACAAGCCATGTTGCTTCGCTAGGGACGGCTTGCACCTGTCACTCTTAGTCTTTCGTATACTGGCCAAGGCTCTTGTCACCCCCATAGTGCCTTTTTTAGGCAAGGCTCAAAGGACAAACCCACCTCCGTAGACAACCCAAAGATAAAAAAACTAAAGGTAATGCTACTCAATGCCAGAAGTCTAAACCTCAAGATGCACGCACTCGAGACTCTCCTGAGTATGGAGAAAATCGATGTCTGTGCAGTAACAGAAACCTGGTTCAAGACTCCTGAGAGCACCCCAGCACTACCAGGTTATAACTCATACCCATGCGTTTCGGCCCCAAAACTCGGACCGAAGCACAAAAGGACGGGGAGTATCTATATTCATCAAAGATACCTACACCTCCAGGTTAGTGGCACTGCACGAAGCATCGGAAACCATCCATGTGCAACTAACAGTGGGCAAAACTGCCTTTCAGTTTGTAGCCTGCTACAGAACACCCTCCCTATTACAGGAACCCCACTTAACATTCCTGAGAACACTGGAGAATATGAAGGTCTCTCCAAACACTATGTTATTGGGTGACTTCAACTACCCAAACATTAACTGGGAAAACTACTCAAGCCCAAACACCCTCACCCAACGGTTCCTTGAATTTATAAACTCTTAATGCAATGGAACAACTGGTCACCACTCCCACAAGAGGGAACAACATATTGGACCTGGTCATCACCAACATGGGGACTCTATGTTCCACACCAGAGGTAAACCCCTCATTGGTAAGATCAGACCATAAACAAATTTCCCTGGACATCCATATCCCGTCCCCACCCCCAGCCAGGGAAATCACTGTAAAGAATTTCTCCAAAGCCAACTTTGCACTTCTCAAGACTGAGGTGGAATCCTTCAAAGCCCCTGGGCCAGAGGATAATACAGCCCAATCCGCAGAATCCTTTACAAATGCATTCTATGAGCACCTGCAGGAATGCATGGATCGTGCAATCCCAAATAAAACCAAGACTCACTCCTCCAAAAACAGGAGACTGGTCTGGTGGACCCCGGCCATAAATAAGCTATACAACAGAAGGAGGAAGCTATTACATGACAAAGCAAAATCCCAAAAAGGGAAGGCATCTCTGATCAGTATTAGCAAGAAACTTCGATCCCTCATAAAATCATCAAAGGCCAGTTTCGAAAGAAAAATTGCCCTAGACACTAAAGATAATCACAAGGCCTTCTTTAGTTATGTCAGAAACATGGGTGGAAACTCCCAGATATGCTCTGAATTGTTGTCCGAATCCAAACCAGTTACAAGTGGCATCCCACAGGGCTCAGTTCTGGGACCTCTCTTGTTCGGTATATTACTTCTCTGTGGTTCAGGCTAACACGGGGGGATTATGGCTGGCAAAGTTTGCAGATGACTGCAAACTGGGGGCCATAATCGAATCTCCAGCTGACACAAGCATCCTCCAAAAGGGTCTCACAGAGACGGATGCTTGGTGCCAGAGCCACGGCCTCAAGCTAAATGCTAAAAAGTGCATAGTCATCCCCTTTGGGAAAAACAAGGTGCCCACAAATTACCACATAGGTGGTAATCCATTAAGTACGGAAGAAGTAATTAGAGATTTGGGGACCAACGTAGATAGTAATCTCTCCTTTGATAATCACGTTGCCAAAGTGGTTAGAAAGACCTTCTATATAGCCCACCTCATCACGAAAGGGTTCGCATCTAGATCAAGAGAGGTCATTGTGCCCCTCTACTCGTCACTTATCAGGCCCATAATTGAATACAATGCCCCTTTTGGGATGTACCTTACCCGACACCTGCAGCAACTGGAGAGACCCCAAAAGTACCTCACCAAGAGGATCATGGGCTGCAAACAGATGTCCTATGAAGCTCGACTAAAGAAACTCCAGCTCTACTCAGTTGCTTACCACCTACTCAGAGGCAATCTATGCCTGATGTACAAAGCCATGTCAAACCCAGAATTAATGGACATGCTCCACCTCAGAAAATCCAAGTCTCTTAGAGCTACACGCTCCAGGGACCTAAACCTCAGCACAAAAATAAATAGGACATGCTGGAGGGACAGATTCATTTCCCAAAGGCTCCCCTCACTCTGGAATAGAATCCCAATTCATGTTAGACAAAGCCCCTCGCTGACCCTCTTCAAGCGAAATTTGGACGCGTGGATGGGAAATCACAAATTCACCCCTGGGATCTCTCCTGTGTCCCTGCTAGACAGAGGCACAGTAAACTAATCTTAAAAGGGTACCTTCTGTGACCTACTTTACAGAGGCACACTAGGCTAATCTAATAGGGGGGGGGCGGAAGCCAAATACACTCTGGCTAGGCTTATAAGTGCCCTAGGGCAGATAGCCTAGTTATCTACCTATGAACCTACCTATGAGGATTCCGATGGAGGACTCTATTCCCTCTGCTTCCCCCCCCCAGAGGATTTCTCTTTTGGTGAAACCTTGCATACTCTTAGGGAGCACCTTTGCTGGGAAAGCCAGGATTACTCTGATTCTAAAAAGAGGCCTAGGGATTTCTTACTCCTGCCCCAACACAGGCCTTTAGCTGTCTCTCCTGTACTAGACATTGTTGATGATGCCTTTTCGGAATCTAGTTTGGCCCCTGATTCTTTACCTCCTGCTCCCAGAAAACCTGATAGATATTGCAGAGTTCCTGACTCTCACAAGTTCCTTTTTAAAAATCCTACTTCGGATCCTGTGACCATTTCACAGTGACCCAAGGGCATTAAGGCTACTACTGCCAAAAATCCTACCCCCTCAGATAGAGATTCCAGGGCGCTGGATAGATGGGGTAAGAAGGTATACACTTCTGCAACCTTGGCCATTAGGGCCTTAAACTGCCAGTTTCATGTGTTAAAGTATCAACAGCATATTATTGGATTGCTTAGAGAGAAAATTATGTTGACTCCTGATTGTGCTGAAAATCAGGATTTACAGGATTTAATGCATTCTGCTGAACAAGTTGAAAAACATACTTTGCAATGTGGTTTTGATTCTCTTTAGGCATCTTGCAGGGTTGCTGTCACTGGGTCTGTACTTAGAAGGCATGCGTGGCTTAAGGAGCAGTCCTTACCAGATCATGTTAAAGCTAAATTGCTGGATGCACCCTTAAATCAGGACCGCCTGTTTGGCAACAAAGCAGAAGTAGTACTTAAAAAGATGGAGGAAAAAGCTTGCAAACTGTTAAAGATTTCCTACAGGTACAGCCTCCAAGATTTAGTAGGCATTGGCCGTCTAAGAACTGGTCCTTTCCTGTCTCTTCCAGTCCTTCTCAGTCCAAACCCAGAACAAGCAGAACACCAGGCTTCAGTCCCAGGGTACGCACAGGACTAAGCAGTGGGGGGGCTCCCACTTCCAAATCAGGGAGTAGTAAGACTCTCCCCTATGGTAAGCTGTCTCATTGACTTACCTTTAAAACTTCCCAACAACTTCTCAACTGACTGCTCCTTTATGGGGAAAGATTGCTCTGCAGGCAAAAACCTGGGAACTCATTACCCAGGACAAATGGGTTTTAAATATAGTTTCCCGAGGATACAGATTTCACTTCCAGACGTTACTAACCCCAAACGGTTGGCCAGATCTACCCCCAAATCAGTGGTCAGAGGCTCAAAAGCAAGTACTCTCTTAAGCATAAGGGCTATTCAAACTGTACAAGAACAGGAAAAGGGACAAGGTTTCTACTCAAGACTTTTCTTGGTACCCAGAAAAGACAACTCATGGCAGCCTATCCTGGACCTTTCTATCCTAAACACCTTTTTGGAGATCCCAAAATTCAAGACGCTAACTCTTCACCAGTTGCTTCCTATGCTAGGCAGGGATGCCTGATTGGCAACACTGGATTTAAAGGAAGCCTACCTGCACATCCCAGTCAGGGAATCTTGCAGAAGATACCTACGCTTTAAAGCAGGCTACATGCACCATCAGTTCTCTGCACTGCCCTTTGGCTTATCTACTGCGCCCAGGGTATTCATAAAGTGCCTAGCTACAGTCATTGCATTTTGCAGGCAAAGAAATATTCAAATATATCCTTACCTCGACGGTTGTCTACTTCAGGCAGAAAGCCTGGACATGCTTTTGAATCATCTGGCATTTGTAAAAAAGGTGCTAACTTGTCTGGGTTACACCATAAACGAAAATAAATCACATCTTGTACCCTGTCAACAAATTCTATTCCTGGGAGCAAGCTTGAACACAACTTCCCAGATGGCTTTCCTCACGCCAGAGAAACAAATTAATTTGACAACTTACTTCAAAATAATGGCCACAAAAACCCTGCTATCTGCAAGGCAAATACTGCAAGCCTTGGGGTTCATGGCCTCTTGCATTCTACTAATTCCATACAAGACTGCATATGAGGAAACTACAATGGTATCTAAAAAGCCTATGGTGTCAACATTCTCAGGATCTAGAAGCAACGGTTCCTATCATACCTTGCCTACAGTTAGAGTTCCTTTAGTGGGCAGTGGCCTGCCACCAAAACAAGGGACTACCTTTCACTCTACCCCCTGCTGCCCAAACCCTAACAACAGACGCATCAGACTATGCATGGGGGTGGCTCACCTGGCAGGGAAGTGCATTCAGGGCAAATGGAACCCAAGTCAAATGCCACCTGCATATCAGTCAAAAAGAAATATTAGCTGTGCAGAATGCGCTGACAGCCTTCAAGGACCACATTCTTCCAGGACAATTAATGGTAAAGACGGAAAACACCACTGTTATGTAGTGCATAAGCAAGCAGGGGGGGTACCCATTCATACCCCCTCTGCAGACTAGCCATGGCTCTGTGGAACACAGCCTTGAGCTGTCAAGTGCATCTACAGGCTCAATTCCTGCCAGGAAAACTAAATACACTGGCAGACGAACTAAGCAGAAATCTCATGGACCCACATGAGTGGAAACTGGAACCAAAGACTTTCAACATGTTGACAAACAAATGGGGTACCCAGATATAGACCTGTTTGCCTCCCCCCAGAACTACCGATTGGACAAATTCTGCACACGGACTCCCCACAAACAAGCTGGGAAAGTGGATACCCTGTCCTTCAGCTGGAAAAATCTATCAATTTATGCCTTTCCTCCTCTGCCTTTCCTCTCCAAAGTACTACTAAAGATCAAACAGGACAAAGCAAGGACGATACTGATTGCACCAGACTGGCCATGCCAACACTGGAACCCCCTCTTGCGCAGTGTGTCACTGCTAGCTCAATGGCACCTGCCTCAGACCCCTACCCTGCTGTCACAGCAGGAGGGCCAGATTCTGCACTCCCAGCTTTAAACACTGAACCTGGCAGCCTGGCTAATTACCTAATCTCTCAGTTACCATCCCTCAGTAAGCAAGTGTTGGATGTCATTTTGGAGGCAAGGAGGCCTAGTACTAGAAAATCTTATGCTGAAAAATGAAAAAGATTCTGTACCTGGAATCAAACACAAGGGATGGTCACAGCAGTGCCCAATTTACCTCAGATTCTTCAATATTTAACTGAGATGCTTCACAAGGGCCTTTCTTTTTCCTCCATCAAAATTCATGCCTCAGCCATTTCAGCTCATTACAACACAGAACCACCCCTCTTCAATCATCCACTGCTCAAGCTGTTTCTCAGAGGGGCCAAAAACTTAAGACCACCCAGGAGAGCCCCAACCCCAGCCTAGGACTTTAACTTTGTATTGGAAAAACTCACTCTACCTTGTTTTGAGCCAGCTGCAAGTGCAGAGTTAAAATTCCTTTCTTGGAAAACAGCCTTCCTTTTAGCAATCACTTCAGCAAGAAGGGTATCTGAATTACAAGCTCTTATGGCAGTGGAGCCTTTCATCATCTTCCTTACGGACAGGGTGTCCCTCAGGACCAATCCCTCCTTTATGCCCAAGGTAGTATCCAGTGTGGCTCTTAATCAGTCCATTCATTTTCCAACCTTCTTTTCTAATCCACAGAACAAAGGAAAATGGATACTGCACTCCTTAGATGTGCACAGACAACTTAGATTTTACTTGGACAGGACTAAACCTCAAAGGAAATCTGAACAACTGCTGTTGGCATTTGCTGCAGGGGCAGAGGGGAAGGCTAATTCAAAGCAAACCATTTCTAAATGGATAGGCCATTGCATTCATTTCTGCTATAAGTACCATGGAAACCTATCCCCACAGTGGGTTAGACCGCATTCAACTAGGGCTGCTTCTACCTCTACAGCCTTTCTCAGAGGTGTCCCTACCAGGGACATCCTAGAAGCTGCTACCTGGAGTTCTATACATACTTTCCCTAAGCATTACCATTTACCAATTTTCTCTGAATCCAGAGCTGGCTTTGCCACTGCAGTCTTGTAGGACCTTGTAGCTGGTCCTAATGCTATCTAAATTCCTCCTCCCATCCTTAGCTTTGGGAATATACCCAAATGTGATGACCGCAACAGTGAAACACGAAGAACATAGTACAGTTGTTTACACTTACCATAAATGTAGATGTTCGAGTGTATTCACTGTTGCAGTCCTGGTTACCCTCCATCCAGAACCCTGACTTTTTTTTTGGCTCTACCTCTATTCTCCTTTACTATGCTTAAAAGCTTTTTGGTGTATTTGCTTTTTTGTTGGAGGTATAACCTTGCATATATATATTTAATTGCTTCCCATTAGTGGGGCACCTGACGTCTAGGGCAAGAAAAACTGATGTAATGGCGTCAGCTGCATGCTTTATACCCCTGACTACCTGACATCACAGAAAATGAGACAGCAACCGACGCTGGACCCAAGACTTTGAGAATCAGGCCGACTGAGGGCTACTGCAAGCAGATAACCCAAATGTGATGACTGCAACAGTGAATACACGTGAACATCTACAGTTATGGTAAGTGTATACAACTGTACTTTCCTCCTCCCAGGGATTTAAATCTTGTTTTGGAGAAATTGACTCTTGCTCCTATTAAGCCTGCGGTTTCAGCTTCCTTGCAACATTGCTGTTGGAAAACTGTTTTGTTGTTAGCCCTTACTTCAACCAGCTTTATTGTTATCCCTTACTTCAGCCAGACTGGTGCTGAGCTTCCTCCTTTTTTGGCTTTTCTTAAGGACAAGGTGTCCTTGCGTCTTTTGTCTTTTTTTGTGTGTGTGTGTGTGTGTGTGTGTGTGTGTGTGTGTGTGTGTGTGTGTGTGTGTGTGTGTGTGTGTGTGTGTGTGTGTGTGTGTGTGTGTGTGTGTGTGTGTGTGTCTTTTATGCCCATGGTGATGAATGAGTTGTCACTTAACCAATCTATTCATTTATCTACTTTCTTCCCTTCCCCACATTCTCCTAGCAAGAAGGTATTACACACCTTCGATGTGCACAGACAACTCTGATTTTATTTGGATAAGACTAAGGTTATCAGGAAATCTGATCAACTTTTTGTTTCTTTTCATTCCTGGTCTTTGGAGATGGCTGTTTCCAAGCATACAGTTTCTTCTTGTATTTCTAAAGCTATTTTTTTTGTTATGTTTTTCATTGTAAGACTCTGCCTTTCTCTGTTAAGGCTCATTCTGCTATGGTTGTGACTTCTTCTGCTGCTCTTTTGAAAGGGTTGGACACCAGCTCTATTTCTGAGGCAGCTACCTAGATGTCAGTGCATACTTTCACCTAACACTACAAATTGAGTGGAATTTCCAGAGCTAGAGCTGATTTTGTTAGAGCCATTCTTTATGGTTTTCTAGAGAGCTCTACAGGTCCAATTCCTCTCAACTTTCTTCCTGAGCTTTGGCACTCTCCCTTATGTTAAGAATACTGAAACAGTAGAATAGAATGATATACATATAGTTGTGTAAAATGTTACCATAACGACAGATATCCTCCTCTTCATTATTGCAGTATTCCTACCCCCTGGACCTTTTCCTCTTCTGGATGGTACTGTTAACCTCTTTTCATTTATTTTCCTTTGACTGGCATTCCTACTGGGGCATTCAGTTCTGAGGATAGTATGCCTGGACATCACTTTTATGCCCTATGTACGTGAGGAGCATGTGTGTAATGTACAGCATACCTTAAGCAGTAAGAGGCTTTGGTATACTGGCCAGATGTCAGGCTGCTCAAGACGGGGAATCCCTTATGTTAAGAATATTGCAACAGTGAAGAGAAGGGCATCTATCGTTACGGTAAGATTTTACACAACTATACTTTGTTGAATAAAGATATAAAATGGAGTTGCATGTTGTCACTTTTAAGGTTAAAGTAGTTGATTTGCTGAAGTCTGAAAGTACATCCGAAACAGCGAGATAAGTGCTAGTTAGACTATTGGCAAGAAATGCTAAGAATTAAAAAGGGAAATGTTAAACTTAAACTGGATACTGATATAGAATGTAATGTTTTTCTGAAGATATCATTGAAATATTGGGTTTAAAAAGCACAAAAAAGATTCCTGTGTGCACATTGTTTAAATATTCAGGGCCATTGAGTCAGAAGCTATTGATATGTGACTATAAAAGTAAGACGTGCAAAACCATGTTTTAAATATGCTTCCACTATGAATTTTCAAGTATTTACATGTTAAAGGAGCCAAAGCTGATGAAATCAACTTGTCAGAAACTCAGCCCATTGGAAAAAAAATATTTAGCAGTTTTTGCAGGAGGCAAGCTCTCCTGCATCCCTCTGGGGGGACAGACAAGCACCATCTACCTCCTGAACTTGTAGTTGCCAACTCTGTGGTCACAAAATCCTTAAAAGCAAAGGAAACAGTGGAATCACACACTTATAACCTGCACCTGTAGTGATTTCCTATGAAAACAACAATTGAGTAGTTAAGCATCGCAAGTTGAACATGATCAGGTAGAACCTCATCCAGCTAAAACAACAAAGCTGCAGGAGGGCCTTCAAATTAGTGTAATGTCATGGTGGAGCCTGGAGCGCTATCCAGCACTTAGTGGCTGCATAGGGTAGAAACTTTTATTGAACAGAGTACCAGAATTGTAGCACTTGACATAATTTTGCTCTAAGGTTTTTTGCTGTTTCGTTTGTGAAAACCAAGGAATGTTAAAATAAAGCCTCTGCATAAAAGCAGAGAGTAAATATGTACAGGAGTCACAGTTTTTGAAACATTTTCAATACTGTACAGGGATGTATCACTAATTGATATGTCTCGTAGCTATGGTGATTAATTTACAGACTTAGGAACTTTCCCAGTAGGAGAATATCACAAACAGCTAAATCCTGAATTGATGCCAGAGATTCATGCTCCTAGGAAATCACTAGTACCTCTCAATGAGTAAAAGTGACCACGAATTGAATCTTATGGAAATTATGCATCATAAAGAAGCAGTTAGAACTAAAATAATTTGTGAATAGTATGTTACGGTTGAAAGGCAAAATTCACATTGTACTGATCCTCATGTTCTGAATGTAGTAATTAAATAAGCATTACCCATTGCTTGCAGTTCACAAGGTAGCCTCAACAATGCCAAAACAATATGTTCTTTTCTAGATGCAATTTAGGGATGCTGACAGATAATGGAAACATCAAAACTGTGTGCATTTAATACTCTGCTAAAGATGTACAGATTCCTTACACTGAATTCTGGTATTTTATCAGCCCCAAAACTTTTCTTTATAGCTGTTGCACAGGTAAATAAAGGTATATAAGGGATTGTAATCATAACTGATAGTCTGTAAGCGTGAGACACAGTGAGCATAACAAGAGAGCTGGGAAAGTTGCCAAATAACTTATGACAGCATAATTTCAAGTTTAAAAGAGCAAATGTAAAATAGGTGTGGAAAATCTGAAACGTATGTAACATTTTAACGTCAGGGGGACTGAAGTCTGATTTAGAAAATAAGTAGTTAGGCAGGTGCTGTAGCTAGAACACAAGCAGGTATTCTAGGAGCTTCAAGGAGTGAAGCAATATCTTGCAATATTTATACCTAGTATGTCTGCTACAACTGACACCAGGGAAAGCGTCAGAGCAAGATGTAGCCTGGGAATGGGGATGTGTACTAGAAGAGAGTTTGAGTGCTCGTAGGCACTAGTTTGAGCATTTCCAACATTAAAGGGTACTTTTCTGTTAACAGGGCAGCACTGTTTGGCCAACAGAAATGTTGCTGCCAGGTAAACACAGACAACAACCTGAAATGTTACGCTAAGAAAATGTTCAGATGTTTAACTGCTGTTCATATTTCTCAAAATCCTTTCTCAGCAGTCTCACTTCAGTATTTCAACAGATGCTCCTATTTTTGGAAGAGCTTTGTCCCCATTGTATGTGTGTTTCACCTGACAGAAATGCATCTGAAAATTACAATTTTTGACACCACAATCCTTAGAAATCAGCAGGTGGCTGGAAAGAGGAGCATGTCCTTCTTTTTTCTCAATGTCCTGTCAATGATATACACCATTTTTAGGAAGTAGCAGGGAAGCTTTCTAACACTGTATGAGCGGCACACTGACTGTGGGCAAAATGACTAACAGTCCGAGACGACAGACAAAATGAAAACCACAAAACTACGTACAGAATAAGCAGCAGTGAGCTTGGATGATAAATCAGTAGCACTCTGGCAAACACGACAAAATTACATGCAGAGCACTACAATCCAACACGCACTAATGACATCTGCTAAAATCAGTAACACTGTCACGAGAAAGACAAAAGTAAAACAAGAAAAAAAAAAGATCATAAAGTACTTCAGATCAAGCAGTGAATTCCGATCAGAAATCAGTGGTAGTCGGACAACAAAGGCAAAATTAAAAGCGGGACACAACACTTGAATAAGCAGGACTAAGATGTCACTACAGGAGAAATACCGTAAGGATGATCACAAAGTTAAAAGCAGGAACAAATAACCAGCACTGAGTTCACATCAACCGCACATTTTCAATGCTGCCCCGTTAACAGAAACGTACCCTTTCAGCTGTCGATATCTGCCAGGTACAATATAAAAAGTAAGTAATGCTTCTCAAAACCACACAAGTTTTAACCACTCAAGAAAACATTTTTTTTTTTTTTTTTTTTTTTTTTTTTTTTTTTTTTTACAGATGATAGTATTTACCTCAGTAATCCCTCTCGGCAACATTTCTGTTGGCCAGACACTACTGCCCTGCTAACGGAAAAATACCCATTAAAGTATTATGATGGGAGTAAGACATTTGTTTTACAAGTAGATGCTAGTCAGAAGGGTATTGGAGCTGTGATTTTACAAAAGACTAGACCAATTGCTGTGATTAAGAACATTTACAAATGCACAAAATAGATATGCTTTGACTGCAGAGGAGCTGTTGTTACAGTGTATACGTCGTACAAATTCTGTGGATACATGTCATACAAGTAATTAAAAAAAACAGACCTAAACTCTTATGTCATATTCATATAGTATTTTTTGTAGGAGACATCTGCATTATCTACAGATGAATGATCTGAAATTGAAATACAGACTGTTCAGTGAATTACACACAGTTTGGATAATGTAAAAAGAATGAACAGTAAGATTTAAGCAATGGAAGTAGGATGATGATTTGGTATTCATTTCATACCTCTCAACTGTCCCTGATTTTCAGGGACATTCCTGATTTTGACTCAAATTTTAGCTCTGTCCCTCTTAATCCCTCCTAAAACTAGTGACTTTTGGAGGAAAAGTGGTGAATTACATTTAATGAATAATGACAATAATTAAGAGTTATAGACTTCTTTTACTTCAGAAAATGTGTATTAATTCATATGCTCTGATTCTGTCAATGTTCCAAGTTAATAGCACTAATATTTTAAAAATGTCCCTGATTGTCACTGATTTTTTTGTGACTTGTCCCTGATTCTGTTGAAATTTGTCCCCGATTGGTTGAGAGGTCTGATTCATTTATATGCAAGCTAGGTTAAATCAGTCAGTATATGTACTTTGACTGATGAATGGGAGTTGGGGTGTTTAAAGCTATTTCATTTTCTGAAGCTTATATGCAAACAGTTATTTTCAGATGCAAGAAGACACTGAATTGGTTGGTAAAAATGCTTGTCAGAGTTTAACACAAATACAGGTTGTCAAAGAAATGCTTGACTTCATATCAGTAGTTACTAGATTGACTTTCGCATCAGATAACACAACCACATGTGAGCTAAATATGGCTAAAAACACTGACCAGAGGGAAAATATAAATGTGATAATGTTACCTAAACATCCTTAATATCTTGGTAGTCCGGAAAAGGAAGACATTTTTAAGGTAACGCATGGAGCTTTTGGGTGTAGTCTTTCCTTCAGTTGATTAACCCTGTACAGTGATATGTATTCTCAGCTTTTTCTTAAATGTATATGAGAGATAGGGATGATTTAAGGATTAGAAGATTCTGCCCGGGGTGATTCAGTTGTCATAAAAATAAGTCCTGTAACAAAACTGCACAAAGAAACTGTGTGTGTTTCAAGTTTGCCTGCTAGGAAAATTTCTGATGCAAGTGAATTAATTGTGAAGTTGGACACAAATTTTTAAATGTCTAATTATGTTGTTATGCATGCTGGTGTAAATCATATTTGTAATGTCTCTTTGGACCTTATACAGAAGGTAGTAGAAAAATTGCAGAACATTGTAAGAAGCTAAATGTCAAGATTGGCTGGATTGTGATCTTGCCATTTCCTAGACTAAATGGCTCTGCATTATGAATGCAAGATTGTTTAATAATTTTATTATGTGTATAGTGCCTGAAAATGATCTAAAGTTATTACTAGGCGAGAGGACGTAGTGCTGGACAAATTCAGTTTTTGATATTTAAAATTTAAAATTGAATTACAAGAGTGATATTTTTAAAGAGTTTATGTATTTTAAGAGAGATGTGCAGCACAGCAGTTTGATTTAATCGTACTATAAAAGCTTATTACACAAATGCAAAAAGCCATTGTAATAAGAAGGGACAACTTGAAGTCCTTATTATACAAAATGTTTTTGGAATAGTTGTCATTAATGAGACATGAAATGCTACCCATGTGTTTCTTCCAAATTACACAGATTATACAGACATGAATTCAGGGACTAGATTGGGTGGGAGATGGTGTTGTCTTGATTTCTTAACACCATGAACAGATTTTTAATTCTTGTCTGTCACATGTAAGGAATTTTGGTAGAGGAAGTTTTAGGCATGTATAATATCAGAAACATTTGATTAATTTTTTCCTACTTGTTTACCTGCTATGAGTTCAGAACAGCATTGTAGCCATTTGGAATTATCAAAGGTTTTGGTAAATAACACCTGCATTTTTTGGGAATATTTTACTTTAATATAGAATAGAATAGTATAGCTAAAAGCCCTACAGCTCATTTGCATTTACCTGAGAATCTCCCATGAGCTCTTCAGTTTGTAGCCAGTGTTGGATGGCAAGGAGCAGGCCAGCATGCTCATCCTTCAGGTTGGCCTACCCTGTTCCCCTGCAAAGTAGCCCCCTCTCACTGAAATGGCTCTTCTGAACATTGGTATAGCTGCCCTCCAAGGGGAAGTATGCATAGCCAGTTTTAGGCACCAGCAAACCCTGTGGTCGCTGGGGACTCCCTGGTCCTGGGGGCCTTCCAACCACTGCAAATTATGTTATCTTGATATTCTGTAACATGTCTGTCCAACCAACAAAAGCTAGTACAGCAAGCTTGTATACTTAAACCAGGTAAGTAACAATAACTCATATTTATCTCCTTCAAAATTCAAAGATCTTTAGTTATAGTAGCAGTATTTTGTCAAGTAACAAACTTTACAATTTCATTAAATATTTTACCAATGATATAATGCTCCAGCCTAGTTAAGCCCTATTGGTGGACATCCTCTTCACTAAAATTAACAACATAGCCAGCTTTAATAACTGTGGCTGCAGGGGGGCCCTTAATCCTCATTGATTGTGTGGGGGCCCCACAAAAGCTGCTGTTGGTTGGGGAAAAATGAGGAGAAAAAAATGTATTAATTTTCAGTTACACTCTTTAACCTGAACAGGACTGTAATAGGACTCTGTTAGGACAAAGCTGTAATGAACATAAGCAAAGTAAGCACTAGAGAGATCAGCAGCCCAGGGTGACCGATCTCGGTGCAAACTGTGGAGTTTAAGAGGAGCTGATGCTTCTAATCTTCAGGGATGGTTTCTTTTTCTGGGGTTTTATACATACTGGCAGAACTGATACTATAACTCTCAACGTCTTTGCTGAAGAATTCTGTTCAGTGATAAAAATAATAGCATAATAAAATCTCAAAATGAGGAACACATTTTATATATTACTGTAATTCACTTTAAAAAGTTGCCAGAATAACACAATGTTAAGTTGTCAATCTCGCCTTCATTCTTGCTTGATGGGTTCGGAGCCGATCCTCGGCTCCGACTCGGCACTTGCTTTAGCTCGAGAACTCCTTTTACCAGCTCGAGGCAGCCCCATATCCCATGATGCAAGGCAGTAAGTACCCAGATCTCGTTTGCCGCTTCGCTTGGGAGGTCTTCTTTTTACCAGCTCCTGGTAAGTTTTTCACTTTTGTGAGTTTTAAGCCCCTTTTCATTAAAAAAACCTTGTTTTGATAGTTTTAAACTTATATTATTCCCTTTCTGACAGAAATCCCTGTCTCCTTTATTTTTTGTTAGTGTATCTTAAAAAACCCTTCCCATCCCCCCCCTGTTAGGGTGTGTGTATTGGTTTTGTAGAATACCTTTTGGTATTTATTTAAGTTAAATTTGACTGGTGTGTGTGTGTGTGTTTTTCGGCACCATGTCAAAGGAGAGGGTCTCAGGTTTTAAGAAGTGTGACTCGTGCTGTCAGAAGATGTCTCTGACAGACGGTCACACTTCTTGCCTGTATTGTCTGGGCCCTCTTCACCTGCAGGACTCCTGTGCTATTTGTCACTCCTTCAGCCAGAGAGTCCTGCAGGAGAGACATAACAAACTGGTTCTTAGGGGCCTTCTTAAGCCGGAGGGCTCTCCGGCTAAGTCGGCTCCATCAAAACCAGCAAGAGTTTCCAAGGCCCAAACTTCTGTTCCTAAGCCTGCGGCCTCGGCTCCGACTGCATTGAGTCGAGATCGGCTCGGCTGGAGCCGATTCTGGCTTACAAAGCACTCGGCACCGATGGCTATCGGTGCCGAACCTATTTTGACCGCCGATGTCGGCTCCGATCGGCTCCGACACCCATGTGGCACAGGCATCGGTGTCGGCTCCGATCGGCTCCGACACCGTTACTTTGGTGGCTGTATCGGCTCCGGCTGGAGCCGATACATCGAGATGTTCTGTCGGCTCCGAGAAGTCGGCGCCGACAGGATCTGTAGTATCGGCTCCGATGGCTCATTCCAGGAAGAGGTCGAGGTCTCCTTCCTTGGAGCCGATACTTTCGGCCCGGCCTCCGCCTCTTCTATCGGAACGGAGCCATCGGAGCCGATCTTCAAGGTCATCCAGGTTGTCAGATCATGACCTAGAGAGAGTGGTCAGTAGATTACTCAAGTCACAGGTACTGGCCCAAATGTTACACAGTCCGTCTCAGCAGACGACTGTTGGTCCACACCCCGTTACAGTTCCTCCTTCAACTCTACCCCAGAGTTTGGAGTTGGAGTCTTCGGGCATGGTTACTGCTACGGCTGGAGGACGGATACCCCCTTCTGTTCCTTCAGCCTCTACTCTTATCTCCTCTTCCTTAGAGGGATTCGGTGGTCGGGCTTCCATGGTCTCCTCCGAGGGGGTGAGTGGCATCGGACCCTTGTCCGAGCCCGCTCTTCCCCTTGGAGCCTCGGCCTTGGTGAGCTCTGCCTCGGAGACTTCCCTTTCGGTGGTCCTGGGAGTTCCTAGCTCTTCGGAGCGGGTTCTCTCGGACCTGCCTGGGAGGGGAGCATTCGAGGTAATGAAGAGTGTACTGGCCACTGGTATCAGTCAGCAGTCTGTTCCCGTAGCTCCTCCCTCTATAGTACCTGTTGACATCTCTGCCACTTCTCTTGCTACAGGACCCAGAGATCCTCCGCCTCAGGTTTCCCCATTGGGAATTTCCCCCTCTTCCGAGGATTCTCCTGATGTTTCGGGAGATCCTCCTAGGAAGAGGACTTGTAAGAGGAAGCATGTAGACTCCCCGAGTCTGTCACTTGGATACTGACTTTGATGAGTCAGAGGGATCCCTAGATCCCCTCTGAGGATGTCTCCTTCTCAGACATCCTAGAACTTCTGAAACAGAGGGAAACTGGCCCACCAACAATCCCTCTGAGGATGAGTCAGTATACCTAGAGGCGTTTGGATCTCGGCCCTCCACCTCCTGGGTGTCTCCGCCTTCGACCCCTTATGCAGGTTATTGCACGAAAGGCGTGGGCAGCTCCTGACTCTGTAGAGCCAGTCCCTAGGAGGCCTTCAAAATTTATCACTGCCCCGAGTGACAAACAATTCCTTACCAAGGGTGTCCCCGCTGATGCCATGGTGGTGGCTGCGGCCACCAAAAAAAAGGAACTTGCAGATCCTTCCGTGCCCGTCCATCCTCCTAATAAGGACTCTAGGACCATGGATAGGTACGGCAAGCGGATGTTTTCCTCAGCGACCTTTGCTATGCGTTCGCTGAATTATCTTTGTCACTTCACCAGACTCCAGAGAGATATCCTGAAGGAGCTGGGAGAAGTAGTTCAGGATCCTACAGCTGCAGGGGCTCAAGAGAAGATTGCTTCGCAGCTAGGAACCCTCAATTCCATTGCTAACTCCTCCATGCGGCTAATATCTTATGCTGCGGATGGAGCGAGTAGAGCCGCAGGCACAGGTGTGGCTCTTAGACGCCAAGCCTGGATGCGGCTATGTGATTTTGCGGATCCCTTTAAGGCGTCCTTCACAAATTCTCCCTTTGATGGGTCAGCTTTGTTTGGCCCTCAGGTGAAGGAAACCTTGACCAGGTGTGAGCAGGACGGCAAGACTCTTTCTACTGTTGGAGTCCGTTTTTCCACCCCTTCTAGGCCTTATCCCAAAGGACAGAAGGGTGGGAAGATGTGGTTCCGTAAATCCCAAGGAGTCACACCGGATTCACGTGGTCAGTTTACCCCTAGAGGCAGAGGGGGTAACAACAACAGACGCCGCTCTAGAGGCAGAGGGGGTCCGAAGAACCAGGGAAACAGGGAGCCTCTCTCTGATAAGCCCTTTCAACATCCCTGAGGTGTTGCCCAGCTGTCCCTCCTTGGAGGCAGTCGGGGGAAGATTATCACTGTACCCAGAAGCCTGGCATTCCCTCACTCAAGACAGATGGGTACAGTCGATCATATCCAAGGGTTACATAATTCCTTTCGAGGAAAGTCCCTTCCCTCAAGTTCCCTTCCAGATGTACCACCCGGTCTAAGGGAGATTGCAGAGTTAGAAATCGCAAAACTACTGCAAAAAAGAGCCATTCAGCCAGTTACAATAGACCATTCAGAGCCCGGAATCTACTCAAGGTTCTTTTGGACCCCAAAGGGACGGGAGACTGGAGACCAATATTGGATCTCAGCAGACTCAACAAGTCTGTCAGGAAGACAAGATTCCGAATGGTCACTCTACAGTCAATTCTGCCCTTCTTACAGAAGGACAACTGGATGTGCTCAATAGATCTTCAGGATGCGTACTATCACATCAAAATTCACAGACGCTCCAGGAGATTTCTCCGCTTTCGGCTGGGGTCCAGTCACTTCCAGTTCAGAGCCCTGCCCTTTGGTCTCACTACAGCCCCCAGAGTGTTCACCAAATGCATGGCAGTGGTCACGGCTCACCTGAGACGTCAAGGATTCCAGGTGTTTCCGTATCTCGACGACTGGCTCCTGTCAGCCACCACCAGGCATCAGCTTATACAAGCCAGGGATTACACAATAGACCTTTGTTCTCTTTTAGGCATCTCGATCAACTTCGAAAAGTCATCCTTATCGCCCTGCCAGTCTATTACCTTCATAGGCGCAAACTTAAACACTGTTCGGATGTCAGCTACCCTTACAGAACAAAGAGTTTCAGACATTCAGACTCATGTCAGGATCATTCTGGCCAGCAAGAAAGTACAGGCCAGAATGGTTCTAAAGGTATTAGGTCTCATGGCTGCGGCCATTACTCTTCTTCCCCTGGCTCGATTCTACATGCGCCTCCTTCAGTGGATGCTGTTCACACAGTGGTCATACCAGCAACTCCCAATGCGTCACCAGATGGTGACACAAACATGCAAAGAACATCTTGCTTGGTGGATCACATCGTCTCAGGTTCACCAAGGCAGGTGCTTTGTACCTCCGTCCCCGATAGCCACTGTCACCACGGATGCCTCCCTGATCGGGTGGGGGGGTCATTATCAGGGCAGGATGCTTCATGGGACGTGGCAACCGTTCGAGTACCATCTGCACATAAATGTCCTGGAGATGAGAGCAGTGCTTTTAACGTTGCAAGCCCTCAACGACTTTCTTCCCGTAGGGACAATTGCAGTCCACACAGACAACATGTCTGTAGTTTGGTATATCAACAAACAGGGCGGAACCAAGTCCTACCCCTTGTGTCGAGAAGCGGCCAGACTATGGCAATGGGCGATCTCCTCTCATCGGTTTCTGGTAGCAACGCATATCCCTGGGAAAACCAACATTATAGCGGACAGATTGAGCAGAGCTATTCTCATGCCTCACGAGTGGTCTCTCAAGCAATCCATAGCGGAAGAGATTTTTCTGGAATGGGGTCGTCCATGTTGCGATCTTTTGCTACTCCCCAAAACAGCAAATGTCCAGACTTCTTCAGCCTCTTCCCTCTATCAGGCCATCCCCCCAGAGACGCTCTGACCCAGGATTGGCCCCAGGAACTTCTTTATGCCTTCCCTCCATTTCCTCTGATCCCTCAGGTGATCCAGAAAGCTACCGTTTTGAGAGCCAAATTGATTCTCATTGCCCTTACTGGCCTCGACAAGTTTGGTTCCCGTTCCTCCATCATCACCTTTTGGTGCAGCCGTGGCATCTGGACCCAGTGCCAGATCTACTGATTCACCAATCCGGTCAGCTGCACCGGTCAATCCCTTCTCTCAACCTCACAGCATGGTTGCTCCACTTCCTTCCTTAGCCAGGCTTCCTTTGATCTCTAACCCAGTTAGAGACATCATAGTAGCTTCACTAAAATCCTCTACCAGGAGGATTTACACAAGCAAATGGAAACGGTTCTCTTATTGGGCTAAGGCCCAAAATATTGATCCTTTTACTGCCCCTGTTCAGGCAGTTCTGGACTTCTTAGCAGAGATTTTTCATGCAGGCTCCTCTTCTTCCACAGTCAGAGTTCAATTGGCTGCTATCTCCAACTTTCATGTCGGGGTAGCAGATCATAATATTATGTCCCATAGGCTCTGCAGGGCCTTCTTGAAAGGAATTTTCCTACTAAAGCCTCCAATCAGGAATCCTCCTCCCCAGTGGGATCTAAATTTAGTGCTGACATCCTTGATTCTTCCCACCCCCGAGCCAGCTGTTTCTTGTTCCCTGAAATATCTTTCTTGGAAAACTTTATTCCTAGTGGCTATTACATCTGCCAGGAGGGTGTCTGAACTTCATGCTCTTTCGGTTCGACCCCCCTATTTGATTTTTCACAAAGACAGAGTATCTTTGAGAACCAATCCATCCTTTTTACCTAAGGTCGCTTCAAAGAACAATCTGAATCAATCCATTGATCTCCTGTATTTTTTCCTAACTATTCAGATAGAGCCGAACAAAAACTACATTATCTTGACGTCCACCGTCAGCTTAGATATTATTTGGACAGAACAAAAAAATTTAGAAAATCTGATCAACTTTTTGTTTCCTATGCGGATAATAAAAAAGGCCTTCCTGTTTCTGAAGTGACTTTGTCCAGATGGCTTTCTTCGGTCATCACTGAAATTTATACGATCAGGGGAAAACAGCTGTGCTCAAAACCTAAAGCACATTCAACTAGGAGTTTAGCTACTTCTACAGCTTTTCAAGCTAGACTGCCTTTGGACACTATTTGTGCAGCGGCCACTTGGGCCACTCCTCACACTTTTGTTTCCCATTACAAATTGGACTTGGCCTCCAGGGACAGAGCCAGTTTTGGCTCTACAGTCCTCAAGAGTTTGTTCCATTGAGCCACCCAGGATAGAGGTGCTAGGGACGCGGTCCCATCAAGCAAGAATGAAGGCGAGATTGACAACTTAACATTAAGAAGTTATGTACCTACCATAACGTTCCATGTTAGTTGTCTTCTCTCGCCTTCTTTCTTCGACCCTCCTCCTTCCCCCTGGCCTGGACAGACCTTGTATAAGAAACTATTATGCTAAAGACCATTCAGACCTGGTCCTTTTTCCATCTGTAAGTTTCTTCTTCCTTTGGGAAGTATTTTATGCTTGGTGTTATTGCCCTTTGTCAACAAACGAGATCTGGGTACTTACTGCCTTGCATCATGGGATATGGGGCTGCCTCGAGCTGGTAAAAGGAGTTCTCGAGCTAAAGCAAGTGCCGAGTCGGAGCCGAGGATCGGCTCCGAACCCATCAAGCAAGAAAGAAGGCGAGAGAAGACAACTAACATGGAACGTTATGGTAGGTACATAACTTCTTATTTTGCATCAACATGCATTTTTTAGACAATAAGTGTAAAACTCTGATTACTTGATTTAGTGTGACAGAGTAAAATTATGAGACAAAATCAGGAATATCTGTGAAATCAGGGATAGTGATAGGTATTAATTTACTACTTACTGAGGTGAATAAAATTGTCTTATCCCTGTTGCTGTTTGATGACTGCTAAACAGCAGTCACTGATCTTGTGTAGCAGTACTAGTGTTGTACAATGTACTTGCTGAAATAAGTACAAAATTAACATTGCTGTGATATGTGTGTGTGTGTAAAATATCACTGATTTTTATCAATGCAAACATCCAATAATGCAGGAAAACACACGTTATTCTTCTGGGTATCAATAAAAAATGTAGCTAACAAGTGATTATATTTCAAAAGTAAGGCATAATGTATGTCATAGGCATTCAGACACTTAGATATTCTAGGTATCAGGTGGCCTCCACTCCCTAGACTGTATAAATAGATACAGGGGGCTCCCTTAATCATCCTTGACTGTGGGGACCCCAAAAAAGCTGTTTTTGGTTGAGGAAAAATGAGGAGGAAAAAATGCTTTCATTTTCTGATTGCACTCTTTAGCCTGGATGGAGTTATATGATATGACCCTGTTAGGATAAAACTGATAATAGCCTCTATCCTCAACCACAAACATTCTAAAACATCCCTGCTCAGATGTTTGTGTACAGAAATTTACCGTAGGTTATATGTGGGTGCTGGGGATTGTGTAGTCATCATTTCCTTTACTTTTCTAACAGACCTCAGAGGTATACAAATAAAGTTACTTTAGCTCCTGTAGGGGCAGTGTACTGCCCGGTAGCAGCAAAGTAGAATACATTATTGCAGTCATTTCTTTTCACTTTCCTCACAATCAAATATCAGGCACATATACAGCTGGTTGCCTTTTGGGGTTAGGGTCAAGGAGTTAGTAGGCATGCTATATATATGTATTTCAGCAATCACTTGAAATACATGACTGTGGCCATTTGAACCTCTACTTTCATCCCAATCTAACACCAGAGGGTTGCCTAGGCAGTGACTGTCTTTTTGGGAGGATTAGTGATGCAGGCAGTATGCCCATACAGGATCTGTGTATCCCCACAATTGACTTTTTAATTTACTTGGAGCTCCCTTTGAATTTTAAGTTTTGGGTGCAACTTATGTCTTCATTGAAAGAAAAAAAGACTGAAATTCTTTTTTCTTACTCACAATTTTTGTTTAGGCCACTTTTGGATTAAAAGGTTGGGTAATGGTCTAGCTTCTGGGGGCAGCAGCTTAATGGAGTTGTTTCCTAAATGGTTATTACTATGCTGACTTGCTCAAGAAAGTATATCGAAAAGACAGAAGGAAAACTAAAGCTGAACAACAACATTGAATTTATTTCCTTAATCATCATTTCTGTTCAAGCCATCATTGGGTAAAAAGAAAAACAAATAAACTTAAAAAGCACTTTAGAGCATATATAAAGTTATGGCTTCTTGAAAAAGCTGAAGAAAAAAGGTAAAATGTGAGAAATGGAGGAAAAAAAGTAATGTGCATAAGTGGGAAGCCCAACATGGGGAAAACAGAGGGGAACTCTGGAGGGTGTGTGTGTTTTATTTATTTATTTATTTATTTTGGTGGGGGCTGAAACAGTAACCAGTGCCTAGGGTTCCATTGCATATTAGTTCTGTCTTGTACATAGAGTTTTTGTAATGTATCCTTGTTACACCTAAATGGCAATAACTGTAAATGTCCCCTTGTGAGATGGGCCAACACAGTGTGGTATGTATGCCTGCTGTAATAAGATCTTTGTAGCTACAGGTCAGTCTGTGTGTACTACTCTTAAAAGCCTGCAGCATGAACTAAAAGATGGATAGAGGTAGTGGCAGTGACAGGGTGATACTTAGACTGAAAGTGGCCAGGGGGCCCCCAACTTGACATTTGCTGGGGGCCCCCAAAATACTAACACCGGCCCTGGAGGCCCCCAAAATGCTAACACCGGCCCTGGAAGTATGCCATTGTATGCTGAATTCCCCCGGGTTACTGTATGATGTGTATATGGCAGTGCTGGTTCAACAGACTTGAGCTGCATGGGGTAGTTAACTGATGCTTCCGCAACATGTGATTGTTACCCATATGGTGAGCCAGAGCCGCCGCCTTCCCCCACGATGAGTGTGCTGTCAGTGGCTGCTTTCTCACAACCTCTCTCTCACAGTTACTATAGGCACACAAGTCACTCTATGACCTCAGGTTACCTGCAATATAATCAAACTTTTGTCGCTGTACTCTATAGAGCTATCTTTTGGATTTCATTACTTTCAAATGCTATAATCGGTTAATACATTTTCCTGCCAAGATAAAGATGTTTTAAGCCCATTCAGTAATCCTAACAACAGTTGTGGGGTAGAGTTATTGGAACCACTGGGACCATCAGATCGTTTTTCCTCTTCCTTTGCTGTCAGCTATGTGAATATTCTACCTACTTCAGAAGTGGAGAATGGCACATGGTGAGAGTAGTGTAAGCTTATTTTGGTCATTTTGTGGGGGAAGTTGTTGTGCGTCATTAGAAAACTGTGTTGAAATGAAAACTAAATTATTTTTGCTTCTATAGTGAAATGCCAGAGTTAAATAACCCATTTGTAAAGAGAAAGAAAACAATGTTCCCAAATAAATAGAAAACATTCTACAAGATGGTAACATGATGAAGAGGACTGAAATTTCTTAAAAATAGGGGAATCATGCCAGCCTGGCGCCCAACCTTCTGCAGAAGGCACACACGCACACACTCACACCTAGGGCCAGTTTAGAGTGTCCAATCCACCTGCAGCATGTCTTTGGGATGTGGGAGGAAATCGGAGCACCCGGAGGAAACCCATGCGACCACAGGGTGGACATGCAGACTCCGCACAGAAGGCAAACCAGCCGAGGATCGAACCGGAGAACAATGTCAAATATTTACTCATAGCCTTTTATCAAATGTAAGGATCTTTTATTGGTCGTTCTAGTTCTTGTATTGGTCTCATTACCTTAGTTACCTCCTGTTTCACAGGTGCTGCACTTTACTTCCATTTAAGTGTTTTGCTTTTAACATCAGTAGATTAAACATAGCAATGTTTAGTTTAGCTAGTGAAGTTGTTCTTCCTTTATCCAAATAGTAGTCTACTCTATAAACAGGATTAACTGGTTTGACTGTTTTCTGTCATACAACTCCTGCATCTCAATTTTGAAATTGCTAAGAATTTCACATCCCCAAAATATGGGCATCCAGTTCTTTTCTCATCCCTGTCACATTTCCAGCAGTGAAGGGATACAGAAGAAAACATGGCTACCTAGAGAGTGTACAAAAATATTTAAACAAGCATTGCCATCTAAAAAAGTTTATTTTCCTGGACCAAATAGTATGTCTGGAGACAGAGATTAATTTTACCAAATTTATTTTGTGATTTGTATACTCAGGTGTCTCTCCTGTTCTTGTCTAAACGTATTTGCCTCTCTGGGCCTAATGCCCATCATTGTCTTATTTCCCTGACTAACTACACTTGTATCGATTTGAGACTCTGTTCTTGTTCCCATCAACCAGTTAATACATAGGGACACGTCTTCATTCTTTACCAAGTTAAGTTTATGTTGCTTAAGAACTGTTATTAACTAATTGTGCATTTTTTTTTTTAAGATTCATCTGCCCTCCATATTTATCCTCAAACTATTCCCAGTATACAAAGTTCTGGCAATATCTCAGTTTCCTATTCATATTCATCGTAAGGGGACTCCAGTGCTTGTTTGTGCCAGTAGAGGATATTTCATCCATATATCCCTCTGTTTTTATTCACTTATTCTCTTTAGAATCTGTGAACCCCAGATTCATCGTTGTCCCTTTTTCTATTCAACTTCATATGTAACCCCTGTAGATCACCTACTTTAACTAGAGCTAAATCCACTTTTGAAAGATTAAAAAATATTTCTGGTCTTGCTGCTATTGTGTAAGCTCAAAATTTGGAACTTGCAGTCCTCTTTGCCTTGAGAACAATATGGAATCCTACAACTAATTCTTGGCCTATCATCCTGTCAAAGAAAACCCAGGAGCTTGTTTTTTTTTAGTGTAGAATGAAAGTTTGATGGTGAAGTGATAGGAAAACATTAAGCAGCATACAGGGCTAGTAGCAAAACAAACCATTATAAAGCCTGTGCTGTTGGTATCATATCCAGGCATAAACCCCTTTTTCTTTCTCCTAAAGTAGTCTGTATTTCTTTGAAAAATGTCCCTGGATGTCTTTTCTGCTGATGCTAATAAAGAGTTGCCTAATTTTATTTCCAGGTTGATTATGCGATTAAGATCCCTTAAAATGGGTTTTAATTAATTTGGATGGCCTTATTGTTGCGGATTGTTTCTTATATATACATAAAGATATTTATCTTGAAATCTTGCCAGATGTTTTTATTTTCTGAAAACACTACCAGCAGTTAATCTGGATAAATAGATGGGAAAACTGTACATACATCCTTGGAGTAGCACCCTTGTTCATTATAGAAAGGGGTAACGTAAATGTTCTGCCTGCTATAGGTTATTCATCTTTAAATTACAGGTGCTAAAAGTCATTCATGGAAATGCATGGCTAGGCTTCTATAGCTCCTTCTGGGTCAGTAGCCTAGTAAGAAGTTATGTCAAAAAGATATAGTGAGATCATTAGCATATAATGAGATTTTGCTTAAGTTATCTTTTATCTTATTCTCTTTGAAGGCATTCTACATTAGTTTTGGCAGTGGTTCTAAGTTACGTGTGAGCAGCAGTGGTGAAGCCAGGCACCCCCATTTTGTACCCCTGCTTATATCCAGCAATCCAGAAACTACTGGCCATACTTTCATTATAGCCCTTAGCACCTCTATACAGTACCTTCACCAGCTCCACAAACTACTAAAGGAACCCCCATGTACCTTAGACGTGCAAAGGGAGAAGTTCAGTTTATTAAAGAAAATGTCTTTTCTGCATTCATACTAGTCACTGGTAGAGCTGTTCTCATCTGGATGCATCTTCTTTTACTAAATATACCTTAACTGAAAACTGAAAAACTAAGCTTTTCTTCCCCAGATCTATCAGAAGCAGAAATACTAACCACCTAATTTGAAGTAAATCCACTTAAAACCATCATAATTATTGCCTCCTTCCTACCACCAGCAAATAATTTACCTACCATTGAAAGTGTCCTGTCCTGGGCATCCTCTACTTTCAACCAAGAAACTATAGTGCTAGACAATTTCAACTTGAACTGGCTATCCTGCTCATCTGAAGACCCCCCAAGTTTATCAATCTATTCGATTTCACCCAAACTATGAACTCCCCCACTAGAATCGGTAAACACACTAAAAAATAATCTATTTTAGACTGGATACTAACCAATAAGCCCAACCTTGCCTGCCATGCTGGGTGCCTCCCCGATTCTCTCAGTGATCACTCCCCTAACTTTCTACCAAGGAAACCCATTCACTCCCCTGTAATGTTATTTTCAAACACATATGCAACAAAAGAAACTCTTCCCCTACCATCTTAAATTCCCTACTTCAAAACTGCAACTGATCACCTCTAAAATCGCTCCTTCTAGACCAAGCAGCACAATATTTTAATGTTGTCTTCCTCAAAATCCTTAATAACTTTGCTCCAACAAGATAAATGCGCTCCAAAGTCAAAAAACTACCAGGTATAACCAAAGATGCTAAATCTCATATTGTGCAGTCCAGGCTCTATCCCTTTGTTTATGAAACCTCCAAAACCTCAGAAAACCTCACCTCTTACAAACAATGAAGCCAAACTAAGAAGTCAATATCTGACAAAAAAAATCTTATTTTCTAGCCTGTCAGCAAAAACACATAAATAACCTACAAAAGTTTTGGCAAAACATTAACTACCTCTCCAACCCTGGCAAAACCTCTACCCCTGCACTATCTACAGCAAATAGCACAGAATGCTTAGCATACCAATTTAACTCTCATTTTAATACAACTACCACCTCACTTTTAAACAACAACAAATCTAGCCAGCCACTTATAATGCCTACCTCAACTAACTCTGAACCCAAGAACTTCTCTTTTAATCCCATACAAACCTCTTGTATCAAAAAGCACCTATCAAAACTAAAACCTACCTGTCTAGCAGCTGACCAACTCCCTAGTGACTTCTTAAAAACTGATGCCAGCTCCATCGCCTATCCTGTGTCTGTCCTAATCAATCAAGCCATTGCAGAACAGTATGTCCCCATACTCTGAAAAATATCCCATATCATCCCCGTCCACAAGGGAGGCCCATCAAAAGCTCTCTCTAATTATCGGTTCATTGTCGTGCTCTCACCCTTAGACAAAATCTTAGTGAAATGTATCTATAAGCAGCTCCTAGACCACCTCACTAGAAATACTGTCTTATCTAGTTCACAGCACGGCTTCCGTCCAAAACACAGTACCTCCACAGCCCTCATAAGTTTCACTAACTACATCAACCTCCTCAAATATAATGGACAACTAGTCTCTACTGTATTCCCTGATATGTCCAAAGCTTTTGATACAATATCCCACCATCTACTACTCAACACTCTAGCTTCCTTCATCCTCAACTCTACAGCTCTCAACTGGATCTTTAGTTACCTTACTAATCAACAACAGACAACTAAATAGAATAATACTCTCTCCACACTCTTCCCAGTCTCTGTTGGGGTTCCTCAGGGTTCCATCCTTGGCCCTCTCTGTTTTATTATATTCATAAATAGTCTAAACACTGCCACTAAATCTGCTTTTATCATTCCGTATGCCGATGATGCTACCCTTATTTGCTCTGCTCCCACACCCCAGGAACTCTAGAATAAACTGCAAAAATCATTTCTAGATTTTGAAAATTACCTAAATGAACTTCAGCTCATCCTAAACCCAAACAAAACAAAGTTAATGATCTTCTCCAACAGGAAATACAAAGCCAACCCACCTCCTGTCTCCATCTACTCCACTAATGGCACTATAATTAGGTTCATAGATAGGTACTAGGCTATCTGCCCCAGGGCATTTATAAGCGTAGCCAGAGTGTGTCGGCTTTCGCTGCCCCATTGATTAATTAACTGATCATCTGTCAAGCAGAGCCATTGAAGTGATCCCAGGGGTGTATTTTCTGTTACCCATCCACTCATCAAGGATTCTCTTGAAGAGTGTTAGTGAGGAGCACTGCCTGATGTAATTTGGAATTTTGTTCCAAAGCATGGGGAATCTCTGTGACAGGAATCTGTCCCTCCAGCATGTTCTATTTATTGTTGTGGCGAGGTTTAGCTCACTAGAGCGTGTGGCTCACAGTGACTTAGATTTCTTTAGATGGAGCTTGTCCATCAATTCTGAGTTGGACATGGCTTTGTAAAGTCAGGCAAAGATCACCTTTGAGTAAGCAATTTGCCACTGAGTACAGCCGGAGTTTTTTCAGTCAGGCTGCATAGGACATATGTTTGAGACCAGTAATCCTCTTAGTGAGGTACTTTTGTGGCTTTCCAGCTGTTGGAAGTGTCTTGTGAGGTACATCCCAAATGGGGCATTGTACTCTATGATGGGTCTAATGAGTGACGAGTAGAGGGGCACTATAACCTCTTTAATTCTAGATGCGAACCCTTTAGTAATTAGATGGGCCACATAGAAGGATTTCCAAACTACTTTGGCAATATGATTGTCAAAGGAGAGATTACTATCTACCTGGGTCCCCAGATCTCTTATTACCTCTTCTGTATTAAGGGTACGTATGTGGTAATTCGTGGGTGTTTTGTTTTTCCTAGACGGGAGGACTATGCATTTTTTGGCATTTAGCTTGAGGCCATGACTTTGACACCAGGTGTCCGTCTCAGTAAGGCATTTTTGGAGGATGTCCGTGTCAGCCAGAGAGTCAATTATGGCTCCCAGTTTGCAGTCATCGGCGAACTTGGTTAGCCATAGTCATCCTGTGTTTGCCTGTACTTCTGAGAAGTATATGCCGAACAGTAGGGGTCCCAGGACCGAGCTTTGCGGGACACCACTTGTGACTGGTTTAGAGTCAGACCTGGAGGCCGCTATTCTTACCGTGTGAGGTCTGTCTGTAAGCCAGTTGGCAACCCATCTCGTGACTTAGGGGTTTATGTTCAGGCTGGTGAGTTTTTCTGTAATACCCGAGTGGGGAATAGTGTCGAAAGCCTTGGCGAGGTCAAGGTAGGCTGTGTGAACCACCTTTCCCTCATCTATGGCCTTAGTGACTGTCTCAAAGAAGTCAAGCCAGGTTTAGTAGGCATGATCTGCCCTTAACAAAGCCGAACTGGGTCGAGTCAAGTGTTTGGAGGTTCCCAATGTCTTTGTTAATGAGTTCCATGATGATGCACTCCATAGCCTTGCAGACCAGGCTAGTCAGGCTTATGGGCGATAGTTACCAGGGTCAGTTGTGGCCCCTCCTTTGTGGAGAGGAATAACTGTTGCTGTGTGCCATTCTATGGGCATGTAGCCTATGGAGAGGCTAAGGCTGAACAGCGTGTTTAGGTGGGGGGTTAGTTCGTGCAAGACGCAGCCTGGGACACCATCTGGTCCCATTGACGCTGTGTTTTTGGCTTTTGAAAGGGCTGTTTTCACCTGTGCTTCTGTGATTTTTGGGACACTACACTTTTGCAGTATTGTGGGCCCTTTTGGAGGTGAGAGGGGGGTGAAGTTTGCACTGAATCTATCTGCCAGGATGTTGGCAATATCAGTAGGTTTAGTATATTTTGTGCTATTTTGCACTAGTTCAGTGCATATCTGTGATTTGCCACTTAGATTCTTAACATAGCTAAAGAAGGCTTTGTGGTTATCTTTTGAATCCTTGGCTATTTTTCTTTCAAAGTTAGCCTTGGATGATTTCATGAGGGACCTCAGTTTCTTACTGATACTGATCAGGGATGCCTTTCCTTCTTGGGATTTGCTTTTTTCCTGCCGATGTCAGGGCCGAGCTCACCTGCGCCGATGCCCCGAGAGGGAGAACGGGGTCAGACAAGGTCCGATGTTACTCTCCCCCTCGGAGCCGACGAGGGAGTCTTGGGGCCGAGATCCCTCCAAGGAAGGAACCAGTGTTGAGATCGGAGCCGACGAAGGAGCCGAAAGATGTGGTATCGGCTCTGACATTTCCAAGATTCGAGCCCCAGCCAGCTCTGGCTCCGAACACAAAAGGGGAGTCGGAGGAGGAACTGCTGAAGACACCGGGACAGCCACAGTCTGTTGAGAAGGGCTGCTTAACATTTTGGCCAGGGCCTGCGATTTAAGGAGTCTACTGACCACCCTCTCGAAGTCATGATTGGATAACCTGGACGACCAAGAGGAGCGGGACCTATGGCTTCATTCCGAATGAAGCAACGGTGACCTCGGAGCCGAACGAACCGATTCCAGGGAAGGGGACCTAGAACGTTTTCAGCCCAATGATGATTCCCACACTATCCCAGGAGAGGTGCAAGAGCATAGCCAAGTACTTTTTAAATGATCCTTTAAACATAGTTTGAATGACTTGTTGTTTTCTGATATTCTAAGAAAGGGAGTTACAGAGTTCCAGGTTTTAGAGAGAGGGAGAGGAAGAGTATGGAGGTCTGTAGCAGTACTGTTTGATTTAGTTGCACTTAGCAACATCTTGTCAGAACAGCATAGCGACCTTCTGGCACATTAGAGTTGGAAAGTGTTACTTAGATTTGGGCTTTTGTCTGGTTCATGTTTGAGCTTATATGTTATGACAATCTGTGAGTAAATTAAATATTACTTTAATTCCAGCCACTGAAATCACTGTAGTGTGAAGCAGTGATGTGTCCTACAATGATGTTTGGCAGTAAATTTTGCAATTTTATTATAGCAAAGGTCAAGTATGGAGAGTTGATTGGGTTGTAAATTGAAAAATATGGGAATTGCACATGGGAGAGTACGGATGAGAAGAAATGAAGCAATGGTTATCCTAGCCTGCTGTTTTAGATAGTTTTTTTCTCTGTAGAGGGCTTCTAGTTTTTGATTGGTTTTCTTTGTAGCCTTTTTTATGTGGTAGTCGAATTTTAGGTTTTCGTCAGTTCTAACCCCTAGTAGTTTGGCATTGGTTACCATTTCTATGTTAGCATTGCTTGATAATCGAATTGAAAAGTTTTTTGTTGTTAGATAATTGCCTGGGGACAAATGAGGTAAGTGTTTGGCTTTTTCAGAGTTTAGTAGGAGCTATGGAGTCATTTAACCAGATCTCAAGGTGTGAGAGAGGTAGTTGGGTATACTGTTGTAGTTCAAACATTTTCTTGGCAGAGCACATGATTGTGATAGCATATGCAGATTGGATTATGGTTGCTTCTTTGGTTTTTAAATTCAGGTCATTAATGAATATATTAAAAAGTAGTAGACCTAATATATTGCCTTGAGGAGACTACCATGGTTACTGAAAGAAAGAAAGAAAGAAAGAAAGAGGTCTTGTTTTGCCACTTTATAGCTCATCTGTTTTGATAGTTAACTGTTAAACCAGGATAGTGAGTTTATCAAAGCCTAGAGAAGACATCTTCCATAGTAATTTTTGGTGTGACACCATGTCAAAGGGTTTGGACAGACAGAAGAATACAGAAGAGACAAGGTCATTGTTGTTTTTGCGTTACTTTACTGCTGTAATAAAGATTAGTAGTGCAGTGGTGGTGCTGTGATGTGAACAGAAATCATGCTGCATAGGGGAAAGTAGCAAGTTTTCTGTTATGTAGGTAGGAACTTGGGATTGTATACACTTTTCAAATATTTTAGACAGAGGGAGATAGGATGGCTATGGTCCTGTAACTGAATAGAACAGTGGAGTTTCCACCTTTATGTAGTGGACGTATGTAGGATTTTTTCCAGAGTGGGGAGTATAGCTTCCTAGACCAGCTTATTAAGAAGGTCACAGGGTATGCCAGGGCATCTGCAGATGCTATGTACTAGGCTGGCAAGCTGGTATATCTGGGCTAGGTAAATGTTTTTTTTTTCTAGATTTAGAGCTTCTTGTGCTATATCTGAACTACCTGTATTGATCGACAGCTCCCCGGTTCCTGGTCCATCTACCCTTTTTAATTGATATGCTTTGGAAATCACCCAACAGTATTGGAATATTACAACAGTGATCCGAGAAAGGACATAGTGCAGTTACGCAAGAACTTGCCATAACAGTAGATGTCCTACTGATCTCTGTTGCAGTATTGCTTCCCACTCTTCTTCCCCCTTTTCTAACATTTATTTTGTGGATTCTCAAGGACCGAGGGGTAATGATCTCCATGCTTCCCTCCTCTTAACTGACCTTACTTCTTTTGCTAGTTCTTTTCCTCAGGTGACCCCAGGCCGTCTGGCTGATAGTGTGACAGTCTTATGCTTATATGTCCACTTATGTACCCTCAAGCCCATGGCTTAGGTCATACATTGGTCGTATGAATGTATGGAATGTTTTGGGCTTTCGCACCCCGGCCAGATGTCCAGTTGCCTTGGCAAGATAATCCCAATTGTAGTGGAATACTGCAACAGTGATCAGTAGAACAGCTACTGTTGTGGTAAGTTCTTACACAACTGTACTTTCCTCCTTTACAGTGGTCACACAAAGAGGAGCATGATCCTTTGATACCACAAAACCCATTATATGTATACCTGAAACCACAAATCAGCACTTTTCTACTATCTTTGTAGCCAGTCTGATAGAAATTGGAGTCTTGAGACAATGTAGCAATTCTCTCACTTTTTGATGGCCTCCTAGTTCTTAAACAATCTGATACAGTATGTGAAAGATGTACTTATATCCTGTCTCTGGAGGCAAAGCGGTCACACACAGCCACAATAAATGCCAAACATGTTGTCAGAAACTCACAGCATTATACAGTATCTGCCAGCACAGTATAGGACAAGCACAGAGGCTTACATATGCTGAGCCTCTTAAAAGTAATTAAAAAAAATCCAAAACCTCAGAGACCTTTCAGACACAGTAATTCCAATAAATAACCACAGCAACCTCAAAAACACTATCAAAGTAACATCATGGCACATTCATACTCAACTCACAGTGTCTCTAGGGCTAAGCCCATAAGGCAGACCACCACACAGTCCAACATTTTGGTCATAGGAGACCCCATTGTGAGGCACACCAATGATACATTCACCAAACTGAGCAGGGAAAAGGTTGCAGTGGATCTGTCACACTCCATGTGTCCAGGTCATTGAACCATAACTACCAGTATGACTCAGTCATAGTCCATGTGGGAGTAAATGATCTGAGATGTGCTTCCCTGGACTGTATGAAGAGAGAAATGATGGCACACTGAGACTGCGTTTCCCAGTCAGGCAAGTGCCTAGCACAGCAGTATTCTACCATCTCCAAGAGTGATTTCACAATGTAAACAGAAGGTAATTGACTTTATAATAATTGGCTTAGTTTTTGGCATCATTCAAAAGGGGTACTGGGAGGATGTGGTTGACGGACCTCACTGTTTTGCCAGGGATGGTCTGCACCTGTCATCTATAGTCTTTTCAGTATTGGCTAAAACCTTATCAACCCTCCACAGTGCCTATTTTAGGCATTAAAACTTGACAAACCTTGTGATGTAGCAAACCAACCCAAGAAAATCTAGAGGTGTTACTGTTCAATGCCAGGATTCTAAAAATAAACTTTACTCCCTGCAAACTCTCATCGCCCAGGAGAATGTAAACATCTGTGCAGTTACTGAGATATGGTTTAAAGCTGCAGAGAGCTCCTTAGCTGTGCAGGGCTATAATGCCTTCCACACATTTAGACCTGTTACACCTCCACTTTTTGTCCCTTCTTTTGCAGTATCAATTTATATAATAAACAAACAAACCTCAAGCATGGTCAGAGTGATGTGTATGTGCTTGAGCTTCTCCATGTTCAAATTACCATAGGCAAAGTCCCATAACATAACCGCCCCCATGACCCAGGAGACCCATAACCTGTAAACGTATTGAGACACTCCCCATTCCACCTAACACCATATTCATAGGCAATTTTAACTGGGCATCATACATGACTCCTAACATTCAGGTCCAGAGATTTATGGTGTTTGTAGACATGTGTACCCTGGACCAGAAAGCACATACATTTACTGGGGCCTTAACATACTAGATTTAGTCTTCACCAACATGGTGGAATGCTGCACCCTCTTCTGAGTGTATTGTCCTCACCAGTCAAGTCAGACCATAAAGTTGTGTCCTTTGAAATAAAAAATAAAACCTGGAATAATACCAGATAATCCTGGAACTTTTAAAAATTATTCCAAGACAAACATCCTACTTGTGTGTGACACCCTGGCAAAATTTCAAGCCCCCCCCCCCCCACCAAAGCCCAGGGAATACTGCTGTTTACACTGAGTCATTCACAAGAACCCTCTGCATGTATACAGCTATACAGAGGCTGCAGTACATACCTGAAAAAATTTACAACAGATTTAAAAAAAAAAAAAAAAAAAAGCTATCCTGGTGGAATTGCATCATCAGTAGATTATGTAAGAAAAGGAAGAAAATCCTGGCCAAAAATAGGAAGGACAATGCCCAGCAAAGTAAGAACTCCCTCATCAAACTAAATGAACAGTTCAAGGGACTAATTAAATCAATCAAAGCTAAATTTGAGGTAAAAGTAACCTATCAGGCTAACAACAATCACATGGCATTTTTCGGTTATGTCCAGAACCTTAAAGACACTACACAACAATGTGCCGAACTAATTGTAAATGGAGCCACGTCTACTGACCCTGAGAGCATAATAAACCTACTGGCTGATGTATTCAGCTCCAGCTTCACTTCACTTTCTCCCTGAGACACATCTAGAAAGAAAAGCCCACAGTCATAGCTCCCCCATCTGTCACCAGGGAACAGGTCCTCAATGCACTCCAAGGTAAAATCACCATCAGTTTGATCTGGTAAAAACCTAGGATGCATCCTTAATTGCGTAAAACATGACTTTTCAGGGCCTCTAGAAGCAGTATTCAATCATAGCCTCCCAACAGGCTTTGTGACTAGTGAGTGGAAGACTGTAACTGTTATCCCACTACACACGGGCAGGCTATTCTCGGACCCAGGAAACTGCTGACCCTTAAGCATCATCAAGGAAAGGTCATGCTTACTTAGCTTGGTGGCCTTCTTTGAGACGGTCACCAAAACAATGGATGTGGGCAAAGTTGTGCATACTAGTTACCTCGACCTGGCCAAAGTATTCTGTACAATTCTTTACTCAGGCATTGTAGACAAGCTCAGGAAATTAGGTATAAAGTTTGCTTCACTTGCTGGGGAACCAACTGGCTCACAGATGTGACCCATGAAGTTAAGGTAGAATATACCTCCATAAATAGGTCAGTCCCTAATGGAGTCCCTCAGGTCTTCTTGCAGGGACCACTCCTGTTTGGCATCTACTTCTCTGAAGAGCCAATTGCAAATTAGGTGCAGTCATTTAATTCCTCCCCAAGATGCAAACATCCCTCAGGAGGGCCTGACACAGACTAATAAATGGTGCCAGAGTCACATCCTTAAACTTAATGCCAAGGTTTGCATAATAGTATCCTTTGGTAAGATGGCCACCACTGCAGATTACAATATATGTCGGTAATACACCCCTAAGAATAGACACAGTCATCAGGGATTTGGAAGCACATGTAGTCAATGACTTGGTCTTTGACTACCATGTTCTACAGAAGTAAGAGAATAATTTCATGTTACACAACTTACAAGCAAGAGTATGGCATCCAGGTCCAAAGATGTCCTTGTTCTCTGCCCTCATAAGCCCAGTCATCAAATACATTGCATCCCTTTCCATGTACCTTTCCAGGCATATGCAACAACTGTTTCCTCACAAAAAAAAAATGCAAGGTATAGTAAGCAAGGTCTGTGCAGACCACCTCAAGGCGTTATCCTTGTGCTTGGGTCTCCTACAGGCTGGTGAGAGGCGACCTATGTCTTGCTTAAAAGGATCCACTGATCTAGCTTTAATAGACCTGTTGTACATCTACAAAACAAACAGCACAAGAAAAACGTGATCCAGGAACCTAAACCTCATTTACAACATAAGTAGGAGATGCTGGAAGACTGGCATATGTCTCAGAAGATGCCCCCTCTCTGAAACAGGCCTCTCATCAATGTAAAGCAAAGTTCAGTGGATGGGAAATTGTAAATTTACCTCTCATCTGGCACCTATGTCTCTATTAGAGAGAGGAGACTTGTAAATGCTCGACCACTTGTCCCCAAGTTTGTATGCCCTCCACATAACTTATAGTACCAAAACCTTTCTAGTATTTCTGGGAAGCATGGCCCTTCAGGGTCAGTAGCCTAACATTCTGCAAAGATCCTATACCTCACACACACACACACACACACACACACACACACACACACACACGTGCACACTGTTAGCGTACAAACATGTTCAGGTGCCATTTACAAAGAACATACAAAAACATTAAGGTAAAATCAGGAACAACTCAGAGGTATGTCTTGTAATCATGCATCTCAACCGTAAGAATCCGTGACAAAGCAAAATACAGTGGGAATGAAGCAGTTTTCAGAAACAGATTTTAAATATAGATGTCCTTGTATTCATATTCTGCTGTATTCATAACATAAGGGAGTCTGTCTCCAACTAACTCGTATGTCCGGACAGTATCCAAAAGTCTTCATGCTTCAGCAAGTTACATTCTACACCGCACATCATAATGCATACTTTTGCCATAAAGAGACGTCGGGTATAAAGCAGACGTCAGCATGTAAATACCTCAGAACTTTTCTGCTGCCTGTCTGATCACCTGCTCCAGATGTTCGCTTGTCATCGCTTGCCAGAACTATTGTGTTCTAGTTACCAGATAAATACCCGTTGGACTTTTTCTTCCTAAATTTTTTTGCTGTTGCTTGTTTGTTGGGTTCATGTCAGCTAGGAAGGGCAAGTGTCAGTGTGGAAGGCAGATTCCACATAAAGATGCACACGAACTTTGCGCCTCTTGTCTAGGCCCAGACCATGACCACACCGAGAGCACTATTTGCAAGTCCTTCATCCTGAAGGCCCTCAGGAGTCTGCTAGCCTTTCTGAAATGACACTTAGAAAACCAGCATCTTATGAGCCTAGCACATGAGATGGATGTGACGTCAGACCATTTGGATGAGCCAGTACCGAAGAAGACCAAACAAATCGTTGCTGGAAACTTCAGCTGCTCCCTCTCTTCCGGTCATTTCTCCTGAGGCCGATGTAGGCCTGGAAACCATGCCGGAGGTGGTGGATGTACCTTCAGCAGGTACCACAGTGGAAGCCCAAAGGAGTCCGCGAGGGAAGGGCAGGTGTCCAATCAGGCCAATAAGGGGAACCCAGGCTTGTTATCTGTGAAGGTCCTCGTGGCATCACACAAATCACGGTGCATGAAAATGTGCTTCCGAGATTGTCAAATGCAGGCCAACATCCGGTCTTTCCACTTTTCACCGCATGGAAGCCCCCAAAAAGAAGACTAAAGCTAAAACGTGTCTCCTGCTCTAACTCCTCTGCAGCCCCCTGATTAGCAAGCTTTTTCTGAAAACCTCCTTAATGCCTTTATGGCCCTTCACCAATCTTCTCCTTCTTCTGTCCCCCATGCAGCCCTTTTCTCCTTCTGCAGCCTTCAAAAGGACATCTGTTGACACTTCCTCAGATGAGTCTTTAGCCTACTCCACCCAGCTGGCATCAACCTTAGGGAATGCCTCACCAGCAGAGGAATCTAATGGTACAGATTCCCCTGTGGAGGACATTCTTTTGGAGAGACCATTCTCAAAATAAAAGATTTTATTTAAGTGGGACTGCTCCCAAGTTTCAGACATTCAAAAGAGGTACTATGACCTCTTACAGATGGATTCACCATCTCCTTCTGCTATCCCTTCAGTTCTGCCTGTCTTTCTGGATGTTTTCTTGGTTGCCTCCAAATCTCCAGACTCTCAGCCTCCTACCCCCAAGCATCCAGACAGGTTGTATAAGGTGCCGGAGGACTCCCAGTTTCTTTTCAAGGCTGCTGCTGCTGCTGATCCTGCTACCATATCTGTTTCTTTGGGTAAGGCTTTAAAATTGCTACCTTCCACTTCCTTTTTACACTCTGATAAGGAGAGTAAGGTCATGGAATGTTTGGGAAAGAAGGCTTACACTTATGCCACTTTGGCCTTCTGTGCAATAAATTATCAGACCCACATGGCAAAGTACTCCTTGGCCCTTTTGGCTGATGCAGGGAAAATTTTGGCAGACATCCCAGATTCCCCAGCAAAATCTAAATTATCAGCTATTCTTAATTCTTCTGCACAACTGACTAGGAACTCCGTCAAGTGCAGCTGTGATTCTGCTGATATCTCTGCTAGGGCAGCTGCCACTGTGTTGGTCCTTAGAAGATACTCTTGGCTTAGGCTACAACCTCTGCCTGAAGATTTCAAGGCCAAATTGCTGGATGCACCCTTGGATAACAAAGCCTTGTTTAGGAGTTCAGCAGCAGAACTCTTCAAGTGTCTTCAGGAGAAAGGAAAGGAGTTACAGGACCTTAAACACATTCTTGTGTCTCCATTTCCGCAGTTTCAAAGAAATTACCCAGTTAAGTCTGCATTTGTAAAAAAGCCATTCCTGTCTTCTTCTTCTTCTAAAAGTAAGAGGGGACCCAGAAAGCCAACCTCTTCAAAGTCGTCTCCTTCCACCCCTGCTCCAAAACATTCCTTTCAGTCTCAATCTAAGCAAGGTAGTCTGTGACTACCAGCCACCAGGACTATCCACTCCCTTGTCTCTTCGTCTCAGCATATCTCTTGCTGCTTGGAAGCTGATTACTCAGGACTCTTGGGTCCTTTCCCTAATCAAAACGGTATTTCATGGTTTGGGAAAAATTCCCCTCATTCAGAGGGATCCCATCATCCCCCAAAGATCAGTTGAGCTTCTTTCCTTAGGTCATCACAGACCTGATCTCTCAGGGAACTATCCAAGAAGTTTCCACTTCCCAAAAAGGAAAGAGATTTTACTCCAGGATCTTCCTAATCCCCAGGAAGGATGGCCCTTGGAGACCCATCCTGGACCTTTTCCATTTAAACACCTTTCTCAAAGTCCGTTCTTTCCATATATATACTTTAACTTTCCTTATCCCTCTAATTCTTCTCCAGGCATTCATGGTGTCCCTAGACATTCCTATCAACCCAGTGTTCAGGAAGTTTTTACATTTTTCTGTTCCTTCCTTGCATTTTCAGTTTTGTGCTTTGCCCTTTGGTCTCTGTTTGGCACCAAGGGTTTTCACAAAATGCTTGGCTGCTGTCATATCATTCTGCAGAATACAAGGAATTCAAATGTTCCCTTGCCTCGATGACCTTCTGATTCAGGCACAGTCCCAGATCTACTTCAGAAAAATCTTTCCTTCACTATTGCCCTTCTACAGAGTTCACTATAAACTTTCAGAAGTCTTCTCTCACCCCTTTGTAGGATCGCATTTTCCTAGGATGCAGGATACAGATGGACAGAATGTTAGCCTCACTTCCCATACAGAAGGTCTTGTTCTTGACTTTCTATTTCAGAGCATCCTTCCTTCCTCTTCAGTCATTGATAGCCAGGGACTTCCTTCATCTCTTAGGGTACATGGCATCCACTATCCCCATGATACCCTTAGCAAGACTACTCATCACAAGTTGCCCCACAGGATGGATCTACTCAATCAGGACAAGGGGACCCTAGTACATCCTCAGCTGTCAACCCTGAACCTGACCTTGTGGGTGATAGGATTTTAATCCTCTATAGACACCTTTTTTCAAAGGGCATGCTACAAGTTGTGCAGGAGGCCAGAAAACCCACAACTAGGAAGTCCTACATTTCCAAATGGAAAAGGTTTTCCATCTAAAGTAACAAAAAGGACCTGCAACCACCGTCAGTTGATGTTCCGGTAGTCTTGTTCTGTGTGAATTGATGAAGGAACCTTTTAGCTATCTCTGCTTCTCTGCCTATGCCTCACCTTTGGCCTCTAGTTACAGGTAAAACTGTTCTTTAAAGGTGACCTTCATATCAGACCACCAAGGAAACCAGTACCTCCTCCTTGGGATCTCAATGTTGAGCTTGAGAAGCTTACACTGGTATCTTTTGAACCAGCAAGCTCCTCTTCCCTGCAGCATCGCTCCTGGGCAATGGTTTTCTTAGTGGCCACTACCTCTGCTAGAAGGGTTTCAGAGTTACAGGCCCTGATGTCCATTCCCCTCTTCACTGTCTTTCATAAAGATAGGGTTTCCCTGCACGGTAACCCTACCTTTATGCCCAAAGTGGTAAATGAGATATCCCATAATCAGTCCATTAATCTTCCTACCTTTTTTACTTCCCATCAGTGTCCCAGTATGAGAATAGTGCACACTTTAGATATGCATAGACAGCTTGGATACTACCTTGATGAAACATAGCTTTTTCATGAGACTGACCATCTCTTTGTCTCTTACCACCCAAGTGCTCTGGGTCAATCAGTTTCCAAGCAAACTATTTCCAACTGGATTTCTAAAGCTCTTTCCTCTTGTTATTTGTCTAATGGTAAGACTCTTTTAATTCCCAATGTAGTCTCACTCTACTAGAGCAGTTTCTTCTTCAGGGGCATTCTTTACAGATTTGGACATTGGCTGTATACTGGAGGCATCTACATGGTCCTCTGTCCAGACGTTCACTATACACTACAAGCTTGACACCATCTCCAAGTCCAGAGCTGGGTTTGCAAGAGCAATCCTGCATGGATTTGTAGAAAAAGCATTGGCTCATCCTCCTCCCAACCTGTCCCAAACTATTCAATCTTTATACTTTGAAAGTTGTTAAGAGTAACAGGTTGTATACATTACTTTGCATTTTGTTGAGGGCATGACATTTCAGACTAAAAAATCCATCAATGCAGAAGTTTTTTTTTTTTTTTTTTTTGGGGGGGGGGGGGGGCAGTATGAGAGAAACAACATGGTCATTTTCATATATGGACAGATGCCACAAGTGTTTCGACCAACTAATCGGCTATTAGAGCAGTGACTTCAGGCATCTGTTCATTATTTATTTAAATAGAGAGATGGAAGATCGTGGGGTGGTTGAGCGTTATAATAATTACTTAAATCCTTTATTTTCTAAACTCCCTTTTTAAAAAGCAACACAGAACATATCAAGATAACATCCAGTCTGACCACCCATTACCATGGTGTGAGGCAGGTATTTTTAAGGGCGATATTTACATTATGATCAGGTAAGGAAAATAAACAGGTTAAAGTAGTGTTTTTTTTTTTTTTTTTTTAATCAAGTAGGAAGCATGTGATTTTACTGAGATGTCTTTTAGATGGATAACTGCACTGCTCATCAACTGTGTTTGTACATCTGTAAGTCATTAATTTATGAAAAATTACTTAGTATAAAAAATACATGTTTGCTCTGTAGGCATGATAGGGACAACACTGTCTTTTGTGCTGTCACTGTAGGCACCCTTCTGATGATTATACAAGTTGCATTATAGGTGTGAATAAGTTGAACCCAAAGTTTCGTTTTTGCATGTGGCCTTTAGATCAAGACTAGTCTTTTTCCAGGCTGTCTTGTTAGAACCGAATCTCTCAGTTCTTTACCTCCGAATGAAGAAATGCCATTGGCAAAAACATCCTTCAGCCTGAACTTGGGTATGCTATATCTTGATTCTTTATACTTCCAAGAAGAACATGAAGGACCTCCAAATACTCTCCAGAAAAATGTGCGGATTCATGCTTCTCTTGTCTCCCAAAAGTGAGCCTATTCTTCTACATGCCAACTGGCTGCAGTTTAAAAAAAATGTACCTTATCAAAATCCTGTATGGTGACTCTTCATCCCATTTAATTGAGAGAAGCGCACCTTACCAACTGCAGTCCCATTCTGCCAGTGCCTCAATGTTTTCCAACACCCCCATCTCATTCTCCTAAATTGACTGTGCTCCTTACATCTTAGCACCTAAAATATGGACACCCTTACTACTGAAATTAAGATCTGCACATACAGGACACCAAGATAAAAGCTCCTAATTTTCCTACAAAAAACAGCACTTTGCACTTGCTACATGTGGCTTCCGACCAATGCACCCTACACTTCTAGCTCTTTAATCAATGTCACCCTCTTTCCACTTATATTATTTTCTTTGTACAACCCATTCACAACTATCCTTACCTCCATCTAATTCTTTCCGTTCCACACTCAAGCACCCCTGTGTCAAAGATTCTGTTCTACTCCGCTCTACCCCCTTATGCATGTGTATTATCAGTGCACTCTGTATTGCGTTCCTTATTAAGGGATCTTTGTTCATTAAATTGCCTACTTTGTACTTTTTCAACATTCTCACTTCTATAATTTTGTAATCTGTGATCCAGTGTTATCGTTTCCATCAGTCTCAGCATATGGGTTTTTCAGATTCAATTGATCTGACATCTGCAACTTTTTTAGATTGTCAGATCCATAGATCAGGCTCCTCCCCTCTACCCATAATTCCCTTCCAGCCTTATTGTACCTCAGATCTCATTTGCCACTTGTTAAGTTCAGATGCAGTCTGTGGAGACAGGTCATAACTTTTTCCTGCTGATATTATTTGATTCCTCTCAATATCCTTTGGATATTCTTTGTTGTAGTATGTAATTAGTGCTTTTTGAGTAGTTCTTTGCTAGACTTGAACTTTTGCAATGCATTAGTATCTTCTCACCCTTTAATAGCCTTCCCCCTCCCTCAAAAAAAAAAAACAAAAAAAAACCCAACAGAGTTCCTGTTTGTACATTTTCTTCTTCTGGTGTTAGACTACTGTTTTTGTTGGGCTTTTGATAGTCTGTATTAACCTGATAATAGTTTTTGCTTACTGTAGTGTATGTATTAGTTTTGGCACCATGCATGTAAGAAGACTACTGGATTCAAGAAGCACCCCACTTGCAGGCACAAGATCCCTCCCCGGTCCTCCATTTTTACATGCGCAGTGCTTGGGAGTGAATCATTTAGCTGTGAAGTGCAAGTCGTGCACCTCTTTTGAAGCTAGGGCTCTTGTGAATTTGCCAAACAAGTTAGTTTTGCATGGTCTTCTCCCTGCCACAGTGGGAGAAATTACTCTTTTTTGTTCTATCTGTTCTTCCCTGTATGGCAAAAAGCTTTGGAATAAGAAAGGCTTTTTTTTTTTTTTTTTTTTTTTTTTTTTTTTTAAGAGGAAAAAAAAGGAAAGAGGGAAACGGAGATAAGCCATATGGTAAGGATAAAGAAAGTGCTCAGGAAAGATCCATGAGCCTTTGAGTTCATTGGGCTCTACTACAAAAGCTCATAGATTAGCAGATCAGATTACTGTCCCAGAACTGGTTTGGATCTGATCCCCTTTTCCTCCTCCTCCTCCTCCTCCTCCATTTTCTCCAGAGGCAACCAGCCCTCAGCTCCATTCCCCCACTTTACAGGAGAGATCAGTCATCTAGGCTGCCTTCAGTAGCATTGTTGTTCAGGTTCTTTCAGTCATCAAGGAGTCTGTCCATAGCTGATGTCAGCAGGAAGATGTGAAAGTTTCTGAGGACTCAAATCCAGATTGCCCCCCCCCCCCCCAGGAGCCCTGGGTATGGCCCCTACAAACCTCCCTTCTCATATCTCCTTCTCTGGTCTGATCTTTGGATCAGGAGACTACAGAGCCGAGAGTTGCCTGCAGGATGCCCTTGTCAGAGCACATAACTTGGCTGGCTTTGACCGTTTCCCTTACCTACTCGATTCTGGTATTGGATTTCTAGGGGTCCTGGAGCCAACAGGCAGAAGCCAATGACAGGAGTTTGGGGTCAACTCCCCATTTGCCAGAGTTCTCCCTTCCTCTGGGTGCTTTGGCTGTAGACAGTTGAGCTCCATTGTCTGCATCTGAACTGAGTCTGATCCAGTTCTGGGAGATTCCTCTCTCCAAATGCTAAGGGTTCTTCTTGGCTCTGGTCTCAACTTCAGCATTCAAGGCTTTTAAAAGAGTGCTGTCCAGATCAAGAGACGAGGTCTCTTGCTGTCACTTGACATCATCCTGATTCCCCCTGGATTCTGCAATCCCTCTTTCCACTCATCCTGTCAGACAGGGACAGCAAGTGCCTTTGAACCTTGAGACTTCACACCAGGTGAATTCCCCATGTGTTTCTGAGCTGTCCCCGGAGCCTTCCAGTGGGGAAGGACATAGGAGGTGTCTTGTAAAAGGAAACATCTAGATTCCCCTTAAGAGTCCTTCACTGGAGACACTGACTTTGAGGTAGAGAAGGGGGCCCCAAGATACAACTTGGAATCCTTTGAAGACATTCTAGAATTGGTGAAACAGTGAGGGGGTTGGTCCTCCGATGTTCCCTCCCAAGAGGAGGCTGTATTCCTCAAGGCTTTTGGGGCTGGCCTGTACTACATGGGTGGTCTTTCCCATTGATGAGCTCATTTATTTGGTTTCTCAGGTGGTATGGAAGGAATCGGATGTAGTAGAACCAATACTATGGAAACCCAACAATGTTTTTGTTTAACCCAAGGAATAAGCCTTACTGAAGCAAGGGTTTCCACCATAGATGCCATTGTGGTTGTGACAGCAACAAAAAAGGTGCTGTCAGAAGAGGCACCTCTTTCCATCCCCATAACAGGGAGTTCAGGGCATTGGATAGGTTTAGAAAGTGGACTTGTGCTTCAGTGACATTTGCTTTATGTTTGCTGACTTACCTTGTCCATCTGCCATGTTTCCTGAGAGACTTGACCAAGGAGCTTTTCAAGTCCCTCTCGGGAAGCATGCCTGCTGAGGTACAGAAGACTGTGGTGTCACAGCTATTATCCAGTCCATATTTAATTTGTCCGTGCACTTGCTACTGAATGCAGCTGATGGCTGTTTGAGATCTGCAGGCACTGGCATTGCTGTTCACCAGCATGCCTGGGTGCATCTATACAACTTACATAGAGATTTTTGATGTCCTTTATGAATGCCCTTTCACCGGACCCAAGGTCAAGGAAGCACTCACTAGAAGTGAGCAGGAGGGCAAAACACTGTCTGCCATGGATATCTGTTTTTCCACCCCAAAAGACCTTTTCCTGGAACCAAAAGAGTGGGGAAAAGTTATGATTTCACAAGTCCCATGGTTTATTCTCGGAATACTTATTGTGTCAGCCCCCACCCCCCCCCCAGGGCAGAGGGGGGACCAGCTTTAATGGACGTCAACCAATTCAGCAAACAAAAAGGAAACTTCCTGATGTTCCACCCTTTCAGAGGATGGCAGCAGCTACAGGGATTTTAAAACTGCTAGAAAAGCGAGTCACCCAGGAGGTCCTAACAGACCAGCAAGTGTCTGGAGTCTATTCAAGATTCTTTTTGGTTATGTAAAAGACCGGGGGCCTCAGGCCCATTTTGGACCCCAGGCACCTCAAGCAGTTTGAAAAAAAAATGATGAAGTTCTGGATGGTCACAGTTCTGTCATTTTCTGCCTTCTATTCAGGATTTTTTGGCAGAGGTGTTTGAAAAAGGTGTTAGCTGCCAGTTGCCAACTATCTCCAGCGTTCATGCTGGAGAAGCATCAGACTCCCATTGCTTCAATAAAACTCTCCAAAGCCTTTGTGTGAGGAACCTTCCTTCCTTAGACCAGCACTGAAGGATCCACTTCCTCCTTAGGACACTACCCTGTTGCTCCAGGCCCAGACTAGACCCACATTTGAACCAGCAGTTTCAGTAGAACTCCGATTTCTGTCTTGGAAGACTATTTTCCTGATGGCCATTACTTCAGCTAGGAGAATTTCAGAGTTATAAGTGTTGTCATCCAAACCTCCGTATCTGACTTTCCATAAGGACAGGGTTTCTCTTTGAACCTATCACAATTTTCTTCCTAAAGTAGCTTCAGAAGCTGCCATTAATCAAGCTGTTAATTTGCCAGTTTTCTTTCCAAATGTTTCCAGCAAAGGAGGATATTTACTGGATGCTCACCTTCAGTTGAGATTTTATATGCATCGTACTAAAAGTTTTAGGAAGACTGATCAGCTTGTTGTCTCCTTTTCCAAGGCTAAATTGGGAGATTGTGTATTTTAAGTAACAATGTCCAGATGTTTATCTAATTGTATTACTTTTGCATTAAAAGTGTAGGGACTGTCTCTCCCTCACAGACCTAATGACCACTCAACTAGAGCAGTTGCAGCTTCTACAGTTTTCTTTGCCAGACTACTTATAGATATTTGTGCCGCAGCTGCTTGTTCTACAGTTCACACCTATACCTCACATTTCAAGTTGGATCTACAGACTAGATCTCATGCATCCTTTGGCTCCACATCCTTCAGAATATCTTTTCATGAAACCACTCTTGAGTTCTAGTAGCCAGGGAGTCACTCCCATATGTTGGGACAGGTGGAAAAGGCAACATTGGATACAAAAGTTATGTACATAACATAACATTAGCTCAGTGTTGTGTTCTTCCATCTGGCTCAACCTTCCCTACCTCCACCCCCCTGCCTAAGTTGTCACTTTAATTCCTCTTGAGTAGCCATATTGGACCTCTTCGGAGTCTTGTCTTGCATACAGTCTTGTACTGTGTCTTAGCTTGTTTCTATTTCTTTTCTTGTTTCCCTTTTAGTGGATACTAGAGGTATGTTTAGGGTGCAAGTGGGCAAGCTCAATCTGAGGAAGTAAATTATGGATAGATGGAAAGAGCCTGAGCCCTGACTCCAAGAATCTAAGAAAGTTGCCAGTGTTGGATCCGATAAATCCATATATTAAATTGGAAGGAACAACGCAATACAAATCTAGTGTTATGGTAAATACTTACCTTCATTTTGTCGTACTGCTTGATGGATGATGTTAAGGTAGCTCTATCTGATGCTAGTTTAACATTAAACCAACAGACTTTGAGTCACGTCTGGATGTGGAGCACATCTGTATATGCGTTGTTACCAAGATGTGGAGAGCACCACTTCAGTTCCCGGATTTTGTGCCTACAGTGCATTCAGAACCACTGATAAGTGCAGCATTTTCTTTGTGTTCATCATGGATAATACCTCCTCAAAACAATTACCCAGAGGTGCACCCCCCCCCCCCCATGTGAACTTGTCGAGTTCGGCTCACTTTAGGGAAATCAGATGTTCATCCTTCATGGAGTCAGAGAACCACAGTAAATTCCTGGCATTCTGAGAGGATGTCCCTTTAAGCAAATGTTCTTTAATACTTGGTGACGTCAGCTATCATTTCATTGATTAGAGCTCCTGCTCTTCCAGCGTTGGGTATGCTCAGCAATTTTGGGCTTGAGTAAACAAAAATTTCCTGGATCAGATTGTCCTCAAACCCACCAAGGACAAAAACATTTTTTTAAAAACACCTTTATCGAATTACCACTTGTGAATACAGGCAAACTTACATTTATATAAAAGTAATCAAACTATATTAACAAGTTCACATTTACAAGCATTATGCATCACATATATTGTTCTGTACAATATGATTAAACCATCATTGCATAAATTGTGCAGTGCCTGCCTTCTCTTAAACCTCATTCCTCCTTTCAATTTTTTGTGTAATTTACTACTTCCCTTTTCAAAAAAACCCACTTCCTGTTCTTTTATATCTGTTGCAATACAATATTCACTAGTTCAAGTATGGTTGGTTTCGACTTTGATTTCTGTTTTCTAGTATTTGCTTTTTTGGCAGCCACAGACTAAACGAGGTCTTATTATCTCTAGGCCATTCAGATTCTATATCCCAAAAAAATAAATTCCTTAGTTACCCTCATTTGCCACCTAGTATTCCTAATAACATACTCTGTAGAGAATGTTTAAGTCTTCCATCTCATTACACTGTAAGAGCATATGCTCCCAGGTACCTCTTTCTTCCCCATTATACCTCCAACACTTATGTACCTAAGGAAATCGTTTTAGAAGTCTGTTGGATGTTCACACAGTTTTGCAAGGGACAGTGTCGTCAACCAGCCCCAAAGCCAAAGGTGGCTTCCTCAGTCTCCTCCAGTAAATTGCTCCTACCCAGTGTGTCAACAAATGCAAACAGCCCTCCCTATGCCTATTCACTCCTCTCTATCCACTGCCCAGCTCCTCCAGTGTCACAGCTACTTTTCAAACCCTATTTGTCGTAGTCTCAGTCAGTGCTCATCCCCTCTGTGCAATAAAGTCAGGCGATATATTGTAGTATTTTGACAAGAAGTAACTGCAAATAAAACTTTTATTCATCTCATAAGTTGCTTTAGCTAAGGTTGCAAAGCATACGTTGAAAATAATTACAGTCTCACTAATAGAAAATGTGTGTGGCATATTTCTGCACTGTTCAAACAAAAGTCTTAAGTATGAAGCCAGCTTCTGTTTCAGTCAGAAAAAATTGTTGCTGACTACAAATGAACATCTCTTCACCCAGAGAATCTCATTCATGGCCAAATTGCACAGTTCCTGTAGAGCTTCCTACTCTAGGCAGTTGGAGACATCCTTCTCCCCTGGGAATCCATGTCCAGGTATGAGGATTAACCTCAGACTGACATGGTATCCACTCAGACTTTAGTTCAGGATAGTGAGCCTTGCCCTTGAGGTCATAGAGAATCTCTAGCAAGTATGGTACACAGGACAAAGAGCCCCTCCATTGACACTCTAATAAATCTGCAGTGTTTCATGACCTATTAACCCAACATAAAGGAATTTCTGCTCTGTCTAATACATGGCATTACCTGAATGAGAACATTTCATTTACAATATTTGTATAATGTACAGTATTCAGTACCACGAAATGGTACAATATATATGCGCATGTTTGTATATGTATAGATGTGTGTGTGTGTGTGTGTGTGTGTGTGTGTGTGTGTGTGTGTGTGTGTGTGTGTGTGTGTGATAAGCATGTGGAAAAGAATGGTAAAAAATGAAATGTATTATTGATGGCAAAAGATATCTTTAATTTGTAAAGTACATAATGTAATTGCTCTTGTTCTTAAATCAAATTAAAAATAAGACCAAGCCAGCCCCAGTGACATAAAGGGATGAAGTCCTGACTATGATCCAAGCAACCCAAGTTTTATTAACACCTTATGAGTCTAACAAAGCGGGTGGGAAGTTTAGGTGTGGCCATCCTGTTGGGTAGGGCATGATGTTCTTCGTTCCACATTGCTGCAGTCCTAACTGGTACTAATGCGCATGACCCCGGCCATATATCAGTCTTTTTTGCGCATGGTCCGATGCAGAGAAGCAGTTTGCGTAGTGCTACCTTGTTTAGGGCTGGAGCACGGCGTTGTTGGATGCCGCTCTTGTGCTAGGAACCGGCAGTCCCGGACGTCGGTTCTTTAGAAACTCGCATTCAAATCTATCCTTACTTGACGACTGCCTGATTCTGGCTCAAAGAAAAGGAAGACCAACTATCTCATCAGTCCGTGTGACTGCAAGGACAGTCCCTTCAACATTTAGGGTTCACACAGCACTGCCAGGATTGGCACTAAACCACCAGCTGCCAAAGTATTGCACAAAGGGGTTCTCACTCACAGCTTGGAAAGTGGATTTCTTTTCTTTCAGTTGGAAAAATGCCTTTCATGTGTGCCCCTTCCACTCTTCCAGATGATTTTAATAGCTCAGATTTGGCCTCGCAACACTGGGTACCACTACTAAGGAGTCTGGTAAGGGAAGCCTCCATATGGCCTTTATGATTTTGATTCTGTTATCTCAGAAGGTTGCCATCTGCTCCAATGTCAAGCTTCACTCACTCACTCACTTCATCTAACATATGTGTTGTTCTGAAACACAGCCTGTCTTCAACAACAAGTTTAAATTTTAATGTGATTATGTGAGCTAGTGGAAGGACAAGAAGTACAAAAAGAAGGAAGAAGTTTTATTTTTTAGTTTTAGTTTTGGATTTTTAGAAAGATTTGAGATTTATTTTTGAATTTCCTTCATTTCTTACTGAGGTTATTGACATTTACTGAGTTGGACCTTCCCATTAAGATCATTCCATGCAGCAATTTAGCTCAGCAATGCTTTGATGACGCATTTGTTGACCCACCATTGTTTTCAGAGTTTTCTTAGGGCAAACAAACTATTTCTAGGTGGATTGGTTTTGCATTTGCATTTTTGTTATTCCCATCATGGCAAGAGAGATCAGCTGGGCTTAGGCCCTCATTCCTACACTAGGGCTGCCTGCCACTTCAACATTCTTTGGGGGTGGCAAAGGAGGATAGGATATGGAGGAGAGTGCACTTGGCATACGCTCTTTACATTATTCTAAGCATTATCTCTCTCTACTCTATCTGTTTTCTAGGCTGGCTTTTGCACAGCTATTTTGTTCAGGCATTGCTTCAGCTCCTGCTTGCAGCCTCCTGCCAGCCTCTCCCTGGGCTACTTGGGATTCAGAGGACTCTGCAGCAACCCTCTGTGTTTAGGGGTGGTTGTGTAGGTGAGGTTATATGCTGATATTTTTGTATATATTTTTTATATATTGTACATATATTGCTGGCAGCAGGTATCTTTTGCCTTCTTCTGACATCCCTGACGTGCTGGCGTCAGTCTAATGCGCCCGACCGACGCCAGCCAGCATACTGGTATCTGGACGACTGACTGGAACTACAGCGAGTTAGGCAATAGTTAGGACTGCATCCTAACATCTACATTTATGGTACATTTATGGTAGTTTCTGTTGTTGTTGAATCTTTCACTGAGCCCTGCAGGACAACTTAGCTAGGAATGATCATTTGGCTTGCATGTGCAAGATGACTGAGGAAGCATAGCTGGCCTGGGATCCAACTTAGACACATCATTATGGACTACTCCCTATTAATCACCCACACATCATTAGTAACACAAGTACACTATGTGGGAGGGGTAGGGCAAAAACAAAATCTCTGAAGGCCACAGTATTATGGCTCTTTCCCCAGCCATATCCACTGATTGGGCTTGGTGGCCTCCATCCCTTCCAACTTGCGCATGAGGAATGGGAACCCCCTGCGTGTATGGGCTGTTCTGGAATGTTGACCTTGCTGGAGTGTTTTGTACTGAGTGACTACCAGGTCTTGAGGATCCAATAGAGGAACAATAAGGGACCTGGCAGTGGAGCCTGAGGATAGTGGTAGCAGGCAAAAAATAAATAGCACCTTCCTGATGCTGTACTGTACAAATGGACTTTTGATGTATGGAGAAAACTTTAGAAAGCTTGAGAAGTTGGAGGTATGATTTCTGTTTCAAGAGATAAGGAAAAGGTTTTGGCACTCCATATTTCCTTTTTCCAAGTTGAAAATATCACTGTGGAATAACAGCAGTCATTTGGGCAGACCATTAGGTCATACTGCCAATAGTCTCACCTGTAAATCAGTTGCCCATTGATAGAGTCTGGGGCCTAATAATCCATAGCATTACCACCATTTGGGATGTAATTATCTTAGGGGTCATAGGTGGGAATGTATGTATTTTTTTTCTGTCTCTTTCATCCACCACACTTCTCGTAAGGTGGTAATTGAATAGACGGTAGAGATTCTTTTTTTTTTTTTTTTTTAATTTGTGGATACTGTATGTAGCATGGCTTGTGGAGTCAGTAATGAGCTTAGTAGATTTGTAGGTATGATCATAGGCCTGAGGCAAAAACACTTTAATAAAATCTGAAATGTATTTATTATTATTTATTTTCATTTGTTATCCATGTTAGTCTGACTGGGTGCAGAACCCCTTTTCATCAAAGGCCCATTGGGAACAGCTCCATTGGTACAGTATAATACAAGATGCAATATAAAATTAACACAGGTAAATTAAACATTAGTGCCATATTTGACAGTGCAATATTTAAGCAATAACCCACGCCTGGGTGTGGGTAATGCTGGATTTACTCACGGTTGGTGTGGTTTGGTCACAAGGGCGAAGCCCGAGTGGCCAAACAAAGACAACCGTGGGTAAATCCAGCATTACCCACACCCAGAAGTGGGTTATTGCTATTATACAATCATTATTTAAGAAAAAAAATACTTACTTTTCTTAAATAATGGCATTGTGTAATGCCTCCTTGCTGCCCTTCCTCAGCTGTTAGGATTACCACCTGTCCCACTTTGTGAGGGACAGTCCCTCTTTGGGCAGTTCTGTCCTGACAAAAAATTGTAAAAATGGCAAATGTCCTGAGATTTTAGGACAAAATTATTTCCTATATTTTATGTAATAGTTGCATAAAATAGTTAATTCTGTATCTAAAATACCTAAATGTTATAAGAAACGGAATAAGCAACTAAAATGCTACAAGAATAAGCTTTTATTTAGGCAAAGAATTTAAGTTCTAACTTTTGTACTGACCGTAGGTATATGTCGGCCTGTAAAATCTGATGTTTGTACCAAAAATGTCCCACTTTGGCCATTTGAAAAGGTGGCAGCCCTAGCAGCTGTCCAGTATTCTGCAGCAGTTCTGATATACTGCTCATGCCTATGGTTACTCAGTACATCAGAACTGTTGTGTGGAAGCAATGGAGAAAGGAAGATCTCTGTTGCTTTTAAAAACTTGTCCCGCTATGTTAAAAGAGTTTTCACACTGAACTGATCGAAGGAAGGACACTGAGGAAACTCGGAGCTATAATGTATAACATTAAGTATCCTGTTTTTTGTTTATTTTGTTCTTTATTTATTTGTTATTTATAGCACTTTGTGTACTGTGTATTTTTCTAGCTAGTTTCACTGTATGTGAGGTATTAACTGGAAATTGTCCACTTTTATTAAGCATCTGTTGGGTTGTTTGTTTCTGATAACTTGTTGCAGTTAAACTGTTTTTTCTAGGGGCTCCTTTAGCTGTTTAAAACTTTCATTTAAAGGCTCACTGCTGCTTTTCAGCTGTGAGATACATTTCTGCAGTTGTTCTAAGTAGTGGGGATATTTGTAGCATTTCCATATTCAGGCTTGTATTTGGGCCTAGTGTTTGTGGAGGCTGTGTGTCTGAGCACAGCTCACTGCTGCTTTTCAGCTGTGAGATATATTTCTGCAGTTGTTCTAAGTAGTGGGGATATTTGCAGCATTTCCATATTCAGGCTTGTATTTGGGCCTAGTTTTTGTGGAGGCTGTGTGTCTGAGCACATATTCAGGGACATCTTGATTTAGCCAAAGCCATCAGGCATTTCAGTGAGAGAGAATTGTTTGAGGTCATTAGCTGACTGAGGTCACCTGGACTACAGCTTTGACTAAGCACCTCATTGGTTCTTTTGAGATTTCTTTCTTAAAAGCTGTCTCAGGTTTCAACTTTCTGTTACCTAAGAAATTCAGTTGTGTGTGTTCTGCCATTTCACACTGAACTGATCGAAGGAAGGACACTGAGGAAACTCGGAGCTATAATATATAACATTAAGTATCCTGTTTTTTGTTTATTTTGTTCTTTATTTATTTGTTATTTATAGCACTTTGTGTACTGTGTATTTTTCTAGCTAGTTTCACTGTGTGTGAGGTATTAACTGGAAATTGTCCACTTTTATTAAGCATCTGTTGGGTTGTTTGTTTCTGATAACTTGTTGCAGTTAAACTCTTTTTTTCTAGAGGCTCCTGTAGCTGTTTAAAACTTTCATTTAAAGGCTCACTGCAGCTTTTCAGCTGTGAGATACATTTCTGCAGTTTGTTTCCCACCCTCCGTCCCTGTTGGTATAGTGTTTTTATAGTTGGTGGCTTTGCAGTTGCCTGCCCCTAGTGTACATTTGATCTGGGACCCTCCTCCCAGTCTAGTGTCATTACCTCATTCTACCCATTACAGGGAGAACATTTGAGAAGGCCAGTCAGCTTAGTTTCTGCTACTCCTGTATCTCTTTCCTTTCCCTCTTTCCACTTAAAAAAAAAATTAAAAAAAAAAAATGTTATCTGCTTTTACTGTATCTGTGTTTCTTCCTACTTTATTTTGCTTTTGCGTCATCTTAAAACTACCCAATTGTATTTATTACTGCTTGGTGTAACTCATTCTAAGCCTTTTAGTTTAAGCACTTGGGCTTCAGACCAGTTGTTTTACATTAGGAAGGTTTGTGGTCTGCACTGTAGTGGCAGAACAGGTAGCTTACGTCCTTCTAAGTTGGGAACTGCTGATTGAGGGCTCAGTGTCTGTTATTCTAAAAGTGTATTAATTCTGGTTTAAGCACTTGGGCTTCAGGCCAGTTATTTTACATTAAGAGGGTTCATGGTCTGCACTCTTGTGGGAGGAGAGGCTGGACTCTGCCCTTCTGAGCTGGGAATTTCTGGTTAAAGGCTTATACTGCCTGCATATTTGAACTGCTTCTTACTGAAATTGGTACACCTTGTTTGCTGTAGCATAGACTAGATCCAGGCCTGCTGAATCTAGCTTTGTTTGTATAACTTGAGCACTAATCCAGGCATTCTTTAAAGTATTCAATTGTATTTATTACTGCTTGGTAGTAACTTGATTAAAGTGTAGCTATCATTCTAAGTCTTTTGGATTAAGCACTTGGGCTTCAGACCAGTTGTTTTACATTAGGAAGGTTTGTGGCCTGCACTGTGGTGGCAGGACAGGTAGCTTACATCCTTCTAAGTTGGGAACTGCTGATTGAGGGCTCAGTGTCTGTTATTCTAAAAGTGTATTAGTTCTGGTTTAAGCACTTGGGCTTCAGGCCAGTTATTTTACATTGAGGGTTTGTGGCCTGCACTCTTGTGGGAGGAGAGGCTGGACTCTTCCCTTCTGAGCTGGGAATTTCTGGTTAAAGGCTTATAATGCCTGCATATTTGAACTGCTTCTTACTGTAATTGGTACACCTTGTTTGCTGTAGCATAGACTAGATCCAGGCCTGCTGAATCTAGCTTTGTTTTCTATGCTTGTTATTTCCCTGAAAAGCTAATTCCACCTAAAACACGGCTTTTCAGCGCTTCTGTGGATCCCTAGTGATATCTGCATTGCTTACTGTACTTATTTCCTTGTTTCACTTGAAAGAAAGTTACTGTTTGTCATTTTTGCATTTAAGTTACCTGTAACACATTGCATTTAAGTTACCTGACACTTGCTCACTAAAGCAATTATATAAGTCAGCACTAAAAAAATTAAAAGCACTACAACCTCACAAACTCCCCTTTAGTACCTTGTTCCCCATTGGCCCTTTTTTTTAATTATAAAGGAATTTCCAGTACTATTCTAGCATGTCCAAAGGTCAGTTGTCAATCTCCTCTCCAGTCTAGCTATTGAATCTGGGAATCTTGAGGCAATGTTACAACTGCCTAATGTACGCAGACAACCCTCTCCTCCTCCCAAGAAATTCCAACACATGTGAGAGATGCAACCATATAGCCAAACTGGAGGCTAAGCTCTCTCAACTCAGTACTGGCATAACCAGTCAGGAGGAGAAGGAAACCACACTCACTACAATTTCAGTCTCACATAGACCTACCACGACAGCAAACCAAATAAATAAACACACAAAAACATACTTGGAGGCTCTAAATAAAATCTGCCTAAGCAGCACAGACCTCCAAAGCAGACACCCAAGCAACCGCTACCCCAAAACAAAACACGTGCAACACATAGCTCACAACGCCAGTGTGCAGAACAGTCACAGCCCTTAAGGCTAAACAACACACCTGATACACTTGTAATAGGTGACTCTATCGTCAGGCACACTGACGTCCTGCTCACCAGGCTGAACAAGGAGAATGTCACGGTGAGCTGCCTGTTGGGAGCTAGAATCCGCCACATAACACAAGCTCTCAGGACACTCCAAGGCAAGTACAAATATGACTCTGTCGTTGTCCATGCTGGTGTGAATGACCTGAGACGTACCTCCCTGGACTACATGAAAAGAGACATAGAGGAGCTCTCTGAGCATGTAGCCCAGGTCGGTATGACCCTGACCTTGAGTAGCATCTTACCCTCACCAAGAATGATGCCACAATATGAAGACAAGATGATCAATTTCAACAATTGGCTTAAGTATTGGTGTCATTCAAAGCGGATCCAATGCCTGTCAGCCTGGGATGACATGCTCGACAAGCCACGATGCTTCGCTAGGGATGGCTTGCACCTGTCACCCCCGGGCTTTCGGATATTGGCAAAGGCTCTTGCTACCCCCATAGTGCCTTTTTTAGGCAAGGCTCAAAAGACAAACCCACCTCCATGGGGATCACAAGGGATACGAAACTAAGAGTAATGCTACTCAACGCCAGAAGTCTAAACCTCAAGATGCACGCACTCGAAACTCTCCTTAGCATGGAGAACATCGATATCTGTGCAGTAACAGAAACCTGGTTCAAGGCTCCCGAGAGCACCCCAGCACTACCAGGTTATACCTCATACCATGCTTTTCGGCCCCAAAACTTGGACCGAACCACAAAAGGAGGGGAAGTATCAGTATTCGTCAAAGATACCCACACCTCCAGGTTGGTGGCACAGCACGAAGCATCAGAGACTATCCATGTGCAACTAACAGCGGGTAAAACTGCCTTCCAGTTTATAGCCTGCTATAGACCATCCTCCCAAACCCAGGAACCCCACTCGGCCTTCCTGAGAACACTGGAAAATATGAAAGTCTCTCCAAACACCATTATATTGGGCGACTTCAACTACCCAAACATAGACTGGGAGCATTACTCTAGCTCCAACACCCTAGCCCAAAGGTTCCTAGAATTTATAAACTCAAATGCTATGGAACAACTTGTTACCACTCCCACAAGAGGGGAAAACATACTGGACCTGATCATCACCAACATGGGGACTTTATGCTCCAGACCAGAAGTGTATCCCTCACTGGTAAGATCAGACCATAAACTAATCTCACTGGATATTCACATCCCGACCCCACCCCCTGCCCAGAAAACCACAGTGAAAAACTTCTCTAAAGCAAATTTCACACTCCTCAAAACCGAGGTGGACTCCTTCAAAGCCCCCTGGCCTGTGGAAAATATGGCCCAGACCGCAGAATCTTTTATAAGCGCATTCTATGAACACCTTCAGGAATGCATGGATCATGCAATCCCAAATAAAACCAAGACCCAATCCTCCAAAGGCAGACGTCCTGTCTGGTGGACCCCAGCCGTAAACAAACTATACAATAGGAGGAGGAAGCTACTTCATGATAGAGCAAAATCCCAAAAAGGGAAGGCATCTCTGATCAGTATTAGCAAAAAACTACGGGCACTCATGAAATCGTCTAAGGCCAGCTTCAAGAGAAAAATTGCACAGGACACTAAGGATAATCACAAGGCTTTCTTTGGTTATGTTAGTAACCTGGGTGGGAATTCCCAGATATGCTCAGAATTAGTCCAAAATGACAAAAAATACACCGAACCCACAGACATTGCCAACATGCTAGCTGACAGGTTCAACGCAAACTTCTCCCCCCCCCCCCACCAAAAGGGCAAATATCTATCCCAGCAGAGTGCTGCCCCCCTGACATCTCAGATGCTCAGGTAAGAGCCACCCTCTCCAAAGCAAAAAACACAGCATCAATGGGACCAGACGGTGTCCCGGGCTGCGTCCTACATGAACTCCAAGAAGAGCTAAACCCAAACATAAAACTACTGTTCAATCTCAGCCTTACTACAGGATATGTACCCAAAGAGTGGCGTACAGCAACAGTGGTCCCTCTCCACAAAGGTGGTGCCTCAACGGATCCTGGAAACTATCGCCCCATAAGCCTGACTAGCTTGGTCTGCAAAGCTATGGAAAGGATCATCATGGACCTCATAAGTAAAGATATTGGGGACCTACAGACACTGGATCCTACCCAGTTCGGCTTTGTTAAGGGCAGATCCTGCCTCTTAAACCTGGTCGATTTCTTTGAAACAGTCACCAAGGCCATTGACAAGGGGAAGGTGGTCCACACAGCCTACCTGGACCTCGCAAAAGCCTTCGATACAATACCCCACTCAGGCATTATAGATAAGCTCACCAGCTTAAATATAAACTCCTATGTCACTAGATGGGTTGCAAACTGGTTCAAGGACAGAACCCACATGGTTAGAATTGCTGGAGCCATGTCAGACTCCAAACCAGTTAGAAGTGGCGTCCCACAACGCTCAGTCCTGGGACCTCTCTCGTCCGGTATATATTTCTCGGAGGTACAGGCCAACACGGAAGGACTGTGGCTGACCAAGTTCACAGATGACTGCAAACTGGGCGCCATAATCGACTCTCCAGCCGACACAAGCATCCTCCAAAAGGGCCTCATAGAAACAGACAACCGGTGTCAGAGCCATGGCCTCAAGCTAAACACCAAAAAGTGTATAGTCATCCCCTTTGGCAAAAACAAAGTGCCCACAAAGTACCACATAGGTGGTAATCCATTAAGTACAGAAGAAGTAATTAGGGACCTGGGGACCCAAGTTGATAGCAATTTCTCATTTGACAACCACGTGGCCAAAGTGGTTAGAAAAACATTTTATATAGCCCACCTAATCATGAAGGGATTCACATCTAGATAAGGGGAGGTCATCGTGCCTTTTTACTCATCAGGCCCATAATTGAGTACAATGCCCCTTTTGGGATGTACCGTACCAGACACCTGCAGCAACTGGAAAGACCCCAAAAGTACCTCACCAAGAGGATCAAAGGGCTCAAACAGATGCCATATGCTGCCCGGTTAAAGAAACTCCAGCTCTACTCAGTGGCATACCGCCTGCCCAGAGGTGATCTGTGCCTGACGTATAAAGCCATGTCCAACCCGGAATTAATGGACATGCTGCACCTCAGAAAATCCAAATCCCATCGAGCCACGCACTCGAGAGACTTGAACCTCAGCACTGAAATAAATAGGACATGCTGGAGGGACAGATTCATAACCCAGGGGCTCCCTTCACTCTGGAATAAAATCTCAGTCCAGGTTAGGCAGAGTCCCTCATTGACTCTCTTCAAGAGGAATCTTGATGAGTGGATGGGAGATCATAGGTGTACCCCGGGTATCACTTCTGTGTCACTGTTAGACAGAGGCACAGTATACTAACCTCGAAAAATTCATTTAAAATGGGTGGCGAAAGCAAAACACACTCTGGCTAGGCTTATAAATGCCCTAGGGCAGATAGCCTAGTATGAACCTATAGCTTTAAAAAAAAAGCAACGGAGGTTTTCCTTTCTTCGTTACTTTTTTTAAAGCTGTTTCTCTATGTTAAACGAGTTTAACATAGCGAGACAGCTTTAAAAAAAGCAACAGAGAAAGGAAGATCTCCGTTGCTTTTTTTTAAAGATATTTCGCTATGTTAAACTCATTTAACATAGCGAGATAACAGCAACAGAGATCTTCCATTCTCCGTTGCTGTCCAAAAAAAAAAGAAAGACTTATACTAATGGAAAAAGTCCGGGCGACCGGACCTTTTTTCATTAGTATAAGTCTTTGATGTACACGTTTTGGAATATTAATGGGGGGGGGGGGGTCGTTGTATAACAGTAAATTATAAATAGTAGCATGTTGAACTGGTTCACATTTCATAATATCATGTTGAATAAAAGGTTATATTCACAGTGGTGCAATCACATTGATACAATACTTTTCACACTGGTATAATCACAGTGTCAAGACATTTGTAGTGGAATGGCTATAAACATGGATATGCATGAGTAGACGTGCAGATACCTGGATTAGACTGGGAGGTAGTCAAGAAATTCAGGCTGCAATGGGGTATTAAAGTACCATTTACATGGTAGAATAGAAAGTATTAAGTTATAGGCATAGCACTGTTAGTTGTTGATGTTAGTGTCAAGAAGTGTTAGTGTAAGAGTAGGGAGTATAGCTGTAGTTATTAGAGACTTTTACAATTGAGTCTTTACTGTGTGTTAATAAGACCCAAATGTTTTGGTAATCAAGGGAGATATGGGAAAGTGGTGGTAAGGAAGATGGTTGTTTGTGTTAAGACTTAGCCTAGTGAAGAGCAAGACTACAGGAGTCCTTCAAATTGTCTTGATTAATATTTGAAAGTGGATGGGTTGTTTTCGAGTCTTGATGGTAGAGGTAGTGAGTTCCATAGTTTGGAGATGTGAATGGAATAAAAGGTGTCCCCTACTGAGTTCTTAGCGTTATAAGTGGATAGCAAGACTTTGTTGATTGCAGGCTTCTGGCGGAGGTAGGTAGGTATGGAGGATACTTTTAGGCTGGGACACCTATTAAGTTTATGTACAAGATTGTGGACAACAACTAGTTAGTATCTGAGAAGGTGATGTAGTTGTAGCCAGTTATGTTTGAGAACAGTGCTGTGATGGGCACTGTAATGCAGATTATAGGCAGAACTAGCAATTTTGTTGTAGCTTTGTTTTTGCTTGGACAATTGCACATATAGGGGTGGCCTTAAGTAGTGTTGGTAGTAAACAGGCAGATGCTGTATTTTTTCTATTTTCAGTGAGATACTGTTTTATTCACTATAGTGTTCCAGCGATTAGTTCCTGTATATGCAGATTGCATTTTTAGGTTTCCTTCTGTAACACATAACAGATTAGTATGTGTAAACCTATGAATCTGTGTGTTGTTTGAAGAACTGATTTTGAAGTCCAAATCAGTGCCCACGTGAGATGTAGGGTAAAGAGAAGCAGTTTTTCAATTTCACAGACATTGGGAGCTGTTTAGATTCCTCGTCCGTGTACTGAATGAGGGCCGCTTGCATGGAGGCTTTTTGGAGGTCATTCATGAAGATATTAAATAGGTATCTTAAGATATATCCTTGAGATATCTCAACAACAACTAGAAGAAAAGGTAGATCGAGATTGCCACTTTGCAAGTAGATTTCCTTTGGTTAAATAGCTGTTGAATCATTGGATGGAGTGCAAGAGACCTGTTTACTGTAGTTTTTTAAGCAGTTTGTCATGTGAGACGGTGTCAAAAGCCCTTGACAGATCTAAAAATAGGGACAAACCCATTTTGCCATTGTTTCTATTAAGGTTTATGATATTGACAAAGTCAAGCTGTGATTTGGTCTAAATCCATGTTGGGTAGGAGAGAAGATAATTGTTTTCCATGAGGTATTGGAGCAGTTGAGTGTAAATTCATTTTTCTAAGATTTTTGAGAGGTGAGGAAGGGTAGCAATTGGCCTGTAGTTTGGGAGCTCTTACAGAGCATCAACAAATGCAATTAATTAATTAATTAATTAATTAATTAATTAAAATGCAGCATTAATTGCATTAATCCAGGCAGTGTCTGAGCTCTTCAGGTTTACATTGTTTTTCTTCCTTGCATGGCACATAGTAGCAAATATCTTCTTAGCTGACACTTGTTTTTTTCACTGTTAAAATAAGGCAAGAGTGGCTGTCCAACACTTGCTGTAATATTAGTTCATCTTTTCTAGGAGGAGTATGCCTTATCCTTAGCCATTTGGGAAGTTATCATACTCTTACACAGGCCTTTCCTCAGCAGCAGCAGCATCTTACATGGTTGGAGAAAAGTTGCATCTTTCTCTGATTAAAAAAAGTCTGGTTTTGTTATGTATAAAGACGTAATACTTACACAAGTTTCTTTTCATATTTTAGAAGCCTTGTTGACACAGTGTATGCATTAAAAGATGAAGTCCAGGAATTAAAACAGGTTTGTATACATTTCTTTTTTTTTTTAAAGTATTGTGCACTGAAACTTGTGGGCAAATGCAGTCTATACTTTGCAGTAGTGCAAAACAAGCAGTGAACAATGATTGATTCTAGAAATGCTCATCGTATTGATCACTGCAGCAGTAGCCTTAGCTATATTAGGTTATATCCTGCCAAGGATGTAACAGTCAGCTAGCTTCCAAAGCTTCAGGACAGCCTTCCATGTGCCCCAGTTGTCAGACAGCATGAGCTGATCTGACTAAAAGGACAGGTTTGGGGTGCTATGCACTCTTCTGTGGGCTTTCGAGAATTGACGGTCATCTTGTGCTGGTCCTTTAGTGGGCAGATGAGTTCTCTTTGGGGAAAAACCTTCCACATTAAAAATGTTTTATTGTACTTTCATGTTTAGGAAAGGTATTTTGACTAAGAACTTGTAACTAATGTCCAAGAAAGTTAACAGCAATCTCTGTTGTGGTAAACAAATCCTACACCAAGACTTCCACTTTTTCTGTGTTACCTGTTTGGATTCAGAGCACAACATCCCTAATTGTTGTTTCTGTGCCCAATTCAATTCTAGAACCATTCGGCATACGGCAGACATTTTAGCTAAGTTCGTTAGTGAATATCCAGGTTCTTCGCATGGTATGGTGTCCATTAGTCGTCCCGATGTCGATCTTTCTAAACACAAATGACCCAAACTCAGGCCTTTTGAAGAATCCATTCAGCATCTCCTAGCTCTCCAAGGCTGGTTATCATGGAAGTCGGTAAGACACTTTCACATCCCCCTTCAGTGACTGAGGTGGTGGAAAAGGCCTCTGTCGAGACCCATTCAGAGTCCGATGTGGCATTGGGCCCGTCAACATCAACACAAGTGTTGGATTTATGTTTGTCGGTCAGGTCTGGGAACACTTGGCAGGCCTTGACATCCAGCAACCACAACACCACCACTACAGTTCTGAAGGGTACTGGCATCCTTGCTTCCAATGTTCCCCAGGCCTAAATAAAGGACTGCTTCCAGGAACCCATCTTCTTTCTAATTCAGGCCTACCAGCTTCCCGTCTCAGACCTATCGGCAAGATTTGGTTAGATTAGCAGAGGAGTGATATTTCCTTAGGTTAGGGGCAAACATCCCTCCCCACTGAACCACCCTCAAGAAAAACGAAAAGAGATCCAGTCCTGGAGGTTCTTTCTGATCCTTTTGAGTCAGTAGAGGCCTCTTACCAAGAGGATTCAGTTTTTGAAGAAGATCCCTGTTTGTCATCCTTTGAGGAGTCTGATTCAGAAGAAATTTTGCTTTCTGCCTCCCCTCTTAAGGATCTATCCTTTGTGGAAAATTTACACTCCCTGGGGGATCATCTTCATTGGGAAGAGCAAGACTACCCCCAATCTAAAAAAAAAAAAAAAAAAAAAAAAAAAAAGTCGGGGAATTTCTCAACCTCCCGGAAGATAACCCCCCATGCTGTTCCTCCAATTTTGGAGGTGGTTGATGACATTTTCCAGGAATCCTCTTTTTAGCCAGATTCCCTTCCTCCTGCACCTAGGAAACCTGACAGATTCTACAGGGTTATGGATTTGCATAAGCATCTTTTTAAAAACCCTTCAGCTGACCCAGAGTTTGTCGTTCCTAGACCCAAAGGTGCCAGACCCAGCACATCCATAAAACCCCCCTACCCTCAAATAAAGAAGGCAGAGCCATTGATAGATTTGGTAAAAAGGTATACACTTCTGCCATTCTGTCTATGAGGGCATTAGTCTGCCAGTTTCACATGATGAAATACCAAGAAACTCTACTAGAACCGATGAGACAAAAGCTTTTGACCACTGAAAATAAGAGCTTATCTAAAGATTTACTAGACATTTGCAGATTCGCTTCACAAGTAACCAAGCATTTCTTACACTGTGGATTTGATGCTTTGGAGGCTGTTAGCAGGGCTGCAGCCACTGGATCTGGCATTAGGAGGCATGCATGACTAAGGGAACAGGCCCTCCCAGAGCATGTTAAATCCAGTTTTTTTGGATGCCCCCTTAGATAAGGAGTTCCTCTTCAGCCCTAAAGCAGAAGCTGTGCTGAAAAAAATGGAGACAGTCAAAAATTTTTGCAGGTACAGCCCCAACGTTTCAGTAGAAACTATCCCACTAAACACTGGTCCTTCCCTTCCCAACCCAAAGCAGGTCAAAGAGGGGCCCACAGTGAAGGGGACCAGAATCAGCACCATAGACTCTGGCAAGGGCACTCTACTTCCTCAGGACCAGGGCCCCACAAATCCCTAGAAGGGTACAGTCATGACTGTTTCATGGCACAGCCCCCTCTCTATCCTCCTGTCCCTCCCTCCCAACCTGTTCGCAGACTTAGAGGAAGACTGGCACTATTCAGAGAAAATTGGCCTTTCATTAATTCAGACCAATGAGTACTAAATGTCATTTCCAGGGGATATCGGCTCAAATTCATACACCCCCCCAAAAAACATTCAGGCTTTCCAGATATACCACCATCCCCAAAAGCAGTGGCTGTTACACATATATAATCACTGTTTGTACAGGGCTCAGTGGAAGCAGTACCTTTACATCAAACTGGAAGGGGCTTTTACTCAAGACTGCTCCTGGTCCCAAGAAAAGAGGACCTTTTTCTGTTATATTCTACACCTATCTGCCCTCAACTTATCACTGGAGGATCCCAAATTCAGGATGTTGACCCTTCAGTAACTCTTGTCCATTTTTTCCCCAGCGTTTTTTTATCGGGACTCTTGATCTAAAGTATGCATACTTGCATGTTCCTATAGAAGAATCAAGCAGAGGATTCTTGAGCATCAGTGCAAGTTCCAAAGATTTTCAGTTTTGTGCTCTGCCCATTTGACTTGTCTGGTCGTGACAGGGTATTCATAAAATGCTTAACTCTGCTCATTGCCTACTGCAGAAAACAAGAGGTACAAATTTACCCCTATCTGGGTGATTGCCTCATCTGGTCTGCAAGGCTGGAACTACTCAGCACAGACATAATAGTCACCCAGACCATGTTTACCTTCCTGAGATCCACCATAAATCACCAAGAATTCTGAACTCTACTCACAACAAGCATATACTGTTCTTGGGGACCCTACTGGACTGTACCTTTCAGAAGACCTTCTTGCCACCTGACAAGGCATCCTTCCTGACCAATAACTTTCAAAAAATTATGGACAGCAATATTCTTACAGCCAGAGAGTTTCTCTGGGTACTGGGTTACATGGCCTCTTTCATTCTCATGACTCCCCTGGCCAGGCTACACATGAGGGAATTACAGTGGTTCCTCAGAAAGGTGTGGATTCAGCATGCACAACCACTGCATAGCAAGGTAAGGCAGATACCTGGCCTCAAAGGTGAGTTTGCATGGTAGACCAAGGCCTGCACTCGAAACCCATTCCTATCCTCTTTGCCACATAACAATGGGAGTGGGTGTGCATCTCATGCCATTGGAGTGCAACTGTTGGCTCAGTACCTCCTGGGTGTTCACAACCAACTGGCACGTCAACTCAGCAGAAGCCTCTAGACTGTCACTAGTGGCAGTTGCATCTGGGGATCATTCTCAGCATAGTGGAGAAATGGGGGACCCCACATCTGGACCACTTCAACACCAGTGAGAACAGACACTTATAAAGGTTCTTTTCCAGGAACAAGACTCTTTCAGCCCGGAAAACAGATGCGCTCTGTTTTGCATGTACAGGCTTATTCATCTATCCCTTTCCACCAGTGACTGTACTTCCCAGGGTTCTCCAAAACATCAGAAAAGAGCGCCCAAGGGTCATACTTGTAACTCCAGATTACCCAAGGCAACACTGGTATCGTCTTCGTAGCCTAACCTGAACAAACCTTGGATATTACCAGAGAGTCTAGACTTTCTAATGCAGAACAAAGAACCCATTTTACACCCTAGTCTGCAAACCCTCAATCTATCAGCTTTGAGGGTATCTTAACCCCAGGGTGGGTCTCCTGTACATAAACAGGTACAGGCCATCTTAAGGAAAGCCAGAAGGTCTAGTACCAGGAAACCCTGTGCTGGAAAATGGAACAGTTTTTCAATTTGGTGTGAATAGCTTAATCAGGGCCAAGTTCCCTGTCATCTTATTCTATCTGGCAAATCTCTTTGACAAAGGCCTTTCTTTACTCATCGTTACAGATTCATGATTCAACTGTCTCAGCCTAACTTTCAGCCCACAGCCCTACCTTTTCTCATCTGCTGGTCAAACAGTTCCTTAGAGGAGTCATCCACATCAGACCTCCCAGGAGACCTCATACACCACTCTGTTTCATAGCCTTTGTCCAAGAAAGGCGTATACTTCCTCCTTTTGAACCAGCCTGTCCTTCAGACTTAAAATTCCTGACATGGAACACTGCCTTTTTACTAGCTATCACTTAAGCTAGGAGAGTTTCAGAACTCCAGGCTAGCAGCAGTGGAACCCTTTCTCACCTTACGTCCTGACAGAGTCTCTCTCTCAGGGCTAATCCTTCTTTTATGCCCAAGGTGATGACTGACACCTCTTTAAATCAAGCAGTAAATCTGCCTATCTTCTCTCCAGACCCACAAAACAGGGGGGAGAAAATTCTGCATTTCTCAGACATCCACAGGCAGCTATGTTATTGTCTGGACAGAACAAAGTCATCAGGAAATCTGACCAGATGTCTGTAAGCAGACTATTTCCAAATGGATCTCTCACTGTATCACTTTTTTGTTACAGTCATCATGGAAGAAATACATCTGAGGCTGTAAGGGTCCATTCCACTTGGGCAGCTAGGCCTTCTACTGCCTTTCCTGAAAAGTGTACCTGTCAAGGACTACTGGAGGCTTCGAATTGGTCTTCAGTGCACGCTTTCTCCAAACACTACCACTGTCAGCCTCCTCTAGTTCCAGGGCAGGGTTTGCCACTGTTACGCGACAAAATATACTCGCTTCTCCTCTTCTCTTCTTTACCACCCCCCCCTCTTTTCAGCTTTGAGAATCATTCCACAAGTCAGGACTGCAACAGTGACACATGAAGAAACACGAACATAGTACAGTTGTGTACACTTACCATAAATTAGATGTTCATCTGTATTCACTGTTGCAGTCCTGTTTCCCCTCGCTCCTTCCCCCTTAGCCTTCAGGACTCCTTCTTATGGCTGTTGCCTGCCTAAGGCTTCCTGCCCAAGGCTTCTGACCTTCTGCTCCTGTTGGGGGGCTCCTAACTCCTAGGGGCAAGAAGATAACTGAGGTCATGACGTCAGCGGACTCCACTTATACCCCAGTGTACTGATGTCAGGTTAAGGTGGTCATTGTGAAGAGAATATCTCAGGATTTTGGGTCTCATTTCTCATGATATCCTGGCAAGATTTCACTTGAGAAACATACAGTGGTGTCTGAAGTCTCTTTGGTCCTAGCACCAACATTCTTTGCCTTTTGAAATCCCATTTCTGGGGTTTGTCAGAGATGCAGCACTTGGTGGAGACAGCAAATTTCCCTAAACCCATGTCACCCTTCTCCCTCATTGTTCCAAAACAGTCGGTCACCACAGACACCTCGGAATTTGCTTGGGAAGCAGTATCAGGAAGGATAAAAGTGCAAGGTGTGTGGGTCATCAAGTACAGATGCAAGCACATAGATCTAAATGAAATACTTGACCTGATCAAAGCACTCAGTTCTTTCAATCTTCTTTGGTCTGCCGGACCTTTCCAAGTTGTTATACAAAATACCACAGCCATGTGATACATGAACAAGCAAGGAGGAAGCAGGTTGTAACCCCTTTGCACACTAGCCATGTTAGTTTGGGATATAGCTTCACATCAGTCTTACACTGCATGCATCCTGCATTCCATCAGAGCAAAATTGTGTCGTAGACAAGTTGAGCCAACAAGAACAGACCCCCACAAATGGTAACCAGATCAGGGGGATCTTCCAAGATTTGATCCATCTTTGGGGGGTTCCTCAAGTAGACCTCTTTGCTTCCTCTCTGACCAGTCAGCTGGCAAGATTCTGCACCAGAACTCCATGCAAGAATGCCTAGAAGATAGGTACTTGTTTCCTTTTCTTAGATAGGAATGTTCCTGTAAGCTTTTCCATCTTTTCCACTGTTATCTTGGATACTTCTGAATATTGAGAAGGAATCCTCCCAAGATCGTTGTGGTGAATTCCTTCTAACGTAGGCAGCAGTGCTTCTCCCTTCTTTTGGAAATGGTGAGGGGTTGTTGCCACAAGCTTTTTCCCATAGTGGGTCTTATTCACTAGGGTCAGGGGTGTTTGATAGACCCCAACCCCAGTCAGCTTCAACTGACTGGCCTGGATAACAGGTCTTAATTCCCTTTAGGCACCTGTTTATTTGAAGGCGTACAGCAGATACTAATGGAGGCAAGAAAGCTTGCTCCTAGAAATCATGTGTTAGCAAATGGAAAAATGATTTATAGTTTGTGCCAACCACATAACCTGCACTCATTCAGGATAGTTGCTCTCTGGTTTTACAGTATCTGTAAGAGTTATTATCCTACAGCCTTTCTTACTTCTCCAAGTTTCATGTATTGGCTATTTCGGCATGTCTACCCATGGATGCTCATCTTTCAATGCATTCTCATATAAAACTTTTTTTTTTTTTTTTTTTTTTTTTTAAAGAGGTTTTGCACAAGAGGCCTCCAAAAAATGATAGCCCCTCCTTGGGATCTTAAATTGTGTTAGAGAAGCTAACACTTGCTCTGTTTGAGCCAGCTAATCTGTCTGGCAAATGGAAAACTGTTTTACTGGTTAAAATGACCTTTACAAGAAGAGTATCTGAGTTCTTTAAGAACTAATCCCTCTTTTATACCTAAAGTTGTATCCAAGTTTTCTTTAAGCCGAACTGTCCATCTCCCTGTTTTCTTTCGTGAAGCTATAAATGAGAGAAAAGTGATTCTCCATACCCTGGATGTCCACGGACAACTTGGGTACTATCTTGACAAAACTACATCTTTTAGATCTTTCGATCAGTTCATTTCTTATGAAGGTAAGAAGAGGGGATAACCTGTGTCAATGCAAACTATTTCCAAATGGTTGTGTCAGGCTGTTATCACAACAAAACTATGCCAAGCAGGGTAAAGGGCCACTCTACTACCAGGGCTTTGGCTTCATCTATAGCTTTTTGGAAAGGGTTGGATTTTAGAAGTATTCTAGATGCAACAACTTGGACCTCACTAAATACATTTGCAAGGCTTTGCAAGCTTGAGTCCTTCTCTAGGTTTAGATCAGGTTTTGTTAGGTTCATTCTCCAGGGACTCATGGACCATTCCCCTTCTACCTCCCAACTGTAGTAAGCTAGGGTAAATCTACTGTTGTAGCTAAAGTTTCTACAACAGTGATCTATGTGATGATCATAACTTATCATAACAGTAGACGTTTGAGTGATCATCGCTGTTGTAAATATTGTGGGAAGAAATAGCCAGGGAATTGTTACGGCTAGGTTTGTATAGGCCCTAGGGCCGATAGCCTAGTACCAACCTATGAACTGACTGGGCATGTGGAATGTGCCCTGAAGCTTTGGAAGCTGGCCGGCTGTTACATCCTTGGCAGGATACAACCCAATGTAACTAAATCAATTGCAGCAGAGATCATTTGAACATCTCTGGTCATGGTAAGTTTATTTACACAACTGTGCTTTATTTTTCCCTTGTGCATGTCTTGCTCTTATTTACCCATGCACTCATCAGGATTAGCTGGTACAAGTTAAGTAACTGTATTGCCTTCCTCTATAATTATTTGCTGCCTATGTGTATTGGTTTTTAGGGTTTGTTCAAATAAGCACTTTGAAAAGTCTTGTGCTTGTGCTCTTATCCCACATTATTTACTGCTTTACAATGTTTTACTGCTAGTTTTTTCAGAAATATGTTTAAAATACGTTGAATAAGAGATTACTACAGAACTTAAGCAGAGCTCACTGATTCATGTTTCATTATTTGGGACATTTCTGTAGTTCCTGTTGTAGGAATAATGCAGTCCTTAAGCAGAAATCACCAGCTGATGTATGATTATTTTTGTCCTTTTGCCGCTGGAGTTGGCTCAGAGCCCTGACAGTTTTAGTATTGAGGCACACTGTATCTTTTCCATTCCCATTTCCTGATGTCTGTCTGGCTAATGATGTATTACTTCTTGAAATATTATATGTCCTTCCATATCACTGTTGCATTATTCTTTACATAAGGGATCCCCTGCCAAGGTTAGCCCAACGTCAGGCCAGTATATCAATGCCTTAGGAATTTGGAGGCATCATATCTCATGTATATGCTGTCTTAGATGTAAGATGACTTACAGATGTACATACCTCAGAACTACTTTGCTACCAGTCTGAACTCCATCACTGATCATCGGTCTGAATATTCTTTCTTCTCTGCTGGTTACTGAGACATGTTTTAGACAAGTATCTCATTGGGGTTTCTTCTTATCTATTTCTGTTTTTATTTTGGTGTGTTTGCATGTCATCCAGAAAGGGGAAATGTCATTGTGGGAGGCAGATTCCCCATAAAGATCATCATGAGCAGTGTCTCTTCTGTTTGGGTGCTTCTCATGACTATACACAATGTTCTGTCTGCCAAGCATTTGTCCCTAAAGCCCTACATAGTCATCTTTCCTCCTCATCGATTTACCTAGAGAACCAATGTCTTAAATTATTGGCGCAAGCTGCTGTGGTGGAGTCTTCCCATCCCAAAGCTCGGCTGCCAGCCAAGAAAAAGGCCATAAACTCAAGTCTGATTCGGGTGCTGTTCCACCTCTCCCGGAGGTCTCTTTTGAGGCTGCTGAAAGCCCAGAAGATCATCCTGTTGTCTCAGATTCATCTGACGAGACCCTGTTTGTGACCGGCATGGATCTGACTTCTTGCATCCTTGGAGGCTTTGCAAATCTCAACTCCAGACGTTGAGGGGGAGCCTCTGATGATTATATCTGTGGCACTGAGGGGAATACGGCTGCTACCCTGGCTTTTAGGACTTTTAAATGCCAGACTCATATGACCAGGTATGTTTTAGCTGTTCTTTTTCAAGCTTCTCAGGCAATCTCGGACCTCAGTAATTCAGAAGGGAAATTTTTGACCCTTTCTTTATTGGGTTCTGCCTTTCAAGTGGCACACCACTCTATTAAATGTAGTTGTGATGCAGCTGATACTTCTTCTAGGGCTGCTGCATTTGGTTCTGTTTTGAGACATTACTCTTGGCTTCATCTTCAAACCTCACATGATGATATTATGGCTAAATTGTTGGATGCTGCTCTTGATAATAAGAACCTTTCTGGTTCTTCTGCTGCTAAGCTTTTTAAGTCCCTCCAGGACAAAGACCAGACCTTGCAGGAATTGAGTCATATTTTTGTATCTTCGATCCCTAAATTCAGAGGAATTATCCATCCAAATCTGCTTTTGTATGCAGACAGCCTCGCCCTTCACCTTAAAGTAAAAATGGCTCTAGGTGTGTATCCCCTGCTAAGTCTACTCAGATTTCTACTTCCCAGAAGCCTACTTTTCAAGACAAACCAGGTTCTGTTTGACAATTTGCTTCCCCCTTCCCTAGGCCAGGTTCCCTTATCCCTTTATCTTTCCCTGATCCCTCCCAGTTGGTTAAGGGTAACTCAAGACACTTCCATCATCCATTAGGGATATTTCTTTGTGTGGAAATCCCTTCCTTCTTTTCTGGCCATGCCTCAGCTTCTTCAGGAACAGCTTCCTTTCTTTCCAGAACTGCTTTAACACCTTTTGGCTCAGGGCACCATTCAGTTCATGCCCCCTGCCTAGGAAGGGAAATATTTTTATTGCAGAATAATTCTAGTTCCCAGGAAGTAAGACACCTGGAGACCCATTCTGGATCCTTTCTCAGCTCAGCACCTTTCTAAAGGTCCCTTCCTTTCAGATGTTGTCTCTTCAGACCCTGTTACCTGTTCTTCCCCAGGCTTTCTTGGTATCCCTGGACCTCAAGGATGCCTATCTTTGCATCCCTATTCACCCCCTTTTTATGAAGTTTGTAGGTTTCTCTGTTTCTTCCTTGCATTTTCAGTTCTCTACTTTGCCTTTTGGCCTCTCTACTGCCCCAAGGGTATTCAGCAAATGCCTCACTCCTGTTATTGCCTTTTGCAGGATGAGAGGGTTTCAGATATTTCCTTATCTAGATTACCTGCTCATTCAGGCTTCATCCCCCAAGGCCCTGCTTCAGCACTTCCAGTTTTCTGTTTGTCTGTTACAAAGCCTGGGGTTTACCATAAACTTTCAGAAATTGGTCCTGGTTCCCTCTCAGGCTCATGTTTTTTTCAGCTGCAGGATCCAGAGCATTCCCATGCTGGTATCCCTGCCTCCACCCAAGGCCCTCTCTCTCTCTGATCACCTTATTTTCAGTCTGTTCTTCCTCTGGCTTCAGTCACCACCAGGGATTTTCTCAGGGTTTTAGGATTCATGCCCTCCACCATTCCTATGCTGCCTCTAGCCAGAATCTGTATGAGAAAACTACAGTGGTTCCTCAATTCACTGTGTCTTCAACACTGTCATCTGCTGGATTTTCCATTTTATTTCCTTCCACTCCTCAAATGTGAGCTAAACTGGTGGATTCATCAGCTTTCTGTCAACCCAGGACTTCTTTTCACCTGTAGTCCCATCTCAGGAACTTTTTTTTGGATGCCTCGGACAGGAGGTGGGGAGCCTCCTTCAGTTGCATCAAGGTCCATGCTCTCTGGCCTGCACAGACGTCAGATCACACCATAACCAAGATGAGAGCTCTTCTTATAGCTGTTCAGGCTTTTCGTTCCCTCTTTCTTTTAGGGCCTCTCAAAGTCTTCACAGATGATACCACAGTGATGTGGTATATCAGTAGGCAAGGGGGGACACGGTCCTACCTTCTTTGCAAACTTGCTGTTTAGGTCTGGGGTCTAGTCCAATATCAAGTGACTCTTCAAGCTGTCTACATTCCTTCAGAGCAAAATATAGTGGCAGACTCTCTGAGCACATCCAGCACACAGTCTCACGAATGGATGCCTCACAGGGATGTTGACATTGTCCATTGGTGGGGTACTTCACAGGTAGATCTTTTTGTGTCACCTTTGAACAGACCACTTCCTCTTTTGTGTGCCAGAGTCCCAAGTCCTGTGGCTTGGAAGGTCGATGCACTATATTTTCCTTGAAAGGAGATGTTTCTCTTTGTCTTCCCTCCCCTTCCTCTGATTCAGAGGATCCTGCTCAAGATCAAGCAAGACCCCCCCCAAAAAAAATATATTGCTAGTTACTCCCTTTTGGCCTATACAGCATTGGTTCCCCCTTCTTCATTTAGCCAGGGGAAGTCACCACAGGTTACCTCACAGGGTGGACTTGTCACACAAGAAAAGTGGTCTCTGATCCATCTTTACTTGTCGAATCTCCAGCAGATGTTGTGGGTGATAGGGTTTTGATATCTTTTAGGCACATCTTTTCAGAGGACATACTTAAGGTTCTGCAGTAGGCCAGCAAATCATATATGTCCAAATGGAAGAGATTTGTCTGCTGGTGCATTTCTCATAACCAGGATCCCTTTTCAGTGGGGTCTGTCTGCATGTTCTTCGTGTTTCACTGTTGCAGTCATTACATTTGGGTTGTCTGCCTGCAGGTAGCCCTCAGCCGGCCTGAATATCAAAGTCTTGGATTCCTGCATCAGATGCTGTCTCTTCTTCCATGACGTCAGGTCGTCAGGGGTATAAAACATGCAGCCGACGCCATTACATCAGTTTTTCTTGCTGCGCAGTGCCCAAAGCAGAAGCAGTTCGCAAGTGCCGGTCATCCAACTCCTGAAATTGTAATTTTTGAGTTTCAGAACTGAAGTCTTCAAAAAAGCTAAGTACCCCGTTGGGGTTCCTTTTTCTTGCTGTAAACCGATGTCAGTAAAAGTTAACAATTGTATTACCTGTGGAAAGAAAATACCTCATAAAGATTTTCATTCGTACTGCATTCCTTGCTTAGGCCCAGACCACAACGTCCTTCACTGTTGGTTTTGTGCCGTATTCAACCCCTGGACTATTCGTCATCGTTTGTTTTTTTTTTTTTTGCAGCAAATTATTTTGGTAATCGGTTCAACTATCCAGAAATAGCTTCGGTAAACCATCCGACTACTGACATTACAAAAAAAGTAAAGATAAAGACAGAGACAGACCGCATACGTCTAAAGCTGCCAACGACGCTTCCGTTAAGCTAGTCACCAGTTCACCGGTACTCGGTGAGGTACTTCCACAGCCCCTGATACCCGCTACATCAGATTTGCAGGCCTCTACTGAGACCCATTCGGAGTCCGGTATGCCGTGAGATGCTTCTTCGACTATGGAACCTGCGGATGTCTCTACCTTGGATGGGTCCGGAGCCGCTGTGCAGGTACCGGCTTCTGAGAGTGTATTCAGGCGTAATGACTTGCATTTCAAACCAACTCCATCTTCTTCTTTAATGCCTAAAATTCGACCCACGCCTAGAAAACCGACGTCCAAACCACATGGTCCAGCCCATATGCCTAAACAACAAATGATAAGAATGGCTGAAGACCTTATTACTTTAATTAGGGGAAGCCAGCCTTCACTGTCTAAGAGACCTAGAACTGATTTTCCTTCTGATTTGTCTGATCAGGATTCTGAAATTTCTATTTCTTCTGATTACTAGGATTTGCCCTTATCTACCTATGAGGATTCTGATGCAGAGGATTCCATTCCATCTGCTTCCCCTCCAGAAGATTTTTCTTTTGGTGAAACCTTGCACACTCTTAGGGAGCATTTCCACTGGGAAAGCCAGGATTACTCTGACTCCAAAGAGAGGCTTCGGTAATTCTTACTTCTCCCTCAACACAGGCCTTTAGCTATCCCTCCTGTCCTGGACATTGTAGATGATGCCTTCTTGGAATCTAGCCTGGCTTCAGACACTTTACCTCCAGCTCCCAAGAAGCCTGACAGGTATTACAGAGTACCTGACTATCACAAGTTCCTCTTCAAGAATCGTATTGCGGACCTAGAGACCTTTTCCCAAGGACCTAAAGGCATTAAGGCTACTACTGCCAAAAATCGTACCCCCTCTGATAGAGATTCCAGGGCCTTGGACAGATGGGGTAAGAAGGTATACACTTCTGCTACTTTGGCCATTAGGACCTTAAACTGCCAGTTTCATATGTTAAAGTATCAGCAGCATATTATGGGACTACTTAAACAGAAAATGATGTTTATTCCTGACTGTGCTGAAAATAAATAATTATAGGATTTAATGCATTCTTTTGAACAAGTTGGTAAACATACTTTACAATGTGGTTTTGACTCTTTAGAAGCATCTTTCAGGGCTGCTGTCACTGGGTCTGTACTTAGAAGGCATGCTAGGCTTAAGGAGCAAAATTTGCCAGATCATGTTGAAGCTAAATTACTGGATGCTCCCTTCAACCAAGATCGCCTGTTTGGCAACAAAGCAGAAGAATTCCTTAAACAGATGAGGAAAAAGCTAAATCTGTGCAAACAGTTAAAGATTTCCTGCAAGTACAGCCTCCCATATTTAGTAGGCATTGATTGGTCTTCTAAGAATTGGTCCTTTCCTGTCTCTCCCAGGCCTTCTCAGTCCAAACCCAGGAACAACAGACCACCTGGGCTACAGTCTCAAGGTACTCACAGGCCTTAGTAGTGGGGGGCTCCCACTTCCAAAGCTGGGAGTAGTAAGACACCCCCTATGGGAAAATGTCACAATGACTTATCCTTAAACCTTCCAAGCCCTGCTCAACTGCCTGCTCCCTTAGGGGGAAGGATCGCCCTGCATGCAAAAATCTGGGAACTCATTATCCAGGACAAATGGGTTTTAAATATAGTTCTCCAAGGATACAGATTCCACTTCCACACCTTACCAACCCCAAACGGTTGGTCAGACCTACCCCCAAATCAGTGGGCAGAGGCTCAACAGCAGGTTCTATCTGTTCTAACTATCAGGGCTATTCAACCTGTCCCAGCAGAAGAAAGGGGACAAGGTTTTTACTCAAGACTTTTCCTGGTACCTAGAAAAGACAGCTCCTGGTGTCCTATCTTGGATCTCCATATTCTAAACACCTTTTTGGTAATCCCAAAATTCAAAATGCTAACACTTCAACAGCTGCTTCCTATGCTAGGCAAAGATGCCTGGTTTGCAACCTTAAACGTAAAGGAAGCTTACCTACACATTCCAATAAGGGAATCTTGCAGGAAATACCTATGCTTCAGAGCAGGCTCCATGCACTATCAGTTCTCTGCACTTCCTTTTGGCTTATCTACTGCGCCCAGGGTATTCACAAAGTGTCTAGCTCCAGTCATTGCATTTTGCAGACAAAGAAATATTCAGATATATCCATACGTGGGCAATTGTCTAATTCAGGCAGAAAGCCAGGGTATGCAAACTAAAACATCTGGCATTTGTAAAGTAACTTCTAACCTCACTGGGGTACACCATAAATGAAAATAAATCTCATCTAGTACCCTGCCAACAAATTGTATTCCTGGGAGCAAGCTTGAACACAACTTCCCAGATAGCCTACCTCACGCCAGAGAAACAAGTTTATTTGACAGCCTACTTCAAGCTACTGGCCACAAAGACCCAGCTATCTGCAAGGAAAATCCTGCAAGCCCTGGGGTTCATGGCCTCTTGCATCCTACTAATTCCATATGCAAGACTGTATATGAGGAAACTACAATGGTATCTAAAAAGCCTATGTTGTCAACATTCTCAGGACCTGGAATCAATTATTTCTATCATTCCTTGTATAAAGACAGAGTTCCTTTGGTGGGCAGAAACCTGCTACCTAAACAAGGGGCTCCCATTCACTCTAACCCCTGCCACCCAAACCCTAACAACAGATGCATCAGACTATGCATGGGGGGGGCTCACTTGGCAGGGCAGTGCATTCAGGGCAAATGGAACCAGAGTCAGATGCACCTGCATATCAATCAAAAAGAAATGTTAGCTGTACAGAATTCCCTGACTGCCTTCAAGGACCACATTCTTCCAGGACAATTATTGGTAAAGACAGACAACACCACTATTATGTGGTACATAAACGAGCAGGGGGGAACCCACTCGTACCCTCTCTGCAGACTAGCCATGGCTCTGTGGAACACAGCCTTGAGCTACCAAGTTCACCTACAAGCTCAATTCCTGCCAGGCAAGCTAAACTCACTGGCAGACGACCTAAGCAGAAATCTCATGGACCCACACGAGTGGAAACTGGAACCAAAGCTATTCAGCCTTTTGAAAAACAAATGGGGGAATCCAGAGATAGACCTGTTTGCCTCCACTCAGAACTACCAATTGGACAAATTCTGCACAAGGACTTTCCACAGTCAAGCTTGGAAAGTGGATGCCCTGTCCTTCACCTGGGAAAGCCTCTCAGTTTATGCCTTTCCCCTCTGCCTGTCCTCTCGAAAGTTCTGCTAAAGATCAAACAGGATAAACCAAGGACAATACTGATTGCACCAGACTGGCCACGCCAGCACTGGTACCCCCTCTTGCGCAGTATGTTATTGCTGGAACCATGGCACCTGCCTCAGACCCTTTCCCTGCTGTCCCAGCAGGAGGGCAGATTCTGCACCCTAAACTTCAAACTCTGAACCTTGCAGCCTGGCTAATTCCTTGAGATCTCCAATAGCATCCCTCAGTAAGCAGGTGCTAGATGTCATTCTGGAGGCAAGGAGGCCTAGTACTAGAAATTCCTATGCTGAAAAGTAGAAAAGATACTGTTCCTGGAGCCAGACTCAGGGGATGGGCACAACGGTGCCCAGCTTACCGCATATTCTTCAGTACTTAACAGAGATGCTCCACAAGGGTCTTTCCTTCTCAATTAAACTTCATGCCTCTGCCATTTCAGCACATTATAATAATAAACCACCCCTCTTCTCTCACCCCCTGCTAAAGCAATTCCACAGAGGGACCAAAAATTTAAGACCTCCCAGGAGAGCCCCTACTCCAGCCTGGGACCTTAACTTTGTATTGGAAAAGCTCACTCTACCTACTTTTGAGCCAGCTGCAACTGCAGAGTTGAAATTCCTTTCTTGGAAAGCAGCATTCCTTCTAGCCATCACTTCAGCAAGAAGAGTGAATTACAGGCCCGCATGGCAGTGGAGCCCTTCATCATCTTCCATGCAGACAGGGTGTTCCTCAGGACCAATCCTTCCTTTATGCCCAAGGTGGTGTCTAGTGTGGCCCTTAATCAGTCCATTCATTTGCCTACTTTTTTCCCAAATCCACAAAACAAAGGAGAATGAATACTGCACTCTTTGGATGTGCACAGACAACTTCGATTATATTTGGACAGGACTAAGCCTCTCAAAAAATCTGAACAGCTGCTAGTTGGCTTTGCTGCAGAGGCAGAGGGGAAGGCCATTTCAAAGCAAACCATTTCCCATTGCATTCATTTCTGCTATAAACACCATGGAAAACCTACCCCACAGGGGATAAGATCACATTCCACCAGGGCTGCATCTACCTCTACAGCCTTTCTCAGAGGTGTCCCTACCAGGGACATCCTAGAAGCTGATTGCTACCAGGAGCTCTGTACATACCTTCACCAAGCATTACCACATGCCTATTTTTTCTAAATTCAGAGCTGGTTTTGCCACTGCAGTTTTGCAGGGTTTAATAGTTGGTCTTAATGCTCTCTAACTTCCTCCTCCCTTCCTTAGCTTTGGGAATCAACCCAAATGTAATGACTGCAACAGTGAAACACAAAGAACATAGTACAGTTGTGTACACTTACCATAAATGTAGATGTTCAAGTGTATTCACTGTTGCAGTCCTGGTTACCCTCCCTCCAGCCCCCTGAATTCTCTTGGCTATACTTTTCTTCTTCTTTAGTGTATTTCAGCTTTCTGGTGTATTTGTTTTTTGTTGGAGGTGTAATCTATCATATAATTGCCTTCCATTATGGGGGCACCTGACATGTGGGGCAAGAAAAACTGATGCAATGATGTCAGATGCATGTTTTATACCCCTGCCGACCTGATGTCATGGAAGAAGATATAGCATCTGACGCAAGAATCCAAGACTTTGATATTCAGGCCGGCTGAGGGCTACCTGCAGGCAGATACCCCAAATGTAATGACTGCAACAGTGAATACACTCGAACATCTACATTTATGGTAGTTGTACACAACTGTACTTTCTGTCTTGTGTGTGAATTGCTCCACGCTGGATTAGCATATTTTTCAATTAAGCTCACCTTTCAGCTGTTTCTGCTTGTCTGCCCCTGACTCCTCCTCTTGTCTCTAAATTTGAGGTCAATTTCTTAAATGTGTCTTTCATGTTCAGCCTCCCAGGAAGCCTACTCCATCTTCTTAGGACCTCAATTTGTGCTTGCAAAATTGACTCAGGCTCCTTTTTAGCCTGCAACTTCAGCTTCCTTGCAACATTGTACTTGGAAGACTTTTCTTCTTTTGGCCCTTACTTCACCTAAATGACTGTCTGAGCTCCAGGCTCTCATGGCTGTTCATCCTTTCTTAGTTTTTCATAGGAACAGGGTGTCTGTTCATACCAGCCCTTCGTTTTATGCCCAAGGTAGCTAATGAGTTGTCTCTTGATCAGTCTATTAATTTGCCCTCCTTTTTTCCTTCTCCACAATACATACGTTATACAATGATGTACTATATTTAACTGCCTGGGATGATTGTGAGTGAAAGCAGCTGATTATTGGCACAGTGGCAAAGCAAGTAGCACTGCCATCTCACAGAGCTTTGCTCAGTGGTTAAGTTCTTGACTGTGATTCCTTTGTTGTGGAGTCTGCATGTCCTCCTTGTCTCTGGGTTTTTTGCAGGTGCTGTAGTTTCCTTCACAACCCAAGATGCACCACAGGTGAACTGCCTTTTCAGTACATTCCCTGTAGGTAGGCATCCTGTGCATGCGTGGTTATGTGCGCTTGCATGTGCACACATCTTCTGATAGAGCTGGCGTGTCTGGTGCAGAGTCGGTATGTGTGTGAAAATGTGTAGAAAAATAACACCATTTCTTTCCATGCTCACACAAAATACTTGGTTGGGAAGGGAGTACATTCATACTTGCCATCATACATGTAGACACAGAATATATCCTTACATCAGCCCCTGCTCAGAGTTGTAAAGAAAAGGCTGGTGTAGCCAGAATTCTTCTGGTTAACAGTAAAAAAAAAAATGAATACATCTTTAGGTCTACAGCTTTCCCTCTCAACATTCCTACTTGACTGATTGTTCAAAGTGTTTTTAGCTGTTGTTTCTGTTGTATTGATTAAAGAATTACTTTGCTCAACGGAATAAAAATCCAAGAAAGGACTGTACAGTCATTATTACTACAGTTTAAAATTATTTTGGTATGTTTATTTTTAAGGTTGGTAGACTGGGTCCAGATAACCTTTTCACCTACAACCACATTACACATAAAGAGAACAGAAATAATTACAAATGGGTGGAAGCAGATTATATACGGGAGAGATTGCAACATATAGAACAGGAAAAATTAATTATTCAGAGCAAGGCAGCCTTTGCCACTTCTGCACAGAAACTAATAGCTCAGTAAACTCACTAAATATAGTTAGAAGTATTATTCTTGCATAGTTAAAAATATAAGATAAGGGGGTTACAAGTGAATGAATGAGTTATGGATTTTACAGATGACAGAGCATATTCTACTGTCAGTGTTCACTGCAAAGGGAAATTACAACTTGCCAAAAAAATCTCTTTCTGGCCAATTCATATAAATAAAAGTGTACCACAAAGTATTCATAAAGGCCTTATTTAGGAGCAGTAACATTGATTGCAGGTACAAAGCCAGCAAATGATGTAAGAAGAAGCAACTGTCAACACTGTACATCAACAGCACATGTGAGACTAAGCAGTATGGAAAAACAAAGGAAACTGATTATCGTATGATAATTTGTCTTCCAGTGTTACTTCCGAAGATTCTAAAACAGTAATTAAACTGCTGAGCAAATTGAAGGGAAGAAGTCCCTCTCTAGTGGGTTTCCTTAGGAGCAAAAGATATAAAAAGTGTACACACCCCTGTTAAAATGCCAGGTTTTTGTGATATAACAAAAGAGACCACAATAAATCATTTCAAACCTTTTCCCACCTTTAGTGTGACCTATAACCTGTACAGTTCGATATAAAAACAAATCTGTTGGGCAAAAAAAATATATAAAAAAATAAAAAAACATGCAATAAGCTGGTTGCATAAGTATGCACACCCTTAAATTAATACTTTGTTGAAGCACCTTTTGATTTAATTACAGCATTCAGTCTTCTTGTGTAGGAGTCTATCAGCATGGCACATCTTGACTTGGCAATATTTGCCCACTCTTCCTTGCAAAAGCACTCCAAATCTGTCAGATTGCGAGGGCATCTCTTGTGCAAAGCCCTTTTCAGGTCACCCCACAGATTTTCTATTGGATTTAGGTCTGGGCTCTGGCTGGCCATTCCAAAACTTTAATTTTCTTTTGGTGAAGTCATTCTTTTGTTGATTTGGATGTATGCTTGGGGTCATTCTAGTGTTGAAAGGTAAAATTTATCTTCAGCTTTCTAGCAGACACCTGAAGGTTTTGGGCCAAAAGTGACTTGTATTTGGAACAGTTCATAATTCCCTCCACCTTGACTAAAGCCCCTGTTCCACTTGAAGAAAAGCAACCCCAAAGCATGATACTGCCACCACCGTGCGTCACGGTAGGGATGGTGTTCTTTTGGTGATGCAAAGTGTTGTTTTTGCACCAAACATACCTTTTGGAATTGTGGCCAGAAAGTTCAGCCTTGGTCTCATCAGACCATAACACATTTTCCCACATGCTTTTGGGGATTTGATGTATTGTTTTGCAAATTTTAGCCTGGCCTGGATGTTTTTCTGTGTAAGAAAAGGTTTCCATCTTTCAGCCCTACCCCATAGTCCAGACATAGGGAGAATACGGGAGATTGTTATCACATGTAGTACACAACCAGTACTTGCCAGAAATTCCTGCAGCTGCTTCAGTGTTGCTGTAGGTCTCTTGGCATCCTCCCTGACCAGTTTTCATCTTGTCTTTTCACCAATTTTGGAGGGACGTCCAGTTCTTTGCAGCACCGCTGTTGTCCCATATTTTCTCCACTTCTTGATGACTGGCTTCACTGTGATGTCCTTCAAGAATGCAACTGCAGTCCTTGCATATGGGTTGTCCTGCCTCAGGCAGCCCTCGGTCGGCTGGATTCCAAAGTCTGGGTCCGGCGTTGGCTGATGTCGCCTCCTTCCCGACATCAGAGCGGCTGGGGTATAAAAGCATCAGCCGACGCCATCTTCCTCAGTCTTTCTTGCCGCGCGGTGCCCGAAGCAGAAGCAGTTCGCAAGTGCCGGTCGGTCAGCTTCTGTGTTTTACGTATCCGAAGTCATCAAAAAGCTAAGTACCACGTTGGGGAACCTTTTCTTGCCTCAGCCGATGTCAGAAAAAACTGAAAAAGTTAATAACTGTTTGTCTTGTGGTAAACAAATACCTCATAAGGACTTCCATTCTTACTGCCTCCCCTGCCTTGGCCCAGAACACGACGTCTCGGCCTGTGCTGCCTGTGCTTGCTTCAATAAGCGCACCCTCAGGTGCCGGGCAAAGTTTGCCGAAGACTTTTTTGGCGATAAATACTCTTATAACATGCCGTCGGAACAACCGACACCACATATTTCCAAAAAACAGAAAGACCGGGACCGACATCCTCGGCCCGTGACTTCCACCGACACCACGCCAAAAACTACCGCGAGTGCATCGGTCTCTTTTGAGGTGGTTGTTCCGCCGATCCGGACCGACGACACTGCTTTACCGATCACTCCGACCCCGGAGCCTGCGCCGGTGCCGGTTGTTGATTTTCCTCCAGAATCTGAAGCCCAAGATTTACCTGAGACCATACCGGTGGACAAGGTGATTCCAGCAAGTGGGGCAGCTAGGCCCCCTATGTCTATGTCTATCAAGGCCTACACACGTGCTAAGGCTGCCAGCCAGGCTAAGTCTCACCCTCCTAAAGCTTTGCCTCAGCCCACTACTGATAAACAAATCATGACCTTAACTGCAGATTTAATTTCCTTAATCCGAGGCTCCCAGGCCCATCCTGAGAGAGGTTCTCAGCCACCTTCTGACAAAAGGCCCAGTGTTGAGCATACAGACACCCTTTATTCAGATGAAGCTTCTGGTGACTCTGATCACTCAGATACCCAGGAAGAATCCTTCCAGGCCTACGAGGATTCTGATGCGGAGGAATCTATTCCTTCTGCCTCTCCTCCTGAGGATATTTCTTTTGGGGAAATTCTCTACTCCATGAGAGAGCATTTTCAGTGGCAAGGTCAGGAATTCTCCGACTCCAGGAAGCGGCTTCGTACCTTCCTTAAGCTTCCCCAACACAGGCCTTTAGCTATTCCCCCAGTGTTAGATGTACTGGATGATGTGTACTCAGATTCGAGTGCTTCACCTGATTCTCTCCCCCCTGCTCCTGTCAAGCCAGACAGATACTACAGGGTTCCTGAATCTCACAAGCATTTCTTTAAGGCCCATTCTGTTGATCTAGAAACAATTTCCCAGGGGCCCAAAGGGGTGGCCACATCCACGGCCAAAAATCCTTTGCCCTCAGACAGGGAAGCTAGGTCACTGGAGAGGTGGGGCAAAAAAGTTTATACCTCAACCACACTTGCCATGAGAGCCCTTAATTGCCTTTTTCATATGTTTCAGTATCAGGATTTCTTGATGGATGATTTGCAGAAAAAGTTAGCCTCTCCTGAGCCTTTAGAGAGAAAGGCCTTGCAGGATTTGGTCCATAACACTCAGCAGGTTAGCAATCATTTTCTTCAGTGTGGTTATGATGCATTGGAAGCTTCATGTAGGGCAGCTATGACAGGGGCAGTCATATGTAGACATGCATGGTTGAAGGAACAGGCATTGCCAGATCATGTTAAAGTAAAGCTTCTAGATGCACCTCTGGAAAAACACAAGCTATTTGGTGCTAATGCTCAGGGTGTGTTGAAATCAATTGAGGAAAAGGCTACATCAGTGCAAACAGTCAAGGATTTCCTCCAGGTTCAACCTGCAAGGTTCAGCAGGAATTGGCCTTCTAAGAATTGGTCCTTTCCAGACACTGACAAGTTCCAAAGGGGAAAAAACAGGCGTGCCCGAGGAAGAGGGCAATACAGAGGCTCCTACAGAGGACGCCAATGGCAACCGACTAATCAGAGAGGTGGCGCAGGGACATCCCCTGCTCCACAGGGACAATCACAATGACTTGACTTTGACACTGCCTACCAAGGCTCAAAGAGAAGCACCTTTAGGCGGAAAATTATCCTTATTTTCAAAAAATTGGCACATTTTAACAAAGGACAAATGGATTCTGGACATAATAGACCAAGGCTACAGGTTCCACTTCCATACTTTACCAACAAGACAAGGCATGCCAAACCTGCCACAAAATCAAAGGGCAGAGGAATTCGAACAAGTTTCAAAGCTGATAAAAATCAAAGCAATAGAAAAGGTTCCTCCTCAGGAACAAGGCCAGGGATTTTACTCAAGACTGTTCCTTGTTCCAAGAAAAGAAAAGCAATGGAGACCTATACTGGACTTGTCCGCTCTAAACACTTTTCTCATTGTACCAAAATTCAAAATGCTGACGCTACAGCAACTCCTTCCCATGCTGGGTAAGGGGTCTTGGCTGGTTACTCTGGACCTCAAGGAGGCATACCTGCATGTCCCAATCAGACAAAGTTGCAGAAGATACCTCAGATTTCTTGCAGGGTCAGAGCATTATCAATTCTCAGCATTGCCTTTTGGCTTATCTACTGCGCCCAGAGTATTCACAAAATGCCTGGCATCAGTAATTGCACACTGCAGACTCCAGGGGATACAAATATACCCTTACCTGGATGACTGCCTTATACAAGCGGACAGCAAGCAAGCCTTGACAAAAAACTTGAATTATGTCATTTACTTACTACAGGCTTTGGGATACACAGTCAACTTACAAAAATCAAGACTACTGCCATCCCAGCAAATAATTTTTCTAGGAGCCAAACTAGACACACAATCACAAATGGTTTACCTCACAGACGAGAAGCAAGAACAATTACCACAGTACTTCAAAAGCCTAGCAAGGCTCACCCAGATGACTGCAAGGAAAATCCTGCAGGCCCTGGGTTTCATGGCATCTTGCATTCTACTGATTCCACTGGCAAGACTACACATGAGAAAACTACAATGGTACCTAAAAAGTTTATGGTGTCAACACAGCCACAACTTAGAAGCAATTATCCCACTCATCCCATGTCTACAAAGGGAATTTTTGTGGTGGGCTCAAGCAAGCCAGTCAAACAAAGGTATGCCTTTCAACAAACCTCAAACAAGCCAAACCATTACAACAGACGCCTCAGACCATGGATGGGGGGCGCACATGGAGGGCAGATGCATTCAAGGGCAATGGACCCCCCAGGAAGTACAGCTACACATCAATCAAAAAGAGACGTTAGCAGTAATTCATGCAATCTAGGCTTTCGGAATATATCTTCAACAAGGCCATTTGCTAATAAAGACAGACAACACCACTGTTATGTGGTACATAAACAAGCAGGGAGGTACTCATTCTTACCCCCTTTGCAGACTAACAATGACTCTTTGGGAAAAGTCCCTGAAACTGGACATACAGCTACAATCCCAGTTTGTTCCGGGCAGGGACAATGTTCTGGCGGACAGTCTAAGCAGAAACATCCTGGACCCGCACGAATGGATGCTGCATCCAGACATTTTTGCTCAAATAACTCATGCATGGGGAGGCCGGACATAGACCTCTTTGCCTCCCACCTCAATCATCATCTGAAAAAGTTCTGCTCGAGGACACACCATCCACAAGCATGGAGAATAGATGCTCTCTCATTCAGCTGGAACTCTCTAACAATCTATGCATTCCCACCTCTACCATTAATGACCAAGGTGTTACTGAAGATCAAAGCAGAGCAACCAAAAGGCATCTTAATAGCTCCAGATTGGCCAAGACAACACTGGTATCCATTACTAAGGAGCATAACTTGCACCAACCCGTGGCCCCTGCCTCAATGGCCTCTACTCTTGACTCAGCACAATTACAGGACGGTTCATCCCAACCTGCAAACTCTGCAGCTGACAGCCTGGAGGGTTCCATGATTTCTACACATATCTCTCTTTCCAAGGAAGTTCAACAGATATTATTGGAAGCACGCAGACCTTCCACCAGAAAGGCTTACTCAGCCAAATGGAAGAGATACAACATCTAGATTACCAACAAGGGACAGGATGCTTCAGTAATGAGCATACCACACATACTGGAATACTTGGCAGAAATGCTGCATAATGGACTTTCATATTCTTCCATAAAAATACACGCTTCAGCAATTTCAGCAACATACAACACTGATCCACCTGTGTTTTCACATCCTTTGCTAAGACAATTTCTAAGAGGAATAAAGAATATCAAACCTCCCAGAAAGCCACCAGTGCCTGCATGGGACCTCAACTTTGTGTTGGAAAAACTAACTCTTCCTCCTTTTGAACCAGCAGCATCTTCAGAATTGCAAATTCTTTCATGGAAAACTGTATTCCTGTTGGCAATTACCTCAGCAAGAAGAGTTTCGGAGATACAGGCCCTCATGGCAGTACCTCCATTTCTCATTTTTCACCAGGACAGGGTTTCTTTAAGAACCAATCCTTCTTTTATGCCAAAAGTGATATCCAGGGTGTCTCTAAACCAAGCAATTCACCTGCTCACCTTCTTCCCCAATCCTCAAAATAAAGGGGAAAAGCTGCTGCACACTTTGGACATACACAGACAACTACGCTACTACTTGGACAGAACAAAGGCGAACAGAAAGTCTGACCAACTATTTGTAGCATACGCTCCTGCAGTGCAAGGAAAGGCAATTTCCAAACAAACTATTTCAAAATGGATTGGACATTGCATCAGACTCTGTTATTCTTTCCATGGAAAGGGTGTGCCAGCCAATATCAGGCCACACTCCACCAGAGCTACAGCCACCTCCACAGCCTTCCTAAGAGGGGTGGCTACAAAGGACATTCTAGAAGCTGCTACATGGAGCTCCGTGCATACATTTTCCAAGCACTACAACCTGCCTTTATATTCCAGATCCCGAGCAGACTTTGCTTCGGCAGTCTTGCAGGGCATTTTAGCTACACCATCCTTATCTTAGAGCCTACCACCCCCAGCTTGGCTGTGGTATTCAACCCATATGTAAGGACTGCAGTTGCATTCTTGAAGGACATAGTACAGTTTTGTACCTACCATAAATGTAGATGTCCGATAGATATGCAACTGCAGTCAGGTTTTCCCTCCCTCCTACCCCTCTGTGTATTAGGTCCACTTCCCTCCTTTTATACTTAGCTGGGGATATCTGTTACGGTGTATCTGTTTATTGCTATTGTGTATGTCTGGAAATTTTTTTTTTTATCCAGTTCTAAATTTAGCCTTCCTTGGAGGGCACCTGGCATCTGGGGCAAGAAACACTGAGGAAGATGGCGTCGGCTGATGCTTTTATACCCCAGCCGCTCTGACATCGGGGAGGAGGCGACATCAGCCGACGCCGGACCCAGACTTTGGAATCCGGCCGACCGAGGGCTGCCTGAGGCAGGACAACCCATATGTAAGGACTGCAGTTGCATATCTATCGGACATCTACATTTATGGTAGGTACAAAACTGTACTTTCTATGGTATATCCAATGCTGTGGAAATTTTTTTGTACCCCCCTCCTGACTGATACCTTACAACAATGAGATCCCTTTGATGCTTTGTAAACTCTCTGTGAACCATGGCTTTTGCTGTAGCAAGCAACTGAGTAAATGTCAGGAAAATCCTACTAGGACAGCTGAAGTTTATGTGGGGTTAATCAGAGGCTCTCTAATTGATGGCAGGTGGGTACCCAAGAAGACTGAATGCAGTAATTAAATCAAAAGGTGCTTCAACAAAGTATTAGTTTAAGGATGTGCACACTTATGCAACCAGCTCATTGTACGTTTTTTATTTTTTATATTTTTTTCCCCTAACATATTTGTTTTTCAATTCAATTGTACAGGTTATAGGTCACATTAAAGTTGGGAAAAGTTTTGAAATGTTTTATTGTGGTCGCATTTTTTATATCACAAAAAAATGGCATTTTAACAGGGTTGTGTATACTTTTTATATCCACTGTATGCATTTTTTTTGTAAAACTTTTTGTTTTGATTTCATAACAGTGAATAAGCAGATTAATTATAAAACAAATAACTATTTACATATGCCTTCAACTGATTAATACATCAAAGTTATACAAATCAACGACAAGTTAATATTTTTTCAAGCAAATCATTTATGTTTAAACCAAGAGTTATATGAATGTGTAATGTTAGAAGTTCCTATCTTTGTAGTATACAGTTCACTACAACAAACAAATTTTGCCATAGTAATACATTTAACAGTGGAGGGGGTAGCTTTACTTTTCCAGTTTTTAGTCGTTATTTTTCTAGCTATAGCTAAAGTAGACCATAGAAGAGGTACTTGAGTTTTTGGAATTATCTCAGGAATCGGAGCATTATGTAAAACCAAAGATTTGGAAATATTACATCTATCTGACAATAGGGTTTGAGTGAGGTTATTAATTTCTTAGTCAAAAGTGAGGTAAAAATAAATGAAGATTACAATACACTTTAGCTACTGCTGGGACATATAAGGCCCAACTAACAGATATGAAATAAGTAATGATAAGCTAAAAACGCAGCCATTCACCACAGCATGCATCCAGACCCCAGTGATGGTACAGCCATCCACCATTTCATGCATTTACACCTCTGTGATACCACAGCCATTCACCACAGCACCCTTCCAGACCTCTGTAATGCCACAGCCAGTCACCATGCTAAGTAATACAGACTGGGGCAGGAATCAAATCTATTAATGATGCAGAACTTATCTTGTAGCATTGATGTTATGCACTGTGCTACTGTAGCCAAATAACTTGTATAAAACATTCATTGTCAAACTAGATGAGTAATAAAATTACGCTCAGAGACAGAAGAAAATCGCAAATGTAAAAACTCCAAGTTATGGATATGCTGAGCATAAAAAATCCACAAATTTATTAAATTCGCAAAGCTGTCAAGAACTACCGTTCTTCAGTGTGTTCATACAATGAAAAACTTGTATAGCACTTGTATAGTTACTAAAACCATGTTTTCTGAGAGGTGATTTTTGCCTGACATGCAAGTTGTCCCTGGACCTTGTTTTGATGAACCTTTTGCACATCCTCGTAACAAATCTCATCAGAGCTACTAGATTATGTCACAACCAAAATTTAGATCTTTTAAACAGGACATCATGGAGAAAGAGAGAAATGTTTCTCAAAGAATTGCCATTCTCTGCGTTAGACTCCCTATCCTTATGAAGGAGAGTTTCCCCTTTGGCTTTTGTAATTGGAAATTCACCCCTGGTTTAGCACTTGTATATCTGTCTGATCGACAGAAGCAGTCAGTAACCCCCCCCCCCCCCATAAAAATCAAATATGTGTGCCACATTTGGGTTGTACAGCTAGACTTACAAAGGCTGTAGTGGTCATTAGCCTAGTATATACCTGTGAACCTGTAAAGCTTTTATTCTATTAGTGGGATTTTCCCTGCTGTTAATAGCTCATCCAATGTGTTAATTTAAATATATCAGAAGCATAAATGACTTGGTCACTTAAAATGTTGAGTACACTCAAGGGAATCAAATTCAGTGGTTCCATGCAAGTTTAAATGACTTAATTGTATACTGCTAAAGTATAAAGAAACATACACATCAGTGCATTTACTTCTGACAGTTTTCATGAAGGTTGTGCCCTTATCACAGTTTCAACAAGTTATGCTCTTTGAATCTAAGGAGTTTTGAAATTAAATTCTACTTCTAAATATATTGTGCGGGAAGTTGTCACTTTATTAATAAATTCGTTTTTAGCAAAGCAAGCACAAGTAATTGTTAATGTAATCAGTTCAAGATGGTGTACCTCAATGAATGCCTAATATGTATGCATTCCACTGCTTTTGTTATTTAGAGGCTAAGAAAGATGTACTTTGCAAAGCTTAATCTGTGCTACATTTAAGGATGTCTCAGACTCAACCCATCTGTATATTGGAAGCATGTCTGTCTAGTAGCCTGTGATTAATGTAATTTAACTTGCAGCGTATAACAAACTATTGGAAGATAGTGAGACTGGGTATCTAGACGACATTTTTTTTTTTTGCAAAATATTTGTGTACTTTTGATGTTTCAACAGTTTACAGTTGCCCTGGGTATAAGTTGTGATTTACCTTTTCCTTCATGCAGCAGTTAAGCAGATCAACACTGAATAGAAGTTGCTAATGTAAGCAATAGTCCTAATTTTTACTTTTGCAAGGAAATATATTTTTACATTCTGCCTACAGCAGGAAAATTATGGCAACAAAAAAACAGCACTTTTACTGCTACTGTTGTGCAACCATTAACCTAAATATTTAAAACTACAGATTTCCAAGTAAATTGTGCTTAGTGCAAGTTATGCAGTGCATTAAAGACTGTTGTGTGTTGTTTTTATCCTCAATACTGTACTGTACTAGTCAGGTCCTTCCAGAAAAAAATGAGCTTGCTGCAGTGAAACAAACATAGTTAACAGAATATAAATAAAGTAAAAAAATATATACGCGTACACACACACACACCAAAAATATATACGCATGTGCACATGCATACACACACACATATATATATATATATATATATATATATATATATATATATATATATATGTGAGTGTGTGTGTATCTGTTTTGTCCCTCATATACTAGCCCAATGGTGGCACATTCTCAGAGAAAATAAAAAAAAACTCAAACGCACTGAATCCAATGCAAGCACAAACGGATCTGGTGGTACAACATGACACTGTGTCCATTGCAGTTCACATATACTTTGCTTAACTCAGTACCGTGTTAACTCCTCTGATAAGAAATGACAACATAGCATGCTTTCTGTAGACTTCTACACTTTTCTATCAAATGGGTTTTCACTCAAGTGGGTTCAACCATTTGGCATTCAATCAGATGACATAGACCCATATATATCGTTTCCAGGGGACAGGAAACCGAACCAGAAGTGTTCGATCATAGTTAGTCAAGTTGCATAGTGCACTCAGCCTTTCGGCAAGCAATGTGCAGAGACTGTGGAGGGAGGTCGTGCTTCAGTGAGGAAGAGGGAACTAGCCAATTTCCAAACTGTAGTGCAATCTCGGAGTTGGTATATTTAATGTGCAGGGGCGTCTGGAGAGGGTGCAGGGGGGTGAATAGAGGTAAGCAGAATAAGATGGGTGGAAGGCAGGAATGTCGAAAATGTTGTATACACATTTTTGTGTTTCCTATTTTCGACATTCATGTCTTCCTCAGTTTTCAAACTTAGCCTTATTTTGCCATGTTGCAACTCTTCAACCCGACACCTTTCGAACATACCATAGTATATATATATATATATATATATATATATATATATATATTGTAGTTGTTGTGTCTTTCGGCTTTTCCCAGTTAGGGGTCGCCACAGCGGAACTCTGGTCCGCTAATGATTGCTAGTTGATTTTTACATGCCGAGTTACCAGCCCTGATGCACAACCTTCAACGAAGGTACGCCCATTCATGCATGTCTCCATGCAGAAGACACTCTAGCTGAGAATCGAACTGGACAGCGTCTTACTGTGAGGCGACAACGCTACCGCAGCACCACCACCACATGTTTATATATATATATATATATATATATATATATATATATATATATATATATATATATATATATATTATAAATGTGTCATGGAAATGGGGAACTATTGCCCCTTTTGGATGGGATATAAATCATTTTGAATGTATAGCTAATGTTCCCACATTTAATTATAAGAATTTCCGCCTTTCAAAGTAACGTTCATTTTAAGTAGGAAAATAACTGCATTCTGCAGTTGCTTTATGAAGTTCATATTATTGTGCACCTGGTCCATGCTTTATCATAGGATCATAGGAGGCTACTAGGCTGATGGCCCTGAGACCCTTATAAGCCTAGCCAAGAGTTTAGCCCATGTTTAGACAACTTGGCACCCAATGCCCCTGTCCATCAGGAACATGGGTAGAATCCTAGGAGTATATTTTCTGTTTCCCATCCAGTTATCCAGGTTGCGCTTAAAAAGGGGATAAAGAGGTACTCTGCTTGATGTAGAGAGGGAGTCTGTTCCATAGATGGGGAGTCTCTGGGGCACAAATCTGTCCCGCCAGCAGGTCTTGTTCATCTCACAGACCAGGTTGAGGCCACACGTGCATGTTACTCGAGTGGAGCTTGACTTGCGGATATGCAGCAATCCCTTCAAGGTGGGGTCTGTGATCACCTTGTATGCCAGACAGAGGTCACCTCTGAAGAGTCTTTATAAATCTAATTAGAGGTAAAGGGCTTTCTGACAGTGTATGGCAGATGTTTGAGGCCTTGGATTCTCCTGGTGAGGAACCTCTGTGGCCTCTTCAGCTGTCACATGTGCTTTGCGAGGTACATGCCGAAAGGGGCGTTTTACTCAGTAATGAGTCTTATAAGGGAAGAATACAGGTTATTATGACCTCCTTGTCCCTGGATGAGATACCTTACTTATGAGTTGGGCCATGTAGAAGGCTTTTCATACAATGGAAGAAACACGGTGGTCAAAAGTTAGGTTGCTATCAACCAAGGGTGCCCAAATCCCTCACGACTGATTGCAGGCTTAGGACGTTGTTATTAATGTGATAATTTATGGGGACATCACTCTCCCCAAAGGGGATGATGATGCATTTTTTGGTATTAAGCTTGAGACCATGTTTCTGTCACCAGTCATTTGTCTGTGTGAGACCCTGTTGGAGGATGTCCACATCACTAGGGGAACTGATGATAGCACCCAGCTTGCAGTCATCTGCAAACTTGGTCAGCCATTGCCCACTGGTTTTGGCCTGCATCTCAGAAAAGTATATCCCAAATACTGCTTGAGGTGGCTTCCCCTATTTTGACTACGTGGGTTCTGTCAGTGAGCCAGTTTGCTACCCATCTGATAACATGGATTGATGCCTAGTTGAGAAAGTTCAACTATTATGCCCGAGTAGGGAATAGTGTCAAAGGCTTTGGCCAGGTCAAGGTAGGCGGTGTGCACAGTCTCGTCCTTGGCTTTGGTGACTGTCTCAAAGAAGTTGACCAGATTTAGCAGACACAACCTCCCCTTAATGAAACCAAACTGTGTGGGATCAAGTGTTTGGAGGTTGACAATGTCCTTGTTAATGAAGTCCATGGTAATCCGTTCCATAGCCTTGCATATCAGACTAGTCAGGCTGATGAGTGTATAATTTCCAAGATCGACGTATGTTCCACCTTTGTGTAAAGGGACGACTGTGGCTGTCCTCCACTCAGCTAGGATGAAGCCAGTACTCAGGCTTTGTTTGAATAGGGTGCCTAATGGTGCTGCAAGTTCCTACCTGAGTTCACGTAGGATGCAGCCTGGGATGTTATCGAGTCCCATGGAGGCTGTATTTTTTTACTTTGAGAGAGAAATGATGACCTGTTCCCTAGATGTAAGGGGAAGGGGACAGGTACTGGGGATGTCCTGATTTACTGATGGGGGGACAGAGGGCAAAAGTTTTCACTGACTGTCTGCCAGCAAATTTGCTATATCTGCGACATTTGCATATGTGGCTTCCTTGACCACCAGTTCTGAACAGATCTGGGTGCTTCCTTTGAGGTTGCGGACATATGTTAAGAAGGCCTTATGATTTTCTCTAGTAGATGTGGCCAATTTGCACTCAAAGTTTAGAGGATTTCACTAATGCTCTTATTTTCTTGTCCAGGCTAAGGAGACTTTGCTTCCAATTGGGCACCTGCTCCTTCTTGGTCTTGGACAGCAATTTTTCCCTTTTGTTATAGAGTTTATTTATTGCAGATGTCTACCAGACAAGTTTACTCTTCCTTGCAGCGGATGATTTAGTCCTGTTGGTATTCCTAAGTCCATACATCTATATAAATGCTCATGTAGTGCTTTGGTGTAGTTTTGGATATTAGTGCCAGTTCCTACAGAGGGGAGGAGGCTGTGAAGCTGTTTATACCATCCCTCAGGAGGCTGTAATCAGCTTTGAAGAAGTTTTTATGTCTGATCCTAGGTTGGGGGAGATGGTGACTTCGAAAGTGACCACTTTGTGGTTGGATCTTACCAGGGAGGATGATACTTTAATGATGCTGCAATGGTTACTTATGTTGGCTAATACCAAGTCCAAGATATTATCACATCTTGTGGGGGTGTCAGCTAGCATTGACAAAATCAAGGAATCTCTGTGCATTTGTGTTCTGGCATGAGTAGTTCTTCCAATCTATGTTTTGGAAGTTAGTCACCCAGGATCAGGGTAAAGGGTTGAATCATTCAAACAGGTCCAAATAAGTAGATTGTCCATCTTGAATCAGATTTGGGGCATCTCAAGTCAGATTTGGGGGCCAGTAGCTAGCTATGATTTGAATAGGGATCTTTTCAATGGTTAACTACCCCTGGAGCGTCTCCTGTGCATCAAACTGTTTGACCAGCCTGGAGGTGTGTATGTCTTTAATGTATATTGAAACTCCACTTCCTTTGGCTTTACTGCCCATAGTTTGGGGTCTGAATGTATGATAGGATGAGTAACCAGGTAAGGTTGGGGCGCTGTCTGCAGCTTTGAACCAGGTTTCTGTGACAGCACCGATGTCAGCATTTTCCAGGGTTAGGACTGCTTGCAATGAGTGCAGTTTCATGTTTAGACTCCTAGTATTTAGCAGCATGACTGTTAATTTTTAATTTGTGTTTTGTTGAAATTTTTATGGTGGTAGTTTTAATCTCATCACTTTTCCTAAAAAAGGCACTGTAGGGGAGGCAAGAGCCTTGGCCAGAAGCCTGAAGCCCAGGTAAGACAGATGCAGACCATCTCTGGCAAAGCATTGTGGTCTGTCGATCATATCTTCCCAGGCTGTCGGGTACTGGATCCTCCTGGAATGACACCAGAAACTAAGCCAGTTGTTAAAGCCATTCATTTTCTGTTTGTATCGAGGCATCATTCTGGGTAATAGCAGAATGCTGCTTAAGGCTAGGGACATACCTGCCTGTGACACACAATCAGTGAGCTCAGTCATGTCTCTCTTCATATAGTCCAGAGAGGTACATCTCAAGTCATTCACACCAACATGGACTATGACCGAGTCATAACATTACCTGTTGTATTGCCATGACTCAACTATAACACCATTATAGTTTGCTTCTAGACTCACCCTAGGACAAGCACTTCTCCTCCCCTCGCTACTCTATGCAGCCCCATTTCTTACAAATATCCAAAAAACTACCCTGAGTAAACTCCAACAATCCTACCACAAAATAGCCAGATTAATCACCAACTCCCCAAACAACACAAACACCACTGTATTGCTTTGAAGTCTCTACAATGGCTAGAACTCCCACAACTACTACATCTCTATTAATTTCACATGTTGCACTCTATGCTCTTTAAACCATCCAACTGTCCATCCCTATCTCTCCTTGTCTCTGTCTACACCCCATCTCGACCCCTCCGCACCTCTAATCAACAATTGCTTGAAATTTACCACCCAAACAAGTCAGTAGGTAAGCTACTCTACAAACACTCTGTGGCCCAAGCCTGGAACAAACTACCCCTTGACATTCGCTCAATCTCTCACACCCCACTATTTAAAAAGAAACTAAAGACTCATTTACTCAATTACAAAATTTGCCCCTGCTATGACCCAACATAATTTCTCTCCTCCCCCCACTTAGGAATCACTCTGTCTATCCCCACTAGTACAGTTACATAGCGGGAAAAAAAAAAGCCTTGTACTGTCATATAACTATTGTTGATGTTGTTTTGTATATTGTGTTACTATTGTAAGACTAGTTTGCTGTGCTTGTATACTACTGTAATATTTTTATTATACTATTCTGGAGCTTTTCTCCTCGGGTCTCCACTGAAAATGGGACAAAATCCCAGTTGGACTAACCCGGTCAACAAATGTCAATAAATAAATAAATAAATAAATTCTACAGTTTGGCTGTTTTGGCAGTCATTAGAAGGCATACCTGTTTATGTTTACACACCTTCATTATTACAGCTTATTAGTTTCACCTTTAGATTTTCAACCTGTTTTTGTTCATTTCCTGAAAAGATGTTTATTGACATGATTGGGATCAAACTGTGACTGCTAATACTCAATATACTAGATTTCAAAGAAGCTCTCATAGTAAATCCTGACCATTTTTAAGATTCAGACTAAATGGATCCAAACCTTCAGGCGTAGGATACAGTTCCATAAATTCCCAAATAAGTTCCAGGGAGTTCAGTCTCAAAGCACAGTTTCTATTTAATGCTATCCTAAAATCCAGTTTTGCAATATGGGCTTATGTTGCAACTATTTTAAAGCCTAAATCAGTGTTACATTGCTAGACATACGTCGTCGTAATATTGAATCTTCTGAAAGAAAAATAAAGAACAACCAAGCCACAGTGTAATAAATGATGCACCTTCCATTTATGCATGGCCAGTAATTAGTTATGCGTAGATAATAACTGCTTTAAGATAGTAGTCTTTCAGCCCAGATTCCTGTAGTTGTAGTAATATTCTCCCTGCAAAGCTTCTTGGAGTGTCAACCTTATTATCTGCACATTACTGATCATTGTTTTTTATGATGACTAGTGTGTGTGACTACTTGGCTTTATCCTGTAAGGTCAAGATTATGGTATTCTGCGGATTTCTCTTTTCCATGAGATGTAGTGACCTCATGCGTACACACACACACACACACACACACACACACACACACACACACACACACACACGTGCAGGGAAGCCTGTCTCCCACAAAACCTTTTTTGTTTTTGTGGAACAGATTCTGCCTTTCTGTAAAACAATTTTTCATATTACTGTTTCACTTCAAGTACTGATTGCATTGCATTTGAGTGATCTTATGATGTCACTGCTTTGTAATTGCAAGTTTGACTGTTATTACAAAACAGTCAAATTTCATTAGGAAGCCTCTGATTTATCATGCATATTCAACTTGCAGAGCAAGTGATACCTAAGAATTCACAGAGGGAAAAAGTTAATTTTATAGCTGTTTTTAAGGTTGTGTTAGCTTCATCCTTGGTTATTCAATTGTTGAGTTTACCTGGAGATAAATTCTCTTATTCTTTAACTTTCTGAAAGTAGGTATTTATAATATGTCTTTATAACCACTCTTCTTTGTTTGCCAGTGTAGAAGCAACTTGGTACATTCTCCAGACTGTGTTTAGTTAATTTTATAAGAGTTTGTACTTGAAGTTTTTTTTCTGTATTTTAATGTTTTATATATAATGTATGTGTTACAAGATTCTTAGTTTTTGCATCAAGATACATTTTCTGTCAGTTTGTGCTTTCAGAGATGTATTTTATCTTTGTAATTCCTGTCTACATCTTTCACATTTAAAGATGTTCATTCTAAGGATCATCAAGAATTCTTCTAAATGGCTTAGAATATACACCAGAAAGATACCATTCTTCTGGGCATCTATTTTCTACAGTCATATTTCCCTTTTTTGTTTTGGCCTTCCTTAACAAAAGTATGCACAACCCTTAAGGCTGGAAAACTAAATTTCCTCAGTACTAAGTTACATTGTTTGATTTCCATCTGTTGTGGTTATTCCGTGACTAATCTGGTAAATTTCCAAGTACAAAGATTGGCTCACTGACTTCATGTAGGAACTATAGGTATTTTCTTGCTACTAGAGTATTGAACCAGGTTTAGTTCTGGACTTTAAACAGAGCCCTTTCCCAGAACAAAGAAGTTCTGACAACAGTCTATTTTATTAGTTTGTATGCCATTGTCAAGATAATCATTCCTCTAAAACTAGTTTTCCCTTTTTTTTGTTCCTTAAGGAAAGTGTGCACTACCCTTAAGACTGGAAAACTGCATTCTGTGGGTACTAGGTTACATTTTCTGATTACTTGAAGTTAGTGTATGAGTGTAGTTTTGTCAGCTTTCATCTGGAGAGAGAAGGCCTAGCAGTTGGCTCACAGCTCACTGGGAAATGCTGCATTTAGAGGTCACTTCATTTGAATTATCAATGCTTCCAGTGCTTGTTTCAAGAAAATCTCCATTACAGAAATCTGAGGGATGACCATTTTCACCCTTGATCCACAGCATCACCTGGCTGTGTCCACCTACTGTTTTATTTTTCAACTCAGCTAAAGAAAACTAGTGGTTTGGGTATGTGGAAGATGGCCATTGAAGCTTTGGAAGCAGTTTGCCTGTTATATTCTTCTCTGGATATAACCTGATATGTATGTCTACTGCAAAAGTAATCATTCAAACACCTACTGTTATGGTAAGTTTGCTTACACAACTATACTTTACTTTGCCCTTGAGTCTGAAAATTTTATTTATTTTATTATAGTTACATTTTGTTTTCTGGAAAGTCCATTTGGGTTAGACACAAAAAAAAAATTCTCATCAGAGGCACAGAGAGAAAAGAGGAGCTTCACTGTACACAGAAAATATAAAAAAAAAAACTGAGTTTAAAGTTTGTTTTAGAGTTACATTTCCGTGAGCATGAACTATAGGAAGAGACACTGTTTAAAATTTTTAATTAAGCAAACAACTTAGAAAGAAAATATGATTACTTTAAATAAGAAGGAAGGTTGGAGAGAAAAGGTGGGAAGTGTAAAGATGCGTGATGGTTAAAAATAGGTTTGCCACCTTTTGTTGTAACCAAAACTGGACCAAAGCCACACACTGTCACAACTCCCCTAACCCCTGCCCATCTCCTCCCCACTCCCTGCCCACTTTCCACCCATTTTCTGACATCATAGGCGCATCAGGGGAGGAGGAACATCTCTTCCTGGTTTTTCTACATAATCACATCACATTAATTAAGCTTTTTTTAAAAGAAAAGCATAGTGAATTTGCTGATTTAACAAAACACTGATAGTGTGTTTTTTTTATTTTGAAACAGAATACCAGCTTTTTTTTCCAGACTACCAGACAATCAGTTTGATTGCCGGATAGTCCAGAAAAAAAAAAACTAATAGGTGGCAACCCGAGTTAAAAGGAGCAAAGGAGAAACTTTGTTTACCGCTGAGTAGGCGACAAGTATAATTTGAGGAATGTAGAAGAAAGTGCTGAGACTTATTTCTCAGGAGTTAATGAGGTTTGGGGGGAGTTGAGGCAACTCTATTTTTAAGCAGTGAGGAGTAGCTAGCAGACTGATTTTGATTTTTGTATCAGAGAATGGGATAATGTTAGCCATATCTTGCTGGAAAGTGAGTTCCAAAGTTTTGCTGTGTTATAGGAGGAAAGAGTCGAGCCATAGTAATTGTGAGCTTTTGTAACAGTTACTTAGTTTGAGGTCACAAATAATAAGGATTTGAGAAGTGAGTACTGTTTTAATAGATTTTGAGTGGCCGGGCATTTATGTGGTTTGTAGAGAATGTCGTGGGATACTTTTAATTGGGTAAGCCTTAGGTGATTAGTAAGGTCCAGCCAGGTTAGATTCTAGAGGGCAGTGCAATGGTGTTTGCATTTTGGGGAATGTGTTTTGTTGTAGCATTGCTGGAATGTGGCGAATTGTGAGGCAGGGATATGGGTGAAAATTGGGGCCATCTAAAGTAGGCTAGGTAGAAGGAAAGCTACAGCTGTGGTTTTGCAACAGTGTAGGTCACATCTTTTTAAAGGAAAGTAATATAAGGTTTAAATGTGATGTATGTTATTGTTCTGATGAAAATTCCAGAGAGGAATGAAAGTGCTTAACTTTAATAAATTGTTTTTAATTTTGTTCTTGTGCAGTCTGTCCGTGCAACATTTTTTGTTTATTTCTTTTGAGAGTAGTTGGAGAGGTAAGGGTTTGTTCAAAAGAGAGGCCCTAGTTTTTGGTGGATGTTTTTGGTAACATTCTGTGTGTGAGTGTCCAATGTTAATCTTTTGTCAGTCAAGATACCTAGAAGTTTGGTGGTGGTGATAGTCTCTATAGGAGTATTTTGGATGGAATTAATTTGTAGGAGTTTGTTTAGGCAAGGTTCTTGGATAGGACTAGTATTAACTTTGTCTTTTTAACATTGAGAAGTAGTTTAGAGTTTAAGAACCAGTTCTCTATATTTGTGAAATATTCCTAAGTCAGAGAGAGCTGATGCTGCAAAGATAGGTGCTGAGTCAGCATATTGGATGATTGTGGAGGGATGGGATGATAGTGCATATTGTTAAAATAAATCTTAACTAGCATGGGCCCCAAGATTGACCCTTGGGGGGACCCCTATTGTGACAGGCTGATAGGGAGAAAGAGCTGAGTTCCACTTAATACATTGACCTTGGTTAATGAGGTAGCTAGTGAACCAAGTAATTGCTGAGTGTAAAAGATCTAGGGTGATTAGAGTGTTGAGTAGTTTTTGAAAATTGAAGAATAATGTCGTGGGCATTGGAAAGATCAAGAAAGCAGAAACAATGTCATAATTCCTGGCTGGTTTACTGCTTTGAGGAAGGATAGTAATGCATTGGTAGTCCTGTGGCAGGGGAGGAAGCCATGCTGGGTGTTCAACAATTAGTTGTTGCCTGTGAGGTAAGATAGGAGCTGTGAGTAGAAGCATCTTTCTAGAATTTTAAGTAGTGGTGGCAGTATAGCAATGGATCTGTAATTAGGAATTTCATTGGTGCAGTTACTTTTGTGGAGGTATTAAGATAATGGATTGTTTCCATGTTGTTCAGAGTAGTGACTCACTTATTGATCTGTTAAGGAGAATGGTAACTGGGTAGGCTAAGGGCTTCAGCCACCTCTGCTGAAAATTTTGTTGGGATGTTATCTGCTGCTGGGGTTGTGGGTTTTAGTTTGGGTAGTAATACTCTGATATTACTCAGAGGGACAGTTTTGAAATTGGATTTAGGATTTGGGTTTGGTGTGGACTGTTGTTAGGCAATTATTTGTGAGGGATTTTGCTACATTAATGAGTCAGTCATTGAATTTGACATAAGAGATTATTAAGTGTTGAACAAAACTTGCAGGGGTTATTAGATGAGTTGTTTTGTAGAATGAGGAAGAACTGCTTTTTTGTTAGTGTAGATTTATTTTTTTGGTTAGATTACAAAGTTCTTAGAAATTTTGAAAGTTAGTGGTGGTTTTGTTTGTTTACCAAACTTTCCAGGCTTTGATTCTATTTTTCATTAATTCCTTGATATCCAGCATTGACCGTAAGGCGAGGTTATTTCTGACATGTTTTCTTCTAGCAGGAGCCCAGTTGTTAAGCATGGAAGGAGAAGTGTTATTAAAGTGTTGCATAGCATCTTCTAGGGGTAAGGTTTTAGGTCTGGACCATGTAAATTGTTGTAGGGTGGCTATAAAGTGGTTGACATTGAATTTTTCAAACTTCTGTTTGGCAAAGTGGTTTGGATATGTGTTTTGTTTCTTAACAGATGATATAGGTTGGTTGGTGAGCCTCCTTTTCTACATTGATACTTCTGGAGTCATCTTTTTTGAATTTTTAGCCATTTAGCTGTCCTCCATCTCATTCCATCCTGATGAATTTGCTGCATGAGATTCTTCCCAGTTGAAGACCCACCAAGGAGGGTGTGTAATATTAAATGTAACAAGTTAAATCTTAGTGTGTCAGTCGAGGGATGTGTTATTATGTTGTCATATTTCAAGTGCTGATCGGTGGATGGAATTTTGACAAGTCAACTTTCATCAACAGGCTAGATTACTTTTTTTCTCCACAGTTCAGTCACTGAGTAAATATATTTAAGTCCGGGAGGTATGGGGTATCCTCCCAAATTGGGGGTGCAGAGGGCTTGCCCCCCCCCCAGAAAAATAAAACTACCTCCTATATTTGCCAGAAGTTGCTTTGTACTTTTTTTTTTATCATCAGCACCGTATGAAATACCTGTCTGTTAATCAACATGTACCTGTCAATTAATCTTTGAGACAGTTGTTTGTGGCAGGTTACAGATGCTCTCCTATGTGCATGAATGATCCTTCCATTCAACCACAGACTTTGGACTTCCCTGTTAAATCAGGTATTTTAACATTGTAGTTCTCAAATGTTTGTTTCTTGATTTGCAGGAAATGTATTAGAGTGGAAGCTTGAGTGAAAAAAGGCCAAATCATAGTGGAAGAAATGGTGAAACAAATCGTAGACCCACCACAGAGTGGTCCCAAAGATTAGATAATACAGTAGGAATATATGTGCAATGTTTTGTATGTGCAGACTTGTATTTGAAGCTTCTGCCATGAAGTGCTGGCTGTATTTGTTAATTTATCACTACTTTAGTAGGTCCAGGAGATGTATTTGTCTGTTGGCTGGCATGCCTCAGTTTCTGACTTTTCATTATGCTTTTTTCATATTTTCTTATGTCAGTGGACCTATGCCTGTTGTTTGATACTTCTACCACTGCACTGAGTAGTTAATGTATTATTTATATTTTCTTAATGTGTGATATAAAGTGGTAGGGCACTTGCACTTATCCTCTTGCCCTTTTTACAGAACATCTTTGCCCAGTGCCTGTTACTCCCTCAAAGTAAAATAAGTGAGTTCCACCTTAGCAGCCATATTTAAGTACATTATAGATTGTACCTTTATAAAATTGGATGCTATGTGTTCTAAGGATTATTTCATGATTCTTTTATTGCACTTTGCAGGAAAACAAGAAAATGAAGAAGTCGCTTGAAGAAGAGCAAAAGGCTCGCAAAGATTTAGAGAAACTTGTTAGAAAAGTATTAAAGACTATGAATGACCCATCCTGGGATGAAACCAATTTATAATGAACATTTTTCAGCGTGACATACTTATAAGAAATACAATTAATGCACCATGGAGTAGGATTTAACTGGATATTTAGTTTAACATTTCATTGTACTGTACTAGAACTATAGAAGTGATTATGCAAGCCACTGACTGGATAACTTGTATCAGTCATTGAATCTTAAACATTTAGACAATTCTATGACATTCTTAGTACCTTAGATTACCTCAGAGGTGCAGACATCAGATGAAAAATATATATTTTTGCAGAAAAAAATGTAAACTATGAATTTCCCCTTGTAAATATTTGAGGTTTTGGAAGCTACATTTTCTTAATTTTCCAGCCACTTTAGGTCACAAGTACAACTATATATATATTTTTTCCGTTAATAATCGCCTAGTATTTTTTGGGAATGGAAACTGCTTAATTTATTTGTTCATCCTTATCATTGTAATCAGTGTCCTGTTTTAAGAAGCAGTATAAATACCATTCCATCTGCCTGTGTATAATATTTAAATAATTTAATTTTTATTATTTATATCTGTCTAAGCTTTTGGTTGCATTTAAAATGCTTTAATTATGACATAAGTGAACATGGAGATTGGTGCCATCTTATGTTTCAAAATGTTTTACACTTTTAAAGCCTTGTGGCCACTATTTTATTTTTATTTTGTATTATTAACCTGCAATATGCTACATTTTGCCAATTAAACTTGTACATAATTACTTTCTTATAACATAATTACTGTGACTATCATTTTGTACTTTGTGAAATTTTTTTAGTATTTTGCATTTTTATAAACAGCTGCTTGATGTGCTGAAATACTAAACTTGTTAAATGTAGAATTCTATAACCTGATGTTTTTGTATAAAAAGGGTTATTTATTGTGGTCATGATGACCAAACAGATGAATTTAAAATGTTCTGGATTAACAAAAAATGCAGTTTACCTCTTTCGTATTGATGTAATTCCTATATATAAAATAATCAGAAGTGGTTACAGTAATTCATTTTTGTGTACAAATTATCATTGAATTATATGCAAGGTGATGCACATTTTCAAAGTTCTTTCTGACACATACAGCAGAACATTCCACAGAAACTTAATTATTCAAGCCATTTTTAGTAATGCTGTCTCAGGAAAAACACTCATCTCATTAACTGCATAGCATGGTATAGCAAGCTTATAACTATCTTGTGAGCAGTATTGCTGGACCTGAATTGTGGTACCTCTTTGCATATTGAGGAACTGTGCTGATTCAAACTATAGGTGGCTGTTTAAGTAACTTATGAGGTATAGTAAAAAAATTGTGTCTTTCGGCTTTTCCCAGTTAGGGGTCGCCACAGCGGAACTCTGGTCCGCTAATGATTGGCAGTAGAGTTTTACGTGCTGGCTTGCCAGGCCTAATGCACAACCTTCAACGAAGGAACGCCCATTCACGCATGTCACCACACAGAAGACGCTCTAACTGAGAGTCGAACGGGCAACGTCTAGCTGTGAGGCGACAACTGTAACGCAGCACCACCACCGCAATATGAGGTATAGTAAAAAATAACACTTAAATATCATTAAATTCTGTTGGCGGATTCTTCTTAAAGCATATAGTGAAAGTGAAAGCTTTATCCCATTATTTTTGGAAGTAAATTTGGGGATGTGGATTGGACATCTTTGAAGATGGGACATGTTTTATAATCCCTGGTTTTAGTGCATTTACAGTTTAAATTACATTAAAAGTCATCATGTAGTATAGTGATGCTTTGTTTCAACAAAGCTAGTTAAGAACCCAAAGTCACAAAATTGATGGACAGCATTCTGTATATTACATATTTGTATAGTTACTATCCAGAGGAAAGAATGATGCTGTTTCATATGCCAGAGATCAAGCACTTTCAGTTTTCAACCATGTTCTTAAATATGTTAACTAAAGATTTTTTGTACCAATTGCATGTTTCATTTTTTTTTTTGTTTCTTGCAATTTTTTAACATTTCTGCCTGTTTATAAATTAGGCTTACAAAACATTTGCTTTTAAACGTAACCGTTTTTAACACTTTGTGAGCACTACAGATGCAGAATTGTGGCATTGACTACTGTGCCTTTTATGTTACACTGTTGTAATAAAACAAATATTGTGACTATGTCCTAAATGTATAGTGTCTTGGTTAGTAAACATCCAGTTTGTCAAATGTCCTTGGGGGGGGGGGGGGGGTTGGAAATGCTATGTTATATTGAACATTGTTTCTTGATGATAGTTAATGTTGTTTTAATGCCCCCACCTCATGTATAAAATGGAGAAAAAAGGTGTCTGATGCTTATGACGATTTGATTCATTAACATCATGTGTTCCGCTTGTCATGTAGGTTTACATCAGGTAAACTGATTCATTCCCAGTCGAATGAGGTAGAGAATTTTTCATCAACAAATATGACACACCTGTTAAGTACAAGTTGAAGGATAAGGACTGTGGAAGTAGTAAGAGTTGAATAGTTAAAGAAGATAAATGATGGAAGAAACTGCAGGATTGGAATGATTTTAACAGTAACAAGTGCTAGAAAAATCTGAAGTATTTTACATTATGTAAAGTAAAATATTTTAAGAAAGGTGTGTGTATGTGTGTAGTAAAACCTGCATTAAAATAATGTTTGCATTTTCACTAGTAAGAGTACTCTGTTTATTTTCTCTGTAGTTCATCTACAGTGGATATAAAAAGTGTACACACCCCTGTTAAAATGCCAGGGTTTTATGATATAAAAAAATGAGACCACAATAAATCATTTCAAAACTTTTCCCACGCCTCCCAGTTAGGGTGATGAGGGCATTACTTGAAAAGGATGGTCCAAAGCACGTGGTCCCCCCCAAGACACCGATTCTCATATATCATCGTCCTGGAGATGAAAGCAGTCCTGTCAGCATTGCAGGCATTTCAAGATGCTTTTCCTCTAGGGACTGTTGTGATTCAGACCAACAACATGTGTGTAGTCAGGTCCATCAACAAACAAGCGGAACCCAGTCTTACCCTCTCTGTCTAGAGACTATGTCAATGGGTGATCTCCACTAACTGCTTTCTAGTTGGAAAACCAACGTAATAGCAGACAAACTGAGCAGGTCCATTCTAATGCCTCATGAGTGGGGTAGTCAGTGGCAGAGGAAATTTTCTATTGTTGGGGCCATCCTTGCTGCAACCTCTTTGCAACCCCCACAGCAGCAAGTACAGCAGATATTTTTCCCTGATCCTGCTTCAGGGGGAGTCACTGAGAGATGCTGTAGTCCATGTTTGGCTATCTGGTCTCCTTTATGCTTATCCCCCCTTCCATTGATCCTCAAATTCCTACAGAAAGCAATCTGAAGAGCTCAACCATCCTCATTGCCCCCTTCTGGCCTCAACAGATGTGGCTTCCCTTACTTGGGTCTCATCTTCTCTGTCCTCCCTGGATACTGGACTCAACTCCAGATCTCCTGTCACATATCCCAATATACCAGCCCTCAAACTTAATGCATGGTTTCTCCAGTTCCAGTAATAGGCAGACAACCCAGGTTTTCTTTCCAGAGTATGTACCCATTCTATTATCCTCTCAAAAAGACTCCACCAAGAAGGTTTACAAGAGCAAGTGGAAAAGATTTACCTTTTGGCCATTGGGAAATAATGTTGACTCTTTTACTGCCCTGGTCTCTGCTGTTCTTGATTTTCTGGCTACACTCTTCGAAGAAGGAGCTAGTTTTTCTAAGATTAAACTATAATCTATCTCAGATTTTCATATAGGAGATTAAAAAAGTATTCTTTGGTTTATTTCAAGTTATGTAAAGCTTTTCTGAAAGGCACTTTTCTCCTTAAACCTCTATTAAAGGATCTTTCACCTCCCAAGGCTCTGACTGTGGTGCTACTGGGTCTGACTCAGAAACCCTCTCAACCTTCTGCAAAAAAATATTTAAAGTTCCTGTCATGTAAAACAGCCCTTTTAATAGCTATTAATTCCAGGCTCTTTCATTAAAGACTCCCTACATTATTTTTCATAAAGAAAGGGTAACTTTACAAACAAGTCTTTCTTTTTTTACCTAAAGTGGCTTTTGAATCTAATATTAACCAATCCATTCAGTAAACCGATTCTTTCCAACTTTTTCAAGTAAAGGAGAATACATGCTACATCTAGATATGCATAGACAGTTGTGGTTTTATCTACACAGAATGAAACAAATTAGAAAATCAGCTATTTGTATCCTTCCCATTAAATCACCTGGGTTATCCAGTTTCTAAAGTTACATTAGCTAAACGGATAACTGATTGCATTTCTTGGATCTATTCTCAACAAGGCATTGCATTTCTCTACCAATACCACTTATAGTAACAACTAGATCCATGACCATTTCTTCTGACTTTTGGTAAAGTACATCTGTTGATGATATTTGCACAGCACCCACATGGTCCAATGCTCGTACCTTTCTTACTCATTACAAATTGGTTCTACAGAATATCCTTTCATGAGGGCCACCCAAGATCAATGTAGCTGGGGAGTCTGTCCCATTCGTTGAGGAAGAATGAAAAGGATAACATCAGATTTAAAACTTATGTACTCACCATAACTAGGCATCTGTGTTGTCCATTTTCATTCTTCCTCAACTCCCCCACAACCACCCCCCTTCCTAAAATCTTTTGGATGAACCTGTTAGATTTTCCTAATGGAACTTATAGTTCCTGGTTTGAGACCTATTGTTTCAGCTATCCCTTTCTTTAATTGATTGGGCTCTTATGGTGACAAACTCGATCTGAGTTATTGAGGATGGTCTAGGGCATTGTGGGTAGGAGAAGGAGCTTCAGAGTTGGAACCAAAGTCTGAAGTATGCGGCCGAGTCAGATCTGAGTATCTGATCTGTAACACATTCATTGAGGAAGAAAGAAAATGGACAACACAGATGCCTAGTTATGATTAGTACGTAACTTTTAATTCAGCTACATTGGTTCTGAATACCCATGACTTTTAACTTTTTTACATCTTAACTGGTGCATTCAGGCTAATAAAGCCAATCCGTAGAACCAAGCAAGTTCCGACAAAAGACCAGCAGCGTATGATGAATCAAAGGTTTAAAATTTAATAAAGTGAAGCGCTTTTCGTCACTCTGAATAGAGCAACTTCCTCAGACAACAGTAACAAGCAAAGTACTTAATTTATAGTGAAACGTCATTTCCTTACTAAAACTCAATTACAAGTTTAAAAAAAAACTTGAACTAATGACCTAGTGTTTTTCTGCTTACTCCTTTTGGTAATGTACACATATACACATGTCAACTATAAGTGTATTTTTATTTTTATATATTTTTATATATTTTATGAAGCCCTATTTAGTTATGATGTCACTGTACAACTTTTATTATACGCTCTAGTTCGTAGAAACAATATACACTTTTTGATTTATTGTATAATGTTTCAGTATAGTGGTAATTATTGTATTTATATTGATTTCTACAATCTAATATTTAATTGTGTCTAACGTGAATCTAACTAGTTTAATACTTGTTAAAAACTGTTAGCTATTTCAGTTACAAGTTCTGATATGTACGACTGTCTTTTTAAACTTGTAATTGAGTTTTAGTAAGGAAATGACGTTTCACTATAAATGAAGTACTTTGCTTGTTACTGTTGTCTGAGGAAGTTGCTCTATTCAGAGTGACGAAAAGCGCTTCACTTTATTAAATTTTAAACCTTTGATTCATCATACGCTGCTGGTCTTTTGTCGGAACTTGCTTGGTTCTACTGTTTGTCTTTTTGCCGCAGTCTGTTTCTAATAAAGCCAATCCCACTAGTTGTAAACATGCCAGGTTTCACACTTTTCTGTGCTTGTCTGTACAGAATAAGTAGATTGCTTGGCCATATTTTTGAAATGCAGACCTTAAAATCAAATGCTGTCATCATAAATAATTGGGTGCTTGCAGATCATTCCAAAATAACATCCAAAGCAAAGGATAAAAGGTCACACAGGCAAAACATTTAGTAAAACACTAGGAAAGACCCAACCATGCTAGAGTCCTCATTGTGTAATACTTTAAACCTCCTGCAGTGGAGGCTTATTTGTTATATGCAAATGACACCCTTAAGGACTTCACAGCATTTCAGCTCCATGGCTTCTGAATGCCCATGACATTTTACTTTAAGTCTTATTTGGTGCATTCAGGCCAATAAAGCCAAACATCACTAGCTGTAGACATGTCATGTTTTGCCCCTTTTCTAAGCTCATCAGTAAAGCATTAGTGGATTGTTTGACCATACCTTAGAAACAGAGGTTAAGAACCAGCCTGATATCCTTAAACATGGTGATTTAGTCGAGTAGGTTAAGTTGATTGTTATAGCACCTGATCTGGTATATCTTCATCTGTCACTGGTCCAAAGCTTATGCTAAAAGTGGACTCCAGTCATCAACGTTTGGTAGCTTGATAGTAGGCAGTGGCTGTAGAAATGGAATGTACACTGATCCTCATCTGGTCTATGTCCACAAATTAACACACAACCTTAGATAGACACTATCCTTGGTCCTTGTTTTTCTTTTTTCTTTTTTTTTCTCTTGAGCTTTATAGGGTTCAGCTTATGCCAGATAAATATTTTACAATGCTGCCTTTCTCAGGTAATTTTTATTAGTTTCCATCTGGCTGTGCATCATCACTACCATCCCACCTTTGACATTATCCTGGATTCTGCCTTTACAGCCAAGATCTGAGTAAACACTGAGGTACAAACAGTACTGCTTTTAGCATGCCACCTTTACCTCAGTTTAAAATTATATTGCAAGTCGCAGTCATCATTGCAGGAGAGAAGTGAGACCTACAGAGTGAGGCCCATCTTGTCTTCCTGTTTCTCGGAGGAGCAATGTTCCATGAAACAGATGGGCTACTTGAATTGTTTGACCTGAATTCATTAAAAACCCTGGAATCACTTCTGGATGATCAGTCATTTAGAGAGTTTTGGTGGTATATGTAAGAAGTTTACAGTCAAGTTTGAAATAATTGGATTTGGCCTAAAAGCATCTTCAGGTCTTCATAAAAGCCTCCATTGCAATTTCCTGAATATCATCTCCAGCAGTGAACTAAAACTTGGAGGGCCCACTTTGATTTAGCAGCTCATAAATGCTCTTTTGCTGGCTGCTAAGGAGGCTGTTAGAATCTCTGCATCCCCAGGGACGTAATGTATTCACAAATTGTCATTTGGTTGAGAAAATTTCCACTCAGATTCTGGTGCCTCCAACCTTAGTCACAGCTCTGTAACCTTAACGTCCTTAACAAGGAATCTCAAACATATCTGGGAAGTGTACCTTTGCTTGGACCCATTGTGTTAGAAAAATTATGTGCTTCTAATCCCTTTGTGTTAGTGATCTCTTGTCTGTGGTAATTTTGACAGCCTTAGGGGGCTGTACTCCACATAATCTTGATGAGACTAGAGCATCACATTTTTTATGAGCATGGCTGCTTCTCATGCAGTGTGGCTTCTTTATTAAGTCATTAATGCAACAGATATTCTTCCTTAGATCATTGTCACAGTATTCCAATACTGAGGGGTTATCTTGCTGAGGTAACCTGACATCCAGCAAGCGTACCTAAACTAAAACATTCTTGATGCACCATACATCCAGCATATGACCTCAACCCATGTGTGTAGAAGTACGTAAGTATATATATGGGTGTAAGATCCTCTGACTGTTTTGTTGCCAATCTAAATGCAGGATCTTTACTCTCATTAGTCTGAACACTGCATTGTCATTGCCGCTACCACTGCATTGACTTATTCAGATAAGTATCCCATTGGGGAACCTTCTTCTTCTTTTTTTTTTTTTCCTTAATATTTATTCATGTCAGCAAAGAGGGGCAAGTCCAAATGTGCTACTTAAGAAGTGACTTGAATTTTTCACAAGCCTGTACAAGCTCATTTTGTCTTTAAAGCCCCTTCCTTTCCTTGCCACTGTTTTAAACACATACACACACACACATCACCTCTGAAGAGGCAGCATAAATCCATGTCTGAGAAGGAGGAGAAAACTAGATCCAATGAGGATTCCTTAGCATACTTGTCTCAGATTCACTTCCCTGCACAGCTTGCTTCTGATGAAAACAACTTGTCCTTTGAGTCTCCCATAGAAGAAATTCCCACTGAGAAGACTATTACTAGGATAATGCAAAATTTTGAATGGGAATCCAGACAAGTCACTGATGTACTGAAAAGATATTGTGATTTGCTTGAGGTTAAGGCTCCTAAATCCACACTTGTTCCACCTGTCTTGGGGCTTCCATGGATGTTTTTGCTCCTCCCCAGATTCTCAGCCTTCAGATTCCAAAAAGTCTGATAGGTTTTACAAAGTATCAAGTACCCACCACACCTGGGTAAGAGACCAGTCAAGAGCTCATGGGATAATAAAATTTTCTTTAGTTACGACTTAAACACTTTTGTCCTCTAGAGCAGGAATTCATCAGAAGTAAAAGTCACAGTGCACTCTATGAATTGCATACCATGGAAATAAAATAACATTCCTTTAAAAAAATGAACACAGTAAAAATCTTTAAGGTGCCATGAAACAATAAAGTAATAAAATGCAGTTGCACCAATATAGCTCAATGGCTCAAAATTCACATTTCACAGACAATGAACATTGCATTACCTCCCAATAAACGTATATTGCACTTCATATATCAAGGCATATCTTAAATAGTAAACGAAAAAATAAAAAGTTAAAATAGTTTAAGAAATATCGAAAAGAGGTTCCAAATAAATACTGAGGAGACCTGCAACTTAGTTGCCTTCAATTTTAATATACTGGCAATAGAAATCACATCATTCAACCCCGGCTTTTTGCTTGCGTTCAAGCACATCTACCAGAGAAGCTCCCTGTATTCTAGAGTGTGGTCCCAGGAACCATTTCTAGGGTTTCTAACCACTTGTTCCAAAAAAAAAAAAAACACTGTGCCTGAACAAAGCATGAGTTTCATTCTCGTTAATATCATATGTATGTTCATGAATCGTTTTTGTAATGACCGCTTGGTCTTAGCTACATAAAGTGAGAAACAAAAATCACAGAACACTAGATAAACAACCCCCATGCTCTTACAGTTGAAATTTTGATTAAATCAAAATGAATAATCAATACTGGACAGTGTAATAACACCCCCCATATATGGAACTACACTACTACAAGTTCCACACTTCATGGTACCTTTCCTTAAACCTCCCCAAAATTTCCACCACTAAAACCTCCTTTTTCAAATTTTCTTTAAGATTACTACACCTCTTAAAACTAAGTAAAGGCTGAACCCCCCCCCCCACCTTCCCAACTAGGTCCAGATCACTGTTAAGGACCTTCCAATTAGTCCTAACAACATTTTTGATGGCATTACTTGGCCATACTCAAGTACCATACTATATTCAAATGTTACAACTTGGCCCACATTTACATCACCTACATTAGCTCCCAGTACTTTACCTGTACTTACTTCCTTTTTACCATCTGGGAGGCCCCTACCTAAAAGGGGGTAGAATTTCACTTTTCTACCCCTGTTAATCTCACTATGAATATTGTCCACCAAATTCACTGGGTACCCCATTTTAATAGGCATATGCTTTAATACACCAATTTCCTCATTCAAATCCTCATCAGATATAGTCCTTGCCAGCCATACCATCTCTTTTACTAAATATTTCTTCTGCTTAAAAGGTGGGCTTTCTGTATAAGTTAGATTTAAGTACCCCAGACTAAAATCCTTAATAATACATCCAAATAGTTAATATGAGTAAATGTTAAAAACAGTGGTGTTATTAAAATAATCCATAAACCTCTTTAGGGAACATGTATCAGATTTCCAAATAAAAAAAAAATTATCTATCATCCAAAAACATTAGATAGGTGACTGTATTTCTTAAAATTGAGATAAAAACACATAATTGTATTCCCAGTATCACATGACAATGTCCCCATAGTGGAGGAGGCATATGCAGCTGCCATAGCAATGCAACTGATCTCTTTAAAATATTCTCCTAAAAAAAAAAAAAACATAAAATTACTATTCAAAGTAATTTTCTGATAAAGTCACACACACCATACCAACTGTCTAATTGCTAAAATTGTTATTCATGCACACAAACTCTCTAAACTGCGGCCTATATCATTAGGTATACAAGAGAACAAATCTTTAACATCTGTAGTTACTAAAAACCATTCATCTTGAAAATATTCAGTTTTAATACTACCAAGGAACTCCCATAAATCTTAAAATGAGATTTCAAACTTTTAATATTCCTACTAGTAGAAAATGGCTATGGGGTGCAATCTAGACCCACCAGCAGTGACTATGAGTCAAAGAGGAGAATCATTAATACTTTTCTACCTTCAAGATCTTAAAAATGTTGGCACTAAAGGGTGGTCAACGTTTAAAAATGTATAGCCATCATGGTCAACCAATCCATCCATCAGCAGACCATACAAAAACATCCATTTTCCATAAGCCACATGAATCTCATTTTTGGATGCTCTGACATACTGCAATTTATTTAACAGAGTGAACATTGTGCTGGAATAGCCAGTGGTGTGCATAACCACAACCCCTTTCCCTTGTCTGGCTTCTTAACCCTACTCTCTTTGTTATTTAGCAATTTCATTCATAACAGCCACCTTATCCTTGGTTAGATTGCCTCTACATTTATATTTATTTTGCATATACTATTTGCAATATTCCTTTGCGCACAATTTTTTTCAAATAAGTGGGGTGCAAAGGGGGATTGAAAGTACTCTTCTGTACAAATTGTGGCCCAGCCACTTAAGAGGGGACAGCCTTAATGTAAAAAAACATAACCTTAAGATTCAATTTTCTCAAATAAATCTTCAAAGTTTTACAAAGTCCTTGAGAATATGAAGTTTCTATACAAAAGCCTATAGTAGACCCTCCTTTTTTTGCTATAGATCGACTAATAAGCCCACTAAACTTTTGCCCACAGCTAATGTGTTGCCAACAGACAGAGACAGCAGCACAGTGAACAGATATGGCAAAAAGGTCTACACCTCCTCCACCTTGGCCTTTGGGGCCCTAAATTATCAAGCACAGATGACACAATTCCTTTTATCCATTCCAGGGTATTTAAATAAAACTATGGCTAATTTAAAGTATTCCAGGCATAAAAGGCATAGGCTGTGTCCATGCTCAGCCAGGCTACTTAGGTAGCAATGCATTTCATTAAATGCCACTATGATGCTTCAGAAGCTTCCTTCAGGGTTGCTACCACTGGTTCTGTTATCCACAGATTTGCCTGGCATTGCCCTCAGTCCCTCTCTGAAGATATCAAGGCCTAGTTACTCTATTACTCCTTCAGTAGGAACCTTTTATTTGTCCCTACTGCATTTGAACTTTTCAAGACTCTGTAGGAGAAAGGAAAAATAATCCAGGATTTCAAACAGATTTTTCCTCACATCAGTTCCTACATATCAAAGGGGAATCCAAGGCTAACAACCAGAAGGACCTTTTTAATCCTAGCCATGCACCCCAAGTCTCTGACAAGTTCTGGTACCCTTGATAAGTGTAAGCAGGGGCCTGCGGGATGAACCATTTAGAGGTTGCCTGTGTGCCAAACCAGGGATGAATTTCCTATTCCCTATCAATTGTCCAAGTTACACTTGAATTGGTTTAGGAAGGAACTCTACTTCACATGGATGGGGAGCCTGTTCCAGAGAAGGGGTAAACTCTGGGATACAAACCTGTCTTTCCAGCAGATTCTATTTATATGAAAGGGAACATTCAGGTTTTAGAATGGGTAATTCTGGTATTGTTTGTTTTGCATATATGCAAGAGGTTCATCAGGGTGGGGTCTGATGCCTTGAATGCCAGGCATAGATCTGCCCTCAACAGCCTTTATGAGACAGAATACAGTAATGGGGCCTTCAGGTGGTGTGCACGGGATACATTATTTAAACCCTGTAATTCTTTTAATAAGGAACCTTTGTGGATGTTCCAGTTGTTGGCTATGCCTGGTTAGTTACATACCAAATGGGGTTATTGTACTCAATGATAGGTCTGAAGAATGCCACATATAGTGCAACAATGACTTTTTTGGACCTAGATGCCATACCTTTGTTTATAAGTTGCAGAACATATAATTATTTCCTCAGTACTGTAGGCACTTGATGGTAAAAGGCTAGATTACTGTGTGTGTGTGTCCCTGAGTCCATGACAATTGGATCAACTCTTAGGAGGTGTGTTATCAATATGATAGTTACCAGGGGTGGATGGCTTCCCGAAGGATACTGTTATGCATTTCTTGGCACTTAGTTGTAGTTCATGGCTCTGACACAAGTTTTTTGTCTATGTCAGCCCTTCTTGGACAACATTTGTGCCAGTAGAGGATTCTATGACTGCTCCTAATTTGCAGTCATTTGCAGAATTAGTCAGCCATAGGCCATTGACATTGGCCTTGATTGCAGAGATGTTTGCGTCTTTCGGCTTTTCCCGGTTAGAGGTCGCCACAGCAGAACTCGGGTCCGCTAATGATTGGCAGTTGATTTTAACGCACCGGCTTGCCAGGCCTGATGCACAACCTTCAATGAAGGTACACGCATTCACGCATGACTCCACGCAGAAGACACACTAGCTGAGAATTGAACCAAACAGCGTCTTACTGTGAGGCGACAACACTACCGCAGTAAATGCCAAAATGAAGTTGTACCAGGACCAATTCCTGAAAGACTTTGCTTGTAGAGGTAGACTTCCCAGTTCTAACTTCTTGTGTCCTGTCTGTCAGCTAGCTAGGTAGCCACAGTGTGACATAAGGGTTAATACCTAATGTCTTGAGTTTGTCAACAATGCCCAAGTGGGATATTGTGTCAAATGCCTTAGCCAGGTCAAGGGAGGCAGTGTGAACAATATTGCCTTCATCCATTGCTTTGGTGACCTTCTCAAAGAAGTCCACCAAGTTGAGTAGGCATGACCTGCCTTTAATGAAACCAAACTGGGTTGGGTCCAATGTCTGGAGATTTCCTATTTCGTTATTGATCATTTCCATGATAATTCTTTCCATGGCTTTGCATATGAGACTATTGAGACTTATGGGTCTGTAGTTTCCAGAGTCTGTAGATGGCCCACCTTAGTGCTGTGTGATGACTGTTGCTATTCTCCACTTGTGAAGCATGAAACCTGTTTGGAGGCTACAGTTAAATAACATTTCAAGAGGGCATGATAAGTCATGTTTCATGCTGTTTAGAAGGCATCCTGGGATATTGTTTGGGCCCATTGATGCAGTGTTCTTGGCCTTAGTGAGAGTATTAAGGATGTATTCCCTGGTGATAGCAGGGTGAGTTATATTTGATGGTATTTCCTGAGGGAGACCCAGAGTCTGTAGATGGCCCACCTTAGTGCTGTGTGATGACTGTTGATATTCTCCACTTGTGAAGCATGAAACCTGTTTGGAGGCTACAGTTAAATAGCATTTCAAGAGGGCATGATAAGTCATGTTTCATGCTGTTTAGAAGGCATCCTGGGATATTGTTTGGGCCCATTGATGCAGTGTTCTTGGCCTTAGCGAGAGTATTAAAGATGTATTCCCTGGTGATAGCAGGGTGAGTTATATTTGATGGTATTTCCTGAGGGAAGGTTGGGGGGAGTTAAAATTTGAGTCAGATTTGTTGGCCAGAAGCTTTGCTATATATTCTGGGCCATTATAGCTGGCTCCATTAACAATAAGCTCTACACACAATTGTGCATTGCCTTTGAGGTTGCAGACATAGCTAAAGAATGCCTTGTGGTTGTCTTTGGCCTGGGAGGCTGAATTTACCTCAATTTTGTGTTTGGTAGAATTTGTTTGTCCTCTGAGTTGTTTTAGTTTGATAAGACTGCTTTTATCCTCCTGGGTGCTACACCTCCTAATTTTTGCCATGGTTTTCTTCATTCTGTTATACAGGATATTGATGTTTTGATTCCAACAGGGTGGCTTATTTTTTGTGTTAAGTTCTGTACTTCTTGTGGGTACAGCTCCCTCTATGTAGCTATTAACATGCTTGTATAGAGTTTTTGTAAACAGTTCAACACAGGCAGCAGTAGTCTCAGGATTTATGGGTTTACCATCAAGCCCATTTCCTTTTTCCTTAAGGAGCAGAAGCCCTTAAAAGGTCAGAATGCAGCCCATGAAAATATTTCAGCAGAAATCTACCTGAGAATCCAAACCTGAAAGAGTGTTTTTTTCCAGATAAACCAGCCTCTGTCTGTCTACTGCTTCCCTCCTCAGTCAACACCCCCCCCCTTGTCTAAAATACTCGCTCTGTCCTTCCCAGTTTTGGAATTAATTACTACAGACAAATGGGTCTTATCCATCATCCAACACATGTGCAAAATGTCTTGGAGGAAACTTGCTCTTGGAGGGAAATCCCATTCCCACCTCCCAATCAGGTCTCCTCTTCTAAGACCGTTTCTCCCAGGGGACTGTAGAACCATTCCCAACCCCTGGCCTAGGAAAAAGGTTTTTATTCATGACCCTTCCTGGGTCCCTGGAAGGAGGGTATTTGGAGGCTCATATTGGACTTGTCCCAACTCAACACCTTTCTAGAAGTACCAGCTTTTGAAATATTTTCCTTGCAGACTCTGCTTACCTCTACTCTTCTGTAAGCTTTCTTTGTGTCTCTAGACGTGAAGGATACATATCTACAAATTTCATATTTACCCCACCTGCAAGAAATTCCTCAGGTTTTCTTTTTTTCATCACACTTTCATTACTCTGCTTTAACCATTGGTCTATGTACTGCTTCTAGAGTATTCACAAAGTGCCTTGCTCAAGCCATTGCCTTTTGCAGAATCCATGGAATACAGACATTTCCCTAATGGAACAACCTTTTCATTCAGGCCTCCTCCCAGGATACACACCGTCTCCACCACAGCTTCAGTATGTCACTTTTAGAAAGACGAGGTTTCAATCTCAACCCTGGAAAGTCTTCCCTGACTCTGCCCTGGGATCTAGTTTTTTTTAGGTTGAAGATAGAATACCTTCTCAATGGAAGCCTTCCTCCCTCAGGAAAAAGTCCTATCCCTAACCAAATACTTCCAATCTTTGTTCCCCCTGGATTCCATTTCATCAAGAGAAGTCCTAAGATCTCTCGGCTACATGGCAGCCACAATTTACATTTGCCAGACTACATATGAGAAGATTCAGTGGTACTTGAAGTCTCTTTGGTCCTAGTGCTGCTACCCAGTGGACTTCCAAATCTCTCTCTTGCTCTTTTTAACAAAGGAGTTGCAGTGGTGGATATCTCAAATTCAACTCAATCCAGGGGTTCCCTTCTGCCCTCTTACACCCACCCAGGACCTTCATACTGATGCATCAGATCTGGCTTTGGGTGCTTGGATGGTTCCCACAATAGTTCAAGAGCAGTGGTTGCACAAAGAGATAAGGGAGCGCATCAGTTTGAAGTAAATTAAGACACTTATTCAAACCCTTCAAGTGTTTACCCACTTCTAGTACCCAGGACCCCCCCTCCCAAGTATTTCCACAGACATTTCTGCAGTCATGCAGTAGACAAATGGGGGGGGGGGCACACCAATTCCCTCCATTTGTGTAGATTAGCACTTCTGGCATGGGAAATAGTAATAAATGCAAAACTGGCCCTGCAGGCTTTTTGCATTCATTCAGAAGACTTTTTTTCACAGACTCACTAAGCAGAAGCATGGAAGACCCTCACAAATGAATGTTGAAACAGAGAGGTCTTCCTGGACACAGTCCACAAATAAGGTGCCAGTTAAATAGATCCTTTTGCCTCATACCAGAACATGCAACTCAAACTGTTTTGCAAAATGTTCTAACAATTTAAGTCTAGGCTGTACAGTTTCCAAGATATGAGAATTTGTGAAAGCTTAGCAAAATATAATTTGGAGTCTGTTTGTATTATTATATATTTATAGTATTTAAGAAAAGACTATTAATGCCCTATTTTCACCTTAAAAAATATCTCTTGGTAATAACATTGCTCTTTGTGCAGTTGTAAGAGTTTTACTGTTCAGAAAAAAATTATTTATCTTAATATTTTTAAGTTTATTCAGAAAATGCTCAAGAATGCAAACTTTGTGTAAGCTGCTAGAGGTGTAAATTTCCACACCACATAGGTTCATAGGTGTTTACTAACCTAATGGCCACAAGGGCCTTTTTAAGCCTAGCCATGCATCCCAAATCTCTGACAAGTTCTGATACCTTTGATAATTGTAAGCATGGGCCTGGGAGATGAACCATTTACAGGTTACCTGTTTGCACCAGAGACATAGGTGCCAAACCAGGGATTAATTTCCGGTCTCCCATTTGCGCTTGAATTGGGTTAGGGAGGAACTCTGCTTCACATGGATGGGGATCCTGTTCCATAGATGGGTAGTCTCTGGGATACATACCTATCTCTCCAGCAGGTCCTATTTATATCACAGACAAGGTTTAAGTCTTTAGAATGGGTAATTCTGGTGCTTTTTTTTTTTTTTTTTTTTGTGGATATGCAGGAGGTTCATCAGAGTGGGGTCTGACAATGCCCTGTATGCCAGACATAGATCTCCCCTCAAAAGCCTGTAGGAGACCAAATGCAGGGATAGGGTCTTGACATGGTCTGCATAGGACATATTACTTACACCCTGTATTATTTTAGTGAGGAACCTCAGTGAATGTTCCAGTTGTTAGATATGCCTGGTTAGGTACATACCAAAGGGGGCATTGTACTCAATGATAGGTCTGATGAATGCCGAATACAGTGGAACAATGACTTCCTTGGACTTGTATGCCATACCTTTGTTTATAAGTTGTGCAACATAGAATGATTTCCTTACCACTGTAGACACGTGATGATCAAAGGCTAGATTACTATCTGTGTGTGACCCTTCCCTAAGTCCCTGACTACTGGGTCAACTCTAAGGGGCATGTTGCCAATGTGATAGTTACCAGAGATGGATGACTTCCCAAAGGATACTATGATGTATTTCTTGGCATTTAGTTTTAGTCCAGGACTCTGACACCAGTTGTTTGCCTGTGTCAGCCCCTCCTGAAGAACATTTGTGTCCGTGTGAGATTTAATGACATTTCCTAATTTGCAATCATCTGCAAATTTAGTCATCCAAAGACCACTGACATTGGCCTTGACTTCTGAGAAATAAATGCCAAAAAGGAGCTGTCCAAAGACTGATCCCTGAGGGACTCCACTTGTGACTGGCCTCTTTCTAGAGGTGGACTCCCCAATTCTAACTTTCTGGGTCCTCTCTGCTCACAACCGGGTGACATACAGGTTTGTAGCTAACCTCTTGCATTTGTCAACAATGCCAGAGTGGGGTATTGTGTCAAATGCCTTGGTCAGTTCAAGATAGGCAGTGTTTATGAGTTAACTTCCTGTAGCTGTGGGATTCACCCATCTGGATTTGAATATGCAAAAGTGATCCAAGGAAGGACATGGTGCAGTTGTGTAGGAATGTAACCTCTAGATGTTCTGATCACTGTTGTGGTATTACATCCCTTCCTCCTCCCCCTTGTTTTACTGCCTTTCTTTACTATGCAGATCAATGGGAGAGAAGTTCCTTTTCTTTCCTCTTAGCTGGACTTGTTTTTTATTACTTGTTTTACTCAGACTTCTCCAGGGTCTTATGGCTCTAGATTGTCTGGGGATCTTATGCCCATATGTCCATTTTTGTACCCTGTGAATGCTTGCGAAGGTCATACACTAGACATATGGTGTGTCAAGAAGATTTTGGTTTTGGTACATCAGCCAGACATCAGGTTGCCTTGACAGGATATCCTATCAGTGTTAGAATACTGCAACAGTGATCAGTAGGTCATCTCCTGTTATGGTAAGCTCTTACGCAGCTGTACACTCAGCCTCATCAGGCTGTGGAAGACATGAACTTTCCAGTCATAGCTGCTTCATTCACAGATCCCACCTATTTGGTGAAGAAGCAGTGAGATTATGACAAACCCAAAGACAGGCCAAGATGTTTTGGATATCTGTCAGGTGCATAACCCTCAGAATACTCCATATATTTTAGGGGACTTCAGCTTTTTAATATGGGAAAATTTCCACAGAAATCCAAAAACACAAACAAAAAACACTCAGCAGGGTGAAGCGTCCTTAAACCCAAAACACAAATAATTGACAAACGACTAAGTAAAGAATCCAAGCACAGTTAAAAATTGCTTTAATAAAATAAAAGAAATAAAAAGCATAAAAAGTATTACAAATGCAGATGCGCACTTTCACATCATAAAAGGTGCTTCTTCAGATCTGAACAGAGTTTTTAAGTTTTTAGAAAGGCTTTTATGGCCAGATAGACCGTTCAAAACTCTTTCTAATTTATATACTTCTGCTTTGGGATCCAAATGCCTTGCATTTTCATTTGACAAAAGAGGGGTCCCAAACTATATCTGAACTGTCTGTGGTGATGGTCTTGCCTGCTTCTACTAAAGTGAAGTTTGTCCATGGTCTCCTGTATATGGTGGCGTTCCACCATAGGAGTTCCTTTTCCAGGCATGGAAGGAGAGGTAGAGTTTCCAGGTGTTAGAAATGCTGTTCCCAAACATTTTTCAGAAACCATTGGAGTTTCCTCATGTTTAACTTTGTAAATAGGCTCATAAGAATGCAGGATGCAATGTACAACAGTATCTTCATGAATTCTATTGCAGTGATGTTCTGCTTTGGAAGCAGATCAGTCAGACAGCCAGTCAAGAAATCAATCTTGTCTTGGGGAAGGAAGGATTTCCATTGAATTTGACTCTATGAGGGCTCCCAGAACGAGGATCTTTGTTTGAAGGACAGTTTGGAATTTTTGAAGATTTAACGTAAGATCTACATTTTTAAAACAGTCTACAGTGATCTGTAAGGCATGTAGGGTCTCTGATGTGGATCTTCCCTGGATGAGACAGTCACCTAAGTAGGGTTAATATGAATTTCTAGAGTTCTATGATATGCTATCAGAGGAACTAGACATTTTGTGAAAAATCTGTAATGCAGTAGATATCCCAAATATTAAACACAAGGGAATTCATACTGTACCTTGGGGTTGCAGACAGGTACAATTCTTTCACAGTTTTAATTTGATTTCCCTTAAAGCAAAGAACTGGAAGTGGGAGCCTGTTCCTACAAATCGTAGGTACTTTTTGTGAATGTATGCTATGAGGGGGGGACATGGAGATAATTGCTTTTTAGGTCTAGGGTAACCATAGTGACATCATGAAATATCATGGGCAGTAAATTTTGCAACATAAGCATTTTGAATTTTGGGATGTTGAGAAACTTGTTTAACTTTGAGAGGTCCAAGATGGGCCTCCAGTTGCCCTCTTTTCTTGTAACTAGAAATTTCCTTGAGTAGAAGCCGTTACCCTCTTGTTCTAGAGAAACAGGTTGGAAGGATCCTTGATGAAGTAGCTCAATAAGGATAGGTGGTCAGAGCCTTTATTGCCCTTTTAGTGTTTTTGGAATGTCCAAGAAGGGTAGTATTTCTCTGAACTGAATATAGTACCCCTTTTCCTATGATGCTACGAACCTATTAGTCCCTGATGATGGCTTTCCATTGGTTTAGGAAGTAGTCTTCCTGTCAGAGGGCTGGTTGGGAGGGTGAAGTAGAACATAGTCACAGTTGTTTTATGTACTGGGTGTGCTGTTTGGGGCCCCCTGCTCTGTGTGATTGTTCTGGTTGTTATCTCTTAGATTGTCTTGTTTTTTTGCCATGAGGTGACCTCCCCTTGTTTAGGATAAAACAGCCAAGGTTTAGAGTGGTAATTCCTACTGCACCTTGGGGTTGGAGACAGCTAAACTTCTTTCACAGTTTTCTTAATTTGCTGTCCTTGTTTATCCAGATTCTCAAAAACATGTTCAGCTGGAGGATCAAAAAGAAATTCCTTGTACAACGAGACATCCAGTAGTTCAGCCTTTACCTGATCTGACAGGGGCTCTGTCCTGAGCCATGCATGTCTGTGGATGAAGAACCTGTGGCAGCTGCTCTTTAAGAAGCATCTAGGGAATCATAGCCATATTTTAGGGAGTGTCTGGAGAATTGTAAAGCTTCTCTGACTCTCTCCTGGATTTTTGTTTGATAAATTTCTATCTGTCATAGAGTCTTTCTTAGCTAGCATTTTGTCTTAAAGAGAATCAAGGTACTTTAGCATATGACATTGACAATTCAAAGCTCACATTGCCATGGTAGCAGATGTATAACCTTTTCCCCCAAAATCTTCCTGATAATCTACTTTCCATGTCATTAATGAGGAGATGTCTTGTTGGGTCCCTTAGATACACCTTTTGTGGATTCAGTGGAGACTACTGAAGACTAAAAACTTAAGCCCAGGGACTCTGCAAATCTGGACAGACAACACCACGATGATGTGGTACATAAATAAGGGGGGGGGATTGTCTTACCCTCTGTGCAGCCTTACCAGGAAAATTTGGGTGATGATTCAAGAAGTAGGGCTGACCCTCATAGCCTCATATCCCAGGCCAGATCAACACTCTGGCACATTCCCTAAGCAGGAACCATCTAGATCTCAATGAATGGGTGGTGAAGAGAGAGGTCATCCTGGATCTAACCATACAGGGAGGAATCCCCATAATAGACCTGTTCTCCTCTCACCATAACAAGTAGTTCCAGAAATTCTGCTCCAGAACACAACAGAAAGGAGCTTGGATTCTCCTTCATGTGGACAAATTGATTTCTGTATGCATTCCTGCCCTTACCCCTGATCCCCAGGGTACTGACAAAAATCAGGGTGGACAGAACCAGCACAAACCTAGTGATCTTCCATTCTAAGGGAAGCAAGAAAAGAAGCCCAATATCAGGAAATCATACCTGTCAAAATGGAAAAGATTTTTCACTTGGTGTCACAGCAGTAACACTAACCCTTCTCAGGCAGATACCACCTCAGTCCTGCAGTGCTTGTCAAGCCTCCTTAGACAAGGACTTTAGTATTCCAACATTAAAGTACATGTGTCTGTTATGTCTTGTCTGCACAGTACTCCTCCTGTCTTGTCACACCCCCACATGAAACGTTTTCCAAAATGGGTGATTTACTGGAGACCACCCAAAAGGAACCCTATTTCATCATGGGACCTAAATTATGTGTTAGAAAAGCTAACATTGCCCACTTTTGAACTTAATACCACTGTATCTCTCTAAATATGATCACCTGGAAGACCACCTTTCTTATTGTTGATATATAAACTAGGAGAATTTATGAGCAAGCCTTCATGTGTAATGTACCTTTCACTGCCTTCCACAGGGATAGAGTCACCATACCTCCCAACTGTACTGAATTACTAGTTTTCTACCGAGTTTTAGGGTCCAAATAATGGGGTGCCACGATTCCTAAGTGGCACCCCTTCATTTCCGAGTTTTTCTCAGTTTTTTTATTTTTATTTTTTTTCTGCTTTTGAGGTGATGTCGTCATGTGCGTGATGATGTCAGCTCCATCGAGGCTACCAGCCTGTCGGAATTGAGCTTGCATTCCGGCTGTTCAAATGGAGAGCGGGGAAACATTATCTTTTGGCTGCAGTGCACTTAGGTTGCAAGCCATTATTTTCTGTGAACAGAATGCTGCTTGTGATACACTTACAATATGGATTTCTGCTGGCTTGAAGTGACTGCTCAGAAGGGTAGGATTCTTCGTTTTTCAGAAAGCATTTTCTGGCCGTTACACTTCAATACAGATTTCTGTAGTTTTTCAGAAGTGGGAAAGCATTATCTTTTGGCTGCACTTAAGTTGCGAGCCATTATTTTCTGGGAACAGAATGCTGCTTGCTATACAGAGCTTGCATTCCGGCTGTTCATGGTTGCGAGCCATTCCGTTACACTTGTTATTGAACAGAATGCATTTTCTGGCCATTACACTTGCAATACAGATTTCTGCTGGCTTGAAATGACTGCTCAGAAGTGCACTTACCATACAGATTTCTGTAGTTTTCTGTGGCCGTTACACTTGCAAGCCATTATTTTCTGTGGCCGTTTTGCAATACAGCTTTCTTCTGGTTTGAAATGACTGCTCAGAAGTGCACTTGCAATACAGATTTCTGTAGTTTTCTGTGGCCGTTACACTTGCAAGCCATTATTTTCTGTGGCCATTACGCTTGCAATACAGATTTCTACTGGCTTGAAGTGGGGAAATATTATCTTTTGGCTGCACTAAGTTGCGAGCCGTTATATTCTGTGAACAGAATGCTGCTTGCAGTACGGAGCTTGCATTCTGGCTTTTCGTTGTTGCGAGCCATTCCATTACACTTGTTATTGAATAGAAAGCATTTTCTGGTTCTGTTACACTTGTTATTGAACAGATAGCATTGTCTGGTTCCATTACACTTGTTATTGAACAGAAAGCATTGTAATACAGATTTCTGCTTGCTTGAAGTGTGTGTTGAACAGAAAGCATTGCAATACAGATTTCTGCTGGCTTGAAGTGTGTGTGTAAATTCCCCAATTGTAATACATCTGGTGGCTTGAGGTACTCGGGCTCAAACCCTGTACCTTGTGTACAAGGTAGAAAAGAGCCTAAAGTCCATAGCCACCACCACTAGTGAATTTATGCCTCATAATTTTTTTTATCTGTTCTTCACAAAATCTGTGGTTTTCAGGATTTTTGTGGCAAAGAAATCACTGAAGGGTTGAATTCACTAAATAATGACAGACATTTAAATTTCAGACTTCATATTCTTCAGAAAATAAATAGTAACGCAAAACCTTTTGTTCTAGCAATTTTCTAAGTTGATAAGTATTTGAAATGTGTCCCTATTTTGGGGCTGTATTCCCCCATTATTGTCGTTGTCCATATTTTTTGTGCTATGACGTTGACAGCTATGGTGAGAAGTGAGAATTGAATTCTGAGTTACACCATTATTGACTTAGTTCAGTTTTTTTTGTGCAAAGAGTTTGAGAGCTATGGTGAGAAGTGAGAATGAATTCACTAAATGATAGACATTTAAGTTTCAGTCTTCCTATCTTACAGGAAACTGCTGATATGGCATAGTGGTGTGTTGCTGTGACTGTAGTATAGAGATACCTGGGTTCAAGACTTGGCAGTGAAATACATGGTGATAACACATTTTATTCTAGCAACTTTCCAAAATTACAAAAGCAATGTTTAAAATGCGTCCCTGGTTTTTGGCCTTTTGCCCCTCCAAAAAAAAAAAATGAAGTTGAAAATAAGTGCAAGAAGCTGTGCAAGATGCCTATGGCTTACACTACTGTCATTCATATATATATATATATATATATATATATATATATATATATATATATATATATATATTTATTTATATTGTGTTGGTGTGGAAGTAGACTTTTATGATGGAAATGTTCTGAATTGGGCAGTTTTGTCATTATTGGGTCATGCATTTTGTTTAACTCACTTAACCCACCCCTAACCCTAACGTAAAAACAATCGCACACTTACCTGAACCCAACCCATAACCTTACACCACAGGGCTAAGAATAGCAAAGCCACATTCAAGTCAGTATGTGTATTTTGTGTTTTCAGGCTTTTGGTCTCAGGCTTATGAATTTCGAGCTTATGAACATTCAGGCTTCTGAAGGGAAACCAAATATACACATATTTGCACATATTCATAATTTCTATACAATCATACTAAATTTTCATTCTTATTAGACCCTCACTCCTTTTTTTCCATAACCACCATCTAATTTTACTTAATATTATTGCTAAAATCCATTTAATGTTAGACATAATTTCATTCATTCTTTCATTCCACATAATCCATATGACATAAAATAAATTTTAATCTAGTCTTCTGACTTATTCTTTACTTTAATTATTATAATATCCATATTTTATCCACTTTTATATTTTCAAAAATCTTCTTTGAATAATTTTCCCGTTACATTTTTTACTGTCTTAAATTTCAAAAACACATGTTCCAGCATTCTTTCTTCTTGACAATGTAAACATATTCTATCACTTTTCTATTTATATGGCATATTTCCTTTAACTGGTAATTTATCTATTACCAGACCACAAAAAATCTTCACATTCTACTTTCTGATTATACCATTTGCTTCTTATTTTATAGTTTTAAATTTTTCATCTTTTAGATTTTCCCATGGTTTTACATAGTAATTTATCATTGCATTCTTATATCATTATTTTCTTTTTCTATATCATCAATTTTTATTTGATACAAAATTATTTTTTCTTGGTAACATTTTCTTTCATCTATACACTCTTTTTCTCTTTTTACCATATCCCACAATTGATCATACTTATAGTTATACAGTTTTGCTACTAATCTCTCTTTTTCATTTATCCACTTTAATAACACTTTGTACAAATGTAATGAAGCAGCATATACCACTGGATTGATTAACAGTAATCTTTCTTCTTTATTAACATAGAAAACTCCTCTTTTTACTGGGTTTAATCTAGAACCCCATCTTTGCTTATATAATAATTCTATTTTTTTTCTTGATTTTTTTCCTATAATTCTTTTTATTTGTCAAAGTGCTTTCTATCATTATTTTCTAAATCTTCCATTGCATCATTGTATTTTTCTTAATATTTTTCTTTCTTTACTTTTCTCACATCATATTATCACTGCAACATTTTTTATATTTTCCTTAAATAACATCCAGACCGATTTTTATAAAATCTTCTCATAGTAGTATGATCTTTACATAACTGTATAACTGTATTCCTAATCTCTTTCCTTATTCATTCAATGCCTTTATATTTATCTTTTATATTCTTTTCCTTATTTTTATATATCCCTTGTTTTCCTTTATCTCTGGCCATATAGCAAGAAGATCAGAAAATCCTGTTTCAACTACCTCCATTTCTTGTATAACTAAACCTTCTGATACTATAAACTAATCTATTTCAGTTCTAAGCATACCTCTTTTGTAAGTCCATGAATTTTTGTTCCAAAGTTTTAACATACATCTTATAACTTCTAACATTGTTCTTATATTATTTCCTTTGTTTTTACTCTTGCCTTTTGAATCACATTTTAAGTCTCCTGTTATTATAATATTCATATTTATGACTACATAATCCAAAATCTGAGGAAATAATCTTTCCCTTCTTTTACAATTAGTATAAGCATACAATTTTGTAATTTTATATAGCTCTTTCCATTTTAAATTGACAACAGTTAATCTTCCCATTTTTTCAGAAGTTAGATCTAATATCTTTATTTTATTTCTACAGAATTTGGCTATTCTAGAACATCACTCATTTCCCAAATTTACTTTGAATCTTTACCATATGCTTCCATTTTTCATTTTCTTCTGCCTTTTCTACCACTTCACTTTTGTCGTCTTTTACTTTCTCTGCATATGTTTTATTGGGTCTACTACATTTGATCGAAAATGATTTCAGGCAGCACACTTCACTGAAAGCTCATTTGGTCGAATTTCATTTAGTTGAAAATGGAATAATGCCCCTGCCCCACTGCAGTGCGACCCTGGAGTGAGAATATTAAGTAAGGGGGGGTATAGCCCCCCCACATAATTGTAGTGTATTCACTGTTATATGAAGGTGTATCCATTAAAATATATATATATATATATATATATATATATATATATATATATATATATATATATATATATTTATATATATGTTCAGTAAAAACTATTTGCAAAATGTGGGGGGCTATGCCCCCCACACCCCACTTACTTAATATTCTCACTCCAGAGTCACACTGCAATGGAGCAGGGGCTGTATTTCATTTTCGACCAAATTAGCTTTCAGTGAAATGAGCTTTCAATGAAGTGTGCTGTCTGAAATCATTTTTGACCAAATGTAATTCGACTAAATGAATGGGATCCATTTTCTTTTCCATATCACTGATATTCTTTAGGATTGTCTCTGCATCCTCCTTTTGTATTTTTACTATCATCCCCCCCCCCCGGGAACATCTCTCTCATTTTCTGGCTCACACTATATCATCATTTCTTTAAGTAAATTGCCCTGCAACCCTCCCAACTGGAGGGCTATAATTATATATGCATCATTTGCCAATTCATCTCCATCAAGCAAATTTCTTTAAAACATCTCCTCAGATTCCTACACACGTTATCTGGTCTTAATAGTTGCTTTCCCCTCCATTTCTTTCACCATCTGCCTCCGTATTCTGTGGGTCACCTCTGCACCCAGAATGGAAATAGGAAGAGGAAGTGCTCCTGCAAAATGAGTTCCACTTGCAACAGTGATGAGTAGGAGAAATTCCTCAATGGCCTGGCCAAATTTCCCTCAGTAGTATAAATACCCCCTTCAGATCTCCCTGAAAAGAGCCAACTAGCCTAGTGAGACCAATGAGTCATCAAAGGATAAATACATGCCATGGTATCAAAAGAAAAGAAACATGTCTCAGAACTGATGAAACACATATGCAGAAGTGAAGAAATTAATTTGCTTTCAAGACTGTATATTGGGAACTGCAAAAGTGTCATTCCCAGTGGAAAATTAATGAAATTTGGTAGAAAATGGAAAATGAAATTTAATTCATTCTTCATTTCACATATATTAGTTGAGAAGCCTAGAAAAGGTCTAGTGTGCATTAATGGATATTGATGGAGAAGAAGTATTTTTTCACGATGAGTCAAAAAAGAAAATAGCACTTAGAGGAAAAATCAAAAAATATTCAAGCCTGGAAAAAATCTATGAAAATAGGTAGTCCAGAGATGAGTTAAAAAATTTTAACTCCGCTGTGGACTACCTACTATTTTCTATTTTATTATTTTGTAGTATGTATTTTACAGTTCAAGTTTTATTTGTGAACTAGGTGCATAACAATTCAAGGAGTGAACTTCATACTCTCCACACTGCAAAGTTTCATGTTTTTTTTTCAAAATATAAATTAAAAGCAGAATTTGTTAGAATAATGATATAAAACTATAGTAAGATTTCAAAATGAAAAAAAAAGTGTTCTGCTTTTAATCAGTCTTTCCAAGTCTGTGCTACAAAATGAGGATTTTCTAAGATGTGTAAAAAGCCCATGCAAACAAATATCTACAAAGCAATATGCATGTTGAACAGAGGCATGAAAATTAGCTATTTGTTAGTACTGTGGAAATGAAGTTTGGATACAGTGAAGTCTGAAAATGCATCTTAGAGTACAAGTCAAATTACTGAGTACAAATAATGGAAGAGGAATTATGAATTTAAACTAGACATAGTGTAATGGTTTGCCACGATACATTTAAAGTTCTGGAACAATATAGTTCTGCACATTGTTAACCTATACACTATTGGAAACTCCTGGTGCTCTGAATGAAGTGTGATTCTCAAACAATCTGGAAATATATCACTGATTGGTAAGTATATTTCTTGGCATTTTAACCTTTCAGAGTTCTGCATTGTCTTAATTTTGCCTGACTGAATTTTTTTTATATATTTTCTGGCATCGTGTTATGTTTCTCATCTGTCCTGAAATTGTTTTTCCCCTCACTCCAACCATATTCTTGTAGTGCTATTGTAGTTGGTGGCTTTGCAGTTGCCCACCCCTACTGTAAATTTGATCTGGGACACCCCTTCCATTCTGGTGTTCACTCTACTTAATACAGAGAGAACATATGAGAAGGCCAACCCACTTAGGTTCTTAGCCTTTAATTTTTCTTCTGCTCCTCCTTCCTCTCTCCTTGCATTTTACTAAAAAAAATAAAATAAAATTGCACTTTATTTTGCTTTTGCCTCTTCTTAAAAGTACTCAATTGTATTTATTCTGCTGCATTTATTACTGCGTGTTAGTAGCCTGATTAAATTGTAACTGTTATTCTAAGCCTTTGGTTGAAGCACTTGGGCTTCCGACCAGTTGTTTTACATTAAGAAGGTTTGTGGTCTTTACTGTTGTGGCAAAACAGGTAGCTTACATCCTTAGTTGGGAGTTGCTGATTGAAGGCTTTAGTGTCTGTTATTCTAAAAGTGTATTAGTTCTGGTTTAAGCACTTGAGCTTTTGGCCAGTTATTTTACATTAAAAAGGTGTGGTCTGCACTCTTGTGGGAGGAGAGGGTAGATTCTGCCCTTCTGAGCTGGGAGTTTCTGGTTAAAGGCTTATTGTGCCTCTTATTTGAACTGTTTCTTTCTGAAATTGGTATGCTGTGTTTGCTGTAGCATAGACTAAATTCAGACCTGCTGAATCTAGCTTTGTATAACTTGAGCACTAATCCAGACCACCTTTTTTTGGAGAAGGTTCCCCTACACCCTAATGGCAGGAGTGTGCAGTTAGAACTTGTTTGATCAAAGACTGCAGGAATGGGGCTCTGTTTTTAGCATTTTATTGGTTAATTGGTTTAAACCAGTTTGCTCACTGGCTACTGTTATATTAAAAAATACACTTTATACATCGTTGCTTAGCTAGGGTTCAACTATTCCCAGTGCCATAAAGTTTGCTCTTCAAATTTTCCCTTAGAACTAGCCATTTTTTTTAGTTTTAGCACTCAAATCTGTTTCTTTGAGCTCAGCACTTGTTCAGAACTCATTGTAAGCACTGAATAAGCTACAAATTACTACAGCACTCAACTTTCTTCACTTGTCTAGAGGAAAACAGTTTTTAGTACTTAATAAATAAGCACCTATTCAGGCATGTCTAAGGGTCAGCTCCTGGTGTTTTCTCCTGTCTACATGATGAATCTGGGCATCTTGGGGCAATGCGGCAGTTGCCTCATATACACAGACAACCCTCTCCTCCTACTACCCAACACTGTGAGCGATGCACTTATATAGCCAAACTGGAAGCAAAGCTCTCTTCTCCCAAGACTGGACTAGACAGTCAAGAGGAGAAGGTAAACACTTGCACCACACCACACTCATCACATAGTACCTCAAAACCTACACCACAAAAACATAGACATAGCAACACAAAACACGCTCCTACATTCACGGATGCTCTCAATAAAAAACTGCTCAAGCAACAGAGACCTTTGAAGCAGAAACGCAAGCAACCTGTACCCCCCAACACAAGTCAAATGACACATAGCCCACAAACTTAGTGTGCCACTCAACCACAGTCAATAAGGCATAACAACGTACCCAGCACTCTAGTCATAGGTGACTCTATAGTCAGGCACACTGATGTTCCACTCATCAGGCTAAGCAAGGAGAAAGTTACTGTCAGCTGCCTGTCAGGTGACAGGATCCGCCACATAATGCACGCACTCGGGTCACTCCACAAGTACAAATACGACTCCGTTATTGTCCATGTTGGTGTGAATGACCTGAGATGTACCTCCCTGGACTACATGAGGAGAGACATGGAGGAGCTCTCAGATCATGTAGCTCAGGCAGGTATGACCCTAACCCTGAGTAGCATCCTGCCATCACCCAGAGTGATACCACAGTAAAACAACAAAATTATTGATTTCAACAACTGGCTAAGCTTCTGGTGTCATTCTAAGGGGCTCCAGTATCTGTCTGCCTGGGGTGACGTGATCAACAGACCATGATGCTTTGCCAGAGATGGCCTGCACCTGTCGACCTTGGGATTCCGAATACTGGCTAAGGCTCTTGCTACCCCTATAGTGCCTTTTTTAGGCAATGTTAAAATGACAAATTCACCACTGTAACAGGTACAAGCCAGCAAAATTTGAGGGTAATGCTACTCAATGCTAAAAGTCTAAACCTCAAAATGCATTCACTTGAAGCACTCCTTAAAATGGAGAACATCAACATCTGTGCAGTGACAGAGAGCTGGTTCAAGGCTCCAGAGACCATCCCTGCATTACCAGGCTATAATTCATACCACACCTTTTGGCCACCTAACCTGGACCGAAACACTAAAGGCGGAAGTGTGTCCATATTCGTTAAGGATATCCACACCTCCAGGCTGGTTGCTCAGCATAATGCATCCGAGATTATCCAAGTGCAACTAACTCTGGGCAAGACCACAATCCAAATTGTAACTTGCTACATATCCCCCACCATACCCCAGGATTCCCACTCCTCATTTCTTGATACACTGGAAAATATTAGTGTACAACCCAACACCCTAATAATGGGCAATTTCAACTACTGCACCATTAACTGGGAAAACTACTCCTGTACCAAATCTTTTGCTCAACATTTTCTGGAATTCATAAATTCCAACCCCTTGGATCAACTTATCCACACCCCCATCAGGGGCAGCAATATCCTATACCTGGTCATTACCAACATGGGTGACTGGTGTTCCACGCCAGAGGTCAATTCCTCATTGGTCAGATCTGACCACAAGCTAATCATCCTAGATTTCCTCATCCTGCCCTCACCACCCATTAAGGATACCACTTTAAAAAAATTCTCCAAAGCCAACTTCAGGCTTCTTAAGACAGAAGTGGCAAACTTCATGACACCCATGCAGATGGACAATAGAGGTACGACTGATGCATCCTGCACAAATGCACATTATAAGCATCATGCTATCCCTAACAGAACCAAGATGCTCTCCTCCAAAATACGGAAGCCAATCTGGTGGTCTCCTGCCATAAACAAACTCTATAACAGAAGAAAGAAATTGTTGCAAAAATGAGTAAAACCACATGATTGGAGGAACTCCCTGGTCAGCTTCAGAAAGAAGCCGAGATCTCTCATAAAATCCTCCAAAGTTAGTTACGAAAACAAAATTGCCACTGATTCTAAAGACAACCACAAAGCAATAATCTCAATGGCAACACTCAGATCTGCCCTGAGTTACAGCACAATGGCACTAAATATACAAAACCAACTGATATTGCCAACATCCTGGCAGATAGGTTCAGTGCTAACTTTACCCCCCCCCCACACCCCTAAAGGGCCCATCTCTATATCGAAAGAATGCAAAGTTTCTGTAATCATGGCCGCACAGGTAAAAACCACACTCTCCAAAGCCAAGAACACGGCATCCATGGGACCTGACATCATCCCAGGCTGCATTCTACATGAACTACAGAATGAACTGGCACCCCACCTAAACACCATGTTCAATCATAGCCTCACCTCAGGCTTTGTGCCGACTGATCGGCGCACAGTGATGGTTATCCCACTCCATAAAGTGGGAGCCACCAAGGACCCCGGGAACTACCGCCCCATTAGCCTAACGAGCCTGGTCTGCAAGGCCTTGAAACGTATCATCATGGAACTTATAAACGAAGACCTTGGTAATCTCCAACCTCTGGACCCCACCCAGTCTGGGGTTGTAAAAGGCAGATCATGTCTCCTAAACTTGATAGACTTCTTTGAAGCAGTCACCAAAGCCATAGATGAAGGTAAGGTGGTTCACACAGCCTATCTAGATCTCGCCAAGGCTTTTGACACCATCCCCCACTCTGGAATTATAGATAAACTCACTAAACTAGATATAAATCCCTATGTCACAAGATGGGTTGTCAAATGGCTCACTGATAGAACCAACATTGTGAAAGTGGCAGATTCTAAATCAGACTTAAGACCAGTGACAAGTGTAGTACCATAGGGTTCAGTCCTGGGTCTTCTCCTGTTTGGTATCTACTTTTCTGAAGTACAGACTAACACAGAACATCTTTGGCTAATGAAGTTCGCAGATGACTGCAAACTAGGAACCATAATCGAAACTCATAATGATGTGGACATCCTACAAAAGAGCCTCACTGAGACAGATGCCTGGTGTCAAAGCCATGGCCTCAAGCTCAATACCAAAAAGTGCATTGCCATCCCCTTTGGTAAAAATTCTGTATCCATGAGCTACCACATAGCTACTTAACATTGAAAGTGTGATAAGAGACCTTGGGACACAGGTGGACAGTTAGTCTCTCCTTTGATAATCACATTGCCACAGTAGTCAGGAAATCCTTCTACGTGGCACACTTCATCACAAAAGGTTTCTCATCCAGGAAAAAGAGGTCATTGTTCCCCTCTACTAGTCACTCATTAGACCCATTATAGAGTACAACACCCCTTTTGCTATGTACCTCACAAGCCATCTAAAACAACTGGAAAGGCCAGAGAAATACCTCACAAAGAGGATTACCAGCCTCAAAAAGATGACCTATGCAGACCTTCTCAAAAAACTCCAGCTTTACTCCGTCGCATATCGCCAACACAGAGGCGATCTCTGCCTAATATATGTCAATCCCAGAGCTGTTGGACATGCTCCACTTAAAGAAATCCCAGTCCCTCTGAACTACATGCTCTAGGGACCTAAACCTTGTCACCACAATAAACAGAACATGCTGGAGGGATAGATTCCTGTCCCAGAGACTTCCCATACTCTATATACCTATATATATCAAACAAAGCTCCTCATTAGCACTCTTCAAGAAAAATCTTGATGATTGGATGGAAAATGTGAAATTCACCCTGGGGATCACCTCTGTGGCTCTGCTCAACAGGGGCACAGGAAAATAATTTCCTTGGGTGGCGAAAGCCAGGGTACACTTTTGGCTAGGCTTATATAGGCCCTAGGCCCAATAGCCTAGTACCTACCTATGAACCTATTATGGTGAGTGCAATGTACCATTAGATCAGAAACTGTTGATGCAGATTTAAAAAGAAAAAAGTAGAACATTCTTTTCAGATTGCTGCACTTGCCTCTAATGTTTTGGGTTGTTTGATAGAACCTAGAAATTTTAAAAGGAATTCTCATTGAAGGCATCTTGGATAGTGTGCAAAGTTTTAGAAATGACTGCATGTTTGTTTATATGCTTAAAAAATGTTGCCATAAAATAAAATTAAATGAAACCTGCTCCAATTCCAGTGATATAGGCTCTGAGAAAAGTGCCAGTGTATCTCAGGATTGAAGTCAAACAAGAATTAAAGTGAATGAACCAATTAGATGCATCTAAGATGCAGACCCTGCTACAGAATAATTGAATGGAATGGCTATTCTTGTGAACAAAGACAGGATCTGAATTTGTATTGATGCAAGCCATCTGGATAAAGTGAATGAAAAAAACATTGCCTACTGCCCACAGATAAAGAAGCAAATTAAAAATACTCAGTGCCACATTTTCTTTTTCTGAAGTAAATGCAAATTAAGGTCTCTGACAGATAAGGCTAAAGAAAGCAGTCTCCAAAGTGTGCATATTTAATAGAACACTAGGAAAGTACAGAGTCTTTAGACTTTTGCTGTTTCCTCAGTACCAGATATTTTCCAAAGAACTGTTACACAAGTAATTAAAGGCTTGGAAGGTGAAGGCAAATTACAACCTGTTATGTGATGGCATAAATAGCTTCATAGCCCCTTCCCCCACTGATGGAACAGACACCTATGCTGAGATGTATACCAATGCTTTATAGAAGCACCTGTACAATTGTATTGACTGCTGTACCTGATAGAACCAAAGCAAGATCTTCAAGGAAAAACAAACCTGCCTGGTGGATAACTGACATTAATAGGCTTATACAATAAACGAAGAAATTGCTATCTAAGAGCATGAAAGAATAGTCTCAAAACTGGAAATACTCCTTCCTCAATTAAACAAGCAAACAGGACTCTTAATGAAGTCCTCCAAAGCTAATTACATATCCATATTAGCTTCCCTAATAAAGGATAACCACAAGACGTTCTTTAGTTACATCTGTAACCTTAAAGGTAAGGTCCAGATTTGCACTGAACTCATAGTTAATGGCGCTACATATATAGAACCTGTGGATATAGCAAACTTGCTGGCTGACAGGTTCAGTGAAAGCTTCACTTCCCTGTCCCCCACCACACAAACCCCAAAGCTATACCCCAAACACCTCTCCCCACCTAGTATCTCAGAGGAGCAGGTCGTAAATGCCCTCTCCAAGGCCAAAAACAAAGCCTCTATAGGACCAGACAACATCCCAGGCTGTGTTCTACATGGGTTAAAACAGGAATTAGCATCTCCACTGAGCACATTTTTCAGTCACAGCCTAAGCAATGGCTTCATCCCAGTGAAATGGAAAACAGCTACCATCATCCCTTTGCACAAAGGGGGGGGGGTGCATCCATGGACCTTGAGAACTATAGACCCATTAACCTGACCAACCTTATCTGCAAGGCCATGCAATGAATCATCATGGACCTTATTAACAAAGATATAGGAAATCTCCAAATGCTTGACCCCACCCAGTTTGTCTTTGTCAAGTGGAGATCATGCCTGTTAAACTTGGTGGACATCTTCGAGACAGTCACCAAAGCCCTAGATGACAGCAAATTGCAAGTCAAATGACACATGAGTCACTCGCTGAAAGGATCTTAACCTGGTAAGTAACATCAACAGAACTTGCTGGAGAGACAGATTTGTCTCACAGAGGTTGCCCTACCTTTGGAACAAGCTTCCTATTCATGTTAAACAAAGCCCCTCACTGGCCCTATTTAAGTGCAGTTTGGATGATTGGATGGGTAACTGGAAATTCACCCTGGGTTTCCACCTGTGTCCTTCTTGGACAGGGGTAATTAGGTGCTCATTTTAGTGTCTGCTTAAACCAGACACCCTTGGGAACATGGGTTGAATTTGGCTAGGTTTGTAGCGGCCCTGGGGCCGTTGGCTTAGTAACCTCCTATGATCTTATGCAAACACAAATGATAATCTGTTAATGCTGGATCACACAGAATAATAGCATGGCAAGAGATAAAACTGCTAAATAGCTTGCAGTATAATTTTAAGTAAATCAGAGGAACACATATGAAATACATAGAACATATTCTAACATCAAAGGAAGTGAAACTTGGATGTAGAAAAGGTCAGAAAAGTTATGCACATGCTAAGGCCAGAAGACACACAGGCATGACAATAGTTTCTACAAACGGTACAGATTTCTTTAACTGATGCAAGGTTTGATTCCCTCAGCTTCCATTGCCTGACTGTGTGACTCTGAACAAGTCACTTAACCAGACACTGCTCCTAGACTTGGTCTGAAAAAAGTCCATGAAGATCAGTGCTCTATCTCAGAAAACAAATACAAATAAATAAATAAGTCTTACAGAGTCTGTAAATATCACATCTGTATCTGAGGAAACCAAGACAACATGCTACAGCTTGGAATGGAGCTCTAAACAGAAAAAAAGTTTCAAAATACATACAAAACTAGTTACAGATGCTCCAGTGGTGAAATAAAATATAAATAAGCCAGCTGGGTTGCAAGTAGATACTGATTTGAATTGTATAGACTCTGTGATCTTAGAAGAGACTGCACTAGTTGCCTGTGAGTCAAGAGCATAGACTCTGTGATCTTAGAAGAGACTGCACTAGTTGCCTGTGGGTCAAGAGCATTTAGGGATACACAAAAAGGTACACTCATATGAACAAGGAATTATTAGTATGTAGATGAGAGAAATTTCAGCAATATGTCTAGTAAAGACGTTCAGCTAGAAGCAGCTCACAAACCCTTGAGAAGCATATTCAGACATCCTTCGTATAAGGCACTTTTGAAATTTCAGGAGATAATATTTAATCTACAGAAGTTTGATATTCAGGTGAGCTACAAACCAGTCAAGAAAGTACACACAGTAAATACGTTGAATACAGTACATTTGACACATAGGCTTGAAAAAATATTAGAACAAGAAGGAGAGATTCTTTGGGTAATAGCACAATTACCAGTAACATAAGAAAAATAGATAACATTTTAGAGATGCACTGATAGTAATTATAAATGCAGTTACTAAAAGTCATTGCATTAAAAGCGTGTCCAGAGCAAACATTATCATTAAGGAAAAAGAGTGAATCTGAGTTTTCTTTCAAGACATAAGTAAGTTGTATCTAGGTGTTAATTTTCTTAGTTGATAAAATAATAGTTCTCAATCACATTAAAAGACAGATGACTGCCATGATACATCAGTTGCATTTCAGAATAGTAAACTGCAAATAGAGAGCAAGAAATATAATCTACTAGCAACGAGTGTCAGGGTTGTGCCATCAGTAACACATGGTGTAACTGGAATTTACATGGTTTTAGATTATCCCTGATTTCAAGAAGGATCTGATTTTTTCTTTTTAAAGGAAACATGAATTTATTTATGTGGCTTATTATTTTACATTCCCAGAAATCTGACAAACATAAATATAAACTAGACTAGTGCAATAAAGTCTGTATTCTTAAGGCATAGGATGCCTGATGTTGGCATATATGATCATGGTCCACAATGTAAAAGCCTTGAACTTTAAAGATTTATGAATGAATGTGAATTTAAACATGTAGCATTCAGCCCCCCTATCTACAGCCTGATGGAAGGTAGTGAGAAATATCCAAACAGTAAAGAATCTGATAATAATTATCAGTAGCAAAAGCTATGACAAATATCTCACAATTTTAGAACATAGGAATAATCCATTGTTGGGTCATAGCCTCTTACTGGTTTATCTGCTAATGGGCAGAAGGGGGAAAAAGCAAATTAGCTACTTCAGCTGCAATCCTAAGAATTGCGAATCAATGCATAGTTAAAATGATGGACAGAAATCGGGCACAGAAATACTGCTAAGTAAGAAATCATAAAAGACTGCCAGAAGTCACTCATTGAAGTCACACCATGCTGGTGTGAATGACCTGAGACGTACCTCCCTGGACTACATGAAAAGAGACATAGAGGAGCTCTCTGAGCATGTAGCCCAGGCCGGTATGACCATGACCTTGAGTAGCATCTTACCCTCACCAAGAATGATGCCACAATATGAAGACAAGATGATCAATTTCAACAATTGGCTTAAGTATTGGTGTCATTCAAAGGGGATCCAATGCCTGTCAGCCTGGGATGACATGCTCAACAAGCCACGATGCTTCGCTAGGGACGGCTTGCACCTGTCACCCCTGGGCTTTCGGATATTGGCAAAGGATCTTGCTACCCCCATAGTGCCTTTTTTAGGCAAGGCTCAAAAGACAAATCCACCTCCATAGGTATCACAAGGGATAAGAAACTAAGAGTAATGCTACTCAACACCAGAAGTCTAAACCTCAAGATGCACGCACTCGAAACTCTCCTTAGCATGGAGAACATCGATATCTGTGCAGTAACAGAAACCTGGTTCAAGGCTCCTGAGAGCACCCCACCACTACCAGGTTATACCTCATACCATGCTTTTCAGCCCCAAAACTTGGACTGAACCACAAAAGGAGGGGGAGTATCAATATTCATCAAAGATACCCACACCTCCAGGTTGGTGGCATAGCACGAAGCATCAGAGACTATCCATGTGCAACTAACAGTGGGTAAAACTGCCTTCCAGTTTATAGCCTGCTACAGACCACCCTCCCAAACCCAGGAACCCCACTCAGCCTTCCTGAGAACATTGTAAAATATGAAGGTCTCTCCAAACATCATTATATTGGGTGACTTCAACTACCCAAACATAGACTGGGAGCATTACTCTAGCTCCAACACCCTAGCCCAAAGGTTCCTAGAATTTATAAACTCAAATGCTATGGAACAACTTGTTACCACTCCCACAAGAGGGGAAAACATACTGGACCTGATCATCACCAACATGGGGACTCTGCACCAGACCAGAAGTGTATCCCTCAATGGTAAGATCAGACCATAAACTAATCTCACTGGATATTCACATCCCGACCCCACCCCCTGCCCAGAAAACCACAGTGAAAAACTTCTCTAAAGCATATTTCACACTCCTCAAAACTGAGGTGGAATCCTTCAAAGCCCCCGAGCCTGTGGAAAATATGGCCCAGACCGCAGAATCCTTTATAAACGCATTCTATGAACACCTTCAGGAATGCATGGATCATGCAATCCCAAATAAAACCAAGACCCAATCCTCCAAAGGCAGACGTCCTGTCTGGTGGACCCCAGCCATAAACAAACTATACAATAGAAGGAGGAAGCTACTACATGATAAAGCAAAATCCCAAAAAGGGAAGGCATCTCTGATCAGTATTAGCAAAAAACTACGGGCACTCATAAAATCGTCTTAAGACCAGCTTCGAGAGAAAAATTGCACAGGACACTAAGGATAATCAAAAGGCTTTCTTTAGTTATGTTAGGAACCTGGGTGGGAATTCCCAGATATTCTCAGAATTAATCCCAAAATGACAAAAAATACACCAAACCCACAGACATTGCCAACATCCTAGCTGACAGGTTCAGCGCAAACTTCTCTCCCCCTCCCCACCAAAAGGGCAAATATCTATCCCAGCAGAGTGCTTCCCCCCTGACATCTCAGATGCTCAGGTAAGAGCCGCCCTCTCCAAAGCAAAAAACACAGCATCAATGGGACCAGATGGTGTCCCAGGCTGCGTCCTACATTAACTCCAAGAAGAGCTAAACCCAAACATAAAACTACTGTTCAATCTCAGTCTTACTACAGGATATGTACCCAAAGAGTGGCGTACAGCAACAGTGGTCCCTCTCTACAAGAGTGGTGCCTCAACGGATCCTGGAAACTATTGCCCCATAAGCCTGACTAGCTTGGTCTGCAAAGCTATGGAAAGGATCATCATGGACCTTATAAATAAAGATATTGGGGACCTACAGACACTGGATCCTACCCAGTTTGGCTTTGTTAAGGGCAGATCCTGCCTCTTAAACCTGGTTGATTTCTTTAAAACAGTCACCAAGGCCATTGACGAGGGGAAGGTGGTCCACACAACCTACCTGGACCTCGCAAAAGCCTTCGATACAATACCCCACTCGGGCATTATAGATAAGCTCACCAGCTTAAATATAAACCCCTATGTCACTAGATGGGTTGCAAACTGGCTCAAGGACAGAACCCACATGGTTAGAACTGCTGGAGCTATGTCAGACTCCAAACCAGTTACAAGTGGCATCCCACAAGGCTCAGTCCTGGGACCTCTCCTGTTCGGTATATATTTCTCGGAGGTACAGGCCAACATGGAAGGACTGTGGCTGACCAAGTTCGCAGATGACTGAAAACTGGGCGCCATAATCGACTCTCCAGCTGACACAAGCATCCTCCAAAAGGGCCTCATAACAGACAACTGGTACACTAAAAGGACTTTGAACAAACTGGAGAACCACAAGTAAGTCGAATGAAGCTGTGAGCAAAACGCTGTAGCACAAATGCAAACTCCCAATAGGTTTGGAAATACAATTTAATAAACTTGGAAGGACCTGTGCCCCTCCTTCTTCAGAAGTAACAAACAAATAAATGAATTCAAACAGACCTCCAGGCAGCAACCCACATTTAAAAACTCCAATCATTAATTAGTTAATGATGCTATTAAGCAATTAAAACATAAAAATATACTATCAAGAAATTTCAAGTTTTAAAAAGAACATGTCTAAAAGGTAACTAACGTTACCAAGACTTTTCTACCTAATAATAACATTGTTTAATCAGTGCATCTAGGCACTATTATCAAATCTTTGTAAATACATTTCTAAAGGCAATTACTTAAGTGCTGTTTAAGTGCCTAATAAATTTTGTTTAGAAATAGGTGTATTAAATAGACAAACCTATTGAATAAGAATAAAACTAAGTTGGATTTGATTCATAAAAGCTTCACATACTAGTAAATGTGTGTATGTTTAAAACATCAAGTAAATCTAGTGTAAATCAATAGCAAAATAGTTAGTGTTGTTTCGTTCCCAACACAGTGTCCACAACAACAACAACAGAAATGCATTAAATACATTCTTATAAAATTAGTTCATAGGTTAAAGATAAACTATCTTTTCAAGGCCAATTTTTTCAAAACACAAGAAATAGAAATCTGTTCATTTAACCCTGGTATATCACCAGCTGCGGTTCTAATTTGCCAAAATAATTCCTCCATCTCTAACTGGATTTGCCAGGGGCCAATGTATGGAGTGTGGTCCACCTGCTTTAACACTGTAAATTTGAATTTGTGTGTTGGGTGTTCCATAATGTGGCAAGCTAATGCATTTGTCTCATTTTTCTTGTTGATAGCATAACAATGCTCATATATGCGTTGTTTTAGCTTACGCTCAGATTTTCCTATATAAAAAGCGTAACAGTCTGAGCAGGTTGCCACATACACTATCGCTTTGGTGTTACAGTTGAATTTGCCCCTAATTTTATACTCAATATTATTAATGTTTACAGAATACCCTTCTTTTATAAACTTACATTGGTTACAAAACCCACATTTTGTCATGCCAAAATTATGTGTACGTATTGTGGGTTTACCAGTTTCTAGCAAGTTTTTCAAGTTGACCCCTCTTCTGAATGTAATAGATGGGGGGCCCCCAAATTTTTCATTAAGGTTTTTGTCCCTTGAAAGTATAACCCAATTCTTGCATAAAATGTCACGAATGAATTTGTGATCTATAGAAAAAGTTGGAAAGCTTAACACATTCATCTAGGAAGTCTTTTTCTTCAGTTACCATCCTAGCCGCCCGTACCATTTGCCCTTTTACTACAGCTTTTTTCTGGTGGTACGGGTGGCTACTGGAAAAATGTAAAAAGCCATTAGAATGTGTGGGTTTCCGGTAAATGGTACTTTTAAATCTTAGATTTTGTTCATCCTTGTGTAACCATATGTCTAAGAAATTAATACTTAACGGGTTGCTTTCAAAGGTAAATTCCAAGAAGTTTGTCATATCAGACATGATGGTGATAAAGGGTGGGATGTCTTCATGGGGTCCTCTCCACAAAAAGAACATGTCGTCCAGGTATCTTGTGTACCAGGCGACATGCCTTTTAAATGTTGGATCACGGAATAGGAGAGAATTCTCCCAATGGGCCATTATGCAGTTAGCATAGGCCCCTCCGCAAGGGGAGCCCATTGCTACACCAGATGTTTGTAAATACATACGGCCATCAAATTTGAAGAAGTTGCATTTAAGAATTAACTCAAGGAGGTTCTCTACTATACAGATGGTGTTGTTATCTACTTTCCTATCAAACATGAATTCCCTAATCCACTCTAGACCTATGTCGTGGGGTATAGCTGTGTATAAATCTTTTACATCTACTGTAAGGAAAATGAACTCGGAATTAAATGGAATGTTGTTAATATTTTTCAAAAAGCTCCAAGAATCCTTGCAGATTTGCTTCTCATTAGCAATAAGTGGTTTTAGTAAAGAATCTATATAAGAAGCTGCAGCACTTAGAATTGACCCTCTCCCATCAACAATAGGTCTAAAGGGTGGGTCCTGTTCTGATTTATGGATTTTAGGCACACCAAATAAAGATGGTAGTTTAGGGGATGTGTTAAGCTTTCCAACATGTTTCATAACAGAGGTTATCCCTGTAAGATGGTAGGGGAGATAATGCAAGAAGTAGTACAGAAACGGAATGTAGGGCACTTTAGTCCTATATTAAATACAGAAGTACAACTTCTTTTTGCAAACAGCCAACTTGAGGGTGAACACTCCGTTCAGGCTGCCCCACGCGAACTACAGTGTAACCTAAAGTTTTTGTGTACTTTTTCTATAGATCATAAATTCATTCGTGACATTTTATGCAAGAATTGGGTTATACTTTCAAGGGACAAAAACCTTAATGAAAAATTTGGGGGCCCCCCATCTATTACATTCAGAAGAGGGGTCAACTTGAAAAACTTGCTAGAAACTGGTAAACCCACAATACGTACACATAATTTTGGCATGACAAAATGTGGGTTTTGTAACCAATGTAAGTTTATAAAAGAAGGGTATTCTGTAAACATTAATAATATTGAGTATAAAATTAGGGGCAAATTCAACTGTAACACCAAAGCGATAGTGTATGTGGCAACCTGCTCAGACTGTTACGCTTTTTATATAGGAAAATCTGAGCGTAAGCTAAAACAACGCATATATGAGCATTGTTATGCTATCAACAAGAAAAATGAGACAAATGCATTAGCTTGCCACATTATGGAACACCCAACACACAAATTCAGATTTACAGTGTTAAAGCAGGTGGACCACACTCCATACATTGGCCCCTGGCAAATCCAGTTAGAGATGGAGGAATTATTTTGGCAAATTAGAACCGCTGCTGGTGATATACCAGGGTTAAATGAACAGATTTCTATTTCTTGTGTTTTGAAAAAATTGGCCTTGAAAAGATAGTTCATCTTTAACCTATGAACTAATTTTATAAGAGTGTATTTAATGCATTTCTGTTGTTGTTGTTGTGGACACTGTGTTGGGAACGAAACAACACTAACTATTTTGCTATTGATTTACATTAGACTTACTTGATGTTTTTAAACATACACACATTTACTAGTATGTGAAGCTTTTATGAATCAAACCCAACTTAGTTTTACTCTTATTCAATAGGTTCGTCTATTTAATACATCTATTTCTAAACAAAATTTATTAGGCACTTAAACAGCACTTAAGTAATTGCCTTTAGAAATGTATTTACAAAGATTTGATAATAGTGCCTAGATGCACTGATTAAACAATGTTATTACTAGGTAGAAAAGTCTTGGTAACGTTGGTTACCTTTTAGACATGTTCTTTTTAAAACTTAAAATTTTTGATAGTATATTTTTATGTTTTAATTGTTTAATAGCATCATTAACTAATTAATGATTGGAGTTTTTAAATGTGGGTTGCTGCCTGGAGGTCTGTTTGAATTCATTTATTTGTTTGTTACTTCTGAAGAAGGAGGGGCACAGGTCCTTCCTCAAGTTTATTAAATTGTATTTCCAAACCTATTGGGAGTTTGCATTTGTGCTACAGCGTTTTGCTCACAGCTTCATTCGACTTACTTGTGGTTCAACAGACAACTGGTGCCAGAGCCATGGCCTCAAGCTAAACCCCAAAAAGGGTATAGTCATCCCCTTTGGCAAAAACAAAGTGCCCACAAATTACCACATAGGTGATAATCCATTAAGTACAGAAGAAGTAATTAGGGACCTGAGGACCCAAGTTGATAGCAATCTCTCATTTGACAACCACGTGGCGAAAGTGGTTAGAAAAACATTTTATATAGCCCACCTAATCATGAAGGGATTCACATCTAGATCAGGGGAGGTCATCGTGCCTCTTTACTCATCCCTCATCAGGCCCATAATTGAGTACAATGCCCCTTTTGGGATGTACCTTACCAGACCCCAAAAGTACCTCACCAAGAGGATCAAAGGGCTCAAACAGATGCCATATGCTGCCCGGTTAATGAAACTCCAGCTCTACTCAGTGGCATACCGCCTGCTCAGAGGTGATCTGTGCCTGACGTATAAAGCCATGTCCAACCCGGAACTAATGGACATGCTGCACCTCAGAAAATCCAATTCCCATCGAGCTACGAGCTCGAGAGACTTGAACCTCAGCACTGAAATAAATAGGACATGCTGGAGGGAACAGATTCATATCCCAGAGGCTCCCTTCACTCTGGAATAAAATCCCAGTCCAGGTTAGGCAGAGTCCCTCATTGACTCTCTTCAAGAGGAATCAATGAGTGGATGGGAGATCGTAGGTTTACCCCGGGTATCACTTCTGTGTCACTGTTAGCGGCACAGTATACTAACCTCGAAAAAGGGCATAGCAAAATTAATTTAAAATGGGTGGCGAAAGCCAAACACAGTCTGGCTAGGCTTATAAATGCCCTAGGGCAGATAGCCTAGTATGAACCTATGAAGAAGTACAGACTGAGGATAAAGTAAGAATGCAGAGGTCATGAGAATGTTCACAATTTGAAGCTGAATTATTTGGCAAAGTAGCTAAACCAGTATATTATTTTGTTTGTGGGAAAGATTGAAAGCCACATAGAAGGAATCAAAAATCAAATTATATTCGTACAAGACAAATAAGTAAACATTGAAGTAAGATGAACAACTAGTCTTCTGGCAGGAAAATAGACTGTGGAAGAATTGCAGGAAAGACTGAGACTAGTAAAGTTGTGGTCCAACTTGAGTTCTTCTATAAACTAAATTGGATATTCATATTAAGTGGTCTTTTCAAATACTCAAGATATGGTAGGCCATAGACTAAACTAAACTAAACAGATAATGCAGACTGTTTGAGAGTTAAACAAATTATAAGGGCCAGAATGTTCCATTAACTTAAAAAGGTTTATTAATGTGTACAAATGTTTTATTTTTTAGGAAATCATTTTTTTGATCTTATCATATAGTAAAGATGCATATATGTGCATTTCAATGCACATCCAATCGAAAAAGTGAAAAATACATAAAATAAAAGCACAGTTATCACTATCATTTATTTAACATTATAATATAACATCTTAGTGATGGTGCTTACTTAAAACCAGTCTAGTTTATATAACAGTACAGGCAGTCCACAATGAATTAAGGAATTTGGAAAATAGTAAAAATTTTACAGATTACTAAACTCATTTCAAAACTTGTCAAAAAGTAACTCCTATCTGAAAAATAATTACTATCATTTAAACTCCAGTTCCACTGTTCATCTAAAACAAAACGTTACAAAATAGTAAATGTATTAACCCTTGTCTTGTTTGGAAGTTATAAATGTCACAATATTCAATTTTATACTCAGATTTTCTTAACCAGTAATTCTTTTATATGTATTATCTCATTGAGTATAAATGTTCCACTGTATTGGATATCATTAGTGATAATTCGAACTATAACTGTATTGTCTCACACTTTGACCACATTTGCTCTTGCCAGGGTACAGTCTTAAAATTAAATCATTAACAAATAACAATACAGCTAATTAATCTCAGTTATACATATTTTTATAGGAGGAATCAGATATGTCAATAATAAGTCCTAATCTATCATAAATCCTCCAGTATTTAGCTTATAGGGGCAGTTTTTGTCTTTACTATTAATTTAAGTGCTATAACTGAGTGGTAGTATTTATTTTACCAACTGACTGTGCTTCAGAATTCTACACCAAGTAGAGAAGCATTAGCTTTTTATTTTTCTACCATCTTTTATTTTATTCTCTTTATCACTGAAAGCTTGTTGTGGTACCCAGAGCAGTAGCAAGCACCCAGAAGCCCTGTAATGTGTTTAATGTTACATTTAAGTGCTACAGCTGTGAGCCGCAGTACTTTTTATTATTTTACATATTGGCAGTGTGCTGCAGAATTCTATACTGCTGCCTACCTCAAGCAGCAAGGCACCAGCTTTTTATTTTACTTGCATTTTTTTTATTTCCTTTATCACTCTGAGCTTTTCTTCAGCAGGCAGGGTGGGGCCAAGTACTTATAAACCCTTTAAGAGACTTACTATTACATTTAAGTGGCAAAACTGAGCAGTCACAAACATGAATATGCTAAGACAACTTCTAGCTTCTTAAGGTGACATGCAGTATAGGAACAACAGGAGTGCCAAGTACTTTTAATGAGCTTTCCATGCTTTCTTTTCTTCTTTATTCTTCTAAATTTGCATCTTGCTTGTGTACACAGGGTGATAAGTAGATTTTGTGCACTAAACAATATTTATTTATTTTTTTACTTACCATAATGATGAATCTTAATTATCCATGTCTGGCCACTTCACTGATGAGACTGGGCACTGCTAGCATCAACACAGCAAACATCTCTCTTAACACAACACAGCGAGGAACATTGTGCTATTGGCAAAGCCAACCAAAATTACTAAAAAAATAAAGCACAGTAGGAGCAAACAGAGAGAATGAAGTTCATAAGCCATTCCAAGATAGTTTATTAAAACATGCTGCACGATGCAAAAAAATAACAAAATATGTTGGACACTAAATGCTTTAACTTAATCACCACGTTTTTCATCCCTGAAATACTAGGACTTAATCAGGTCACAACTCAAACCCACGATACCGGTGCTTATATACTCTAAATAAGATCAATTAAACAATTAATTTTTACTTAAAACAACAGGCTCTATTCCCCACTAGAAACATTCCAATAAATACAATTACAATAAAACTAGAATGTCACAAAAATAAGCACATATTTAAAATTACAAATATATTTAAATATTTAAAACATGGTGCTAAAATATGAAGGCTCCGTATTTAAATATTCTCATATGTTAAAATAATAGAATATCCACGATATCAACAGCAATTAAATTGTATTAATAAATAAGCAAATAGGTCATGTTCAAAAGCTGCATCCTATATAATATGCACAATTAAATGTAATGTTTTGTTAAAAGGGTACCATGTTTCGAAGAAAGAATTATAAAAAATATATACCCAATACTGTTAGAGTCTAGCTGCTCTTAACTTGAGAACTGGTACTAAAGATATATTTTTATTTATTTTATTATTTATTTATTTTACATTTGTTGACCAGGCTAGTCCAACTGGATACATGTCCATTTTCAGTGGAGGCCCGGGGAGAAAAGCTCCAGTAACGTCATACTAAATAATAATAAACACACTGTAAACATACAGAAAAATCTAATGTAAAATTTGAAAATAGTTTAAAAAAAGACTAAAAAAGTAGAAAGATTTGAGAAAGGCACTTAGATAGACTATTACAGCATCAGATGAAGTAAAATTTAGAAAAATGACTGTATAAAAAAGTGACTAGTACAATTTTCATTCATTCCTTGGCTTTCATTAGCTTGCAAGGCTATCTGCCAGTATATTTCTCTATATTCTATGGTCTCCTTCCATGGACCTCCCCTATTGTTCATGGTTACAACTTCTAGAACAAAAACATAAATTTAATTTGCTTACAACTTAAAGTATGTTTAAATAAGACATTGTTCTGTTTTATATATATATATATATATATATATATATATATATATATATATATATATATATATATAGATATATATATATATACATGCTTCTTCAGTGCCCTTTTATTTTTTCCCACATAGAGCCCCTGGCAGGCCCCACAAGTAACCAAATAAACTAAGCCCATACTATCACAATTATAGAATTGTTTGTCTTATTGTTTGTCTTTTATTAGCAGACCTCTACTAGGAATATATATATATGCTATCAGTATTACTAATGAATACACATTGCTGGCATCTTCCACATCTATAGGTGCCCATTTTTCTCTTTCCATTTACCACTCCTTTGTCATTTCTCTTACGTGATTCATATATTTCTTTCAAATTTCTTCCCTTATGCACAAATGTTATATGTTGCCCAAAAATCTTTGATTCATCAAAGAAATTCCTAAATAATTCCTAGTATTTCACTATTATGTCTTTAATTGTGGGAGTATTATTATTAAAATATAAACTGAATGCCCCTCCAAAATCCTCATTGGGTCTATCATCATTCTCTCCTATGTAAGTTATATGATCTATTTTTACCATGGGTTTCCCTTCTCTACCCAATATGGGAGAGTACTTATATTTTCTGCCCCCTACTACTTCCTTGAAAACCTCCTATCTTGGATTGGCTTATGAACGTCATTCTCTGTTTGCCCCTACTATGCTTTTTTTTTTGGTGATCTCTCTTAACACAGTTTGAGCTCCTCCCTTGCCTCCCATGATGCAGTGCTGCTCCATGTTTACCTCAGATTGTTTGTTCACCTAACAGCTTCTAATACCTACATAAGCATGAAAGGAGAAACCATATAAGGAAGTAGGAAAAATGGAGGAAAGCCTCTGGAGGCCAATGAGATCTGTCAGGAGGTAATAGGTGGCAAATTGTAAGAGGATAGTGGAAGGGTTGGCAAAGTTGATGGACATGGATAATTAAGGTCCAACATTATGGTAAGAACATAACTATCATACCTTTGATTATCCAGTCCATCCACTTCAGTGAGTGGACAGATACCCCAGATAACTTCTTCGTTTGCATCATGACAGAATACCATAGAGTATTGTGGCGTCAGAGGAAGACCACGACCGAGATAATGTGTCCAGCTTTGTAGTCTCTGATGAAAGTATGCATAGAGGTCAAGGTGACTGCCATTCACATATCATTCATCTGACAGAGTAGCTGATGCTTGGAACAGACTACCAAATTACAATAAAGCAAGTACTAGTTTAGATATTTTTAAGAACAGCCTGGACATTTATTATGGGAACAAGTGTTTTGGCATATTGGCAAACTAGAAGGGCTTAATGCCCGTGCTTGAAACATTTGTATGTATGTATCATCAACAGAGGAGTTTTTCAGTAGTTATAAGAAATGACCATTGCCATGGTTGAATGTGCCTTGGTTTATAAGGCAGAGCTTTGCTGAATGAGAAATAAAAATTGGAGATGCATTGAAAACGCCATCTCAACATTATTTTATAGGTGTTTGCTAGGCTAACAACCACAAGGGCCTGTTTAAGCTTAGCCATGCATCCCAAATCTCTGACCAGTTCTGATACACTTGATAAGTGTAAGCATGGGTTTGGGAGATGAAACATTTACAAACAATGTAACTTTAGATACTTTTTCTCCCAATTTAGCCATGGAGAGGGTAACAAACAGTTGGTCGTGCTATTTGAATTATTTTGTATGATGCAAGTAAACTCTCTATTGTCTACGAAGATCCAGGCAATGAAGTATATCTTCTTCCTTGGGTTGGTATAAGTAGGGAAACATGCAGGATACTGGAAAGTCTGAGCTTGGTGTTTGAGGTCAGCTTAGGCAGAAAGGAAGGATGTGTGCATATGGAAGCTCTGTGCTTAAGGCAGAGAGATTTGCAGGACAGGGTTTGAAACTCTGAATTTTTTTCTGGCTGAAGTAAAAGGTACTAGGAAAAGGGTTTTCCAGGTTAAGAACTTCAACAGCATAGAATGGGCTGGTTCAAAGGGAGATCAGTTTACTTTCTCCAAGACAAAGTTGAGGTCCCAAGCTGATGTGGGATCTTTATAGGAGGCTGGAGTAAAAAGGTATGATTTCAGAATGCTTTATATATTCTTTAGGATGTTAAGGATTGATAATTGAATCCTTTATGGAAATTGGAGATGGCTGTTAAGTGTACAGTTATAGTAGAAAAATGGATCCTGCATGACAGGAAAAGTAGAATTGAATGTAACAAAGCAGCAAAATATCTAAACCTTGTTTTTTTCCTTATTTCTTTTTCTTTAATAAGAAGCATCTTTATTAAATTATCACTTATGACAAAGGCAATCATGCAGTTATATAAATGAAAAACAAACCATATTGATATCATTTAGGTACTGCCGTGGTGATGCAGCGGTAGCATTGTTGCCTCACAGCAAGAGGTTCCCTCGTTCGATTCTCGGCTGGAGTGCCTTCTGTGTGGAGTCTGCATGTCCTCCCTGTGGTTGGGTGGTGTTCAAAAGACATGCATAAGGGCGTGCCTTTGTTGAAGGTTGGATGTCGAGCTGGCACCTCAGCATTCGTGAAAATCTACTGCCAATCATTAGCAGACCAGAGTTCTGCTGTGGCGACCCCTAACCGGGAAAAGCTGAAAGACAAACAACAACATTGACATAATTTTAGTTGCAAACATTATGTATCACAAACCATACTGACATAACTGTAGTTGCAAACATGCATCACTTATAATCTATCCAGCCATTATCAGTCAAATATTGCATAGCTCATTCAAATCTTCCCTTCTTTTAAGCCTCATTCCTCCTCTGCATGTATTGTTTCCACAATTCCCATTTTTTCTATGTAATTTGCTCCTACCCTTTTCTAAAGATCCCAGTTCCAGTTGTTTTATCACTGTTACTATATTCACTACTTCTAGTACAGTTGGTTTAGACTTTGATTTCCATTTTCTAGTAGTTGCTTTTTTGGCAGCCACCATAATTAGACTCAACAAGGCCTTACTATGTCTAGGTAATTCTAATTCTGTATCATAGCTCAATAAAATCACTTCCTTAGTTACACCAATTTGCTCACCATGTATCTCTGATCAAGCAGTCAGCAGGGAATCTTTAAAGTCTGCCAGCTCATTACACTCCCAGAAAGTATGTTCCCAGTTACCTCTTTCTTCCCTATCACACCTCCACTTTTTGCTGTCTACCTGAGGAAAACGTTTTGGAGTCTACTTGGAGTATAAAAATACCTATGTAAACACTTCCAGGCAAAGATTTAAAAAAAATCTAAACCTTGTTGAATGACCCATAAGGATTTTTTTTCCATTTGTCTTTGTGTAGTTTGTGGGTAGACAACCTTTTGGATGCTTTAAGAATACAGGCCATCCTCAAAGGGTATGCAGCTTCCCATACCATTACTGGAATTGTTGAAATCATATGGTTAGGTAAAGAGATGTGATGTTTGTGTTGAGGCCTGCCAGACAGATGGTACAGAAATTTGGGAGAATATCTAGGAGCAGGGGCTTCCACTTGATGCAAGGCCACAGTGATTGAAACTGCAGTTGCCTTGCCAAGGAAAGATTGAGGCTATGATGATTGTTGCTCTGCTCAACTTGGCTTTCTAGATGAATTTCATCATTAGTGGAAGTGAAGTAATGATATCGAGTTGGTCTAGTGGTCACTGGTAGAGTAAAGTACTCTTCAGGGTCTGCATCTGTGAAGATGAGGGAAAAGAAGTTGTATTTAGTAGTGGTTGGGGATGCAAACAGGTCACAGCAAGGCTTCTCTGAACAAATGGAATCCTTCTACTTGATGCAAGGCCACAGTGATTGAATCTGCAGTTGACTTGCCAAGGAAAGATTGAGGCTATGATGATTGTTGCTCTGCTCAACTTGGCTTTCTAGATGAATTTCATCATTAGTGGAAGTGAAGTAATGATATAGAGTTGGTCTAGTGGTCACTGGTAGAGTAAAGTACTCTTCAGGGTCTGCATCTGTGAAGATGAGGGAAAAGAAGTTGTATTTAGTAGTGGTTGGGGATGCAAACAGGTCACAGCAAGGCTTCTCTGAACAAATGGAATAAATTCTGTGTTACCATTGAATTGAGGGACCACTCATGAGGCATATGGACACACCTGCTGAGAATGTCTGCTAGGCAGTTGAACTGGCCAGGTATGTGCATTGCTATCAGGAGGTTTTTGTGCTCAGATTGGGAACTTGTCACTTCGATGAAGGTAGTTTCAGTGAACACAAAAAGAATGAGTAGCGGTCACTGAAATTACTTTCACCAACAGTGGAGTTTGTCTTTTTCTCCACAGTAATGTGACCTCAGAGTTGGTATGTGGTTGGTGCAGAGGGTCTTAACTCCCCTGCAAAAAACACTTTTGTTGTAATGTTCACTGAAGGCAGTTTTGGAGAACAGTTTTTGATTTGTTTCCATTTGCTGAAATTACCTTCAGCAACTCTGCATAAATTCATGGAGATCACCCATTCCCACACTCTTATGGATTCCTGTCACAGGGGGTAAGGCCTGGTTCCAACTTGCTTGTTGATAAACAACATGCCTGTGGTATGGTGTGATGTGGTATATCTGGATGGATATTGAACTCTGGGGAAGGAAGGCCTGGACTGATGCAACTGTATGAGAACCACCCTCATTTACAGTATACTGATATGTAAATTGGCCTCTTGAGAAGACTAAGCTCCTTGAACCATTTGTTCTACACAATGTTCGTTATATCCAGAGTAGAAATTACCATGGTAACTGTGGCCACAAGGAGTGGAAGGACAAAGAGTGATACTATGATAAGACTCTGGATGACTAGTTACTAAAGAATATGCGTCTTCTACACAAAACACACACAGTTGGTATTTCATTGGGCATATTCATGTCATTCCCTCTTTGCATCCACTTTACCCAGAGTATTCATTGCAGAATTCTCATAAAGTACCTGCTGTGTTGCACAAGGTGATGTCTGAAAGTGGAAGGGAGGATGATTTGGGCAACTAGGAAAACCGAATCACACAGCCTTTAGGTACTATCTCTCTGACCCATGTATCCTGCATGATAGCCATTCGCATGCCTTGGTGCAAGGAGAGTCAACTCTCAACTGCTTACAATGTGGAACAGTCAGGCAAGTTCCTAGGGATTTTGCTGCAGCCTTCCTTGAAAGTGGACATGGGAGCATTGGTTTCTATGGAGTGTCTCTGTCTCTAGGTTGGCATCCATTAGAGGGACCCAATGATGCCCATGGGAGCCCCTATATTGAAACTGATCATAGGGCTGTCTCTCAGAGATTTTCAGCCACGGGTTCTTAGGATACTTTTGGTTTCTTGAAAAGTATCTTTTAGGACTGTGAACTTGATACCCACTGTGTACAAAGTTTTGCTGTCCTGTTTTCTTCTTTCCACTTACTTTTTCACTTTAGGCTTGAAAAGTGAGGACCCATTGAAATGGCATTTCATAAATAACACCTTAAAGTTCTCAGCAAAATTGCAAAGCTGGAGCTAAGCATGGTATCTCATAATAATGACTGTCACAGCAACGTTGGTCATTTCATCAGCAACAATATGCAACAAGTACATGAAGAGAATAGAAACATTAAGCATTGTAGACATCTATGCCTCTAACTGCCTGAAAATGCCTGGTATCACTGGTCTTCTCAGTACATCTATGGGCTCCTTGGCTAGTTCACCCTAGTAATGGTATAGGATAGGTAATGGTAAAGCATGAATGGCAATGGTACCCAACATAAAAGTAGACTTCCCCATTCTGTCCATTATCTTGGAATCCTTGTCTGGCAGATAATTAGCCAAGTTCTTACCTGTGGGCTTTCTCCCTTTGCCACTGCTGCTACCACCACTTGAGTCAGCAAGGGGGGCCCTTATTTCAAGATGGTCTGTCCTTAGGTGGATGCAGTATATTGTCAGATTTTCTTGGGATGCACTCAGCCACATCAATTTTTTTCACCAATCCCTTCCTGGGACCAGGCCAATTATGTGAACAGCAGAGGAAATAACCCAAAATCATACCTCTCAACCTGGAAACATTAAAAATCTAGACAAAAGCCATTGAAAATAAATACAAATCTGTACACTGATTAACATATAATGATAAAGTGCATACATAATTATGTAACCCCACCCACTCCGATGGAATTTTGGGATACAAACATTCAAATGCAAATTGAAGAACAGACAAAATATAAAACAACAAATATCCTTCAGAAAAAGCAAGCTAACACAAAACCTGTTTTTCTAACAACATTCTACGTTTAAGAACAGTATTTAAAATCTGCCCCTATTTTGGGGTTTTGCTCCCCATTATTTAAAGCTTTATGCAGATTTCATGTGTTAGGAAGTTGAGAGGTATGCTTGCAGCTAAAAACAGCAGTGATCTGTGCTCATATACCCCACGTACAAGGTTTTAGCAATCTTTAGCAAGCCCTAATATTCTACAACTTTTACTACATCAGAAAATAAATGTACCATTATTGTACTCTGCAGCTTCTTAAACAAGTAGTTTCTATGATTACTAAGCAAATATCAGTTTTATCTATTAAGAAATTAACTATTTCTTTGTCACTATATATACAAATGCTGCCTTTTGTTATCTATTTCAAATGCAGTATGTAAACATGAGAAACATTTTATATTTCCAAAATGTTAAATACAGATTACACCAGGAAAAATAGGCTCTTTCCTCATCAACTGCATTCATATATACAGAGACTATAGCTTTTGTTACTATATTCCAGCCACATCAAAAAAAATTAATTAATGAGCAACATCTTAAAGTACCCTTGTAGGCTACAAAAGCACGATTAATTCATATCTCAACTGTACAAATTTATGAAAAATGTCTACATTTTTGGTCTGATCCTCAAACTATTAGTGGTTTTCTAGCAAATCACAGAGGACTGAAGTCACTATATAATAATGGCAGACATTTGAGTAGACATTTAAGTTTCAGATTTCATATCCTTCAGAAAATACATGCTAATACAAATATTGCTCTATCAGTTTTCTATGTTTTAAGAACAATATTTAAAAATCTGTCCCTGATTGCTTGCACCCCTTCCCACATTATTTTTGTCTTTGTCTGGATTGTTTGCTAATTTCTCTGTTAAAAAGAGAAGGCTTTATCCATGCAAGTCACATTCTGTGGGACCAGGAAAGTCCAATACCTGCCCAGCCTCTTTTAAAACTACTTACATTACTAAGTGGTTAACCTTTCCATAGGTAATACCAGGCGTCAGACACAACATGTAGTAAACTCTGTCTATGAACTTCCTTGAGCCTGCCCAAAGTAGTGTCAGGTCCTTAGTTACACTCTTACCCTGTACATCCTCTAACAGTATCTTATACAAGTCAAAACCACTGCTTCCTCTACAACTTACAGCAAGTAAACTAATAGTGATATTTGCACCTGTAATGCAAACGGTATATTTCCCAATACTTCATGAATACATCATTTAGCGTATTCAGCTCAGTCTCTGATTACAGCAAAAAAATACAGATCATTCAGATTTAAGTTTTACAGCACACTACATGTAGACAATGCAAGGAGATCTCGTGTGATCACATATAGACACAATATATACAGTTTATGTTCATAGGATTGGAACTATCAAAATTATCTCACTCTTATGTATTTTTTTTTAAATTCTGACTACCACAAGCTTTGACCCCTTCTGTAAACTGCCTGACATTTTTTTATTCGTTTTGGAAATGTGCTGTTTAGTTTTCTACTTTTCACATGTGCTGCTCATCACCTGCAAGCAGCTCAATATCTAGTCCCACATCCCCACTTCCACATCAGGAAAGCATAATATACTATGAGATCCTTTTAATGCAGTCGCATTTAAGCTTTACAACACTTAAGATAGTTCTACCCTTCATAAATTCAGTTACAGTCTCATTGCTGTGGCATTATGAATTTGTTTCATTGGATCACCTTTTAATAAACCTGCTTATTCTAACTCATTTCAGTGAATCAGCTCAAAAGTCCAGTATTTATAACCTACATCAACATTGTCTAGCCTCAGAGCTGTTTCTATTAAGTAACAAACTATAAGGACTGAGACCCCTGCATGAGGATTAAACAACTGTTATTTTCAAATCTGCTTGCTGAATCAGGCTTTTTAGGTAGCCGAGTCTGAAGAAATGTAGCCTGTATCTTTTTTTGATTAGTGCCACTAAAGTTCATGTATTTTACAAACTGTATTTGCGCACCTACTAATTCAAGATATGGTATAAATTAAACCACACTGATGTCTCAAGGCATTTCTCTAGGAATAGCTAAGTGAGGCATTAGATACCTATTTTTGCCTGTTTATACTTACAGAATTAAGTACAAATCCATGGTACATACATACAGACGATATACAGATGTGCTTATATGATGGGTGATATAAGTACCAATGAGACTCGACCATATATAGAAGAGCTAGAGAAATATTAAATGATACTCATATACATAATTAAACAAATGGCTATAGTTTTAATATATTTGTAAAATATCTCACCAACTAGGTACAAGGGCAGTAATGCCTGGATTTGTAGGAAAGTTTGTAACTTGAACAAAAACAATATTGGAAATACATGTTTAGTTTGAACATTTATATACTGTAAGCTGTTTACAACACATTTCTTACTGTCATTTACAAAATTCGTTTTAAGTCTCTAATTGTGTTTAAGTTGAACAGTTCTGTTGTTTATTCTTCAATAGAAATTTTATGACACTGCCTGGAGATAACAAAAACTTGTTTGTACACATTTATAACTTGATTTACTCAAAAGGACTCAAGATACAATGATTAGAAGTTATAAGATGAACTTTTGGAGCACATGTGGACACAAATAAGCAATGCTTCTCCCTTGCATTTTGCCTTCAGCTCTCTGCTGGGAAAAAGAAGCATTCCATTTGTCTGTCACATTTTTCAGTACACCTCAGCATAACATGTTGTCCTGCATACTTCCTCATCTTGCTAAAATATACATATTATCTTGTGCTATGCCAAATAATCAGTGGTCTAAACAGATTTTTCAGTTTATGTTTGTCAGTGAAAGCTTATCTGCTATACTATTAATAAGCAATAATCCATGACTGTGAATAGAGCGACAGACTGACAGTGTTAACATTGCACCTTGTTTCCCTTTACTCTATCATTTCTAAATAATACAACCTCAACTGAAGGAGAGAGGAAAAGAAATTACTTTTTAGTTTAAAAGGTTACCTTTTAGTCACAATGACCATCATTAAACAGCTTGCTGTCTGTGTCTGCACTCTGCACTATTTATTTACCGTGCTTCATGCACAAACCACTTAACGGCTAGCCTGTGCTTGTATTTCCTTGGCCGATAAACAAACACTCAGTAGTACACACACCCTCAAGCCCAGCCATATTCCGACAGGCTGCTCATGAAGCTGATGTCACCGTGCACGCCTCTGCACGATGACATCATTCCTAAAAAAAAAAAATGGAAAAAAATTTTAAAAAAGGCCAGAAAATTAGGAGTGCTGCTCAGGAATCGTGGCACCCCATTATTTGGACCTCAAAACCCAGAAATAACCGAGTGATTCTTTACGGTTGAGAGGTATGCCCAAAATGTAGAGCAGGCAGGTCAACAAACATCAATCAGAATTTCCTCATCAGTAAGAGGGGGCCCATGAGGCCAAGTTCTCCTCTTCCTCATTAATTCCAGAATTTCTCAAAATCGAAGGCCACCTGGAGGAGACTGTGGGGATTCCTCCCCCTTCACTGAGGTCTAATTCCTGAGTAAGAGGCTCTGCCAGGAAATCCAAGTGCCTCCTTTTGAACTTCCTCTTGCTAAGTACCTCAGGTTGGGAGTCATCTGAGTGGGAGGAAGAAGGGCAGATCTGCCCCCTAAGGATGTCTCTTTCTGAAGCTCTTCAATGCCCTCTGATGATGGAGCTCATGACTGGTGCCAAAATCTCTTGATTTCTGGATGTTGAGAGACAGAGCTGAGGGAAATGGTGCATTATTCAGGACAAGGCAGTCACTCTTCAAAACCAAAGAAATGTCTGTGGGTGCTGACAAAAACAATTTCATTACCAAAGAAACTATCATAGTTGATGTCCCTCTGTGCCATCAGCTTTGAGGTCACTCCCAGACTAGACGATGGCTTCAACACTGAAAGATTGAACACTGAAGTGTTAAAGATGGTAAACATCCTAGACAGGACTGGTACTAACATTGAAACCAAATTCAAATATATCAAGCTGTCAGAGCTTAGTCCCTGTTGATACTGAGGGACCTGGGTTTGAGGCCAATGAGACAAAGGGAGTCAATGTCAGTATCAAAGAGTCTTGTCCTCTAGACACTGGTATAGACCCTATTGTATTGCAGTCAGCTCCAAATCTCCCAGTGCCAGAGCTTAAAATGGGGAAGGAGTGGGAGAAGTAAAAGGTGGAGGTTCTCATTTGTTCTTTGTATAGACAGGTGGAGGATGATATGGCACCTATCTCAGTCTGAACTTTCATGAAGTCCCTTATGTGCTCCAAATTGTACTGCATAGAGGGACTCCTGACAGACCTGATCAAATGGGAAGATATAGCAGAGGCAGGCCTGAATTCCATATATCTTCAAGCAACAAAAAAAAAAAACAAGTGTCCACCAAAGCTGATAAAATGAAAAACTTTTAATGCAAAGGATGAGCGTGTTCACACATAGTGCTTCTTCAGATATATAAAAAAAATCACAGGTTTATGTATTATATAATAAAACAATAATTAATCAACCAACCAAAGGACAGCAACAATTACTCATGTATGCTTCACTTGTTTAAGATCACTTTTAAGGGTACAGCAGCATTAATTCCTGGCAATTTATCTGCCTGCATTTTCACAATCCATTTAGCCTCTGCATTCTCCAACTTATTGTTATAACCACCTTTTCTTTTGCTTGTCGCCTCAATATAAGACGCTGTCTGGTTCAATTCTCAGCTAGAGCGTCTTCTGCGGGGAGACATGCTTGAATGGGCGTACCTTCGTTGAAGGTTGTGCGTCAGGCCTGGCAAGCCGGTACGTAAAAATCAACTGCCAATCATTAGCGGACCGGAGTTCCTCTGTGGCGACCCCTAACCGGGAAAAGCCGAAAGACACAAACAAATATGTACTAACTGTAAAACATTAAACATGAAAGAGTGCCCTGGTGCAGAGGATACATGCTTTGCCAGGACATTTAATGTATTTAATCGCCTAATATCTCCTGCATGCTGCAAGATACATTCTTTCAACATCCTGACAGTTTTGCCTATATAGAAAGATGTACATGACCTACACCTAGTCAAATAAATCAATCTTTTGGCTCTACAATCAGCATAAAAGCAATGTTTAAATGCAAAATTGATGACAGGATGCTGAAACTCATGTATAGAGGATATAAACCTGCAAGCTTTACAGTGCCTACAATGATAAGTACCTAAGCGTTCAGACAAAGGTAGTGGTAGCTGAGTTGATATATAACATAACTGTCTCTTAAGAGAGAGATTGTTTTTAAAAGTATATCTTGGTTTCTCACCCACAATCCCTTTAGTTTTATCATCTGAAAGCAAAACAGGCCAATATTTCTTCACAGCCTCACATACTTGATGCACATTAATTCCATATGTTAATGATAATCTAACACTAGTAGAAGCAGTATCTAACAAATTACCCTTAGGAGTATAAGGACGATTAACAAAAGGTCGACCTTTATCAGAGCGCATATCAGTAACCATGGTGTAACTATTCTCTAGGGATTCCAGACTGTGTCCTCTAGCAAGTAGATCATCCTTAAGACATAACATAGCTTCTTTAAATTGTTCTTCATCTGTATGCAATCTAGACATGCGCAAATACTGTCCTTTGGCAATGTTCTTAAAAATGTGTTTTGGATGCATGCTATTAAAATGTAATAATGCATTTTTCCTGCAAGCTTTCCAAAAAAGTGGACTAGATAAAGCACCATCAGTCAGTGTAACCTTAGTATCTAAAAATCCAATACATGTTCGTGAATGATTCACAACAAATCTAAAACAACTACTAGTTGATTCAAGATATTGTACAAATCTCAGTAGATCTGATTCTATACCATGCCATAAAATAAAAATATCATCCACAAAATGTTTATAATATAAAAGATGCATAGAAAATTCATGCTGCAATAGGACTACCATGCGCTCCTAGTCATCCAACACAAGGTTTGCATAACTGTTAGCACATGGAGTACCCATCGCCACACCAACCCTTTGTCTGTAAACAACATCATTGAATAAAAAACAATGTTACAAAGCATTATTTCCATTAGTGTACCAATACATTTTATCAATTCTAATGAATAATCAACATTTTCAATAAATAATTCTTTAGAGATGTTATTCCCATATCATCAGGGGCGGCTCGTGGCATAGGGCTGCCGGACTGCAGCCCCCTCAAAAATAAAAAAAGAAAGAAAAAAAAATGAAAAATAAAAAAAATATTTTTTTAAAATTCGTGGACTTTGCGCATAGACCGAGTCCCGACTTATCGGTCTATGCGCATGCTCAAGGCAGCCCGGCCGTCCCCATAGGGGGACACAAGGAGACGTCTGTGCACTTTTACAGTGCACAGACCCGCCAGGATTATGGGACGCGTCCGGACTGCAAGAGGAGCAGCAGGGACTCGGGACAGAGCCTTAGGGATCTCGTCGGGAAGGAGCATTGGGATCTCGCGGATCTTCAGTATTGCGCGGGAAGGATGTATGTACGGACGTTAACTCTGGATGTATTCATTCAGGTAAGGTGCCTTTTAATTTACAATGTTTATTTTTATTGAGTTTGTGCTTTTTATTTGTGTATGGTGCTTGAGTTTGTGCTTTTTATTTGTGTATGGTGCTTGTGCTTTACTGGAGTTTGTGTATGGTGCTTGTGCTTTACTGGAGTGTGTGTGTGTGTGTGTGTGTGTGTGTGAAAATGCCCCAGGTGCTTATGGTGGTGTGGTAGGGAATGCCTCAGGCTTGAACCCTGTATGCAGGTGTTAAAGACTTGAGTTCCCTACCCACCACCATTTGTAAAAAAAATTCAGATTTTTACCTCATATTCGATCTGATCTGTTCCTCATAATATCTGTGGTTTGTAAATGTTGCAATGCTTGATATTTGATGGTGTAGTAGTAGCATTGTTGCCTCACAGCTGCAGGTTCTTGGGTTTGATTCTTGGCTGGGGTTCCTTCTTTGTGGGGTCTGTATCTTCTCCCTGTGTTTGTGTGGGTTTGCTTTTGTGCCTCCCATGTTACAAAGACATGTCTGCATTATTTCTTCCTGGGCCTCTGCTGAAAATTGTTTATTTGTTCCAAGTCAGACTGTCCTGATTAAAAATGTTAAATAAAATTGACAGGCATTTGAATTTCAGACTTAAGGGTTTCTGAATGTTTAATTCCTTGCGTATTTGATGGTGCAGTGGTAGTATTGTTGCCTCACAGCTATAGGTTTTCTGGTTTGATTCTTGGTTGGGGTGGCTTCTGTGTGGAGTCTGCATCTCCTCCATGTGTTTGTGTGGATTTGCTCTGGTGCCCTGCCATTTTACAAAGACGTGTCTGCAGTTTTAATCCCTGCTGAAAATTGGTTTTGTTCTGTCCGCAGTAAAATTGACAGGCATTTGAATTTCAGACTTCAGGTTTCTGAATGTTTAATTCCTTGCATAATTGATGGTGCGGTGGTAGTATTGTTGCCTCACAGCTATAGGTTTTCTGGTTTGATTCTTGGTTGGGGTGGCTTCTGTTTGGAGTCTGCATCTCCTGCCTGTGTTTGTGTGGATTTGCTCTGGTGCCCTGCCATTTTACAAAGATGTGTCTGCAGTTTTAATCCCTGCGTCTCTGCTGAAAATTGTTTTGTTCTGTCCGCAGTAAAATTGACAGGCATTTGAATTTCAGACTTCAGGTTTCTGAATGTTTAATTCCTTGTATAATTGATGGTGCAGTGATAGTATTGTTACCTCACAACTATAGGTTTTCTGGTTTGATTCTTGGTTGGGGTGGCTTCTGTCTGCATCTCCTCCCTGTATTTGTGTGGATTTGCTCTGGTGCCCTGCCATTTTACAAAGACGTGTCTGCAGTATTAATCCCTGCATCTCTGCTGAAAATTGTTTTTGTTCTGTCCGCAGTAAAATTGACAGGCATTTGAATTTTAGACTTCAGGTTTCTGAATGTTTAATTCCTTGCAGATTTGATGGTGCAGTGGTAGTATTGTTGCCTCACAGCTATAGGTTTTCTGGTTTGATTCTTGGTTGGGGTGGCTTCTGTGTGGAGTCTGCATCTCCTCCATGCGTTTGTGTGGATTTGCTCTGGTGCCCTGCCATTTTACAAAGACGTGTCTGCAGTTTTAATCCCTGCTGAAAATTGGTTTTGTTCTGTCCGCAGTAAAATTGACAGGCATTTGAATTTCAGACTTCAGGTTTCTGAATGTTTAATTCCTTGCATAATTGATGGTGCAGTGGTAGTATTGTTGCCTCACAGCTATAGGTTTTCTGGTTTGATTCTTGGTTGGGGTGGCTTCTGTTTGGAGTCTGCGTCTCCTGCCTGTGTTTGTGTGGATTTGCTCTGGTGCTCTGCCATTTTACAAAGATGTGTCTGCAGTTTTAATCCCTGCGTCTCTGCTGAAAATTGTTTTTGTTCTGTCCGCAGTAAAATTGACAGGCATTTGAATTTCAGACTTCAGGTTTCTGAATGTTTAATTCCTTGTATAATTGATGGTGCAGTGATAGTATTGTTACCTCACAACTATAGGTTTTCTGGTTTGATTCTTGGTTGGGGTGGCTTCTGTCTGCATCTCCTCCCTGTATTTGTGTGGATTTGCTCTGGTGCCCTGCCATTTTACAAAGACGTGTCTGCAGTATTAATCCCTGCATCTCTGCTGAAAATTGTTTTTGTTCTGTCCGCAGTAAAATTGACAGGCATTTGAATTTCAGACTTCAGGTTTCTGAATGTTTAATTCCTTGCAGATTTGATGGTGCAGTGGTAGTATTGTTGCCTCACAGCTATAGGTTTTCTGGTTTGATTCTTGGTTGGGGTGGCTTCTGTGTGGAGTCTGCATCTCCTCTCTGTGTTTGTGTGGATTTGCTCTGATGCCCTGCCATTTTACAAAGACGTGTCTGCAGTATTAATCCCTCGTCTCTGCTGAAAATTGTTTTTGTTCTGTCCGCAGTAAAATTGACCGGCATTTGAATTTCAAACTTCATGTTCTTCAGAATACATAGTAGCACAACCTTTTTTTCTAGCAATTTTCTAAGTTTATAAGATGAATATTTTAAATTTGTCCCTAATTTTGGGACTGTATTCCCCATTATTGGCTTCTGTCCAGGTTTTTGTGCTAAGGTTGACAGCTATGGCAAGAACTGAATTCACTGAATATGGACTGTAGAATTGTGCATATTTACTGATAAAGGTGCACTGTAGAATTGTGCATATTTACTGATAATGGTGCACTGTAGAATTGTGCATATTTACTGATAATGGTGGACTGTAGAATTGTGCATATTTACTAATAATGGTGGACTGTGGAATTGTGCATATTTACTAATAATGGTGGACTGTAGAATTGTGTATATTTACTAATAATGGTGGACTGTGGAAGTCTGAGTAGACTTTTTTATGATAAATGTTCTCAACTGGGCAGTTTTGCCATTATGGGTGCATATGTTTTGTTTCATTGCTTACTGGAAAAATGTTCAAAACAAATTTAAAACACCCTCTAACAAGTGTACTGTATTGTACAAGGAATATAATTTTTAGTACAATGAGGAAGGTGTATCAAAGAGCACATGTATGTTTCATATGCAAGGGGCCTATGATTCGAAAACAGCCCAAAATTAATCTTTATCTGCACTGGCAAAATGTATTTTCTTTGAATGTGGGTTTCAATGCTGTTTCAATGAATGTGAGTTTCAAGGGCAGAGAAGTTTTAATGCTAAGTTTTCATTGTGAGACTGCATTGCTTTGTTTAACAGATGACTTAATGTTTGTGCTGTAAAATACAAAATAAAACTTTCAAATGAAGTCCAATCATTGAAGTAAAGCAGTATGCACATTAGTGTTTATGGTAAATGGAGTGAAATAGCCAAGTTATGGTTAATTGGAATGGCTGCAGAGGCTCCAGTTCAACCATTATTTTGTCAGGGGGGGGGAGGGCAGCAAACTCAGACAGGCCCAGCTGAACTATACCTCCCAACTGTCCAGATTTTCAAAGAATGAATAGATTTTTGCTTCTTATTTTTGGTTTGTTGTTCATAAAATTTGTAGTTTTAATTCCTAAATGATTTGCCAGAAGTCACTAAATAATAAGTTTCAGACTTCATAACCTTCATAAAAATGCATGTTAAAGTAAGAGCCATTCTATCAACTGTCTCAATTTATACAAGAGCAATTTTTAGTACTGTTTATATGTGCCCCCAATATATTTGGCCTTGTTCAGATTTACTGCATTAACAGGTTGAGAGGTACATGCAAATAAATTGCTTTATAGAATTAGGCATAGCCAACCTCTCAACTGTCCCCAATTTTTGGCTCAAAATGATGCTCTTCCCCTGATAATCCCTCCGCAAAATAGCAATTTTGGAAGAAAACATGGAGGGTTTACAATTAAGAAATAACTGTAATAATCAAAGTTATAGATTACTTGAAATGCATGTAGATTCTTTTATTTTGTCAGCTGCTCAAGGTAGCAGTACTAATATTAAAGTGTCCCTTCTTTGACAGGTAGAAGCTGTATTGTGTGTCTATTTTATATTTTTGCATCACATTTTTGGTCCATTTTTCATAAAATTGTGTTTTTGGCAAATTAGTGACAAATCACTAAAGACTGAAGTTAGAAAATGACAGACATTTGAGTTTCAGATTTTATACCCTTCAGAAAATTCATACTAATGCAAGACCTATTCTATTATCTTTCTAAGTTTATTAGAGCAATATTTAAAAATTGTCCTTATTGTTGTGCCTTTGTCCCACTTCTGTGTATGGCTTTGTCCAGATTTCTTGCTCTTGAAGTTGAGAGGTATGACAAATGTGTCAGGGCCATCACAGTCAGCCAGAGAGATTTCAAATTGTGACATGCTTGTTGCACCCCACTCCCCCATGTAGTGACTCTGGATGTGTCCAAGCAAGGCAAGGAGTAGTTGTATCTACCTTGGATGGGGAGGACACACTGCATAAGTACTACAGTGGCTTTTCATCTGTCCTTGATTTTGCAGAATGGTCTGGTTTCTGTCATATTTTTGTACTGTTGATTTATGCTTATTACTCAAAGTGCCTGTTGCTCTGTGTTTATAGCAATGCTTTAATGACCATAAGGTAAGCTTGTCTGACATCGTAAGATGCAAGTAAGCTTTAATAAGCATACTGTTAAAGAATTGCCAACATTGAAAGCCTTTCTGTTGTTGCCATGCAGAGAATACTTGACTAGATAATGTATAAGCCTTGGGTATTAAAGGACAGGATTCCATTATTTTAAAAGCTCATTACACTTGTTGGAGACTTCCAGTCATCTCTACAGGCTTTACCCGTAAACTAAACAGAATGCCAATCATGTGTGGTCCATAACCTGTACAGTAATCCTTTAAGCAATGTATCTTGAGCTTGTTTCTTGTTTGCTTTTCATTTTTACTTTTATCATGTTTTCCCCATGAAACAAGTTGTCAGGCAGCAGGTCTTTTTGGATAAGAAACATTTTTACAAGTGGGGCATCACATAGATTTCTACTTTCAGCATGTTGCTTGGTACTTTAATAAAGCTGAATATATTATAATTAGAACTGCAGTGCAAGGAGAAGTGGTATGAGTTGAGTGCTTCTGGTTTTTCTTATACTTGATTTTGACTGGCATTCCAGTAATGTATTTAAAAAGTAATTTATTTTTTCATGCCTCACAACCTTTTGTTTCCATCTAGATATTAAGTAAGCTGTCATGCAGCCAATGCATTGAAATATTTTTATTCTTCTACACTTATTTTTGTCTTGATTGGACTTTCATAATGATGGTTTGCCACCCAGGGCAGCGTATTTAATTAAAGTTAGTTTTTTTGTGGTTTTGTGCATAGCTCCTCCCCTTTATGGTTGACCACACCCCTTCCCTTTGACCCCGCCCATTCAGCGTCTCCTGCAGCCCCCCTGTGATTTGAAGTCACCAGCCGCCACTGCATATCATGCGGTATTACTGTGAAAAGCATCTGCAAATCTATACGGACAAAAAGGAAAGCTTGTAGGAAAAATGCATTATTACATTTTAATAGCATGCATCCGAAACACATTTTTAAGAACATTGCCAAAGGACAGTATTTGTGCATGTCTAGACTGCATACAGATGAAGAACAATTTAAAGAAGCTATGTTATGTCTTAAGGGTGATGTACTTCCTAGAGGATACAGTCTGGAATCCCTAGAGAATAGTTACACCATGGTTACTGATATGCGCTCTGATTAACCTTTTGTTAATCATCCTTATACTCCTGTTAAGGGTAATTTGTTAGATACTGCTTCTACTAGTGTTAGATTGTCATTAACATATGGAAATAATGCGCATCAAGTATGTGAGGCTGTGAAGAAATATTGGCCTGTTTTGCTTTCAGATGATAAAATTAAGGGGATTGTGGGTGAGAAATCGTTATACTTTTAAAAACAACAACCCCTCTCTTAAGAGACAGTTATGTTATAAATCAACTCAGCTACCACTACCTTTGTCTGATTGCTTAGGTACTTATCCTTGTAGGCACTGTAAAGCTTGTAGGTTTATATCCTCTATACATGAGTTTCAGCATCCTGTCATCAACTTTGCATTTAAACCTTGCTTTTATGCTGACTGTAGATCCAAAAGATTGATTTATTTGGCTCGGTGTAGGTCATGTACATCTTTCTATATAGGCAAAACTGTCAGGATGTTGAAAGAACGCATCCTGCAGCATGCAGGAGATATTAGGCAATTAAATACATTAAATGCCCTGGCAAAACATGTATCTTCTGCACCAGGGCACTCTTTCATGTTTAATGTTTTACAGTTGGTACATATGAGCAAAAGGAAAGGTGGTTATAACAATAAGTTGGAAAATGCAGAGGCTAAATGGATTGTGAAAATGCAGGGAGATAAACTGCCAGTAATTAATGCTGCTGTAGCCTTAAAACCGATCTTAAACAAGAGAATCCTACATCAGTAATTGTTGCTGTCCTTTGGTTGGTTGATTAATTCTGGTTTTATTATATAATACATACACCTGTGATGTTTTTTATGGATCTGAAGAAGCACTATGTGTGAAACCGCTTATCCTTCGCATTAAAAGTTTTTCATTTTATCAGCTTTGGTGGGCACTTGTTTTTTTGTTGCTTGATTTTAATTTTACACTGGGCGACCTTTGGCTGTTGGCTGTATTTTTTCTTCTATTATTTCCATATATCTTGAGAGTTCCTTCACCAAGGAAAAAAAAATTCCTGTTGTTTTCCTCAGAGAAGGATCTGGAATAATCACTACCTCCGATACTACCTCATATGGATGGACTCTGTGAAGGGAAAGCAGTGAAGGATCCTACATTATGGATCCTTCTGGTGGGTCCAGATTAAAATGGGTCATCATCAGCAGAATGGGGATCTTGGATGGCTGTTGATCAGACCAATCTTGATAATTTGGAGGAAGAGGATTCAGAGATTCACTGCTTTTCCTTTCACCTTTTTTTTCTATTCTTTATCCTTGCCTCTTTTCTTGTTTCTTTTAGTAGAAGAATACATTTCACTATAACCTTATTTTTTATTTCTTTCCTCCAGAGTCCTTCTGTCAAAGAACTTGCAAATTTCATATTGCTCCTTTAGGTGATCCAGCCCTAGACACACCATACATAAATTGTGGTTGTCCTGGGTTGGGATTATGTGTTCACACTGGCCACATTTTCTAAATCCAGAGGTTTAGTCCATCATCCTGTAAATAAGCACTATGACTTGAACAACAACAACAGAACAAAGTTACTCTAGCCTTGAAAACAAGAATATGAAAAGAAATTCCAACTGACAACTGTGAAGACAAAATCCTATTTATCTAGCTATATAAATATGTGTGTGTATGTGTGTATATATATATATATATATATATATATATATATATATATATATATATGGGATCTGTATTGATCCCGGAACGTCAACATCACCAAATCACTATCGGCTGAGTATACTTACACAAAAGTGCTTTTCACCGAAGAAGTGCTTTCGTGTAAGTAAGTCTGTTGCGGAGGTCGTACTACAGTGCGGATGAGTGAATATTCCCTTTTCCTCACTGTAGTGTGATCTCAGAGTGAGAATATTAAAGTAGGGGGGTGCAGGGGGGCTTGCCCCTCTGCATAAAAGTAGATTTATTGTTTTTTTATTTTTTTTATTAACGCACTTTAACAAAAGCACTTTTTCAGTGAAAGCGCTTTCATTAAAGTATGTTTGGTGATTGTGGATTTGGACAATTGGACTTTCATTCAATAGTCCTAGATCCATATGTATATGTGTATATATATATATATATATATATATATATATATATATATATATATATATATATATAGATGTGTGTGTGTGTATATATATATATATATGGATTTACTATACAATCTCGAAATACTGAAGTGTCGAATTTCAGTATTTCGAGACTGAGTAGTCGAACAACCACATACACGAAAACCCACAATCACGAACACTACAATCATGACCATTCACACACACACACACACACACACACACAAACCAGGACATAATCACACACAAACATACACCTACCTAACTAAACAAACATAAAAACACACAAAAACACACTTAACCTACTTATAAGCAGGGGACAAGCCCCCCTGCACCCCCCCCTACTTATAGATTCTAACTCCGAGGTCACACTAAACACACAAACACACAAAAAACACCACCATTCACACTTACACACACTACAATCCCTACCCATTATCCTCAAACACACAACACTTACCTGAAACCCCAGATAAATCCACAAACTGCACCACACGTCACGAACGTGACACCACGATAGCGGCGGATTTGACATTTGCGGATTCGGCATAGTGTAGTTTCGGTTAACTGCACTTTTCATTATTCGATCTCGACGTACTGAATTTCGACATTTCAGTATGTTGAGATTGTCTAGTGTATCCGTATATATATATATATATATATATATATATATATATATCTATATACAGAGAGAGAGAGAGGGAATGTAACACTTTCAATCATGTGCTCCAACCTTTACATCACAAATAATCCAAAAATAATATTGACCCTACTTTTAATTGAAAACCTGTAACATCACAAAAACAAATAAACAGAAAAGGAAAACAATTTCTTTTTTTGATAGATTAAAGAAAAAAACCACACTAAGAAAACTATCATATAACTTGTCTGTATAGTGGTACTGTTAAGGAAAGGGTGTTTAGTACCCTAATGTGTAGGACTGGGTATCGACCTCCCACCCCATCTTACTCATTTGTGCTAACCCTAAACTGAACCCTACCCCTGCCCCTTTTTCCAACCATTAGGGTGCTAAACATCCTTTCCCTAAAAGTACCACTAAACAAGACAAAATGGCATATACAGTAAACACACACACACCTATTACTTTCCATAGACTTTACTGTAACCCTAATCTGTAAAACAATTGCACTTGAGCGTATGCACACGCATACACACACACACACCTATCATTTTCCATAGCCCGTACTCTAACCCTAATTTATAAAACAATTGCACTTGCATGTGCACATACACACGTATCACTTTCCAGAGTCTTTTCTCTAACCTTAAGCTGTAAACAATTGTATGCACACCATCCCCAAACCCAAATACAAATTATATATACTCCTCTATAGCCCTTGCTATAACCTTAACCCACAAACTTCACTTTACACTATTTTAATAATTATTTTTCAGAATATGTTATAAATCTATGAGTCTTTTAATGTTGCATGTATATATACATCTTTTCTTAACCTTAGCCCTGATTTGTTGTAGAAAGCACTAACAACAGTTGTTGAAGTCAGGTTCCATGGATCCAAATATCATTCCCATTTTTCTATTTTTTTTCCATCAGGGATTGCTTGATCATCTAATTACTCTTTTTAATTAATTTTTAAGGAAAAATTTGTTCCAGAAGACTGGAAGTGCTTGACAGGGGTACTTACTCATACTACAACCTATCAGTTTAATATCCAGTTTGAGAAATGTTTTCAGTATTGTTTACTCAGCTTGCTATCTGAAAAAGCTTTAAATATACTCTTTCTACAGACATCAACCAACATGGATTTGTGCCTGGATTTTCTGTAGCGACATTTATGATACACAGTTATGAGATAGTTGGAAAAGCTTGTGATTTAGGTCTAACTTCCCATTATATACTTTGGATCCACTGAAAGCTTTCAATATGCTGTTGCATAAAGTGATCTTAAATAACAAGTTTGTTACATGACATTAACCCATATGTTATTAGTTAGATTAACATGTGGCTACTGGACAAATCGGAACAGGTCAGGTTAGTGGCCAAATGATCTTCATGGAGAAGTGTTACTTCTGGAATACCTCAGAGGCCTGTACTGGGTCCTGTTTTATTTAATTATGTGCTTTCTACCTTTCATCAGACTGAACTGTTGGGTTGCAAAACATCCAGATGAAAATATCGCTACATCCAAGAAAATGGAAGGACTGAATACCTAATTGTCCTCTGTTGACTCGATCCAAGAATTAAGAGTTGACTTTTGCTGTAATAAGAGAGAATTTATGATGTCTGGTAACTTATCATAGAACATCAAAATCAACCTGAATCAGGAAACTTTTTATTATTGAATGCATGAAGTACCTGGGAATCATAATCAATATATATTTGTTTAAAAAATATGCCCTTTATAAAAAGGCAAAAGTAATGAGGCAGATGGGACTTCTTTTTAAGGTAATGGGAATAATGGACATGGATACTCTAACAAACTTATTTAAGGTTAACATATGGCTGCTTTTTAAGTATGATGCCCCTTTCTGTGCATACAGTGTCGTAGATGTAAACTCTCTTGAAATGATTTCGATACATTTTTCTATAATAAAATTCCATCTATAAGAATTCTACCTCACAGTGACATATTGGTTAAACTGAATCTGTTTGGTGTAAATTATTGCCTTGTAAGGCATAAGTTATGTTTGACTTTTTCGTGCCTATAGGATGATGTATTGATGCACTGAGGGCTGTTTCAGGTTTTAAAATCTTAGTTCCATCTAGACATTTAAAACCATGTGCCCCATTATATGTAGCTCTCTTTAATAAAAGTATTACCAGGGCAGATATGTATTGCAACTGATTTGAATATTGTGGAATAAATTGCCATATCTTGTTAGATGTGCTGGGTCACTATGTTTATGACATATGATGAATGTCATTGAATTTGTTTTTAACAATTTTCTCTTACTTTGTGACCATCTTTGTGAGGGGAGCACAGCTGCATTGAGCTCCATTCAGCTTCTAACTTGGAGAGCTTTAATGAAGTTGGCCACTTGCTAGGAACATACTCTACTAATCCAACCTTCTTACCATAGCTGGGTGGAATTTTTAGTTAAAGCATACTCCCCATTCTATAGTTCCAACTTCTCACTCCTTCCTAGGGAAGCTAACCACAGATGAATTATTATTGAATCTTACCTTGCCTTATCTTTAGGCTAAGCTACCTTCTTGCTCAGTCAATCTCTTGCTATTACTGATAGGCTTCTGCAGCTTTAGGTTCTCTTGTTCTAGCCCACTCCGTTCGCCCTTTGGGCTAACTCTGCTCCCCTCCCTGCCCCCAAATTCCACCCACTCCCAGTGCTCCTACACTTATAGCCCATATATCCCCACCCCTCCACAACAGCCTATTACCATCCCTCAGTCATCAGATCCACTCCCACACCACACCCTCTACCTCACAACAACCTCCTCTGTAAACCCCACCCACACCATGCAAGGCATACTAGGACTACTACTACTACTAACTCTCACCACTCTAGCTTACACCACATCCATACACTCTAACATACCAACAAATACTACGTACCACATAACACACACCCACACACACACACAACCTCACACAAATATAGTAATATGCTCCACACTATTTAACAACAACTCAAGAAATCATCCTGCTATCAACATCCTCTGTAGTTATATTCACCAGGAAATAACTCACCTATAATAGAAGAGATACTACAATGGGCCACAATCAACCTACCCCAAGAAACCATCCTGCTATCAACATCCTCTGTAGTTATATTCCTCCAGGAAATAACTCACCTGTAATAGAAGAGATACTACAATGGGCTGCAGTCAACCTACCTCAAGAAACCATCCTGCTATCAACATCCTCTGTAGTTATATTCCTCCAGGAAATAACCCACCTATAACAGAAGAGATACTACAATGGGCCACAATCAACCTACCCCAAGAAACCATCCTGCTATCAACATCCTCTGTAGTTATCTTCCTCCAGGAAATAACTCACCTATAATAGAAGAGATACTACAATGGGCCACAATCAACCTACCCCAAGAAACCATCCTGCTATCAACATCCTCTGTAGTTATATTCCTCCAGGAAATAACTCACCTATAACAGAAGAGATACTACAATGGGCCACAATCAACCTACCCCAAGAAACCATCCTGCTATCAACATCCTCTGTAGTGATATTCACCAGGAAATAACTCACCTATAATAGAAGAGATACTACAATGGGCCACAATCAACCTACCCCAAGAAACCATCCTGCTATCAACATCCTCTGTAGTTATATTCCTCCAGGAAATAACTCACCTATAATAGAAGAGATACTACAATGGGCCACAATCAACCTAGCACAAGAAACCATCCTGCTATCAACATCCTCTGTAGTTATTTTCCTCCAGGAAATAACTCACCTATAATAGAAGAGATACTACAATGGGCCGCAATCAACCTACCCCAAGAAACCATCCTGCTATCAACATCCTCTGTAGTTATATTCATCCAGGAACTAACTCACCTATAATAGAAGAGATATTACAATGGGCCACAATCAACCTACCCCAAGAAACCATCCTGCTATCAACATCCTCTGTAGTTATATTCCTCCAGGAAATAACTCACCTATAATAGAAGGGATACTACAATGGGCCACAATCAACCTACCCCAAGAAACCATCCTGCTATCAACATCCTCTGTAGTTATATTCCTCCAGGAAATAACTCACCTGTAATAGAAGAGATACTACAATGGGCCACAATCAACCTACCACAAGAAACCATCCTGCTATCAACATCCTCTGTAGTTATATTCCTCCAGGAAATAACTCACCTGTAATAGAAGGGATACTACAATGGGCCACAATCAACCTACCACAAGAAACCATCCTGCTATCAACATCCTCTGTAGTTATATTCCTCCAGGAAATAACTCACCTATAATAGAAGAGATACTACAATGGGCCGCAATCAACCTACCCCAAGAAACCATTCTGCTAGGTGACCTAAACTTAGACTGGCTAGCCTGCAACTCCAACAACCCCTCAAACCATATTAACTTATTTGGATTCTCACAACTAATCCAAGAACCCAACAGAGTAGACAAAAAATCCAATAGAACCTCCATTCTCGATTGGACACTAGTTAATATCCCCACAGAAAATTATCATGTGGGCTGCTTACCTGATACATTGAGTGGCCACTGCCCCACATTCCTCCTTCATAAACAGGCAAAAATACCCAAACCCATGCTATTCAAGGAGACTAGGGACGAGCACGAAGTCAATCCACAAACTCTTAACAGTATGCTCCAGCAACAAGACTGGAATCCACTAAAAACTCTACCTTAGTTGATTTTTTTAATACTACTTTTATGAATGTACTAAATATACTAGCTCCCCTCAGGAAACTCAGGACTAAAGTTAACTATGCCCCATGGCTAAATAGGACAACAAAAGCTTTAATAAAAGCCAGAGACATTGCCTGGAAAAACTGGAAAAAGAATAACACTATCCAAGACAGACAGAAATATCAAGAACTATGAAATAAGGCCAAAACCCAAACAAAAGTAGATACAAAGAACTACTTCTTAGACATCCAAAACAAGCACTCTAGAAACCCCCAAAAGTTCTGGCAGGCATCAATACCCTTCTAAAAGTGGAATAACCACCACCCCATCTCCCAACAACAATTCTGATAATGATAGCATAGCTTCAGAATTCATCCATCACTTCACAGAATCTATCCTTGCACTATCTAGCCAACAAAAACACTAAAACCACCCCAACTGTAGAAAAAACTAACATACCCACCTTTACACTCTCACCTGTACCAACCTCTTCAGTTAATAAGCTACTCTCTCAACTAAAACCCACCACACTCGCAGCAGATGGTTTACCCACAAATTTTCTAAAATTAGCTGCAGAATCACTAGCCTCCACTATTTCAATTCTTATAACCCGCTCTATACAAGAAACCTACATACCCCATCTATGGAAAGTGTCACATATAATTCCCCTTCCCAAAGGCGGAAACTCCTATGAACTATCAAACTACCGGCCAATTGCTATCTTGCCCCCCCTTTCCAAGCTTCTGGAGAAATGTATTCACATCCAGGTAATGCACTTCTTATCCTCACATAACCTCCTCTCCCCCACACAGCATGGTTTCTGCCCAAACCATAGCACAACCACTGCTCTACTCTCCTTTACCAATCAGATTAACCATCTAAGAAACAACAACAAATTCATCTCAGCCATATTCTTAGATCTATCAAAAGCATTTGATATGGTCTCCTATAACCTACTCTTAGACACTCTGTCAAGCTTAACCTTCGCCCACTCTACTACTACATGGTTTAGAAGCTCTCTCTCACTCTGACAGAAAACAATCAGTTAAATGGCAAAGTACACTGTCTCCTCTATTACCATCTACTATAGGCATCCCACAAGGATCAATACTGGGTCCTCTACTATTCACCATTTTCACTAACAAACGACATACTTCCACCCTGCATGCATCACTTATACAGTACGAAGATGACTCCACCCTAATCTGCTCAGCCCCATCCATAACCACTCTTCAAAAGCTTACCCAAGAATCCTTTTGCTCCGTGGAACAATGGATTATCGATATCCAACTCATTCTAAACCCCAACAAGACTAAATTACTCCTTTTTACCCCCAATAAATCCAAATCCACACCTCCTACCTTCACTATCACCTCAAAAAATGGGACCACAATCTCCCCCTCCCCCTCACACTAAGCTGCTTGGGGTTGAACTAGATAACAATTTAAACTTTAATGTCCATATCTCACAAACCATCACAAAGGTACATAAGAAACTAGGAACACTATGCAAACACAAACAGTTCCTATCGGACCAAGCTAGAATCTCCTTAGCTGAAACCCACTTCTTGTCTACCCTAATGTATGCATCACCAATCCTAATTCATATCAGGAAAACAGACCTAAACAAACTAGAGTCATGTTACAATAAAATTGCAAAATTCTCTAACAACTCCACTTTTAGAAGTCATCACTGTCTTGCCCTGAAGCAGTTACAGTGGTTAGAACTCCCTCAGCTAATTAGCTATCACCAATTAGTCCTCACCTTCAACATAATAAGGAACCCTCAGAAAACCCCACCCCTAAACAAACTTCTAAACCAATATTCTGCAAATCGCTCTCTACGCTCATCCGACAAAACCCTGCTCTGCATAACCAAAGCCAAAGCACTGCAAGGAAAAGTCTGTTCTTCCACACCATTGCTAGGGAATGGAATAACCTCCCCCAAAGTATCTCCTCTTCACCATCCATCTCACTTTTCAAGACATCACTAAAGTCACACCTCTTGCATTCATGGCTCTGTCCCTGTATCACATAAAATCTTTTCTGCTCTCCTCCTAACTTGCCACACTTCATCTCCTCACTGCTTACCTCAGCTATTCTGTACTACTCAAATACTCCCTATCAGGAACTACTATCCTACAAACTATTTATCACGCTATGACATATCTCCTGAATAGCATTATTTTCCAGATTCCATTCCTTCATTTTTATGCTTTGTACTACCAATAGGGAATTCAAAGTTTTGCTATCTATATACAAAGCTTGCTCAAATCAAACTAAGGTATGAAAAATCTCCTTGATTGTATATATGTCACTGTATAGAAATTTTCTGTCATTCATGGATTATGTGTTGTCATATAAAGACATGGAGCTCTGATTGTATATATGCCTCTGTACAGAAATTTTTTTGTCATTTGTTGTATTTGTACTATTATGTTATGGAGCTTTTCTCCCCGGGCCTCTGCTGTAAATGGGCCTTGTTCCAGTAAGACTTTCCCAGTAAACAAATGTAAAATAAAAATAAATAAATGTTTAAATGCCTTTTGATAAGTGGATGGGTACAACCAAATATTGTTTCAATAAAAAAAAAAAAAGAATCTGGGTGTCTAGATAGCCTTTGGACCTAAACACAATTTGGATAAATTATGAAACTGTGAAAACTATCGTATATTTCCTGTGATATTTTGGCTCTTTTTTTCTTTGGGTGCCACGGTGGTGCAGTGGTTAGCACTGTCACCTCACAGCAAGAGGTTCTCCTGCTGTTGATTTTCAGCTGGGGTGTTTTCTGTGCAGTCTGCATTTCCTCCCTGCAGTCATGTGGGTTTCCTCCGGGTGCCCTGGTTTCTCCCACATTCCAAACACATGCAGTAGGTGGATTAGACACTAAATTCCCTTGAAGTGCGAGTGTGTGTGCGAGTGAGTGGTATGAATGAACTACTGTGGTAGGGCTAGCCACCTGTCAGTGTAAACCTTGGCTCGAGATGATTGTCACTGGTGAAGTTACACCCCAACCCCATGTGCAAAAATGGGAAAAAGACATTGAGGATGGATATATGGATGGATGGATGGATGATGGCTCTTTTTAAGTTTAGATATATGTCAAAAAATGTCTTTAATGAGTTCCAGTTCTTATTCTTTCTCTCTTCCTCTCTTATATTGATTGTCTGAGTCTTATACCTTGTGCTTCTTATTTATCTGTTAAATTAATGATATACATCTAATCTATGGTTAGACATGGTAAAAGAAAAAGGGAACAATGTTCTCATAATTGCTGGATCAATAGCTGCTTAGAATTGTATAAATGAATGTTATTAAGTACAGTAGATCAAATCTTTGTGTCTAACCTTTGTCTCAGCTTTTGAAAGTAGTATATGTCCATACTAAAGACTATAGACATATAATAACCCCCACTAATTTTGTTAAGCTTGATAAAATATTTCTATAAATACAAAGGTTAGATAAAAAACATAGGCCATATTAAGATTTTTTTTTTTATTATTAGATTATTGTTGCAGTATCATGACATATGTGGGACATATCCTGCTAAGGACTGGGTATCCAGTAAACTTCCAAACTTTAGGGTACCTTCCTTCTGTCTATATGTCCAATGAGACACAAAAGCATGCGGGATAAAAGTATATGTATGGACACCAAAACCCAGAACTTTGTTTCTTTTGAAGCTATAAGTAAGACTTGCTCTTTGCTGAGTTTTCTCAGTTTCAGTGGTTGATTCATTTTATTAAGTGTGCAGATAAGTATCCCACTGGGGACTCCCCTCTTCAGATTCTGATGTGCAGAAACAAGGTTTGTATCCAAGAGAGCTGGGAATCTGAGAGAGAAGAAAAATATGTTTTCTGACTCTTTATTGGAGGAATTTCCCTTTTCTGACAGAACTGGCAGAATGAAGAAATGGGAACAAAAGGAAGTTTCATAGACCCAGCAGAGATGTTATGAATTACATTTTCATAATCTCCAACCAGTGGCTAATTCTCCAGTTTTAGTAGCCTTGGAAAGTGAATGTAATGTAGCCACCAGTTCTCCAGATAAGCAGCATCCAGTCCCTAGGAAATCTGACAAATTATACAAAGTCTCTCAGTCTCACAAATTCCTCTTAAGTAATCTTAGGGAAGATCCTTCTATTGTTTCTCTCTCAAAATAATCTTTGTGATGCTGCAGCACTAGCAACAGTAATCAAGGAGCTGCAGTCCTCCCCACTAGCACCAATGGGGATGTACATTGGGAGGATGACAAGCACACACACAGTATTTCCAGATGCAGCTCTCTGCATCAAGTGCAATTTCCCATAAGAGAACACAGAGACCACAGTCAGTCCGAGGCTGGTTTCTCCCTCTTTCTCCAGATCCCCAGTAAGACCCCACTGGCACAGCTATTGAGTTGAGATCTCAGCTGAGTGGCCAAGCCAAGATCTCCAGTACCCTCTCTGTACAACCAATTCTTTGTGTCCCTGCTTAGGTAGCTGACATACACACACTCTGAGGTTTGATTTATACACATACACACACCTGGGAAAGGCTGGGACAGGTTTACTAGCTATGCCCCATTCTGCCCACACTATAAGGTAGTTATCACTGCCACCAGCCAACTCTTTATCAGTTACTTTAAGGTCCTTAACAAAGGGTGTCCAATCTTACTGTGTAATGTTACTGTTAATACAAATGGTAGTTTGACCAAGAGCAAGGCTATTAGGAGTGGTCCACAGTGTCACCAAATAAATATGCAAGTACTCTCAGAGCTTAAATATGTCTCAGAAATATCAGCCACAATGAATGGTTTAAATATATTTAATAACAAATAATAAAAGAAGAAGGAAATACTCAGTATACAATTACAGTAACATCAGAGTTCAAAATCCCAGGAAATATTTAAAACAACATTGCAGAACAGCCTCAAATAAATAAAGAAAAACATCTATATTAAGCTTTGCTATATTCCTGACTATATTTAAGAGAATTACTGTACCCTAGTAACTTACTTACAGAGCAAGGAAGGCAGATGTGGTGAACGGGTCTTCCAGCTGATGTCAGGTCAAAGAAAATACGGAATGCTCAGTCTCTCTCAGGGAGTTCTTAAATTAATATCTCAAATATTACTGCTAGAACAGCTGCAGAATGATATCACTTCTTGTCATCTGACTCTATTCCAGGTGAAAAACAGCCATCAATGCAGCTGGTAGCATTTAGCATCTACCTGTGGAAATAGACAAGGCTTTTCTTAGATCTAAGGCAGATACTGCAAGTCATAAAACAATAAATACACTTCCAAGACAATACAGTGAACCTCTGCTTCTAGACACTGTGTCTGTTACTGCACTGAAACTGAAAGATCACATCCTTTTACTACATGGCCATAAAGTAATTTAATTTCAGCTATTTTTCTGAAATTAACCTCTGGTGCTCCAGTTTCCATTGTTAAAATATATACATCTAAACAGTTATAATAGTGCAGGTACATTTCTGTTCTAATCCAGTAGGGTACACTGTAGTTACATTTTTAAGCTCAGTAGCTTTACAAACCCTTTTCAACACACACTTTTGTACCAGCAGTTTGATATACACATAACGTACAGTTCTAATACATTTCTAAAACAAGCATATGAATCATATTGATATTCACAAATGACACATAATTATTTACAAAATTCCAAATAGCTGGGCTGGCAGTATCTCTTTTCATGACAATCTTCTTCAAAGCATCTCATGGCTTTTAATCCCATTGCTTCAGATAAGGATGGAAGGGTCATTGATAGATTTGGAAAGAGGGTACATACTTCTTCCACTTTAGCCTTCCTGACAGAGTGCATATATCAAAGTTCCCTTTAGCTTCCTTTGACAGCAAGAAGACATTAATTGCTAACCTTTCTACTTCAGAGGATCAGGCATCTTTAAACTCTTTACTTTCTCAGTGTCTCAACTCAGTCTTCCTGTGATGCTGCTGATGCTGTTTCCAGAGCTGCAGCCGCTGGGCCTGTTTGCAGAGATTTGCTTGGCTGCACACACACAGTCTACCAGAGGGTGTTAAAGCTGACATTTTAAATGCAGCTCTGGACTAAGAAGTTTTGTTTGCATCTTCCTCTGCTGAGGTTCATAGGAAATTTGATGAGAGGGGAAATTAATACAAAGGGGTGGACATATTTTTCCAATCCCCTATCCCCAATAAAAAAGGAATTTTCCTTCTAGCCCAGGTCACTATTATTGGAAGTATTTTAAATCTCAACAAAAGTCAGGTAAACAAACTTTAAGCAAGCAGTGGCAGGGCAGTTCCAAGTAGAAAGGAGGCGCTTCTCAAGCCCAAGGGCAATTTAAAAAAATGAACTGACTGCCCCATCAATTTCCTTCCCTTCCCATCCTAGCTATCTGTAATTCTTTTTCAGAACCTAGCTATTCATCTCTCTCACTCGCTCTTTCTCTGCCTTTGGCACCAGGTGACTTCAGACTCTTGGATTCTATGAATAATCCAAAAAGGATACACACGGCAGAGGGAATCCCTTTCCCCATTCATCCTATCAACCAAACATCCCTGTTTCTTCCTATTGTAGATCAAATGTTTTGTCAGGGAGTAATAGAACCTGTTCCAGTGGAAAAAATAGGAGAATGACTTTATTCATAAGTGTATTTCTGGTACAAAAAAAGAGGGAGCCTAGAGACCTGTGTTGAACCTCTCCCTTCTAAATCTACACATCAAGATTCTAAAATTCAAAATAGTCTCTCGTTCTCTGTCTCCAGACATTGTTACCTCTTATTCATCCTAAGAGCTTTCTAGTTGTTCTAGACTTACAAGATGCCTGCCATTGCATTCCAAGTTGAAGAAACTTCAGACGTGTTTTAAGATTTTCTGTGTCTGTTTCACATTTTCAGTTTTCTGCTTTATCCTTTAGGTTATCCACAGCTCCAAAAGTATTTACACAATGCCTGGCTCCAATAATAGCCTACTGCAGGTTACAGGGAAAACAGATTTTTTTCTGTATTTAGACAACTACTTTACTTTTGCAGACTCTTTTCTAAGTTTTCAAGAAATTCCTTCTCTTTGTCGAGACTCTCCTTCAGAACATAAGATTGTAACTTGACCTAGAAAAATGATCTCTTAGTCCTTCTCACAGGATACTACTTCTAAGCTGTCTCCTAAATGCATCCTTCATGATAGCTTTCATTCCTTAGGACAATGTGGACTTTCACAAAATATAATTCTTGATGATTTCCCTCAAAAATCACTCAATGGCAACGGACTTCCTCAGGATATTAGGATTTATGGCCTTTACAATTATCACGCTTCCTCGAGCCAGGTTACATATGAGAAAAAGTCAGCAGTTCCTCAAATCAGTCTGGACTCAACCCAGGCATCTCCCTTGCAGTCCAAATTCCAGTGCTGAATTTTCTCAAAATGTGACTTCACTAGTGGATGAATCAGTTATCCTTCAGTCCAGGTCTCACTTTCTCCGCCTCCGCCTCAGCCTCTACTCAGTCTATAACCATGGATGCATCAGCTATTCCATTGGGGAGCTGTTTTCAATAGGTAAATGTATAGGGGCTTTGGAACCAAAAGAACAAAAGGAATCATGTAAACATTAAGGAAATGATGGCACTGATAATTTTTTTCAAAATCCTGAACCATCTGTGGGTTTCAAGACCTCTATTAGTCATCAAAGACAGCAACACAGTCACGTGGCACATAAACAAATGGTGGGGGTGAACAGATCTTACCCCTTTAAAGATTAACCAGTGATAGCTTGGGAACTTGTCTTGCAACTTAATCTATCCCTACAGGCCACTTAAATTCAGTCAATGCAGAATTTGGGAAAGACAAGCTGAGCAGGGCCAGGACAGCCACTCATGAATAGAAGTCACATCTCAAGGTCTTTTAGGAGATGTTGAAGTGACATCTGGCCCTATATGTAAAAATGGGAAAATGGGTTGCAGATGGATGGAAAAGTTTGGTTTCAGGGCTCCTTGCTTATCCTGGATGACATATGCCTTTTCCTTTCCATGGGCTGGAATATTTCTGCATACCTTTCCACCCTTTCCTCTAATAGACAGACTCCTTTTGAAGATTCAAAAGGTCCCTACAAAACTAATACTGGTAACTCCTTTTAGGTCCAGACAACAGCAGATCTCTGTTCTTTTGGAAATGGCTAAGAGCAATTACCACAAGCTTCCGCCCAAGATGGACTTGCTCACACAGCACAGGGATTCTTTGAGCCACCCCACTCTTCAAGTTCTTCACCTCACAGTCCAAAGCCTGGATGATAGACTTGTAATACCTTTAAGATATTGAAGTGACATCTGGGATAGTAAGATGACTATCACACAACTAAGTTGTCTGTCTTCTCATAATTTTTTATAACTCCACAAGTTATCACTGTAGCAATATCCCTAAACTTAGTAGCACAACACTGTATTATGCACTCTCAGTAGTAGTAGTACAACATCACTCAGCCAAAAGGCCTCTAAGATCATCAAGCAAAATACTACTAGAAGTCACCAAAAGCTACAGTAGCTTTGGAGACACACTATATAGTAGTACAGTGGCTAAAAAATGGAACTCTCTCCCCACTAGCATACAAAACACATTGTCCAAAGCTTCCTTTAAAAACCTCATTAGGCAACATCTCAAGCAAGGTTGGCAGTGCCATGACTGCTCCTAAGGCAAGTGAAAGCAGATAAGGTACACATACTAAACCTAGAGTACTTGATAATAGTTTTCACTCTTACTCACAAACACTGGCTAATGTACAATGTATGTACTGTAGCTGTGTAGTATGTATGTATTCTACCTATGTTCCAAATTTCAGCTGTACACCACAAATCTATTAATTACCTTTATTTTTAAATTAATATTTTCTTGTTCTCTCCACTGTAACTGTTGATGTGCTGCATACCACTGTAAAAACATGTCTATTGTAATTTGTGTGTATACTGATCATGTCTAAATATCTAAATGCATCTGTAATTTTTCTATGTGGAGCTTTTCTCCCCGGGCCTCTGCTGAAAAAGGGCTTTTTGGACTCAGTCAGACACCCCCGGTTAACAAATGTAAAATAAATAAATATTTTTTCAAAGGATGTGTAGCAGGTATTAAAAGAGGTTAAAACATTTGCTACTATGGCAAAATGGAAAATATTTTGTAGCTGGCGTCTTAAGATGAGCCAAGATCCTTTTAAGGTACAAACACCAGTGGTTCTGCACTGTTTTTATGAGTTGCTAAAATCTGACCTTTCTTACTCTTCTATTGAATCAGCTTTTAGCTATTCTTGTATGTCTGTCCAAGGATACCCTACTTTTATTTTATTTATTTATTTTATTTTACATTTGTTGACCGGGATAGTCCGACTGGATACTTGTTCATTTTCAGCGGAGGCCTGGGGAGAAAAGCTCCATACATACATACAGAAAAACTGTTAAGTTAAAGCACTGTTCCAGATACAATACACAGGATAAAAGTCATTCATTCTGTCATATATAAATCTGATTTTTTATAGAGTAACAATTAGGAAGCAATGTAGGGGTGGTCAAAATACCTCTTTAGCACATGTTTATATTGTCAGAGTTAGTCAGGATTAGAGCAAGGACGTAGACACTGCCTTTTAAAGTACTGTTTTAGATTTGTTTTGAATTGGGTTAGAACGGGTTCTGAAGTAAGCTCAGCAGGAAGTGAGTTCCATATTTTACCAACAGAGTTGGCATATAGAGAGTATCCAGACGAGTTGTTGCTTTTGAGGGTTTGGACTAGTAATTTGTTGGATGAGTGAAGTGTCTTGAGGTTGCTGTAAGGGGTGATAATTTTTGTAGGTACGGGTGTATTTTCAGGTTGGTAGAGAATCTTATGTTACTATTAGCTGATTGTACTGAAGTTGGATAGGCAATTCTAGCCACCCTAGATTCTTTAGTTTCAGACAGTGGTGTGTTCTGTATGCTGCTCCAGTGGCAAATCTAGCAATATGAGAGCAGCTAGAGATTTAATTAAGGTCAGACTTACTCAAGTTTGTGAAGAGAGGGGATGCATAAAGGAGGGTGGAAAGTAGATGTGTATGGGCAATTACCATTCTAGCTAGTGGAGTGAGGAAAGGTTTGATCTTGTGTAGTGAGCCAAGATTTTTATTAACTTTTTTAATAGTTTGATTAATATGCATATGAAACTTGAGGTTATCAACTGTTACACCTAACAGTTTGGTACAGGGATCTGGGACAATGACAGTGCCGTTATTAGATTTTATAGTAAAGGCTGGAATGGTGACTTTACGAGTGGGGTAGAAAAGCAGTAGCTTCGTTTTCCTAGGATTTAATAGGAGACGTTGATTACAGAGCCAATTTTCAATAGTATTAAAACATTTTGGGATAGAGTCTGCAAACTTAAAGGAGAGGTGGCAGGGAAAATCTTCCTTATCTCAGGTGATACATTTCTTGAAAACGGGTACTACATATTAATTCACCTAGAAAACAGATTACTACTCCTTGGGATCTTAACTTTGTACTAGAAAAACATACACTTGGACTGCTTTAAAGTTCATAACATGGAAATAGTTTTGCTCATTGCTCTGAACTTAGCTAGAAGAGTGTCTGAGTTATAAGCTGTTATGGCAATTTGCTCCATCTCACTTTTCATAATGATAGGGTATCCATAAGAACTTATCATTCTTTCATACCAAAAGAGGTTTCAGGGTTTTCTTTAAATCAATAAATTCATTCACTTGTATTCTTCACTGACCTCCTTCCCCCTCACAAAAAAAGGAATGAGAGAACAGGTTACACACTTTGGATGTCCATGGACAATTTTGATAGTACATTGACCGGAAAAAAAAGAGTAATTATTCATTGCTTGTGAGGGTAAAAGGAAAGGACAATCAGTATCAAAACAAATTATTTATTTATTTATTTTATTTTATTTTACATTTGTTGACTGGGCTAGTCTAGCTGGATATATGTCCATTTTCAGTAGAGGCCCGGGGAGAAAAGCTCCACATTAAAACAGACTAGACACACAAAGTATTAAGTAATAAGTTACAGAACATTAAACTTTAGATGCAGATAGGTTGCTAGACAAAAACAGGTGATTAAGGTACTTTAGCAAAACATTGATGGAACAAAAGAATAGCACAAAAATAAGATAAGGTATTTATTTATTTATTTATTTATTTTTTTATGTTCAAATAGTTGTCCCATGCTATCCAGTTTTGCTATTCTCATTATAGTAATTCCTTTTCAGGCAAAGTCAGAGTCTATTCTACTAGGATTGTGACTACTTCTGCATCTTTTTGGAAAGGGGAGGACTCTAGAAACTTTCTAGCAGTAGCAACTTGATCTTCTTGCATACTTTTACCAAGCACTGTAAGACTTGATTCATTCTCTAGGGCCAGGGCAGGATTTGCTAGAACTATACTCGCGGAGGCTCAGGGACTCTAATAATTCTTTCTTCTCCCTATCTAAGCTTTGGTATTCATCCATAGGTTATTGCCCCAAATTTCTAGTGATGAACCTCGGAAACTTGTGCAAGTAAACACCATAACAGTGGATGTTTGAATAGATCAATGTTGCAGTAAAAGCACCCTCCCTTCCTTCATAGGTTCATAGGTGTGTACTAGGCTAATGGCCCTGGAGCCTTTACAAGCTTAGCCCATAGGATTATCCTGGCATCGTGCCACCTGACATTAGTTCCCAGTGCCCCTGTCGAGTATAGCCACTGGAGTGACCCTAGGGTGAATTTTCTATTTCCCATCCACTCATCAAGATTTCTCTTGAAGAGGGCCAGTGAGCTGCTCTGTTTGACATGTCTGGGAAGTCTATTCCTTAGCATGGGCAGTCTCTGAGTTATGAAACTGTCCCTCCAGCATGTTCTGTTGATTGTGGTAATGAGGTTGAGGTCTCTGGAGGGTGTGGTGCGGAGGGATTGGGATTTCTTTAGATGTAACATTTCTAACAGAGCTGGGTCAGACATGGCTTTGTAAGTCAAGCAGGGATCGCCTCTAAGAAGGCAATATGAGACAGAGAATAGTTGGAGTTTTTTGAGTCTGTCCATATAGGACGACTGTTTAAGGCCTAGGATCATCTTTGTGAAGTACTTTTGTGGCCTCTCCAGTTGTTGCAGGTGTCTAGTGAGGTACATGCCAAATGGGGCATTGTACTCGATGATTGGCCTAATGAGGGAAGAGTAGAGGGAGACAATGACCTCTTTCTTCTTGGATGCAAAACCCTTAGTAATGAAATGTGGCACATAGGAGGACTTTCTGACCACAGTGGCAATGTGGTGGTCAGAAGAGAAGTTGCTGTCAACCTGTGTTCCCAGATCTCTTATAACACCTTCTGTGTTCAGTGGACTACCATTGATGTGGTAATTCATGGGAACTGAGTTTTTCCCAAAGGGGATGACGACACATTTTTTGGCATTGAGCTTAAGGCCATGGTTCTGATACCAGTCATTGGTCTCAGTGAGGCCTTTCTGCAGGATGTCAACATCACTTGGGGAGTTAATAATAGGTTCCATCTTGCAATTGTCTATGCACTTTGTCAACCAGAGTCCCTTCTTGTTGGTCTGGATTTCAGAGAAGTAGATACCAGACAGGAGAGGACCCAGGACCGAACCCTGTGGGACTCCACTCATGACTGGTTGGCAGTCTGACTTGGAGTCAGCCACTTTCACACTGTGGGTTCTATCTGTGAGCCAGTTTGCAACCCACATAGTGATATAGAGGTTAATGCCTAGCCTAGTGAGTGTTTCTGTGATTCCAGAGTGAGGAATGGTATCAAAGGCCTTGTTCAGATAAAGGTAGGCTGTATGAACCACCTTGCCTTCATCCAAAGAAGTCGACCAGGTTGAGCAGGCATGATCTGCCCATCACAAAACCAAACTGTGTGGGATCCAGAGTTTGGAGATTCCCTATATCCTTGTTTATTAGGTCCATGCTGATGTATTCCATAGCTTTGCATATCAGACTCATCAAACTAATGGGGCAATAGTTCCCAGGGTCTGTAGTTGCTCCTCCTTTGTGGAGAGGGATGACTGTAGCAGTGTGCCATTTGGTAGGGACAAAGCCTGAGGTGAGACTGTGATTGAACAGGGCACACTGTAGTTCATGTAGAACACAGCCAGGGATATTGTTAGGTCCCATAGAAGCTGTATTCTTGGCCTTGAACAGTGCTGTTTTAACCTGTCCAGCAGTAATACTGGGTGCCTGGCAATTTACTGGTATTGTGATTGGCCCTTGGGAGGGGAGACGGGTAAAGTTGGCACTGAATCTGTTGGCCAGTATATTGGCAATATCTGTTGGCTCGGTATAGGAGGTACCATTGTGCAGGAGCTCAGAGCAAATCTGAGTATTGCCGTGGAGATTCTTTACATAACTATAGAAGGCCTTGCGGTTGTCTTTACTATCTGCTGCAATTCTGTTTTTATAGCTAGCTTTAGAGGATTTGATGAGGGATCTCAACTTTTTGTTGAGACTGATAAGGGAGTTTTTCCAGTCTTGGGACTTCACCTTATTCTGCATCAGTTTCTTCCTTCTGTTGTAGAGTTTGTTTATGGTAGGGGACCACCAGATTGGCTTCCTTTTTTTTTGGAGGAGAGTGTCTTGGTTCTATTGGGTATTGCAAGATACATGCATTTGTGTTGTACGTGTTCATACAGTGCATTGGTGTATGATTTGGTGGTCATGCAACTATTCTCCATTTGCATGGGTGCTGTGAAGTTAGCCACCTCTGTTTTTAGGAGCCCAAAGTTAGCATTGGAGAAGTTTTTCATGATGGTTACCTTTGCAGGGGGTTGGGGTGGGAGGGATGTGGATTTCCAAGGTGATTAGTTTGTGGTCGGATCTAACCAGGGAAGAGTTGACTATTGGTGTAGAGCAATGGTCGCCCATGTTAGTAATGACCAGGTCAAGGATGTTGCTACCTCTAGTGGGGGTAAGAACGAGCTTGTCCAGGACATTGCAATTAATGAATTCCAGGAAACTTTGGGAAAGTGTATTGGTACATGAGTAGTTTTCCCAGTTAATGGAGGGGTAGTTGAATTTGCCCAGTATGAGAGTGTTAGATTGGACCCTAATATTCTCCAGGGTGCTTAGGAATGTGAGTCTTGGGACATGATAGGGGATCTATAGCAGGTTACAACCTGAATTGCTGTCTTAATCAATGTTAGCTTCACCTGAAGTATCTCTGATGTGTTATGTTGGGCTACCAGTCTGGAGGTGTGTGCATCCTTTATGAATATGGAAACACCACCGCCTTTGTTGTTTTGCTCCAAGTTCTGGGGCCGAAAGGTGTGGAATGAGTTATAGCTTGGTAGTGCAGGGGTGCTTTCTGCTGCTTTGAACCAGGTCTCTGTTCTCCATTTTAAGGAGTGCTTCGAGCAAGTGCATTTTGAGATTTAGACTTCTATTATTGAGCAGCATGACCCTAAGATTGCATTTGTTTGTAGCTGTTATGGTGGTAATTTGGTCTTTGGAACACAGCCTAAGAAAGGCACTAAAGGAGTGGCAAGAGCCTTGGCCAGTATCCAGAAGCCCAGGGGTGACAGATGCAGGCCATCTCTGACAAAGCATCGAGGTCTGTCAGTCATGTCATCCCAGGCAGACAGATACTGGATCCCCATGGAATGACACCAGAAATGGAACCAGTTGTTTAAATCAATAATTTTCTGCTTGTACTGTGATATAATTCTGGGTGATGGTAGGATGCTGCTCAGGGCTAGGGTCATACCTGCCTGGGCTACATAATCTGAGAACTCCTCCATGTCTCTTTTCATATAGTCCAGGGAGGTACATCTCAGGTCATTCACACCCACATGTACAATGACAGAGTCATATTTGTACCTGTTGTTGAGGAACCTGAGTGAGTGTGTTATGTGGTGGATCCTGGCACCTGACAGGCAGCTGACTGTTACTTTCTCCTTATTCAGCCTAGTGAGTGGGACATCAGTGTGCCTCAATATTGACTCACCTATGACTAGTGTGTTGGGCCTGCTGTTTTGCATTAGGGGCTTTGGTTGAGTTGCACACTGTTTAGGAGAGTTATGTGTCTCGTTATTAGTGTTGTGTTGTGGTGGTCTAGTGCATTTCTGCCTTGGAGGCCTCTGCTGTTTGGGTAGATTTTTATTGACAGCCTTCGTGAAGGTGGGTGTGTAGTTTGTGTTTTTATGTGAAGGTAGTGCTGGTGTGTGTTCTGGAGAGCTATGTGTTCTATGTGGTGCGGTGCAAGTGTTGACCTTCTTGTCTTGACCAGCTGTTCTGGTCTTGGCTAAAGAGTGCATGGCTTCCAATTTGGATATATATCTCTCACAAGTCTGAGTGTTGGGAGGTAAGAGGTGAGAGTTGTCAGTGTACATGTGACATTTGCTACATTGCCTCAGGATGCCAAAGTTCATCAGGTTAATAGGAGAAAGCACAGGGAACTGACCTTTAAATATGCCTGGAGGGGTGGGCATTAATAATAAGTACTGGAGCTATTTCTTTGTTGAACGTTTAGTGCTGGTAGCACTTTTGTGTGCTACAATAATTGCCACAAGAAGTCTGGTAAAGTGCTAGACTAATAAGCTAGTAAAAGTGTAGGAGAGGAGAGAACTAGCAGATCTAAGGGAAAATAGAAGAGCAGACTTTTTGTCTTTCCCTTGTTTTCTGTTTTCTGCCAGGGTAGGCGTTCCTTTCTTCCTTTCCTCAACTCATAACACATACATCTGTCTTCAGGGCTGTAGCTTCCCTTTTCTTTGGGGGGCACAAAAGGTCTGAATTTTGGCACACATACATCTACTTTTATACTGTCATGCTCTTGTGCCTCATCAGATGTATAGATACGTGAAAGGTGCCCAAAAGCTTTAAAAGCTGGATGAATATCTGATCCTTAGTAGGATACATTCCATATAGCTTTGGCTTTTGCAACAGTGATCTATTCAAATATCTACTTAGACAACTGTGTTATTGGTTTAATAAATGTAATGGCAGTTACAGTGTCTGGTGTAATAACATTGCTTGTGGTCCATTATTACCCTGTGATGCTTATCCTGTTGGCCATTATTGCTTATATATTGTGCAATATAAAATGCAGCAGAGACCACAAGTCTATAAAGCATTGTGGTTTTGTTGCACATCAACACAATAAAATAGGTTCTTCCCAAATAAACACATGGAATGACAAAACAACTTAAAATACCTTTATGCATAATTCCTTACAGCAGAAACCTAAGCTCTCATACCAAGTTTGTCTAAGCTTCTCTATTACTTCAGCTTTCTCTTGGGCAGGAAAAATGTGTGTTTTTCTACAGGTCTCTCTTTACTGTGTAATACAGCATGATGGTGCAGTGGTTAGCATTGTCACCTAGCAACAAGAGGTTTTCTGATTTTATTTTTGGCTGTAGTGCCTTCTGTGCCTTATCTGCATGTCCTCTTTGTGTTGACATGGGTTTTTCTCTGGGTGTTATGGTTTTCTCCCACATTTGAAAGATATTCAGTATGTGACTTGAACACATTATATTGACCATAGGTGTGAATGTACATGTATGTGTGTGCTATGGAAGAACAATCTCAGTAGGGCTGTTAGTCTGAAGTAGCTCTCTCCAACTTTCTGAGGCCAACACTAATGTAATTCTTTCATTACTGTCAAAATGGTACAGCAGGGAGCATTGCCACCTTACAGCACTGTTCCCTGATTCATCTTAGCTGAGATACCTCCTCTGTGGAGTTTCCATGTCTTACCTGTGTACTCCTATAAGTTATTGTCAGGTTATTTGAGTGGTTCCCAAATTCTAAAGTCATACAGGTAATTTTCTTGCCAGTCATCCAAGATGCCCGTATGCTCATGCATGGTGTGGAGTGAGTATGCACATATGTGACCTGCTGTGGACTGGCATCCCATCCAGGATTGGTTCTCTACCTTATCTCATTGACTTCCAATACAGAATATTGCTCTACAATGATTCTGAACTAGATGACAAAACAGAAATCAAAAACAGAATGAGTATATGCTGTTATTGTCATCACCTCTGAGTGTTCTGACTTACAGCACAGCCAAGTGTAAAAGTTTATTTTATGTACAAAAGATGCCTATAATTTTTTTTGCATGTCCATATTTTGTATTCTCCTATCATCAAGTTCTTTATTTCTTACTTCTCTTGGCCTATTGCACTAATATCCATTTTTAGCATCTTAATATTCTTGTATTTGAAGATGCATGCATATATTGTTTTCTTTAGTCAAGCTAACAAAGCCCATTATATACAAAAGTCTGTTTGGGATGTTCCCAAGGAGTATTGGTATTTCAAATAAGTTGTTAGTGTTGCACATTATGTGTTGTAAACTATAGTTTAGTGCTAGATCAGGCAGTATGTCCTTTCAATAGTGATTGAGTAGCAGTCAGTACCCTTTTAATATGTTCCAGTTAACAAGAGGTACCTCATTAATATTTTATGTTTTGAGTTTTCCAGATGACATTTCTGAATGAAGTATGACATTGGTGTTATAGAGTTTTTTTGCCAAGGGGTAAATTTGCTTATTCTGCAAAATCAATTTCTGGGCAGGCTTTGAATCTTACAATGACATTACAATAATTGCATAATAGTAATGATGATGATGATGATAATAATACATTACAATGAATGACAGTTATGTGCCAGATTCATAGCATGACTCCATTGTATTGAAACCTGCCAGGCTTACCAGTAGTTGATTAGCAGTTGTTCCATCTCACTATCACTTGATCAGCCTTTGGGACCCTATTATTAATTTCAGATTAGCTACTGGAGTATTGTTAATGTTCCTGGATTAGCCATTACTTCCCTATTAATATTTAATAATTAACCACAGTTAACCTTGTTATATAACCTGTTTAGACACTGCCAGTCTACAGTAGTGACACCTTCTTAAGATTTCTTTTACTAGTCATTGGTAATCTCTTAATATTTCCTGATTAGAAAGTATTATCATCTTAATAGTTCCATGAGTAACAATGGTATCATTTTTATATTTGTTTTCCTTAATTAGCCAGTGGCACCTTTTTAATACTCCCTTGTTAGCTACTTGTACCTTATTAATGTCACCTCAAAATGAAATTATACCCTATAATCATTCCCATGTGAGGCCTTCTATAATCACATAAGATCTCTATGTAAGGCTGACCAATTTCAGGGATAATCCCTGAGTTCTGTCTGTTACGTGACTAGCTCACTAGAGCACATTGTTGGAAGCTAAGGAGTGAAACATATGTCTAAATAACACAGCAGCCTTCAGATGTCTGGGATCTAAGGCCACATTAAGTACCGGAGTATTTTCTATAGTCTCTGATTAGCCTTCTGTTTCCTTAACTACTCTAAACTCTGAATATTTCTTTGGAATCTAGATGGACTTACCCACTTCCAGAGTCATTACTGTAATAAACATAGTATTCAAGTAAAGTCCAGTCACATTTCCTCCAATTCTGTTATATAACACAGTAAAAAAATATTACCTCACAATAGAGACATGCTTCTAGCCCTGCTTCTCACTGTAAAATAAAATATACTCTGACAAGTCATTAATGTAGCCCAGTGAGTTGTGAAAATGTTAGCCTATAACTCAGTGCAGGTCTATTCTGTAGTAGCTAGGTCACCCTATGATAGGATAGTGAAGAGTGTTTTTTTACATCTATTTTGATTGCCTGCATCCACCATCCACCATCAAGCATGTCTCAGCAACCCTCGTCTGGCCTCACAGTAAGGTGCAGCGAAGAAAGGGCCTTCCCATATATGTGCTATCCTTGTTGAATGGAAGACTTTTCCCTTTTGGCCTGCTATTAAACCCCAACTCTTCTGCATGGCATGCAATGATGTCAGTGTGGCTCATGTGAATGTGTTACCATGTGTTCATCTTGGGCTACACATGATCTGTCTGTGAATGTACTGCTTCTTCACTTTATTCATCCATGGTAGAGCCCCTGGCCTCCATCCATGGCCATATTCTGGTAGAAACCCCTTCTTCTGGGGTAGATGAGCTACCATTAAGCAACACATTACCCTCCTGTCAGCCAGCTCTTCTGGTGACCAGGCCTACATCTTGAATCTCAGTCTCCCGGGTCACAGTCGGGTCTCCATGCCCCATGTAACATGGAGTTTGATGGATGGTGGCAACAGTATATTTATTATCCAGGAAAACTCTGTCATGTGTCCTTTTTCAAGATTAACCCTTGAGAACTGTTTGACTAACTGACTTGCTCAAAAATCACACTATTAGAACTAGAAGATCAAAAATGAATGATTAGGTAAAACGATTGATTTGTTTGGGGCTTGAAACCAACTTGCAAGAAAGTAGAAGCAAAATGATAACCCAGCTACATTTTATTAATATGTATATGTGTGGTGAAAGTATCCACTCATCGCACATTTTCAGTTTGTATAGTCATAAATTATGGAATATGAATATTGTATTATTGTTTAATATCCATAATAACAAAATACCCTTTTATTCACGAGTTTGTATTGCAGAACATTTGGTGATTGCTATGAATATAAATTAAATCATGTAAATTATCATATGCAAGAGCTTCAAGTTACACACTGATTTCTTTGATTAGCTATTCATATGTTAATAGAAATTTATTTTTATTAATAAATTAATTCTGTCCCCATCTACTATAGTCTCCCATTAACAAAGGGGTTATAGGAGAATAGTATCATGAGCTTTAGTACTTCCTTAAGGAAAATCATTCTTATTCTAGGCTGGTCTTGTAATGGTGTTGATTACTGCAGTTAGTAAGTGGAAGGTTTAATTAAGATATGTGATCTGGACCTACTGGTCAAGTGACACAAATGGTTGATTAATGGTCACAGTTTCATATGGAAATGACATGAAATTACTTCATAGAGAAGATGTTGGGTTAGGCATCATTGTATGGCACTGGTCCAAGTAGAGTAGTAGAATGGTTGCAGGAGTAGAGAGTTCTGAAGTTGTTTAGATGCTAGTTCCAGTATCAGAATAGTGAAATAATGCTGCACACCTTCTTCCACTTTCATCACAACTGGCTGTGAGGAAAAGGTTAGTTTGCTTTTGCTTTCTTGTATTTTGTATTACTTTACTACCTTCATCTATTTTTCATGCTGAGATTTGTTTTCTTTACACTGTGTTTTACTTGTATTCTGCTTTTAATTGCATATTAAAACTAGGAAAGAGACCACAGCTTTGTCTCTTGTGAGTCACACAGATTTTTTTCCCACCCTCTCAGCCTGGTGCTGTTGTGTTCATAAACTCAACTGTCTTTGTAGTTGTCTGCCCCTTATGTTAATTTGACCACATATCTCCTTTCCTCTCCCCTTTCATTGGCTGTTGTGAGTAATCACAAAATTGTCATTTTGCGAAATCACTCCTCTTCAACTATTTACATTTATTGGCCATCCCATTGTATTCCATAGAACCAGAATACAAAGTGGCCACCCCCTTTAACTCTCTTTCTCTTTTAAAATCAGTGGCTCTCCACTTAGACAGCTAAAACTTAATTACCCCATCTTTCATATCTAACTGCTTAGTACACACTGCAATGCTTAGGATATTAACCATCTTTTTCCATTTTATATTTAAAATCTACAACATCTATTGCAAGACTTCCAATTATTTGAGAGCTCACATTCTGCCTCTCAGTAGTCATCTTAGGATTAGTGCTTCTGTTTTCTGCTGGTGAGAGAAGGAGCACAGGGTCATTATTTCCTGGAGTGTGCTGATCACCAGAAAGCCTACTTCATAGGTGACAGCTTGGAATGTGTGCTTATATTCTTCTCCTGGTGGGAAAAGGAGCAGGATACATTGATTTCTGACAGTTTCTTTTTGGGCAGTGAGTGCCTGTGCTTGACGTTCCTGACTGGTCTGCTTGTTATTCAAGGCATCTTCCAGAAAAAGACTACAAGTCTACAGAATCTTGCATCATCTGGGACAAGACTATGAATCACCAAACAGGCTGTGGCCTGCTTCTCATCTTGGGACTGGTGCTAATTAATGCTTTGCTTCTGGTGAAAGAAAAAGCAAAGGAGCACTGTATCCCAGGAAACAGTGAAGCTGTGGTGAGACCAACACTAGTAGTAGTCAGGCAGCAACCATTCACACGGCTCCCCCATTTTCATCATTCTTGACTAGCTAATTCTTTGGTTTCAGTAAGTACTGCTTGATTTCTTTCTAACTTCATAATATCTGTCTAAATAATTATAGGGCCATAGGTTCATAGGTAGGTACTAGGCTATCTGCCTGAGGGCATTTAAAAGCCTAGCCAGAGTGTGTCGGCTTTCGCCACCCCATTGATTAATTAACTGAGCCTCTGTCAAGCAGAACCAATGAAGTGATCCCAGGGGTGTATTTTCTGTTACCCATCCACTCGTCAAGGCTTCTCTTGAAGAGTGTTAGTGAGGGGCTCTGCCTAATGTAGTTAGAAATTTTGTTACAAAGCATGGGGAGTCTCTGTGACAGGAATCTATCCCTCCGGCATGTTCTATTTATTGTTGTGGTGAGGTTTAGCTCACTAGAGCACATGGCTCGCAGTGACTTTGATTTCTTCAGGTATAGCATGTCCATCAATTCTGAGTTGGACATGGCTTTGTAAGTCAGACAGAGATCACCTTTGAGTAAGCGATATGCCACTGAGTACAGCCGGAGTTTTTTCAGTCGGGCTGTATAGGACATATGTTTGAGGCCAGCAATCCTCTTGGTGAGATGCTTTTGTGGTCTTTCCAGCTGTTGGAAGTGTCTTGTGAGGTACATCCCAAATGGGGCATTGTACTCTATGATGGGTGTGATGAGTGACGAGTAGAGGGGCACTATAACCTCTTTATTTCTAGATGCGAACCCCTTAGTAATTAGATGGGCCACATAGAAGGATTTCCTAACTACTTTGGCAATATTATTGTCAAAGGAGAGATTACTATCTACCTGGGACCTCAGATCTCTTATTACCTCTTTTGTATTAAGGGGGCTGCCGCCTTTGTGGTAATTCATGGGTGTTTTGTTTTTCCCAAACGGGATGACTATGCATTTTTTGGCATTTAGCTTGAGGCCATGACTTTGTCACAAGGTGTCTGTCTCAGTAAGGCCTTTTTGAAGGATGTCCGTGTCAGCCGGAGAGTCAATTATGGCTCCCAGTTTGCAGTCATCGGCGAACTTGGTTAGCCATAGTCCTCCTGTGTTTGCCTGTGCTTCTGAGAAATATATGCCGAACAGTAGGGGTCCCAGAATCGAGCCTTGCGGGACACCACTTGTGACTGGTTTAAAGTCGGACCTGGAGCCCGCTATTCTTACTGTGTGAGTTCTGCCTGTAAGCCAGTTGGCAACCCAGCTTGTGATGTAGGGGTTTATGTTCAGGCTAGTGAGTTTTTCTATAATACCTGAGTGAGGAATGGTGTCAAACGCCTTGGCGAGATCAAGGTAGGCTGTGTAAACCACCTTTCCCTTGTCTATGGCCTTGGTGACTGTCTCCAAGAAGTCAACCAGGTTTAGTAGGCATGATCTGCCCTTAACAAAGCCGAACTGGGTTGGGTCAAGTGTTTGGAGGTTCCTAATATCTTTGTTAATGAGTTCCATGATGATGCACTCCATAACCTTGCAGACCAGGCTAATGGGGCGATAGTTACCAGAGTCAGTTGTGGCCCCTCCTTTGTGGAGCAGAATAACAGTTGCTGTGCACCATTCTGTGAGCACATAGCCTGTGGAGAGGCTAAGGTTGAACAGCGTGTTTAGGTGGGGGGTTAGTTTGTTCTGTAGTTCATGCACGACGCAGCCTGGAACACCATCTGGTCCCATTGATGCTCTGTTTTTGGCTTTTGAAAGGGCTGTTTTCACCTGTGCTTCTGTAATTTCTGGGACACTACACTTTTCCGGTATTGTTGTGGGTCCTTTTGAAGGTGAGAGGGAGGTGAAGTTTGCACTGAATCTATCTTCCAGGATGTTGGCAATATCAGTAGGTTCAGTATATATTGTGCTATTTTGCACTAGCTCAGAGCATATCTGTGAGTTGCCACTTAGATTCTTGACATAGCTAAAGAAGGCTTTGTGGTTATCTTTTGAATCCTTGGCTATTTGTCTTTCGAAGTTAGCCTTGTTTGATTTTATGAGGGACCTTAGTTTCTTACTGATACTGATCAGGGATGCCTTTCCTTCTTGGGATTTGCTTTTTTTCTGAACTAGTTCCCTCCTTCTGTTGTATAACCTGTTTATGGCAGGGATCCACCAGACTGGTTTCCTTCTCTTAGGGGAGTGAGTCTAGGTTTTGCTAGGGATGGCACGATCCATGCATCCTTGTAGATGCTCATAGAGTGCAATTGTAAAGGATTCTGCATCTTGGGCAGTGTTATCCTTTTGCGTGGGGCTGTGAAACTTACCACCTCTGCCTTAAGTAAGGTGAAGTTTGCTTTAGAAAAGTTTTTCACTGTGGTTTCCTTGGTTGGTGGTGGTGGTGGGGTGTGGACATCCAGAGTGATTAGTTTATGGTCTGATCTAACCAGTGACGGGTTGACCTCTGGTATGGAACACCTGTTGCCCATGTTGGTGATGACCATGTCCAATATGTTGTGGCCTATGGTAGGGGAGTTTACTAGCTGATCCAGGGCATTTGAGTTGATAAATTCCAGGAAGCGCTGAGCCTGGGAGTATGTACTCAAGTAGTTTTCCCAGTTAATGGTAGGGTAATTGAAATCACCCAATTCCAGGGTGTTTGGTAGGACCTTTATGTTTTCCAGTGTCTCCAGAAAGGAGAAGTGGTGGTCCTGGGTCATGGAGGGTGATCTGTAGTAGGCCACAAATTGCATTGCAGATTTGCCCGATGTTAGTTGCACATCGATGATCTCCGAGGTATCATGCTGCACCACTAACCTGGAGGTGTGGGTACCCCTGATGAATATGGATACACCCCCTCCTTTTGTGTTTTGGTCTGTGTTCTGTGGCCGAAATGTGTGGTATGAGTTGTAGCCCAGTAGTACTGGAGTGCTCTCTGGAGCCTAGAACCAGGTTTCAGTTACTGCACAGATGTCAATGTTCTCCATACTTAGGAGTGCTTCGAGCACATGCATTTTGAGATTTAAACTCTTGGCGTTGAGTAGCATAACCCTCATTTTTTTACTTGTGCTGTTTACGGTGGTGGGTTTGAATTTTGAGCCTTGCCTAAAAAAGGCACTATGGGGGCAGCAAGATCCTTGGCCAGTATTCAAAAGCCAAGGTGTGACAGGTGCAAGCTGTCTCTTGCGAAGCAACTCGGCCTGTCGAGCATGTCATACCAGGCTGACAGACACTGGATCCCCTTTGAATGACACCAGAAGCTTAGCCAATTGTTGAAATTGATAATTTTTTCTTTATACTGAGGTATCATTCTTGGTGAGGGCAGGATGCTAGTCAGGGTCATACCCACCTGGGGTACATGATCAGAGAGCTCTTCCATGTCTCTTTTCATGTAGTCCAGGGAGGTACGTCTCAGGTCATTCACACCAACATGAACAATGACAGAGTCATATTTGTACTTGTTCTGGAGTGACCTGAGTGCTTGTGTTATGTGGCGGATTCTGGCTCCCGATAGGCAGCTAACAGTAACCTTCTCCTTGTCCAGCCTAGTGAGTGGGGCATCAGTGTGCCTGACTATTGAGTCACCTATTACTAGTGTGTTAGGTATGATATTTTGCCTTAAGGGCTGTGATTGTGCGGCACATTGATTTTGTGTTTTATGTGTTGTCTGGTTTGTGACGGGAGGTGCAGGTTTTGTGGGTGTCTGCTTTGGAGCTCACTGATGCTTTTGCAGGTTTTTATTTAGAGCCTCCAAGTATGATTCTGTGCATTTATATGTATTTTTTGCCAGTGCTGGTTTAGTAGGTGTATGTGAGGCTGGAGGTGTGGTGCAAGTGTTAACCTTCTCCTCATGACTGTCTGTTCCAGTCTTGGGTGGAGAGACCTTAGCCTCCAGTTAGACTGTATAATTGTATCTCTTGCATATGTTAGTGTTTTGTGGTAGGAGGAGAGGGCTGTCTGTGTACATGAGGCAGTTGTAACATTGCCTCAGGATACCCAGGTTCACCAGCTGGACTGGAGAGTACACCTGAAGTTGCCCTTTGGTCATGCCTGAATAGTAGGGTGGGCTGCTTAGTCGCTTGGTTGGTGAGGGGTGGATAAAGAGCCTTGCCCTGCTGGGCAGTCAAGTGTCGGGGTATATTAGTGCTTGCTATTAGGTCTGAGCAAGTGCTAGACTGTAGGATGCTTTTTGAGTGCTTAGGTTGAGAGTTAGACTAGTAGACTAGTTTCAAGTGAAAAACTGAAGAGGAGACTTAGTGGAGCCAGGAATAATTTAACCCAAGCTAACCGGTGCTGCCCGGCGCACAAAACTGTGCAAACGCGGTTTTTAAACTACTAACTTCTGGGCTGGAACCACTCCTCCAGGGACAGATGGCTGCTCAAAGTTCCCCTCTCTCACAGGTGAACAGAGAAACTTCCCTCTATCCAAGTAAGGTATGGGCAACTCAGAAACTTGTAACACAGCCCTGAATTCAGCACTAGCCTGAAAAACTGGACTATACTAGCTTAGAAAGGTGGGAAACAATACATTTTTTTTTGTTTTTTTTTAAAAGATAAGGCAAAAACAGAAGTACACTTAAAACAGCTTTAAACGGCTACAAACGATCAGAAAAGGCTATTGCACTTTAGTGTGTAGCCTACAACAGTTAAACAATTTATTTAAACAAAAAACAACCTTTTAAAAGTGCAGGCAATCAAATAAGTACAATATGTGAAAAAAACAAGCTTTTAAATCACAATAAGTGCTGGAAAAATCAGTGTTTAGGCGGAAAACAGTTAAGTACAGCAAGAAAATACAGAAAACGGATACTCAATCACTCCAAAGTCTCTCTTTTAAGCTAGAAGGCTTTTATCAGTTTAAGGCTTTCTAGTGCTTTTCGGTAGGTTAGTTACAGGAAAGATGGGAAACAAGCGCAGATGTGGTCTTTTAAACCAGAAAGTTGAAAGAGATGGACAACTTCCCGAATCATCAATAAACTACAATTCCTGGGCCAAGAACAACTCCTCTTGTGGTAGACAGGCTACCTAGTACTTACCACTTCCACTGATAAGCTAAAAGGCTGCACTCCAACACAAAGGCTTGGGGGGCTCAGAAGCTTACAAACAGTCCTGGATACAGCAAACCTGTACCTGGACTAGACTAGTTACGGGAACGGTGGGGATCAAGTGCAAACATGGGCTTTAAAACCAGAAAGTTGAGACAGATTGAAAAACTGCCCAAACGGCCATTAAACTACAATTTCTGGGCCAGAACCACTCCTCTTGTGGTAGATAGGCTACCTAGTGCTTACCGCTCCCACTGATAAGCTAGAAGGCCTTCCCTCCAACACAGAAAGGCTTGCGGGGCTCAGAAGCTTACCAACAGTCCTGGATACAGCAACTCTGTATCTGGACTAGGCTAGTAACAGGAAAGGTGGGAAACAGTGCAAGTGCGGCTTTTAAACCAGAAAGTTGAAAGAGATGGGAAAAAACTGCCCAAACGGCCAGTAGCTACAATTTCTCTGCCAGGAACCACTCCTCTTGTGGTAGATAGGCTACCTAATGCTTACCACTCCCACTGATAAGCTAAAAGGCTTCCCTCCAACACAGAAAGACTTGGGGGGCTCAGAAGCTCACAAAGAGTCCTGGATACAGCAAATCTGTACCTGAACTAGACTAGTTACAGGAAAGGTGGGGAACAAGCGCAAACACAGGCTTTTAAGCCAGCAAGTTGAAAGAGATGGAAAACTGCCTAAACGGCCAATAAACTACAATTTATGGGCCAAAACCCACTCTTCCCGTGGTAGATAGGTTACCTGATGCTTACCACTCCCACTGATAAGCTAGAAGGCTTCCCTCCAACACAGAAAGGCTTGGGGGGGCTCAGAAGCTTACAAAGAGTCCTGGATACAGCAAATCTATACCTGGACTAGACTAGTAACAGTAAAGGCAGGAAACAAGCACAAACACAGGCTTTTGAATCAGAAGGTTGAAAGAGATAGAGGAGTTTCCCAAACGGTCAATAAACTATAATTTCTGGGCCAGAAACCTTTCCTCCTGTGGTAGATAGGCTACCTAGTGCTTACCACACCCACTGATAAGCTAGAAGGCTTCCCTCCAACACAGAAAGGCTTGGGGGGCTCAGGAGCTTACAAACAGACCTGGATACAGCAAGTCTGTATCTGGACTAGACAAGTTATAGGAAAGGCAGGAAACAAGCTAGGAATTTATTTATTTATTTATTTTTTTACAGAAAAGCAGCTAAAACAGCAGTAAATACAATTCAAATGCAGTGTAGACTAGCACACGTGTATCAATATTATGGCAAATACAGTTTAATTAAATGCAATTAAATTAACAAATGACTAAAAAACAAGTGCAGAAGGCATTAAATTAGAAGGTTACTAATAAGCAGTAATAAGTGCATAGTAAGAATAACTGAACAGATAGCACGCAGAACAGCAACTAAGACAGTTTCAATAAGAGCAGCTGAATATATATATATATATATATATATATATATATATATATATATATATATTTTTTTTTTTTTTTTTTGAGGGAGGGAACACAGCAGGATTAAGAGGCTGCAGGGGTTGTCCTTCTCAAATGCTCTCTTTGTACACAGTAGGAGTGCCTGAAATCAGAATATGATCTCACTGCACTCAGTTGAGTGAACAAATGAGATTGACCCAGAAGTTATATCCAAATACAAACTTACAAGAGGGGTGGGCAGTTTCAAAGCCACCAAGATTAACACCAATACAAGAACAGGGAAGGTGGGTGAGAGAAACACAGTGGAGACAACAAGAGACAGAAACAATACAGCACCACTATAAATAATATGCAAGTGTATAAATACAGCACAGTGCAAATTAAGTTGCAAAAAGTGTACTTATCAGTTTGGAATAGATTCCACTTCATCCTTAAATTTTCATGGTCCACTTAATGTTTTCCTCTCAAATGTTTGGCAGTGCCCTGTATAGACACAGACACCCTGAGTGACATTTTCCCTGTAAAAGCACAATTGAAATTTCACCAATACCTAGTTGTACATGGACAACTAGTTTGCAGTGACAAACACTGTCCCTAGAGTTGCAGGCCAGATACTCCTGACATTGCTTTATATTCTCACTCCAACCGTCTAATCATTAAAAAGGGTCTGTTGCCATGGATATGAACTTTTCCATCATCTCTGTTACCAATTTGTTGGATATGGGCATTCTGAGGCAATATAGAAATTGCCTCATGTTTGCAGATAACCAGTTAATTCTCAAACAAACTTGTATGGTATGTGAGAGATGTATTTACATAATGTCACTGGAGGCAAAGTTCTCATATAAAAGTACGCCTAATGGCAATAAGGTTGTCAGTAGTACACACGCTGCACACATCACACACAATTCAAGACAGACATATGGACCCACATATGTTGAGGCACTTAAATGTAACCTTCCTAAAGCCCAAAGACCTCCCACATGAAGTACACATAAAAATACCCTCAGCAGTCCCAAATGCTCTCTTTCAAAATAACACTCAGATCAACACATACAGTCACATCTCATGGAGCCTCTACATTTAAGCCCATAAAGCAGGCCACCACACAATCCAAAATTCTGATTATTGGAGACTCCATTGCGAGACACACTGATGTCCCTCTCACTAGGCTGAGTAAGGATAAAGTCAAGGTCAGTTGCTTATCAGGGGCTAGGATCCAACACAGTGCACACGCACTCAGGACATTGGACCACAAGTACCAGTATGACTCAGTCATAGTCCATGTGGGTGTAAATGACCTGGGACATACCTCTTTAGACTATGTGAAGAGAGACATCATGGAGTTCTTGGAATATGTGTCCCAGGCTGCTATGAGCCTAGTATTGAGCAGCATTTTACCTTCTCCAAGGATGATGCCACAATATGAAAAAATATGATTGACTTCAATAATTAGCTTAGTTTCTGAAGTAATTCTAAGGGGGTGCAATATTTGTTAGCATGGAAGGAGACGGTCAACAGACCATGCTGCTTTGCCAGGGATGGTCTGTACTTCTCCCCTCTAGGCTTTTGAATATTAGCTAAAACATTGTCTTCCCCATAGAGCCTTTTTTAGGCAATGCCAAACTGAAAGCACTTTCAACATAGCAAATCAAACCCAAGAAAATTTAAAGATATTACTGCTCACTGCTAAGAGTCTAAACAAACAAGCTCCACTCCCTAGAAGCTCTCTTCACCTCAGAGAATGCTGACATTTGTGTGGTCACTGAGACATGGTTTAAAGCCGCAGACAGCACACTGACACTGCAAGCTTATAAAGCCTTCCACACATTTAGACCAGCTACTACACAGATAGGGATTAAAGGTGTATGTGTCTCAATTTACAAGAGAAATAAGTATAATTCAAGGCTGGTCTAACAGGACAATGCATTGAGCTACTCCATTTTTAAATTACCATAGGCAAAATCCAGTACCACTTCCTTGCAAGCTATAGGTCCCCCTGTATGACCCAGGAAAACCATACCATGTAGTTAAACTTATTGGAAACATATTCATGGGTGACTTTAATTTCCCCACTTTTAACTGGTATTCCTATACAACACCAAATGTACAGGCACATAGATTCCTGGATTTTGTAAACACAAACTCTCTACACCAGATTGTCAATACACCAACCACTGGTGCAAACATACTGGATCTGGCCCTCACTAATATGGGAGGGTGCTGTATACTCCCTAGTGTAATGTCTTCTCTGGTAAGGTCAGAACCACAAAATGGTACGTTTGAAGTAAATAGGTTCATAAATTGGTACTAGGCTATCAGCCCTAGGGCCTCTACAAGCCTAGCTATAACAATTCCCTGGCTATTTCTTCCCACACTATTTACTTCCCTGGACCCCTGTATAGCAGGGTGACTGACGTGATCCCCGGGTTGAATTTCCTTTCCCCCATCCAATCATCAAGGTTCCTTTTGAAGAGGGCCAAAGAGGCGCTCTGCTTGACATTGTATGGGCAGTCTATTCCAGAGTCTGGGGAGTCTCTGGGTCAGGAACCTATCCCTCCAGCATGTTTTGTTTATTGTGATGACAAGATTTAGATCCCTGGAGCATGTGGCTTTGAGGGATTGGGTTTTCTTTAAGTGTAGCATGTCCAACAGCTCTGGGTTTGACATGGCCTTGTATGTTAAGCAGAGATCACCTCAGAGTAGATGATATGTGACAGAGTATAGCTGGAGTTTTTTAAGGCGGTCATAGGGCATCTGCTTTAGGCCTGTGATTCTTTTAGTGAGGTATTTCTGTGGCCTTTCCAGTTGTTGCAGATGTCTTGAGAGGTACATACCAAATGGGGCGTTGTATTCTATAATGGGTCTAATGAGGGATGAGTACAGTGGGACAATGACCTCCTTTTTTCTGGATGAAAAGCCCTTAGTGATGAGGTGTGCCACAAAGAAGGATTTCCTGACTGTTGTGGCGATGCGGTTATTGAAGGTGAGACCACTGTCCACCTGTGTCCCTAAGTCTCTTATCACACTTTCGGTGTTTAGTGTACTGCCACCTATGTGGTAATTCATGGGTACATGTTTTTTCCCAAAGGGGATAACTATACATTTCTTGGCATTGAGCTCAAGCCCATGGCTCTGGAACCAAGCATCTGTTTCTGTAAGGCCCTTTTGTAGAGTATCCACATCATTTGAGGATTCAATAATGGCTCACAGTTTGCAGTCATCTGCGAACTTTGCTAGCCAGAGTCCCTTAGTGTTGGCCTGTACTTCAGAGAAGTAGATGCCAAACAAGAGAGGTCCCAGGACTGAACCCTGAGGTACTCCACTTGTCACTTGTCTGGAGCTGGATTTGGAGTCAGCTACTTTTACAGTGTGGGTTCTGTCAGTAAGCCAGTTGGCAACCCATTGACTGACATAGGGATTAATGCCCAGCTTAGTAAATTTATCTATGATTCCAGAGTGGGGGATGGTGTCAAAGGCCTTGGCGAGGTCCAGATAGGTTGTGTGGACTGCCTTACCCTCGTCAGCAGCTCTGGAGACTGATTCGAAGAAGTCAATATTGTTCAGGAGACAAGATCGGCCCTTCACAAACCCAAACTGGGTGGGGTCCAGTGTTTTAAGGTTGCCAATGTCTTTGTTTATAAGTTCCATGATAATATGTTCCATGGCCTTGCAGATCAGGCTCGTCAGACTGATGGGGCGGAAGTTCCCGGGATCCAAAGTGGATCCCCCCTTGTGGAGTGGGATAACTGTAACTATGCGCCACTCAGTGGGCATGAAGCCTGAGGTTAGGGTATGATTAAACATGACACTTAGATGAGGTGCCTGTTCATTTTGTAGTTCATGTAGTACACAGACCGGGATGTCATCTGGTCCCATGCATGCTTTATTCTTAGCTTTGGAGAGTGCATTTTTTACCTGTGTGGCCGTTATTACTGGAATTTGGCAATCTTACAGTATTGAGATGGGCCATTTAGGGGGTGGGGGGGGGTGAAGTTGGCACTGAATCGATCTGCCAGGATATTGGTAATATCCTTGGGATCAGTATATTTAATGCCATTGTGTTGTAGCTCAGAACAGATCTAAGCATTGCCATTTAGATTCTTGACATAGTTATAGAATGCCTTGTGGTTGTCTTTGGAATCTTTGGCAATTTTATTTTTGTAACTAGCTTTGGAAGATTTTATGAGGGATCTCAGCTTCTTACTGAGGCTGGTAAGGGAGTTTTTTGCATCCTGGGATTTTCCTCTTTTCTGCAACAGTTTTTTCCTTTTGTTGTAAAGTTTGTTTATGGCAGGGGACCTCCAGATTGGCTTCCTTTTTTTGGAGGAGAGCATCTTGGTTCTATTTGGGATGGTACGATTCATGCATGAGTGGATGTGCTCATACAGTGCCTTAGTGTAGGACTCAGCAGTCGAACTTTCAGTTCCCGTCTGCATGGGTGTCATGAAGCTTGTAACGTCTGACTTGAGTAGCATGAAGTTGGCCTTGGAGAAGTTTTTATGGAGGTTTCCTTACTTGGGGGTGAGGGTGGGATGTGGATGTTAAGGGCGATTAGCTTATGGTCTAACCTGACCAACAAGGGGGTGACCATAGGTGTGGAGCATCGATTTCCCATGTTGGTAATGACCAGGTCTAGGATATTGGAGCCCTTGGTGGGACTATGGATTAGTTTATCCAGGGTATTGGAATTTATGAATTCCAAGAACCGTTGGGCAAAGGTGTTGGTGCATGAGTAGTTTTCCCAGTTAATGGCAGGGTAGTTGAAATCACCCAGTATTAGGGTGTTTGGTTGTATATTAATATTTTACAGTATGTTTAGAAAGGTGTAATGAGAATCTTGGGGCATGGTGGGGGATCTGTAGCAAGCTACAGTTTGGATTGCAGTCTTACTTAGTGTTAGTTGCACCTGGAGAATTTCAGACACATTGTGTTGGGCAACTAACCTGGTGGTGTGAATATCCTTGGTGAATATGGACACTCCTCCACCTTTAGTGTTTCGATCCTGGTTTGGTAGCCGAAAAATGTGGTAAGAGTTGTAGCCTGGTATTGCAGGGGTGCTCTCTGGAGCCTTGAACCAGCTCTTAGTTACTGCACAGATATCGATGTTCTCCATTTTAGGAGTGCATCGAGAGAGTACATTTTGAGGTTTAGACTTCTAGCATTGAGTAGCATTACCTACAGATTTTGCATGCTTGTACCTGTTACGTTGGTGGTTTTGTCCTTTGAACTTTGCCTAAAAAAGGCACTATAGGGGTGGCAAGAGCCTTAGCCAGTAACCTGAATCCCAGGGGCGACAGGTGCAGACCATCTCTGGTAAAGCATCGTGGTCTGTCGATCATGTCGTCCCAGGCAGACAGATACTGGATCCCCTTTGAATGACACCAGAAGCTTAGCCAATTGTTGAAGTCAATCATTTTGTCCTTATATTGTGGTATCATTCTGGGTGAAGGCAGGATGCTACTCAGGGCTAGGGTCATACCTGCCTGGGCCACATGATCCGAGAGCTCTTCCATGTCTCTTTTCATGTAGTCCAATGTAGTAAAAATAAAATCAGGGCCCTAGTTAACCTTGGAATATTCAAGAACTACTCTAAGTCTAATTTCCTGCTATTAAGTGATAACCTGGCAAAATCTGAAGCCCCCATAAACCCTGAGAACTCTATTTTATTTATTTATTTATTTATTTGCCTTTTGTTAACTGGGTTGGTCCACTGGGCTGGTGGCCCATTTTCAGTGGAGACCCAAGGAGAAAAGCTCCAATATAAAGAAAAATGTTACAAAAATGTATAGCAATACTACAATCATTAAAATCAAAGAAATGCATACAAATATCTACAAAGGTATACAATACAAACATATGTGATATAGAAGATGTAATGTGCATAGTATCATGAGGTCATTAAATAAGTTCTGCCTATGCAGAACTGTTCACAGAAATCCTATACAAGCATGCTAATAGCTGCATAAAGGCAGCTGTACCCACCAGGAAGAAGTCCAGAACTTACTCAAAAAACAAGCCACCCTGGTGGAATCTCAAAATTAATAGGCTGTATACCAGAAGGAAGAAAATCATGGCAAAAATTAGGAGGTGCAGCACCCAGCAGGATAAAAGCACTCTCATCAAATTAAATAAAAAACTCAGAGGACAGATGAAGTCTTCCAAAGCCAAATTTGAGGTAAATTTGGCCTCCCAGGACAAGGACAACCACAAGGAATTCTTTAGCTATGTCTGCAACCTCAAAGGCAATTCACAATTGTGTGCAGAGCTCATTGTAAATTGAGCCACCTAAAATGAGCCAGAAGGTATAGCAAATCTACTAGCTGACAAATTCAGCTCCAACTTTACCCCTCTTTCCCCCTCAACCTTCCCTCAGGAAATACCATCAAATATTATTCTCCCTGCTATCACTAGGGAACAGGTTTTTAATGCTCTCTCTAAGGCTAAGAACACTGCATAATTCGGCCCAGACAATATTCCTTGATGCCTTCTAAATAACATGAAACACGACCTATCAGGCCCTCTGGAATTGCTATTTAACTGTAGCCCCCAAACAGGCTTTGTGGCTCATGAATGGAGAATAGCAACAGTCATCCCTCTGCACAAAGGTGGGCCATCTACAGACCATGGAAACTACAAATCCATATGTCTCACTAGTTTTATATGTGAAGCCATGGAAATAATTATCATGGAAATGATCAGTAATGATATAGTAAACTTCCAGACACTGGACCCAACTCAGTTTCATTTCATCAAAGCCAGGTCATGCTCACTCAACCTAGTGGACTTCTTTGAGAAGGTCACCAAACCAATGGATGAGGGAAAATGGTGCATACTGCCTACATTGACCTGGCAAAGGCATTTGACACAATACCCCACTTGGGCATTGATGATAAACACAAGAGGTTAGGTACAAACCTGTATGTCACATGGTGGGTAGCCAAATGGCTCACAGATAGGACCCAGGAAGTTAAAATTAGGGAGTCCCCCTCTATAAAGAGGCCAATCACAAGGGGAGTCCCTCAGGGATCAGTGCTGTATAGTTAGCTGTGGTCCATGTCTGCAGCATGGGTTCTGCTCTGCAAATGCACACAGTACAGACATATATTTGAGTGACTATGCTGGATAGCTCTATAGCTATTAAATAGCACATCTTAATTTTAATGTCAAGACAACCCACTGGCTCAATTTCAGTGCAACAGGGCAAGCATGTTCTAGATGAGTGTCACTGCACACCATTTGTAGGACAAAGTTCAGCTGCATTAAGTAACAGAAAATTTAGTTCTCTATGCATTTGAATTATGAATATTTGTAACATAATTCTCTCCTGCCCAAACAACAAGACAGAGAAACACAAAATGATGGTCAAATCAGGGGGTGGTCTAGTTTGTTTTGTAGTCATTGTGACACCCCACCACTGGCCGACTAATCAAGGAGCCTCAGTCTTCAACACTACCACCAGTGGAGGATGTACATTGGGAGGATGACAAGTTACAAACACACTATTTCCAGATACAGTTCTCTGCATCAAGTACAATTTCTCCTTAAGAACATACACAGACCACAGTCAGTCTGGGACTGGTTTCTCCCTCCTTCTCCAGATCCCCAATAAGTCTCCCCACTAACACAGCTTTAGTGTTGAGATCTCAGCTAAGTGGCCAAGGCAAGACCTCCAGCATCCTCTCTGTCCAACCAGTGCTTTGTGTCCCTGCCCAAGTAGCTGACACACGCTCTTTGAGATTTGATTTATATACAAACACATGTTCACACCTGGGAAAGGCTGGCACAGGTTTACTAGCTATGCCCCCTTTTGTCCAGACTATAAGGTAGCTATCACTGACACCAGTCAACTCTTTATCAGATACTTTAAGGCCCTTAACAAAGAGGAAATAATCTTACTGTGTAATGTTACTATTAATCCAAATGGTAGTTTGACCAAGAGCAAGGCTATTAGGAGTGGCCCACAGTGTCACCAACAAATATGCAAGTACTCACAGAACTTAAATATGTCTCAGAAATATCAGCCACAATGAAAGGTTTAAATATATTTAATAATAAATAATGAAAGAAGAAGAAAGTACTCTGTAAATAATCACAGTTATATCAGAGTTCAAAATCGCAAGAAATATTTAAAACAACATTGCAGGGCAGTCTCAAATAAATAAAGAAAACATCTACTTCACTATATTCCTGTCTGAATCTAAGAGAAATTACTGTACCCTAGTTAACTTACTTACAGAACAACAAGCAGGCAGATGTGGTCAGTGGATGTTCTTGTCGTGAACAATCTCCTTCATTTGCATTGTTTTCAGCTCCATGTGCTAAATGTTTGAGGCCCTTGGATCCAACAACCTCTTTGGATCTGATTCCTCTGTGATCCAAAATTCTTCTCTTGTCAGAGCCAAGGTTTTCTATGGAGCAAGTCTCCCATAGATTGCTGTCTTCTTTTATTCAGGAGAGACCCAGACAAAATTCCTCCAGACCTATGTGCACATCTTTCTCCTTAAGATCTACCAGTAGTCTCACCGAAGCTGATCTGGATAGAATGATGAGGGAGTTCTTCAGGACCCAAATCCAATTGGGAGTTATTCTAGGTCCATGTCCCTTTGTACTCATGAATTTTGAACTTTTCCCCTTATCTTTGGCTTCCCCCTACTCTGATCTGACCTCTGGCATCTGGGTCTATGGATGTAAGATTTCTTGAACTGTCCACTTTGGATCCAAACTTATAGTCTTCTTTGACTCAAGCATCTTCTCTGAGATAACCAGTTCCAGTTTCCTTTGAACCAGACAGATCTCAAAGTTGTAGCTTCAGCACCAACTCCTTTGACAAGAACTTAACTCCCAAGTTGTGAGAACTGTCCCTTCCTCTCAGGACTTCATCTCCAACCTTGGTATTGGAGTGGGCTTGAGCTGGTCCCATTGCTCATCCTGATGTGGTAGCTTCATCTCCTATCAGGGTGTCCCTGGGTTCCTCATCGGATTCTGCTTTTGAGGTAGTGGAAAGCATTCTCAAATGATGTAGGCTGGACATCAGTTTCCCTCTCAGCTTCACCCACTCCTCAACTGGGTGCCCTGCATCCTGCTCAATTTATTCCATTGGCACAGCCTGTTTATACAAGCCTTGAGACAGTCCTCATTCAGGACAACCCCCAGTCTTATACTTCCAAAGATCCTCCTTGGGTAGATCTTCCAGGGAGAGCTCATAAGTGCAAGAGGAGGCACATTGACTCCCCCCAGGAGTTGATGACAAAAAACAAGGATTTGATGAAGGAGAGAGGTTTCCCAGATCACCATGAGGACATCTCATTATGGGAGATTATCAAACGTTTGAAACAGAAAGGAAGCTAGTCTTCCAAAGCCCCTTTTCATGAGGAATCTGTTTTTCTTGAAGCTTCTGGAGGCAGCTCAGCTACTTCCTGGGTGGTTCCCCCAACTGAAGAGATGGTGGATCAGATCTCTTGCTGGGCATGGAATGAACTGGATGCTGCAGAACCCACTCCTTGAAAAATAGACAAATAACTTGTAGTCCCAAAGACTCTGCTTTCTGGTGTAAAGGCCTGACATTGGTTGTAGTGGCAGCCACCAAGAAAGAGCTTGCTGAGTTGAGTTATCTCTCCTTCCCTCAACAAGGAGTGTAAGGCCTTTTTTTTTTTTTTTTTTAGAGATTTAGGACACGAGTTTATGCATCACTGACCTTTGCTCTAAGGTTGCTGAACTATTTGGCACACATGATTACATTTCAGAGAGACTTGACAAATGAGTTCTCCAAGTTCCTCTCAGGGTCCACCTCTGTGGAATACACAAAGACTTTGGTTTCCCAACTGGCTAACTTACAGTCCCTGTTGAATGCCTCCATTAGAATGATTTCTAATGCAAAGTTGGGTGTTTTGAGAGCTGTGGGTATGGGCATTATGGTTAGGAGACATGCCTGGATGTATTTGTGTGATTTCACTGTGTCTTTTCAGATGCATTTTATCAGAGGTCCATTTGGTGATTCGACTCTTTCTGTAAATGAGCAGGATAAGAAAACTCTTTCTGCCACAGGCATAGGTTTTTCTACCCCACAGAGGACCTTTTCTAGAAACCAGAAAAGGGATAAAAAGATGTGGTTCCAGAAAATCTCAAGGGTTTTCTCAGGATACTTCTGGAAATATATATCCTTGAGGCAGAGAGGGATATTCTAATGGCAGACATAACTGTTGTGGCAGCGGAGGTCTGCAGAACCAAGGCTTCCAGAGACCTTTTTCTGAGAGGCCTTACAAGCACTCCTGAATGGATGCCCAACTGCTGCACTCTGGAGGTAGTTGGAGGTGCTTGTCTCTGCACCCAGAAGCCTGGGCATTCATCACCAGAGATGTTTGGGTGTGGACAATTATAACCAGAAGTTATTACATCCCCTTTATTTCCCCACCTCCATCAGTAAAGAAACTTTCCAACATGCCACCTACTCAAAGAAAAGCATCAGAGTTAGAAATAGAAAAGCTACTAAGAAAGGAAGTAATCCAAGAAATCCCTCCAGACAAGCAAGGATTCAGAACTTACTCTGTGGTCTTTTTGGTGGTAAAAAGAATGTGAATCTCAGGCCAGTTTTGGCCAGCTGAACCATTATGTCATACATTCCAAGTTCCGGATGGTCACTGTACATTCTATCCTCCCACTTCTGAGGATGGATAATTAGATGTGCTCAACAGATCTTCGAGATGCATATTACCACATCAAAATGGACAGGCAATTCAGGAGATTCCTTTGCTTCCAGTGGGAAGCCAGCCATTTTCAGTTCAGGACCCTGCTCTTTGGCATCACCACAGCTCCCTAGGTGTTCACCAAATGCACGTCAGTAAATGCAGCTCATCACAGACTGCAGGGGTTCCATATGTTCCATTATCTAGAGCACTGTCTCATCACTGCTCCTACTGGATCTCTTCTAACCTAGCCCAGAGACTATCTGCTCCAACTTTGCTTCCTTCCTAGGCATTACAAAAAATCATGACAAATCCAACTTCACACCAGTTCAAGTGCTGGAGTTCATAGGAACTCATGTGGACACAATAGTACAGACAGCAAGAATGCTGCAGAGCAGACTAACCATGTTGACGAATTAAGCCTTACAGTTTCTTTCACATCAGACACTGCCAACCAGGTTAGTCTTAAAACTTCTGGGGATCATGGCAGGTTCCATTTTATAATGAATGTATTTAGAGCAGTTGTTGGATCTTGTAGGTTATAAAAGTGGAAGCAGTTTATGGCTTGTGGATGATTATCTAGTATCTGAATTTTATTCTGAGGAAAAGTTTTCATATATATATATATATATATATATATATATAGGGTCTATATTATTTCTTTAACAGCTTAGGTTGTCAAATGCTTAATGATCGACACCTAAGCGTCAAAGTTTCAAAATTGTGAATGGCCATATACGCAAATTCTTTCCTCGGGAAACAATTCGCTAGGCCGTCCGGAAATAAAATGAACTTTTCAATCTAAATATAGTGGAGGGGCTTCACCCCCCCCACACCCGACGTGGGGGGCTGTGCCCCCCACACCCCCTAACTAAATATACCAACTCGAGATCGCTCTACATTGGGGAAAGGGCAAATCCCTGATAACAGCCAAGTGAATTCTTTCCCGAGGAAAGATTTCACTTATATGGATGTTCTTGATTTTGAAACTTCGACACTTAGGTTTTGATCATTGAGCATTTGACATCCTAAACTGTCGAAGAAATAATATAGACCCTCTATATATATATATATATATATATAGTGCTATTTCAGAGATGGTATGTAAAAAAAGCTGCTTGAGCAAGATGAAGTCGAGTTGGAGAGATGATCAAGCTAGCTTTGGTCTTCTAAAGAGGGCAATAATTGTGTGTCATCTCTTCAGTGTTTTGATGTTTCCTTGCCAACTACATTGCAAGATGATGTGTGTCAAAAAGAAAGCAAACCTGCTGCCTATGTATCAGGGACCTTGACAGATTCACAAACCAGATATGCACAGACAGAAAAAGAAGTGTAGCCAGCATTTTTGTTTGTCACATATGTTACGGCTGTGTATGGGAAACATTGAAATTGAGACCCTACAAGGCATTTTTAAAAAATATGTACACAAAGTACCTACTAGATTGCAAAGACTGCTGTTAGCACATCAGAAGTTTGATGTAGAAATGTATTATCAACCGTGAAAGTCAATGCTTATTGCTGATAAATTGAGCTGAGCCTATTTCAGTGAGGGCAAGGAAGATTTGCCTGAAAGGGATCTGGAGGTTTTATGGGTCATGATGCAAACATCTGTGACAGCTGAGAAAATGCAGGAGCTAAACTTTGCTACAAGAGATGACCCAGAAATGCAATTGTTTTGTGAAGCTGTAGTGCCAGTTTGACTGTAAACAGTAAGGTAACTTCATCTACTAATGAAACCATGCTATACATTCACAGACGAATTGTCATATATACAATGTATCTTATTTAAAAGTAATAACGTTTTAATTCCATCTCGCTTAAGGAATCAAACATTGTGCATGGTGCAAGAATGACATTTTGTTAAGTCGAGATGCAAGGATACAGTAAGAGGTACCATTCACTGGTTCAACAAACCAGTGCAAATAGAGCAGATGACAATGTGACACTGCAGCATGCATTGTAACAAAAAACAGAAGGAGAAACTAATGCTCAAGAAATACATGGCAATGACAGGGCTACACATGAGAACTGACTTATTTCAACATAACAATCATAACACTCTGTTGTATTGATTACTACACTAAATATATAGAGCTTATTTGAATTAAGGATGTGACAGCTACACTAGTGATTAATTTGCTCAAATCAATATGTGCAAGACGTGGGACAACAGAACAGGCAATGTCAGAGAATGAGCTACAATTTTTATGTAAGAATTCAGAAACGTTTCAAAAATAGGGGACTTCAAACATGTTAAACTGAGTCCAAGGTATCCACAGCTGAATGGGCAAACTAAACATCTGATTCAAAATATTAAAAAAATAGTCAAAAGAAATACGGTGGTTCAAGTTGAATGGCCTCTATTAAAAGCAATAGGACTGTCTATGCCACATGCACTGATGGGAAGATGGCTATGGTCAAAGCTTTCAGTATCATTTTTGTTACTCATACCAGAAAGCACAATGCAAGGAAAAGATCTTGAACAGAGGAAGCAGATACAGCCATAACAATATTACGACAGATGTGCCAGAATGTGGTTTGGCAGTCAGCAGAGAATTAAGTTGAACAAGCCGCTTCCTGTAATTCTGGGATTGATTCTCAGCTTCTGTTCTCCTACTTTGTGACTGAGCAAACCACTCAGATACTACTCTCATAATCTTTATTATATCATCAGATCTCTCCTAAAAAGAGACATTTGCTTGCTTTCATAAATGATGAAGAAAGGATTAGAGTGATGCAAGATCAAAACCTAGGTCAAATGATGCATATTCAGTCAATTGAGATAGCTCCTCACCAAAATGCAAGATCTCAGTTATATACAGATGCAACTGGAGACATATTGAGAAATCCTGAAGAACTGTTTTTCCTGAGTCAAATAACTGGAGACATGTACGGAGAACTGATACAGAAATGTTTCTTCCTGAGTCAGATAGTTGGAGACATGTACTAAGAAGTCCTGCACAAGTATTTCTTCCTGAGTCAGATAACTAGAGACATGTAAGGGGAACTCCTGCACAAGTGTTTCTTCCTGAGTCAGATAATTGGATTCAATAAGTAGCTGACAGAGACTCTAGTGTAGGTGCACGTGAATCGGCCTTCCACTACAGTGAAATCTGCAGATAGGGGATCTACTAGTAAGCCATTTACTGCAACTTTATATTGTACCTCCTATAGTGCTGCTAAAGACAGTGGTGTAGAACTGAAGCAACAAAGTTGCTACTATTCTTACTATGGTAGACTCATCAGGAAACCCTTCTGATGTCAGGACTATACATAGCTGTTTTTAAAGTTAATTTCTTTGGGTTTTTCTGGTACGAAGCAGGCTCTTGGCTCACTAGTTTACTTTTATGGAATCTATGTGCGAATGTTTATACTGTATTGTGGTACAGGGGCATTGTCTTATTCTAACAAAATTGGGATGTCACATGCTTGATGTCTGAAGTAGAATGCAGGATTTGAATCATGATAGGGAGGGTGTCAGCGCCTGTGAGTAAAGTTTCAATGAAAAAAATAACTGTATCTGTCCCCAGGATTCAGCAAGCCCTGCATGGTGTGCAGGAATAGTGCAAGAGCTGCTGCAGGCAATATGGCTGACGAGTGATCCAGGAACAAGCTCCTGGGACGTGCACAAGCGCTCCTACACTATTCCTGCATGGACACCACTGCTATATGCTAATTACCCCATTTGCTGCTGAAAACCATGCAAATGAGGTGAATTAGTGATCCAGGAAGCAGGCAGGCATCTGTGCAGGAATAGTGTAACCTGCAGAAATGTATTTGGTTACTAAGCAAATACATTTCTGCAAATTACAAAATGAAGGCATGACAGCTCCAAAGAAAGCATGTATTCAATGTACTAGGCATACCAGTGGCCAAATATATGGCCATTTGCATGGGAAATAGTTGCAAAATTATAAAAAATTACTTTTATTTTTTTTGGCCGATTTTGGCCGTTTAAGCTTAGGGCAGTGGTGTGCAAACGGGATCGGCCCGAAAATATGAAAAAAAAGTTGGAAATAAGCTTTTAAACCCAATTCAGCATTTTGCCATGATAGTCAATGGCATGCATAAGACAACAATACCAGGGAATAGAGGTTGCTAAGGGGGAAGGCTCAGTGTGAGTGTGGTAACTATGAAGTAGCATTCTGTTTTATGCAAATGAGGGGACTGATACTAAATCACAGAATTCCTCTCAGTGTTAGCTTGCACCCAACCATGCAGTTGCAGCAACACCATGGTATAAGTATAAGAGGTAAATGATCTCATAAGGGGGAGTGTCATGCATGCATGCTGTAAACTTATTGGAGCTCTGTGGCCTGTGTTTACCATTAGATAAGCACAGCTAAGGAAGGGGGTGTGTCTGAGGCTGCCTAGCAGTATTTACAATGCCTAAACTGGTGTGCATGTCACGCACTGGGTTTTAAACCAAAGAAAGAAAAAAAAAACACAGGCAATAGCAGCTCTGTTCACATCTAAGCACTGGGTATGCGCGGCCCGCCTCGGGGCTTTAACGGGAAGGCAATGGGAATGGAAAACAGCACTAGGAAGGCAATCAAAGAGAAGCAGCATAGCTGGCAGGTGAAATGTATCAGAATCAGCCAATTACACAGGAAGCAGCCCAGCCCAGCACACTACTATAAACTATGCAAATACCTTTCACTCTGTTTTTTCCCACAAACTCAACACCACCAGTGTACACAGGCAGGGAAATTTTACCTGACAAAACTAACAAAATGTTAGGGGCTGCTGTTTCTCTCATACATCGATATGTGGAAGAGACTGAGGATGGTGAGGATGTTCATGCTGATGACCAACCCACAGTGAGGAGGAGGATAAGAGTGTACAGACCCAGGGTAAGCTACCAGTGGCTACATGAGCTGGAGATAGTGGAGCGCTATAGGATGGACAGAGGCATTCTACAGCAAATTGTTGAGCTGTGCCAGCCACGCCTCACCCACAGAACAAATAGAGGGGAACCCATCCCAGTGGATACCAAGGTATGTGTAGGTTTATGAATACTAGCCACAGGTAACTTCCAAAGGCCAACTGGGGATATCATGGGGCTCTCACAGGCATCAGCATCCAGGGTACTCCACCAGCTCCTGGATGCCATGTCAGCATATGTCGGTGAGCACATATATTTCCTCAACACTCATGAGGCATTGACCAGCAATATGTGTCTCTTCCACCAAATAGCAGAATACCCTGAGATAGTGGGTGCTATAGATTTCACACACATACACATCAAAGCACCACCTAGTGATCGGGGTAGGGTTTACATAAACCGCAAGGGCTTCCCCTCCATCAACTGCCAGATCATGTGTGATGCACAGGGCATTAACTTGAATGTGTGTGCTGGCAGCCCTGGAAGCTATCACAACTCCCACATCTGGCATATGACACAGCTGTACCAGACATTTTCCAGTGGGGACATCCCATATGGCCACCTAGTGGGGGATGCTGGTTATGCACTGGAGCCGTGGCTGATGACACCCATCAGAAATGGACACGTACCCAAACAAGAACTCCATAATGAGGCACATGCACAAACCAGAATAATAATAGAGCATGTGTTTGGGATGCTCAAGTCATGGTTCTGCTGCCTGGACATATCCGGTGGAGCCCTGCAGTACTCTCCAGCTACATGTACACAAATGTTCATTGTATGTGCCATGCTACACAATATGATCCTGCGGAAACAGCTGCAGCAGGAACAGCATGGGGCAAGGCCACACAGCCACCCCATCATTGCCAAGGCCATCACAGGCACAGAGGGACTCAGTGGAGGACCAACCTGAGCTTACCCATGTAGGCAAGAGGAGGCATGCCTAGTATGCCCAGGCTTTGGCAAAGAGGCAACGCATAGCACATAAACTGACATACTAGGGACTCAGGGAATGACACCTCTCTCTAACTTGCACATACAGTAAAAGGGATCCCAAACATGACACTACCTGTGCTTTACTATGTACAGTGAGTGTGCTATGTGCATCCAACATAGTCAGCCCTCCATCACTGTCCTCAATACTGGCACAGCCACAAGGTAAGTCACTCTTCCTATAAATTGCTGAATGGAGTAGTATGTTCTGCTAGTTGTATCTATGGTATGGATGTGAGCATGCAAGGGAATAGGGTGGCTGAATGGGATGGCAGCAAATAGTGGACACTTATATGGGCAGCATGAAATCCATAACAAATACTGGTGCCAACAAAGTAGGCAGTACTAGACAAGGTGACAAATCCCACTGCAGTACATGTGGTGGCCCAAATGTGTGTCCATAGGACACACACATGCATCTCAGTGAGGCTCACATACTCACCAGCCTCAGCCAACAGGACATATGTAGATGACCATAAAGAAAGGCTGTGCTAAGGCCTCCAATTGATGGCAATGGTGAACAGCCTCCCACCAGACCTACACAGACAGACTACAACAGGTCTGGCAGTTGTATGTTAGTTCTGAAGGGTAAGAAGTCTGAAACTGAAATGTAGGTCAATAAAACCTAAGATCTGTACTCTACTGATATGCCTCTAGTCTGCATGATAGGTCAGAATACAAAACAAAATGGAAGCCAACAGAGTACCTGAAATACCAGTACAGTCATAGCAAATGTTTACAGTTGTCAGGCATGCCCCCACAATCCTATGTAGAAATGCAGTAACATGTACATGTGGGTTTAATAACAGTGGAACAGATTACCTGAGCTGGCCCAATTTACAGGATAGATTGTTGCATGTTTACAATATGCAGGGGTCTGTGTATTAGGTTGTTGTGTGTTCAATATTGTCTGGAAGTGGTCAGCATGTAGGCATGGAGGGTTGTGTCTTGGTGGCCTATGGCCAGTACTGTTGATGACAGGGCCAAGTTCTGACAACTGCAATGCCAACCACAATACATCTCAGCAATACCCATGTCAGCAGTCGTCCATACTCACTGTCCAGATGTCAATATCTGTCACCGTCTGAAAGATGGACATACTATTAATGTGGGCCCAGACATACACGCAGTACACAGGTGGAAGTACCCTAGACAGAGTACATAAAATGTAACTGTCAACTGCACACACCTTTGGAATTGTACATACAGGTTAGCAGCGCATTAGTTGTCTGTGTACTATGGAATACTGATGTAGTATGGCCAATCAGTGGCAGACCACAAAAGGCACAGTTATGAAGAAAAGAGAGACTGCCTATGTCCCTGCACAAGGCAGCATAAGGGGAATGTCCCAGGTATATCTGTGAGTCAGCTGCAAGAAGCTTCCATATCACACACGCACTCAGCTCACCCTACCATCAGCCACAGGTTTATCACAGGTCATATCCCTGCTGTTGGGAATGAGTACAGTATGACCCCCACTTCTGTATGGGAATACCCACAGAATGCAGCATGCTGAAGGGGAGTCCCATGCAGGTGTGTCCCTAGCTGTAAGCAGCACCCTGGCAGCCTCCAGAACAATGGATTAATATGGACAGGAACTATTGCCATTAACACCTCGCACACTTACCCTGTCACTCCAGGGGAATCCAGTGGCTCACAGCCTGGGAATGTAGGAGTGATAGAATGCACTGGCCTGCTACAGATAGCCTGCATCACTACCAAATGCCTTATAGTCCTCTGTCAAAGGTCTGTACCTCATCCATTCTGCCAATGTATGTTATCTCATGGGGTCCCAACTAACAACACAACACAGTCAACAGAACACAGATGCAAGGCCATGTTGACAAATCCCAGTAGCATGCCCACCATGTCCTACTGCATGAACTGTGGACCAATCCCTAAATACTGCTGGGATGAAGGGGCAACTATAAGGATACTTCTCAGATATTACTCATATAATGTTAAGAAGAGGATAGATACACACACACACACACACACACACACATATATTATACATATATATATATATATATATATATATATATATATATATACACACACACACACACACACACACACACACACACACATATATATATATATATATATATATATATATATATATATATACAGACATGTATGTCTACATATATACAGACACACACACACACACACACATATATATATATATATATACATTTTCCCTACTGTTGAAGGACAGTACTGCATATGTTTGAGAAAACATCACACATATCTACAGCTCAGATAGCTTAGTGGTAAATTGCTGTGGCTATGCTGTGCAGGATCCTGGGTTCAAGACTTGCAAGGGCTGATTATTTTGTTGCTGGGCAGAACAAGGGCTGTTGGATACAGAGTGTTTAAGGCACTTTTAAGCAGTTGTAAGCGGGTGTGAAATGGACAGTTATGTATGAGGTGAAATTCTTTTTGGGAACAGATTGCCCTTTTTTTTAAGGTGAGACTGGGATCTTGGGGATTGGTAATAGGTATATGTGGGAAGGTAGGTTGGGTTGGAAGACAGACAAGACAGCATACAGGGGCAGTATATGACACATGTGGGGGGTAAACACCTTGGACGGGGTGGGTTGTTTAGAAATAGGAAGCCCATGTGCCCCTAAATGGAAACAGTGGGACTGAGGTCCCCACCCATGGGCAGTCACCACTGCACTTTCATGGCCCCAAAAGTGGCTGTGCTGGGGGCTGGGCAGGAGGGGCAGGCTGACCCTCTAATTGTGCCATGCGGTCCTCAAGTTGGCATATCACTTCTCCCAATTCTCTGCAGAGCACCCTACAAACCAGACCCTGGACCAGACTTCAGGTGACAAGATCCTGTCCATGCCCACTCATAGGGGGGATGAACTCCATTCCCTGAGGTGGTTCCACCCAAAGGTGGTGCAGGACCAACAGACGAGGAGGTCCTGGGGTAGGTCCCAGACGTGTTGGGGCCCGGCGCCATGGCCAGATGAGGTGGGAGAGGTGGGTTCGCTGGGAACGGCCTTCCCAAACATGCAATGGTGTTGCAGTTTTAGAACATATGTGGGTGAGTAATAGTCAACACAATCCAGGATTAGTTATAACAGCATGCATAGATATTCCCATTAACCCAAAACACCAGATTTGGAACAGTTGCATAGCAAACAGAACACATGCATATACTGGACCCACAGTGGTCATTACAACGGCATGCAGGTTACATTGATAGCAACAGGCCACCAATGATAGAATTTCAACATGGAACATTAATAGAAACACTTTTCAATATTTGTTGAACAAGAGGACATATGTCCCAACAGTAGGTTTGGTGTAAACAAATTTACTGATTTGTGTGTTTAGATTATTGTTGCAGATATGGTGGGTGGAGAGAGATTTCAATTAACAACTTGTATATCCTTGCAGCACTCACAACTTTGTAATGCTCATTGCACTAATCATTACTCTACAGGTATTATTACAATACCCTATGGCCTTGGTTTGGACAGTGGTATGTTTGTACACAGTGTCTACTTCAACTGTCTTATAAGTTTTACATCTCTTACCTGGTAAACCTGTGGAGGGAATAATTGTTAACACTACCTGACTGTTTCTACACATATTCCCAGATTCCAAGTTAATATTATGCACATACCTCTCAATATCTTAATGCACACACTCTGGACAAAGCTTGACAACATGGGTGTACAAATAGGGACATATTTTGAATATTGCTCTCATAAACTTGGAGAGTTGCTGGAGTAACAGGATTTGTTTTAATATACATTTTCTGAAGGTTTTGAGGTCTGAAAATCCAATTTATGTCATTAGTTAGTGACTACAATTCTGAGATCATCCCATTGATTTGAAAGGGGGACAGAGAAACAGGTGGAAAATATGAGCCAATTATCTGGACATTCTGCAAACATTTGTACAGTTGAGAGGTATGATTATGTATACATCTTAATACCACTCCCAGTATTTGAGCCATGGCTGTGTCTGCTAAAAATACAACAATTTAAGTTTCATCAGTGTGCTATTTGGATATTGCTGTCTATTCCTTTGGTGTTTTCTCTCTAAGTCTCTCTTGGTTGTACAGTCAGCCCTTGTAATTACAACAGTCTTATACAGGCATTCCTAGACATATTTTTATGCAGCACAGTGTGAGAAATGCTGGTTGACACAACAGTACTATTCTGATATCAGATGTTGGTGAATCCTACATGTCAGGCCATACAATACCAGAGTAAACACTACCAGTCCAGGATTTAAATCTTTATTGCCAGGCAGTTACAGTCTTCATATCTGGCAGACCTGTGGGGGAAATGTTTGTTAACACTACCTGACTGTTTCTACACGTATTCCCAGATTCCTAGTTAATATTATGCACATACCTCTCAATCTCTTAATGCACACACTTTGGACAAAGCTTGACAAAATGGGGTACAAATAGGGATATAGTTTGAATATTGTTCTCATAAACTTGGAGAGTTGCAAGAGTGACAGGGTTTGTTTTAATATACGTTTTCTGAAGGTTTTGAGGTCCGAAAATCAAATGTATGTCCTTATTTAGTGACTACAATTCTGAAATCATCCCACTGATTTGCTAGGGGGACAGAGGAAAAGGCAAAAAATATGAGCCAATTATCTGGATTTTCTGCAAAAATCTGTACAGTTGAGAGGTATGATTATGCATACAGCTTACTATCACTCACAGGATTTGAACCATGGCTGTGTCTGCTAAAAATACAACAATTTAAGTTTCATAAGAGTGTGCTATTTGGATATTGCTGTCTATTTCTTCAGTGTTTTCTGTCTAAGTCTCTCTTGGTTGTACTATCTGATCTTGTACTTACAACAGTCTTATACAGACATTCTTAGACATTTTTTTTACATAGCACAGTGTGGGTAACAGTGGTTAACACAGCATTACTATTCAGAGAATGCAACACTAAATGCCTTACAATACCAGAGTAAACACAACCAGTCCAGGATTTAGAACTTTTTTGCCAGGCAGTTACAGTTTTATTTAAATATGACCTATATGGGACTATTACTGTCATATTGTCTGGTTTATTCAGTACAACCCATACACAGTTTTTATACTGCCAGGTGACTTTCTACTACTTTATATTTATTTGGTATGACTACTACAAGCAGGATTGTTACTCACCAGCCTCACGTCACAGCCTTTGCAACCTACAAGCATGGGCTTACTGATTCACAGCCCACTCAGTTGCAGCTGTAAGGAAAATAGAGAAATATTTAGGCATACCTATCCATCACATACACAGGCTGGACATTAGTAAACAGTTGTTGGTATGACTACTTACACACTACAGGGGCATCACCCATTTACCTTGCTTCTTGGACCCACTCATCCAAGAGCTCCCTCTTTCTCTGCTTCAAGTCGGCATAGTGGTGCTGGACCTGCTCAACAGTCCGAGGGATACCAGTGGCACTGGTGAGATCACGGGTGAGATGGTCTCAGGCTTCCGCTTTATTTTGGGAGCCCTGGTACTGGCCCTGCAGCAGTCTCTCATCATGGTTTTGTACCAGGAGTCCTACCATGAACTTGGACTTCTGTATGCCCCAGCACTATGCCCGGAAGGGCATGTCCTCACCAACTCCTGCCATACTGCCTACAGTGGGAAGGTGCAACCAGTTATGAGCTGTATTCCTGCCTGTGGGGTTTAAATATGGCTGATTTCCCACCCTTTGCCATGATTGGACTGTTTTGAATATGCTGAGCTAAGCTAAACTACAGGCAAACCTGCTTAGCTAAGGTTGGCAGTGCTTAAAGGGGCAGGTTCAGCACTGCTTACCAATGGGCAAATCCACTTAGCTGGGCTACTCATTGTTTAGCAGTCATATTTTCACAATGCTTACACCTGGTAAGCAGAGCTGTGCAATGCTTAGCATTGCTTATTTTTTATTTTATAGACTATCTGCTGTATGGGATTGATTCATCATTCATTACATATTATAAATGTGTTTACTGTCCCTGACTGTGCTTTCATTACATTTATTCATGTGTGACTATACTGTATGGGGCACCTGTGTTTATATGGGGGTTTCACAACTTTATTAAACTGACACCTCACATGTGGTCTTATTACAGTACTGTGGTTAACAAATATATGTTATTTAGTAGCTAATTATAAAAAAAAAAAAGTTTATGTACTGCTTTCACATGTAAACTGCAAATTGGTTACAGTGGGGATTAAACCAGGAATGACTGCTTGCAAAGCATACACTCTAACCACTACACTATTGCAATACTGTTTATGCTGGATGCCCCTTGCTATTTAACTTTTTGTGCTGTTTAAGCTGGACTAAGCATAGCTAAGCAACGGGCACACCCATGCAGCTGCACTTAAACTTTATTAGATGTTTTAAAAAAAATATTTGTTGTGTTATTTTATTTGTACCCTTCAGAATATCCATACTAATGCTGAACCTGTTATTCTATCAACTTTCTGCTTTGTGGGATGATTGTCCCTTTTGGCTTTGTCTACATTCCTTACTCTGATGGGTTGGGAGGTGTGCACTATGTGCTTATGCTAAATGTGTTATTCTAACAAGATTTGTCTTGGTAAGGACGATTGTCCCTTATGGCTTTGACCAGATTTGTTATCCTGACATGTTGGGGTGTAATGAGCATTCTCACTTGTTTAAATTGCCAAAAGGCAATTCTGGAGTGCAGGGGCAGTGTATATTGTGAGAGCTCTGCTCTCAGACACACTCCCTGTGCTCATACATGGAACAGTGTCCGATTTACAGCACGGCAGCGCGCCTTCATACATATGCATGGCACGCTGCCATGCTGAACAGGAACGGTCCCTGCCATGCACGAATAACTTATTCCTGCACGGCTGTTTGCTGAATCAGGGGGTGTGTCTTTTATTTCTTTAGACTTTCAAGCCTTGCTGTGATGTATTCACTATTAAAAATGAGTTTGTAAAATTACAGTCCCCAGCTGGTCACTAAGAGTTAAAAAGAGAAAGTTAATGTACAAGGAGATCCTACAGAAAAACAAGAACATCTACTTACAGCCCTAAATTCATGAGCCATGCAAAACAAATGACTACATAATGCTGACATTTTCACATGTTCAGTTATGCAGCCTTTCATGTATAGCCGCATAGCCGAACAAGTGAAAATGTCAACTATACAGCCCTTTATGCATCAATTCCAGCATTTCTGTGCCCATCTAAGGCATAGAACCAAAACATATATAAAGAAAATATCCTCAAAATAATCAACTCATTTTTAAAAGCATGGTCAATATTTTGCTGTTATTCCTTCTGACATACTTGTCCCTCATTTCATGCTTACATATATATATATCTTTTGGACATATGCCAAAATGCATTACTGATTACTTGATGTTTTTTTATGCAACTGCTTTCTGCCATGGCAGAAGATTTATTTTGGGATGTCTTTACTCTGCCGGGAAAGCAGAAGAGCTACAACACTGAAAGAATTCAGACATACAGCACCCTCGTTATAACTGGATACCTGAATAGACGGAATCTGATATAACATGCAGACAGCAGGAACAAAACATGAAAGAAAAAAGTAAGTGCAATAACATAAAATTGTAATAATAGCAAATGATGTTAAAAAATATTGCATTGATGAAAAACAATAGGAAACAATAAAATCAAAGAAAGCAATCTGCAAGACTGTGACATGACAAAAGAAAATGAAAACTGCAATCAAATGAAAAAAAAATAACAATATGGAATTCAACAAAACTATGCTAAAAAGGACAAGCAAGCCATACTACAAATGAAACAGATTCTCCCCTCTTCCCATAATATAGAAACAGACAGTTCAACACACTACGTAAAGCAAATATTA